>NC_059326.1:2128125-2835000 GCF_018350155.1 Leopardus geoffroyi
GGTCTCCCTCTCTCTCGCTCTCTCTCTCTCTCTCTCTGCCCCTCCCCTGCTCATGCTGTCTCTCTCAAAAACAAACACTAAAAAAAAATTTTTTTTTTAATTAAAAAAAAATTACCTCGGGGCGCCTGGGTGGCGCAGTCGGTTAAGCGTCTGACTTCAGCCAGGTCACGATCTCGCGGTCCGTGAGTTCGAGCCCCGCGTCAGGCTCTGGGCTGATGGCTCAGAGCCTGGAGCCTGCTTCCGATTCTGTGTCTCCCTCTCTCTCTGCCCCTCCCCCGTTCATGCTCTGTCTCTCTCTGTCCCCAAAAAAATAAACGTTGAAAAAAAAAATTACCTCAAAACGGATCATGGATTAAATCTAAAACCTAAAACTTGTATAAAACTTCCCATAGGAAACATACGGGGAAACTCTTTGTGACCTTGGGTTAGGCAAAGATTTCTTAAAAATGTATGAAGTCATGCTTTGTAAAACCCCAATCTGATGAATCAGAATTCATCAAAATGAAGAAATTCTGTTCTTTGAAAGACATTCTGCTGAAAGAATGGAAAAAAAAAAAAAAAAAAAAAAAAAGCCAAAGACTGGAAGAATACCTGATAAAGGACTCATATCCAGAATATATAAATCATTCTTAAAATTCAGTAACAGGAAAATAATTTTTTTGAATGGACAAAATATTTGGACAGATGCTTCATCAAAGAAAACAAATGGACTGCAAAAAAAAAAAACGCATGAGTAAATGCTCAGTATTATTAGTCATTAGGGAAATGCAAATTAAAACCACCATGAGATACCACTACATATCCATTAGAATGTATAAAATTTAAAACACAATACCAAGTGTCATCAAGGATACAGAGTACCTAGAACACTTACTTATATACTGATAAGAATATAAAATGGTGCAACCACTTTGGAAACAGCTTGGAAATTCCTTTAAAAGTTAAACATAACAATTATCATATGACTCAGCCACTCTACTGCTGGGTACTTACTTAAGATTAATGAAAGCATGTGTCCATAGAAAGACCTAAATGTTCATATCAACCTTTAATAAAAAAGTAGAAACAAGTCACTTTCATCTGATGAATGGATAAACATTTGTTGTACATCCTTGTACAAATGTACACAAATGAATGATCTGATAAACACAATCAGATCTGAGTGAATCTCAAAATAATTATGCTGATTGAGAAAAGCCCCATGACCCCATAAAATACATTCCATTTGTATGAAATTCTAGAAAATGCAAGCTAAGCCATAGTGATGGACCAGTGGCTGCCTGGCTTTAGAGATGGGTAGGCAGGGAGGGGCAGGAGGAAGGGATTGCAAACTGGCATAAGGAACTTTTGGGGTGGTGGGTTATTTTATTATCTTGATTGTGGTGATGATTTTCATAGCTGTATATATGTAAAATCTTATCAAAATGCACATTTTATGTGTGTGCATTTTATTCTATGCTAATTATTCCTTAACAAACTTGTTTTAAAAGTTGTCGAATGTTTCCCAAAGTGATTTAAAAGCAGTTTACGTTCCTACCAGCAATGTATGAGAGTATTGTTAATTTGTACTTCTCTGATGACTAACAAAAGTTCAGCATATTTTAACATACATCTTGGCTGTGCAGCTTCTTTTCTGAAGTAACTATTCAAGTCTTTTGCATATGTTTCCATTTTTATTAATGAATTGTAGATGTGTCTGGATACAAGTCCTTTGTCAGAAATTGTTTTGTGACTATTTCTTCACAGTCTAAGCCTTGTCAAATTCATTTTCTTAACAGTTTTTGGTTAGAATTTGTCAATTTTCACATCTCCAAAGGCAAGGGAATTAAAAACAAAAATGAACTATTGGGACTTCATCAAGATAAAAAGTTTCTGCACTGCAAAGGAAATAATCAACAAAACTAAAAGGCAACTGACGGAATGGGAAAAGATATTTGCAAATGACATATTGGATAAAGGGCTAGTATCCAAAATCTATAAAGAACTCACCAAACTCCACACCCAAAAAACAAATAACCAGTGAAGAAATGGGCAGAAGACATGAATAGACACTTTTCCAAAGAAGACATCCAGATGGCCAACTGACACATGAAATGATGCTCAACATCACTCCTCATCAGGGAAATACAAATCAAAGCCACACTGAGAAACCACCTCACACCAGTCAGAGTGGCTAAAATGAACGAATCAGGAGACTACAGATGCTGGCGAGGATGTGGAGAAACGGGAACCCTCTTGCACTGTTGGTGGGAATGCAAAGTGGTGCAGCCGCTCTGGAAAACAGTGTGGAGGTTCCTCAAAAAATTAAAAATAGATCTACCCTATGACCCAGCAATAGCACTGCTAGGAATTCACCCAAGGGATATAGGAGTGCTGATGCATAGGGGCACTTGTACCCCAATGTTTATAGAAGCACTTTCAACAATAGCCAAATTATGGAAAGAGCTTAAATGTCCATCAACTGATGAATGGATAAAGAAGATGTGGTTTGTTATTTTTTAAATTATTTTTATTATTTTTATTGTTTTTAAGATGTGGTTTATACATACAATGGAATACTACTTGGCAATGAGAAAGAATGAAATCATATCACTTGCAGCAACGTGGATGGAACTGGAGGGTATTATGCTAAGTGAAATAAGTCAGAGAAAGATACCATATGTTTTCACTCATATGTAGATCTTGAGCAACTTAACAGAAGACCATGGGTGAGGGGAAGGGGAAAAAAAAAGTTACAAATGGGGAGCACTTGGGGGGCTCAGTCAGTTAAGCATCCGACTTCAGCTGAGGTCCTGATCTCGCGGTTCGTGGGTTCGAGTCCCGCATCCAGCTCTGTGCTGACAGCTCAGAGCCTGGAGCCTGCTTCAGATTCTGTGTCTCCCTGTCTCTCTACCCAACCCCCCCCACTCCCGCTCATGCTTGGTGTCTTTCTGTCTCAAAAATAAACATTAAAAAAAATTGAAAATAAAAGTTACAGAGAGGGAGGGAGGCAAAACATAAGAGACTCTTAAATATAGAGAACAAACTAAGGGTGGATGATTAGGGGAGAGGGGAAAGTGGGTGATGGGCATTGAGGAGGACGCCTATTGGGATAAGCACTGGGTGTTGTATGGAAACCAATTTGACAATAAAGTATATTAAAAAGAAAGAATTTGTCAATTTCAACAAAGTCTAATTGATCAATTTTTTTGTTGTTGTTGTAATTGCTTTGGTTGTTTCTTGTGGGGCTTGAACTCATGACCCCTAGATCAAGAATCACATGTTCTACTGACTGAGCCAGCCAGGCACCTCTTGTATTCTAAGAAATCTTTACCTGCGGCCAAATAATGACGATTTTATTTTTTCCTCTAAAAGCTTTAGTTTTTCCTTGAATATTTAACTCCGTGCGCTCTCTCTCCTGTTGCTTGGTGTGTGGTATCCGGTAGGAATCAAAGTTCACTTTTGTTTTGTTCACTCTGTTGGGTCAGTGTTGTCTGTTCAAAAATACCCCCCTGCCTTAAATTCATACTGCATCTCTGTTGAAAATAAATCGACTATATAAGCGCGGGTGTATTTCTGGACTCCGTTCTGTTCCATCCATTTGTTTTGTAGCTGTGCCTACGTCACACTGTCTCCATTATTTTTGCTTCAGGGTAAATTTTGAAATGTAACTTCTGCAGCTTTGGTCTTCTTTTCAAAGTTGTTTTGATTCCTCTAGGTCCTTTACGTTTCCACAGATATTTTACAATCAGCTATTCAGTTTCCTAGAAATACGAAAGCCTGCTGCGATCCCAATTGGCATTGTATTGAATCTGTAAGTACATCTAGGGGAGAACTGACAACTTGAAAATATTGAGTCTTCCACTCCCCCAATGTGTTAACTCTTCATTTATTTAATCTTGTCTCAGCAGTGTTTTGCAGTTTTCGGTGTAGAAAACTTTTGTTTTGGGGCGTCTGGGTGGCTCAGTCGGTTGAGCATCTGCCTTCAGCTCAGGTCATGATCTCACACTCCATGAGTTTGAGCCCCGTGTTGGGCTCTGTGCTGACAGCTCAGAGCCTGGAGCCTGCTTCAGATTCTGTGTCTCCCCCTCTCTGCCCCTCCCCTGCTCATGCTCTGTCTCTCTCTGTCTCAAAAATAAATAAAAACATTAAAAAAAAAAACTTAAAAAAAAAAAGAAAACTTTTGTTTTCCTTTAACTATTTTGTGCCTTTGATACTAGTGTATAGGAATACAATTGATGGTTTCTATTGACCTTGTATCCTGAGCCCTTGCTAATCTTATCATAGCAATTTTTTTCATTGTTACTGATTCCTTGGAATATTCTAAGGAATTGTCATCCACAAACAGGGAGAGGTTTACTTATTTTCTGTTGTTTTTCATTTTTCTTCTTGCCTTACCAAATAGGATAGGACCTCCAGAAAGGGACAGGAACCTCCAGTATTACCGTAAATAGAAGTGATAAGAGTGGACATTTTCCCTTGTTCCTTATATTCCTGGTTTCCTGAGCATTTTACCATTAATAATACTGAAGTTTGTAAAATGCTTTTCCTGCATCCACTGATATGATCATTTGGTTTTTCTGTATTATTCAGGTAATACGTTAGATTGTATTAGTTGACTTTTTATTCTTTTTAAAAAAAGTTTGAGAGAGAGAGCACGAGTTGGGGAGGGGCAGAGAGAGAGGGAGAGAGAGGATCCCAAGCAGGCTGCACGCTGTCAGTGCGGAGCCCGATGTCGGGCTGGATGTCACCAACTGTGAGATCGTGACCTGAAATCAAAAGCCAGCCACTTCACTGACTGAGCCACCCAGGTGCCCCTATGTTAGTTGATTTTAAGATGTTTAACCGATCTTGTATTTCTGAGATAAAACCTGCTTGGTCATGATATATTATTTTTATTTATTGCTGGATTTGCTTTGTTTGGCTAAGGATTATTTTGCCTATGTTTATGTGGGAAGTTAATTTTTTGTAATGCCTTTGTTAGTTTTGACATTAGGGTTATGCTGTACCTAAAATAAGTTGGAAACTTTCCTCCTTTATCTCCTGAAAGACTTATGTAACATCGGTATTATTACTTCCTTAGATATTTGATAGACCTTGCCAATGAAACAATCTGAGTTTGGTGTTTTCTTTGTGGCGAAGTTTTGCTTTGTTTTGTTTTTTCCATTTTATTCTTCACCATTACTCATTCATTATAGTGAAACATCTGTTCACTGCTTTCCAGCATACATTTCCCTTTTTTTCTGCTAATAATTCTCTGATTTTCCTCCAGGGAATTATTCCTCCTTATTCAGCCTTTTGCCCCAGCTGGGCCTCTTGATCCATCTCAAACTCAGTCAGTGAGCACATCACACACCTATGGTTGCAACTGGTCCAGGAATGGTTATGTGATCCACCAAGGGTCCGTGGGGCACAATGATGCTCTTCCTTGGAATGCTGGGATACAGATACTTCATATTCCTATTGAATATGAACCTTCAAAGGTTAGTAGCTATGGCTGCTGTAGTCATGTGGAAAATGGATCAGTCACATGGAAAATGGATCCAAACTCTGAAGAAACAGATGCAGGTTATTGCTGCTTCCTTCTTTTATTTTTCTTTCTTCTTTGTCTTTCTTCTTTCTATCTTTTCTTTCCTTTTTCTTTCTCTTCTTTCTTCTTTTTCTTCTCTTTCTTCTCTCTCTCTTTTCTTTCTTCTTTCTCTTTTCTTTCTGATGTTGCAAGAATCCTTATCATTTTTTTGTTGTTGTTGTTTAGACATTATCTAGGGATAGGTCTGCTGGCAATGAATTCATTTACTTTTGTAAAATTGAAACATAGTTGACACACAGTGTTACGTTAGTTTCAGGTGTACAACACGGTGATTCAATGTCTAGGCTCTATCTTACGCCATGCACCATTGCACCTAAAGTGTAACTACCATCTGTAACCACAAATTCACTTAGTTTTCATTTGAGAAAGTCTTGATTTACATTTATTCTGGAATAACATTATCATCAGATATGGGATTCCGCATTGATAATTCCTTTCTTTCAGCACTTGAAAAATGTGTCGCTTCCTTCTTGCCTCGTATTTTCAGATGAGAAATCCAAACCCACTGCCATTCTTCTTGTTTTTCCCTACAGGTAAGGTGTCATTTCTCTCACTGCTTCCAAGAATCGTTTCCCTTGTCTTTTAGTTTTCAGAAGTGATTACAATGGGTGTTGGCTTGGATATCTTTGTATTGTTTGAGAGTCACTCAACCTCTTAAATCTGTAGGTTTCTGTATTTTGTCCAATGTTGGAATGTTGGAATTTTTTTTTGTTCTAGGCCCACAGGTCCTTGAGGCTCTGTCCTCCCCTCCTCGAGGGGAGTTCCTTTCTGTTGTTCGGATTGGGTAGTTTCATTATTCTATTTTCAACTTCATTCTTCTGTCCCCTCCATTCTACCTACTGTTGAGCCCATCCATTATATTTTCTATTTTGGTTCTTGTATTTTTCAGTTCTAGAACTTCCATTTTTCTTCTTCATAGCTTCTATTTCTTGGATGAGACAATTTTTCATTCTGCTTCAAGCATGTTTATAATTGCTCACTGGAACATTTTTATGATGGCTGTCTTAAAATTCTTGTCAGATAATTCTAACATCTGTGCCAGTGCCTATTGTATTACCTCTGAAGTTGAGGTTTTTCTGGTTCTTGGTATGACTGATTTTTTTATTGTATCTTGGACATGTTAGGTACGATGGGACCTCGGGTCTTCTTAGATCTTCTGTTTTAGCAGGTCTCCTCTGACACTGCCCACCCTGCCCGCAAGGAAATAGGTAACGTCTCATTTCTGCCAAATGGGTGTCAAAGTCCACGTTTTCCCTTTGACACTCCCTGGGGACAAGGGGTACCTCCTTATTGTCAGGCAGAGGCGGTATTTTGGGATCCTCAGTAGGCTTTCACCAACCACACCTCTGGTCGTTGAAGCCTCATTATTACCCCCCACCCCACCCCATGTAGTCTCTAATGTCACCGTGGGAGGGGTGCCCTCCTGGTTTTCTCTGATACGACCCCAGCAGGATGGGGTGGGAGGGGACCTCATTACAGCTGAATGAGAGTAGAAATCTAGGCTCCTCACTGGGCTTTGCTGGTAGGGTAAGGCTAGGGCTGCATTTTGGTGGTTGTGTGTATGTAAGTGTGCTGTTTGACTCAGTAAAGTAGTTATTGTCTAAATGTTTTGTCTTGATAGGTGTTCCTTTCTTGGTCTTTTGGCTGCAGAACAGGCTGCTCCCATTGGTGTTCCACACTGCCAGCTTCTCCAACACCCAATATTAGATATATGTGGCAAAAAAGAAATGTTGTTTCTTGGGTCCTGAGGTTCCTAAATGGTCTCTCTCTCCACTTTTCAGACGCTTATGTTTTTTTATGTAATATCCAGAAATTTTTGTTGTACTCAGTGGGAGTCATAGGGGGAATTATTCAATCTTGTTCTAGAGCTGGAAGTCCTGGAGAAATTTTGGATTACAAACTCACTGTCTTTGCCACTCAGATTTCCTTTCATCTTATCAGTTTTGGTAAGTTGTGTTTCTTTAGGGATGTTTTATCTAAGTTATCAAATTCATTGGCATAATGTTTGTAATATTCCCTTTCTATTCTCTTGATGTCAGTAGGATCTGTAGTAACTTCTTCATTACTGATACTAGTAATTTATGTATTGATCGAGACTTTGCTAATAACTTTAGTAATGCTTTCAGAGAACTTTTGGTTCTATTAGTTTTTGTGCTATTTTTCATATTCTACATCATTATTCTCTGGTCTTATTTTTACCTTCTTTTCGTTTGAGCTTCATTTGCTTTTCTTCTTCTGGCCTTTTAATTTAGATCGATTTTGAAGGTTCTTGAAAATACAAGCATTTAAATGTTTAATTTTCCCCATATGCACTTCATTAGCTGCACAAGACAGGTTTTGAAATTTTGTATTTTCATTATCATTCAGTTCCAAGTATTTACTAATTTCCTTTCTGATTTTTTTGACCCATTGATAGATTTTTAAAAAAATGTTTAATTTTGAGAGAGAGAGTGAGCGAGCGAGAGAGCACGAGTAGGGGAGGGTCAGAGAGAGAGGGAGAGAAAATCCCTCTGTCTCTGCACTATCGGCACAGAGCCCAATGCAGGGCTTGATCCCATGAACCATGAGATCATGACCTGAGCCAAAATCAAGAGCTGGATGCTTGACTGACTGAGCCACCCAGGTGCCCTGACCCATTGATAGATTTATATGCTACGAAAGGACAAATCCTTCCTGAATTTTTCAGTGTTCCTACGAAGTCTTAACCTTCTGAGCTGTAAAATTGATTTTAAGGTGCTTACTTTTAACTCCCCTAGAAATAATAGATTTTCATATATCACTTTGCAGCCATTTGCCCCTGAAAGGTAGAACTAATGGTTACCATCCAAAAGATTAATCCAAAAGATAAGAGAATAATCTCTTTGGGAGCCAAATGGTTACGTTCCAGAGTAGAGACCTAGGCTAATGGCAAGGGTGACTGAATGAATAACCCAGACCTCAGGAGTGATTTTGAACATTATCTTCCTTTTAGTCTCCCCTCCAGGGAAATAGAGTTACATTTCAAAGGGTAAGGACCCAGAATCCTTCCTCCTCTCATTGGACAGAAATTCTCTAAGTGCAGAAATTCATATTTTCAGGATTCCTCTCTGACAGTATAATCGCCCCGCCACATATGTAGGTATACACAGTCTGAGTTCATCGTCTGCGCAGTGTTAGGCATGCGGGGACTAATAATACTGCAATGTTATTCTGGCTGTTCTTTTTTTTTTTTTTTTTTTTCAACGTTTATTTATTTTTGGGACAGAGAGAGGCAGAGCATGAACGGGGGAGGGGCAGAGAGAGAGGGAGACACAGAATCGGAAACAGGCTCCAGGCTCTGAGCCATCAGCCCAGAGCCCGACGCGGGGCTCGAACTCCCGGACCGCGAGATCGTGACCTGGCTGAAGTCGGACGCTCAACCGACTGGGCCACCCAGGCGCCCCAATTCTGGCTGTTCTTAATGTGAATTAGGCTGACCTCTGACCAAGGTGACTGGTGCTTCTGCTAGTATCTACATAAATATGTAAGAAAGGTAACATCGCAGATCCTTCACTTAATCAGCGTGTCTTTTAATTTCCAATAATTTAAGCTCTTCTAGATGTCTTATTGCTATTAATTTAATGTTATGCTGTCACGGCAATAAGACATTGAAAACGATTTCAGCCTTTTAAAATTTATTGAAATTTTTTTTATGGCTCCCCATGTGGTCTTAGTGAACATCCCATGAGTGCATTCTAAGGTTAATGGGTGAGGTGTTCTGAAATGTCAGTTACGTCAAGGTGGGTAATAGTGTCATTCAAGTCTCTTTATATTCTTACTTTATATCCTGACTTTCGGTACAGCCATTTTATCAATTATAGAGAAAGGGGTTTAGAATATCCTATGACTCCAGGTTTGTCTGTTTCTCTCTTTAGTTGTTTTCATGTATTTGAAGCTTTGTAATTAGGCACATAAAAATTTGCAAGCATTATGCCTTCCTAAAGTCTTGATCTTTTTCTTTTTTAATTTTTAATGTTTATTTTTGAGAGAGAGAGACAGAGAGTGTGAGCAGGGTAGAGGCAGAGAGAGAGGAAGACACAGAATCCAAAGCAGGCTCCAGGCTCTGAGCTGTCAGTACAGAGCCCGACACGGGGCTTGAACCCACGAACTGCGAGATCATGACCTGAGCCACAGTTGGATGCTTAACCGACCAAGCCACCCAGGCACCCCTAAAGCCTTGATCTTTTATCACTATGAAAGTATATTTTATCTGATGACTAATGTTTGCATGATGTATATCTTTTCATCCTTTTACTTTCAAGTTATCTTTGTGTTTAAAATACATTTCTTAGAGATAGCATATAGTCATAGAATAGGGTCTTGTGTGTTTTTTTTTTAATCCAATATGACAATTACTGTCTTTGTAGTATTTAGTGTATACTTACACTTAAGTATACATTTAAGCATACATTTTTTTTTTAATTTTTTTTTGTTTCAACGTTTATTTATTTTTGGGACAGAGAGAGACAGAGCATGAACGGGGAAGGGGCAGAGAGAGGGAGACACAGAATCGGAAACAGGCTCCAGGCTCTGAGCCATCAGCCCAGAGCCTGATGCGGGGCTCGAACTCCCGGACCGCGAGATCGTGACCTGGCTGAAGTCGGACACTTAACCGACTGCGCCACCCAGGCGCCCCTAAGCATACATTTAAGCATAACTTACATTTAAGTTATGAGTGAAGTCTGCCATTTTGCTATCTGTTTTCAATTAGTCTCATTTGTTTTGTGTGTGTGTGTGTCTCAGTTCCCCTCTTGACTTCTTTGGGGCTAACATTTCTTATTATTCCATTTTGACTCCTTTGTTCACTTTTTGACTATACCTCTCTGCAGTATTTTTTAGCGGTTTCTCCAGGAATTATGAAATACCTCTTTAACTTATCAGTCTATTTAGAGTTAATATTATAATATTTTCACTACAATTGTATAGTTCCATTTACCAACCCATCTTCTGTGCTTTTACTATGTTACAAATCTCACAATATAGCACTATACTTTGTTTTAAACAAGCACCTCTTAGAAATTTTTAAGTTTAGTTTATTTTGAAAGAGAGAGAGAATGCAAGCAGGGGCAGAGAGAGAAGGAGAGAAGGAGAGAATCCCAAGCAGGTTCACACCATCAGCACAGAGCCCCCAGCAGGGCTCGAACTCATGAACTGTGAGATCATGACCCGAGCCAAAACCAAGAAGTGGATGCTTACCCGACTAAGCCCCCCGGGCGCTCCTAAACAAGCACATCTTTTAGAGGAGATAATAAAATATAATTTTACAAACTTATCTATACACTTACCATTACTGTAATCGTTTCCTGTCTATAGATCTGATGCACAAAATTTGTATTTCCTATCTAGATATCTCTTCTAAGCTCCAGATTAAAATATCCCATTATTTCACATCTTTACGGAGATGTTATCTCCAAGTTAAAATGTTCAAAACCAGGGGCGCCTGAGTGGCTCAGTTGGTTAAGCGTCCAGCTCTTGATTTCGGCTCAAGCCATGATCTCATGGTTCAAGGGATCGAGCACCGCACTGGGCTCTGTCTACACTGTCAGCCCAGATTGGGATTCTGCTTGGGATTCTCCTCTCTGTCCCTCCCCGGCTCACGTGCGCACGCTCTCTCTTTCAAAATAAATAAACATTAAAAAAAAATAAAATGTTCAAAAATGTTCAAAACCAAACTATTCACCCCAAAGAATCTTTTCTCATTAACCTATTATGGAAATTCACATTTTCTCATACCAGAAGCCAGAAACTCCAAGGCAACGATTCCTCATATTATTATTCTTACTTATTTGCTGCCCTTTTTCTTTTAAAAAGTTGTTGTTAAAAATGGAAGACTTTCTGTTCCATCCATTTTTGTTCCTTCCTTATACCTTAACTTGAACATGAGTAATTTGCCCACTGAGTGATCTATATGAGCAGCACAATAAAGACCGTATGTATTATTTCACACTGACTTTATTTCTAGCCACAATTCTAAATTACTCTTACAGTATGTTCAATAAATTATCCCTAACTGAAACCAAGAGAGTCATTTACGGTGTCAGCGCAAACCCCACAAGCTTTGTGACATACGTGGGTAGGGGCGCCTGGGGTGGCTCAGTCGGTTAAGCGTCCCTCCAACTTCGGCTCAGGTCATGATCTCGCGGTTCATGGGTTCAAGCCCCACGTCGGGCTCTGTGCTGACAGCTCACAGCCTGGAGCCTGCTTTCCGATTCTGTGTCTCCCCCTCTCTCTGTCGCTCCCATGTTCTGTCTCTCTGTCTCTTGATAATAAATAAAAAAAAATTTTAAAAATTAAAAAAAAAAAAAAAGCTTCATGACACACGAGTCTGATTGCAGCCGGGGAGCTTTATCTCCACAGTCAAGGATGGTTTTGTCGACTGTACTCTTTGTTTATGCTGACAACTTCTGTTTGTTGAAATTTCCAAGAAGCAGATGTTACTTTGTATTTATTTTGATGCCACAGGAATTTCACTGAGCTGATTCCTATGATGACTGGAAAATTCACGTAGTGTATAACACACGAAGCAAAACATGAATGATCCCTTCACGGCCACCCTATTTACTCCTCCCCCTTTTCCAACCGTCTTGGTGCTTCCTTCCGATCTCCTTCAATGCTTTTATGTATGTTTTTCTCCTCAAGTTTAAAAGTAATATGTGCCCATCACAGAGAACGAAAAAGTAATTCGGTAACAGAACAAACTCGCTTATAATCACAAAATCAGAGCCCAGTACCCAGGCACACACACTTTGTCTATGACTGGGGGTCATACACATGGTTTTGCGTCTTACATTTTCATGTATTGTGAATAATGTCCTGTGTCAGAGTCCGAAAGCATTGGTAGTTTTATCAATATGAGTTAACACCTCCAACTCAGACCATAAAGAAAGGCAGTTTAGTCTTTGCTAGGAGAAAAATGTGTTTCATCTTAGAAGCAGGAAAGAACATCAGGCCTCTGTAAATATTTCAATTAGAAGGGCCCCTTTTCTCTTAATAATCAGTGTAAAATACAGCACTAAGCAACAAAGCACAGAATATATGACTGAATGCTTCTAAGACTAATCATTATTTGAGCTACATACTACTAAAGTATTAGCAAGAAAGCATGTTTTCCATTTAATTGCTTAACAATGTATCTATATAGTTACATAAAATGCTGATTGACATCGATTGATCTGCAGCCATAATCTAAATATAAACACATCTGTAGAACCCTAACTGCCTTTTCTCTCACTCACAAACCAATGAATAAGTACTATTGGATACTTCTCAAAGGTGGTTTGGGGCGCCCGGGTGGCTCAGTCCATTGAGTGTCCGACTTTGGCTCAGGTCATGATCTCATGGTTCAGGGGTTCGAGTCCCGTGTAGGGCTCTGCACTGACAGGTCTGAGCCTGCTTTGGATTCTGTCTCCCTCTCTCTCTCTTTCTCTGCCCCCCTCCAAAATAAATAAATAAACATTAAAAAAAAAAAAAGGTGGTTTAACAATTCCACCTATAAAATATGTCTCCAATTCTACATAAAACTAAACAGAAAGATATTTTAAAAATGTTATTCCACTCGGTGTTTCAAAACAAGAAATGTAATTTCACCCACTTCAAAGGCATGTTAAAGAAAACACACATATGTGGACCTTCTGGCTCACAGGAGGCCAAGGAGCAATTCTCTTCAGTCCTCCTTAACCTGGGTTCATGCGACACCAGCCACCTCCCCCGTGCTGCCTAAGTTCAACCCCAAGGAGATCAAAGTCATGCCACCTCTGCCCTGGCTCCTTACATCGGCCCCCTGGGTCAGTCTCCAAAAAGGGTTGGTGATTACATCACCAAGGCAACGAGTGACTGAAGGGTCTGAGGATAACAGTAAAACTGACCATTCATCGGTATGACAGGTCCAGACTGAACTGGTGCCTTCTGCCTCTGCCCTGGTTATCAGAGCCCTCAAGGAACCGCCAAGAGAGAGAAGCAGAAAAACACTAAGCACAGTGGAAATACCACTTTTGATGAGACTCTCAACGCTGCCTGATGGATGTGGCACTGATCTTCAGCCAGAGAACTCTCTGGAGCCTGACACAGATCCTGGGGACTGCCCAGTATGTGGGCTGCAATGTTGATGGCCACCACCCTCGTGACATCACTGACGACATCAACGGAGGTGCAGCCGAATGCCCGCTAGTTAACAACTACGAAGGAAAAGTATTTCAATAAAGGATCATTTAACAACCGAAACAAGCAAGCAAACAAACAAAACACAAAACAAGCCCCCAGACCACCAAAAACCCCTCACACATATGGAACGAAGTGTGATTTGGAGTGTTTCCTAAAAGTGAACAGACTGGCAGCAGACCTTTCCTTTCACACATTCTTCTGTCACTTTTCCAGTAGAGAGTCACAAATGTGAAACACAGAGATGCACTAACCACATCAGTTCCAGAAGACAGTCCTCTTTTGTAAACCCCATCACAGGACCTTAGGTTTTGAATTTAACAACCAAGAAAAAAAAAAAGTCTGAAAAACCACATTATTTTACTATTTGTAACACACATCTTCACTTCAAAGTGTCTGGAAAGACCAGATGTTAAAATACGGACCCACAGTGTTCACTCTGCACACAGCCGTTTGGAATAAAGGGCCCAAGGGGAGGGCCGGTTACAATCTGAAAGTGTCGCCTAAATAGGAACGTCCTGGCAAATTCTTTCCTGACTTCTTTGTCTTCACAGCCTATCTCAAGGACAAAATACAGGCATGTTGTACTTCAGGGGTAGATGAAGAATTTCACCTCTAAAAGTAATGTTTAAAAGTCTTTCTTACAAACTTAACCAAGAAAGTACACGAAAGTATTTATTAGCTCCCTATTTGTTATATGAAATTGGAGCACGCCCTTTTCTGTTATATACACCACATATACAGCAACACTACAGTAAACATGCATAATTCCCTCCTCACTCTCCTCCACCCACTTGGCGAATGTCTAAATTATTTCTCAGAGTGATTCACTGTTTCTATTAGAAAGACAATCTAAGACTATTGAAATATTCTCCCTATTGTTGTATATCATATGTAACATATGACAAGCACACCTAAGCACGTAGAAAAGCTACATATTTTAAATAAGGACTTAAGTTTAATCACTATATATGCTATGTGCAGGACGCTGGAAAACCATGCACATACGGACAACAGTTCCACCACATTCTGGGGAAACCCTTCCCCATCCCTCACTGTCTTCTCTCCTTCCCTCGAACTCTGGAAACAAGCGTGGACCTGAATCCAAGAAGCGATGCAGAGATTGCATTTCCGCAAGTCGTTTCCGGATGATGTGTCTCTTGAGTGAATTTTAACAGAAAGACGATCGCAAAACAAGTCGTTTTTCTAACTGGACTTTCAGCATACGTCGATGGCTTCTCTGCATCGAGAAAGGCTACAGATTGCAAACAGGGGCTTGAGGTTTATTGTAAAAGGCTGAGCAAAGTGTTACCGCAGCTTGTCCACCCTGTATGCACAGGTTGGTCGTTGGCAAACCTTCCAAACAGGCGGTCGTCCCTTCCGGGCAGCCACCTGAGGTACTGTTCATGCCTGGCACTGAGAACGCCCGGGGGCCCGCTGACGTCCTGGGCCCGCTCTGCCTGCCGGCACCCCGGCAGATTCGGGCCTGGGAGCTTCCCCTGCCATTCCAGTGTGTGGGTCCTGGGGTCCCCGTATGTCTCCGGCAGCAGCCAGAGGGCAGGAGCAGCTGCGACCCCACCCGAGTCAGCCCCGGACTCCCCCTGGTCCCAGCACTCACCCATCCTCTGGAGCAGGGGCTCCACAAGTAGGCGGAGTTTGAACCCACAGGTACACAACAGGTACTTTGAAGCCTCTAGGTGGGATCACACCATGTGGGCAGAGCGCTGCGATTTGATTATTTCACGGAATGTCTTCAAGATCGTTCCAGTGGAGACACTTTAGTTCTGATGAAAATAGCTACACGTGGCCTCTTCTTCAAATGCCTTCATCGTGGTCTCTGGAAAAGAGCGACATAATTTAGCAGATTTCCTATAAACGAACACTGGTATTCCTTTCGTACTGCTTTTACCAAAGCTCTCAAACAACTCACCTTATGTGCGTATCTCTAAGTACGAAGATTACGCACAGTGAAACTTGGGACATGTATTGCCAAATTACCTTTTTAGCAAAGTGAAGCCATTTTACGTTCCCGCCAAAATGCTTCTTTAGCAACACTGGCTATTATCTACCATAGGCAAAAATAATCTTATTGGTGTTTTCACTTGCATTTCTTTAATTAATGAAGCGAAGTATCTTTTATACGCTATTATTGATCCGTATTTCTTTCGTGAATTTCTTCTTATTGTTCTATCTCCATTTTTTCCTATTAGTGGTAATTTTCTTAATTTTGCAGGCATTCAAATCTGTCTTGCTTTACGGTCACCAGCGTTGTGCCCACTTAGAAATCCCTTTCCTAGCCCATCATTAAATCCATTACCCATAGGTTTTGGGTTTTTTTTTTTTTTTTTGCAGCATTTGCTTTCACTATCTAACATATCATGAGCAACTGAAATTTGTTCTGATGTAGGATGTGAAGGACTTTTTTCCCAAATGGTTAGCACATTGGCCCAGCATCATATATCAAATAACTGATTTCTCCCTCACTGGTCTATAGAATATCTAAACCACCATTCTTCTTTTTTAAAAGTAACATGCACATAATATAAAAATAAATTAGTGAGAGGGCACACAGTGAAATGTATATAACCTATTCCCCCCTCCCCCCGTTTCCTCTCTGGAGACACTAATAGTTCATTGTGTATCCTTTCAGATAGTCTCTTGCATTAGGCCACCGTAAATGGCAGTGGGACATGCGGTTTCCAGTCTTTTGTTGCTTTAAACAGCTCTGCAACTAACATCCTCATGTACCGCTTATAATGCGTAAGTGAATCTGTAACACTCCCCAAAGTAGAACTGCTAGGTCAGAGAATATGGACATTTGAAAGCATGATTTTTCCAAACTGCTCTCCAATGATGCTGCCCCATAAATTTATACTTCCACTAAAATGTGTGAAAGACCGACTAGTATTTTTGAAGTTTGGGATAATTTTATAGGCTCTGATGCTCACTTGTGAGAGCTTGGGACACGACAGATTAATGAACATGAAATTCTTTCCTCCAATTGTTTTCTGAACTTCCGTGTTCATTTTGTGCGTAGCTAGTAAAAAAAAAAAAAAAAAAAAAAAAAGTCCTCAAGAATTTATAATCTAGTGAGTTGACTTCAAAGTACATGTGACTAATCTATGGCTAAATTAAATTAGTAATAGCACAGCGATGCTAACTTGGCCTGGAGGCCATGGGGAAGTATGATGTAAGTATGATTTCTACTGTATTGGGAATCCTGGATGAAGAGAATTACCTTATACGGAGAATGGGCTGCCAGGTGGTGACATTCTTGCCGGAAGAACAACAGGAGGGGAGTTAAGGAACCTTAAATCCTCTTTATCAAATGGAAGGCACGGATATGCAGGGGTTCAAGAAAATGAGGCTAACTTCACAGAGTTGTTAAAACATTCATAAAAACCTGTTACACGCAAAAGACTAAATGTTAGTTTTCATCCCTCCAGATTCTGGAGTACCTGAGTATAAAACAGGTAAAAGAGGCCAACATCTTTTCCAGAATGGTTCTGAAAAGCTAACTTACGAGAAGTGAGAAAAGTAAGGCCAATGTGATGTGACTACTGCTCTTGGTGTCAAAATGGCCTCTTGACCAGTTAGTAGTCTGTCCTCCTTCCTACCTCAAACACGGTGCTCTAAATTACCACCCCCCCTGCCGTCCCACCAATTAAAACAGAAAAGGCTGCTGCATCTCTACTGGTTCTTGCAAACATTTTGAAATTTTGCTAGTCTAAAAACTGGAATCACGGCTCTCAGAACCTTCCTGTCTTACCCAGCAGCCTCAAATAACAAAACCGCTGATTTGGAAGGGAATGAGAATACAAATGTCAGAAAGAATTCTACACAAGATAAAACCCATTATTCAGCATTCTGACAACCACAGTTCAACTTTTACAGGGTTTCCAAGGTACTTACAATCCTAAAGTGACTTTTGAATTGAAAGTTAACATGTTCAGAAAAAGCAAACTTAAAACGTTTTGAATAAGCAGTCTCTGGCCTACATAAACTACAACACGTTTGCACTCAAATAGCACCTGTCTTAGATGTGGTTAGCGCACATTATTAGCTACTTCTCTAACTAAACACTATTTTACCAAATTTCCAAAAGGATCAAAATAACAGTTATTCTCTCATTTGATATATACCACTTTATAACAACAACAAAAATCTGTTCAAATACAAGACTTTATTTTTATTTATTAATAAGGTAAATATAATGATTTAAAAAAAAAAAAGTTTAAAAATGTTCAGCCTTCATGTTAATGTAGGTTAGGCCATCCAAAAGACAAAGCAGAGTTAACATTAAGTCATGGTCCAGGATTATACTTATGAGAAACAAATACAGGACTTATGGTACTTGATAAGTAAAGACAACCAAAATACACTGTATTTCAAATTTGTTCCTATAAAAACATATTAAAGACCATTTTAAAATAGTATCCACCTTTTCTTTCAAATGGGCATATAGCTTCATTTGCAATCATGTACAAATATAATAAACTTGACTAATAGCTTTCGTAATCTTTTAATACAAATACAATTCCTTCCTCCTTTACGCAACCCAACAAAGTAATAGCAAGTGAAGTCATTAGAAAAATATGGACCTTTCTGAATCTATATTGCATTTGTAACTTAGATTGGAAAATACAGTTCAGATCATATGAAACACGTGGCTTTCAGGTGTACACATCACCTGTGCCTTGCAAATGATCAGATATGGTCTTTATTTTGGCTGAAATGCAAAAATACGATCAATTTCTTAATAACAGATTAGTTAAAAATAGTTTCCATTGATAGCAGTGCTAGTCCTAGAACAAAATGTAAGCAAAACATATTTGTAAGTCACTGTCTATCCAGTGCCCCCAATATACAGATCCTAAGCCCTTAATATACATTTGCTTTAAAGATTAATGAATGGACATCTCACATGTCTGGTAATCTTTACTTTAAACAATCCTGTAAACATAGTCAAAATCTTTCTAAAAGAAGTAAAATTCAAGTAAACATTGCATATTTGATTTAAACTAACCTTACAGTTAAATTCGCTTATGACACATTGGATGAAAATCATTCAATACGCAACAAGGTTTTAAAAAATCATCCACATGTAAAAATGGAACTGAACTCTGTAAACATGTTCATGTTTAAGAACTACTGTAGTGCAGCTGCTCTTTGGTTTGGCATAATGATACCGGTCAGACGCCTCAGGTACCCAACATTCAAGTAAATCTGTACCCAGGCAAAACCAAGACTCCTGGTAGAATTTGTCTTTAATGGCAATGGCAGGACCTGAAATCCAACTTTATTTTCCTTAAATATATCAAAGTGTTCGAAGGACCAAAGATAGAGTACTAATAGATTTCGACAGGCCTTCATTTTGACCTTTGCCCCTAAAGAGTTGATAGCACTAATCAATCAATACCAGTCGAAACACCAAAGAGGCAACCTTGCCGTGACTCCCAGGCCATTTGTAGGCCCCTGCTGAATGACCATTAACATGTATGAATAAATCAGCCAAGTATCTAGAATGTGGCAAAGTGCTGGCCATAAATTAAACCAAAGGTAACTAAGGCAAAGGCTTTAAGTGAAAACTTTTGAAAAGGTGTTTGCTCTACTATTAAAGATGACGTTAAATAAAACTTAAAAGAGAAAGATTACATCACCACAAAAGTGCCTGAATAGGTTAAAGGGGAAAAACTATGTTTCCTCAACTGTTAATCAGGTGCATGCAAATCCTGTGATCTAAATGTAGAAATACTCACAAAAAGTACCGGGAGAACATTTCTGAAAGTAGTCAGGTAAGTTTAAACGTTCACAATTTCCTTACAATACATAAACCGCCAAAGTGAAGTGATTTTTTTTAACTCCCTTAACTCTCATACTTAAAAGTCTTCTAGAGTCAAGAGTATTAGGACTACAAAGTTCAAATAAAGGTAAAGGAACCACTGTAATAGTATTCCAAACTGTATTTTCAAAGTAACTCATTCCTTTGGTTCAAAGGGAGAAAACATTACTTCCTATTAAAATCTACTATTAGCATAGCCAATGGAATTAGACGAATCCTATAAACTGAAGATCTGGAACAGCTGACTAAAAATTTATGCTACATTAGGAAATTACAGAGCTATCCCTACAGCGTATGTTTGGCATACAGAAGGTACCTCCAAAATACTTGGTGGATGAATGAAATATAAGGCTAATTTTGCAAAATTAGGAGTCAAAGAATGTGAGAGGTCATCCAGTCCAACTCATGCATAATACCCCTTCCTCCAACCCTATTTTACAGAGAGATAAACTGTAATGGTCAATATTTACAGATGCTGGTTAAGATTCAGCTCTATCCAATACTGGAAGCAATCAATCATTTTGGTTTGTGTGTGCATATAGGACTAAACAGGACAAATGAGGTAACATTTCTATGTTGTTTCTCCTTTACAGGGCACAGTACTTTCCCTTAGAATTAATTCAACAATTCCTGCCGCTTAGACTGGATTTCCAAAGGAAAAGGATTTCCAAAGGAAGTCAGATTTCAAAATTGGCACGAATAGTGGAATCCACTGCTCACAGACTGGAAGTTTTAAATGGACTACTCAGGTTAGAATTTCTCTCCTGAAGGTAGAATTATGCTAAGCAGTTTTATTCTAGTTCAAATTGCATTTTAAGTCACTGTTTAAGCTTTATAGGATTGCTGTAAAAAGTTTCCAAGCAATTTTTAGTAATCACCTAAACTGACATTCGAAAGTCAACAGCATGTGTATCCTAAATACCTTAGGACGACAAGTAATTTTTAACAGCTTACAAAACCTGCCCATCTTCCTCTTTACTTTTCTCCTAGCCACTGCCACTATTCTGTGTCCAATATTTCTATAGCACATGTGCCTTCGTGTTTCCCTGCCCATAAAAATACCCATGAAAGTTCAACAAAAAAGGAATTTGAAAGCAGAGAAAACAAAAAATATTTCTACTTAAGCCTTGGGCACAACACTACATTACATGGTTGTATTAATGCTTAGAACTAAGCCCTCAATGAATTATACAAATGTGCTCCATGTTTTAAATAACTATATTTAGATATCTGAATCTTTCTGAGTGTTATTTTATAGCCAACAATAAAAAAACTTTATTATTAAAAATGTTGAAAAGTATAAAACAGTAATTATAAATTAGCAAACACCCAATAAAAAAAAGTTATTTTCTTTTCCTTACACAGTACAAGCAACAGTAAGTGGATATTATCAATCACCTTCAGCCACCACACTGCCCTACATGTACTTCACTTAAGACAACTTCTCAGCTTGTTGGAGTGAAAATTTATATGGATACAAAGAAACGACTCTAACAATAGGACTCAGGTGTCAAAAAAATACATCTGCCATGTTAACATGTGTTTTGATAGCTCATACTGTAGCATCTCATAACAGGTAAGTGTTATTTCCAAAATAAAATTAAGTCACTTTTGTAGCAGTCAGTCGATGTAGCACAAATGGGCTTATGTTAGATTAAGGCATCTTCCTGCTCTGGAGTAGTGCTTCTGTGGATCCAGCGATCTGTACAAAGGCTTCCTTTTTTAAAAAATATATCTTCTGTTATACTTCAATTATTTCATTCCATTGATCATTTTCTTGCAAATAAAACTGAAAATATCAGTCCATAATATGTTTTTATAAACCTACAAAATCAGAAACAATTGAGTT
Source organism: Leopardus geoffroyi (assembly GCF_018350155.1). Taxonomy (NCBI): domain Eukaryota; kingdom Metazoa; phylum Chordata; class Mammalia; order Carnivora; family Felidae; genus Leopardus; species Leopardus geoffroyi. The sequence goes on from NC_059326.1 coordinate 2,149,561, forward strand.
ATTGGTTAAAACTTAATTTTATAGTTCTGAAAATAAGATTTATTAAGCAGTTCTGTGGGCTAAGGTATAAAGCTGCTAAAATAACAAGACCGGACACAGGGGCACCTGGGTGCCTTAGTCGGCTGCACGTCCGACTTTGGCTCAGGTCATGATCTCACGGTTCGTGAGTTCAAGCCCCGCGGCAGGCCCTGTGCTGACAGCTCAGAGCCTGGAGCCTGCTTCGGATTCTGTGTCTCCCTCTCTCTCTGTCCTTCCCTTCCTTGTGCTCTGTCTCTCTCTCCTTCAAAAATAAACAAACACTTAAAAAATAATAAAATAATGGGGCGCCTGGGTGGCGCAGTCGGTTAAGTGTCCGACTTCAGCCGGGTCACGATCTCGCGGTCCGTGAGTTCGAGCCCCGCGTCGGGCTCTGGGCTGATGGCTCGGAGCCTGGAGCCTGTTTCCGATTCTGTGTCTCCCTCTCTCTCTGCCCCTCCCCTGTTCATGCTCTGTCTCTCTCTGTCCCAAAAAGTAAATAAACGTTGAAAAAAAAAATAATAATAAAATAAAATAAAATAAAATAAAATAAAATAAAATAAGACAGGAAATAAATACTTTAATACAACTAATACTGTAATAATAACAAAGATTTTTATAAGCAGCAAGTAAGGGGTACTGCTGACTTTCTTCCTCGGAAGCAAACGAGAACATTTTAAAAGAGGTGGATTCTTTTGGTTCTCCCTTACTGTTAACTTGGACATATCCTGCGAGGACATCTTTATCCACCCCTTCCTAAGACTGCTAGAGCATATAGGGAGGTACCCACAGCAACATTTATAGACTGTTGAGGATTTTCAACAACCACTAGCAAGCATCAGACATTCTTCCACCCACATTAAGAATTCTAGAACCAAGGCTATACCACAGCCACAGTTCTTGGTGGGCATGGTCACCTCGTGACGCACAGTCACCACTCCTCTCCAGAGTCCAGCCTGACACAAGCCCACCCTGAGAGCCTCTGTTCTGATTCTGCTAGGTCTCACGTAGGCTCTGCCTGTTACCTTGGACCTGGGCTCCAGGTCCTTTGTGAGGAACTGAATGCTAACGAAAACTGCTGAGCAAGGAAGCAGATGTTCCCCTGATTGAGACTGCAGATGAGAACTCCTTGAACAGATGAACTCCTGCCACAGAAAAACTGACAATAAAGGGACACTGTCTTCAGTTGCTGTTTGTGGTCGTCTGTTATGCAGCAAAGGGTAACCAATACAGGTTACGAGGAAGACTTCGGAACAATCTAACAGCTGCCCAAGATGCTCCCAAGTCATCGAGAGAGTCCCCGACTGAAAGAGAGAGCCGTCTTTGTTTCAAAGCATCGGGAGACACGGAGCTCACTACATCCCTCACAGTTCAACTTAGTTACACCACCTACTTGCACTAAGGTTTATGTTTAGTCTGTCTGGGAAGTTCCTGGTTGCCAGTTAAATTAATTTCCTCTGGCTGCTGTCTCGGGCCGGCCAGACAGAGAACAGCTGATCAGCGTGGCTGGCTACAGGAAACTGCTCTTCCGTTACGTCTTTTCCAACTAGATCACATCAGCGAACCTCTTCAGTCTTTTCTGCGGCCACTCTTCTCTGGATCAACATCTTTCTACTAGTAGGCAAAAGTCATCTTGTTTTTCTTAAACTAATTAATAAGACACCGTTTACTGAAAAGACTAGTTGTCCACATACCAACCCAAAAAAGCTTTTAGCTTCTTCATTAACCTACCAATACATGTTTACGAAGATTGTGCTAGAAGTGGTAAGAAAAATGGGATTTAGGCAGCTGTTACCTTCCAATCTCTTCTTAACTACCTAATTTTGCTGATATAATTGAAAGAGTAAAAAAAAAAGAAAATGACTTGCAAATTGTTTTGAGATTAGAAAACATGAAAAAAACTGCATTTGTTCAAGGAGATTACCTTTATACTGTCTTACCTTGTTCTTATTCAAATGGTTAGTTATGAACCAGTGGTACTCAATTTTCTATTGCCACTGTAACATGGTTATTTGTCCCTGTAAGCACATAATTATATACGACATGACACAAAAAAAGAAGTATTAAGTTTCTGGCTAAATGGTAGAACTGATGATCACAGTAAAAGCAACTCTTACGAAAACACTATATTATGCTTATGGTTATCAACCATAACCATATCCTCTTGGAGAACCCAGAGGCGCTAAGAGCTAAAAGTCTGGTTTTAGGCTTATACTTGTGAAAATGTCCATTGGCTTTGAAAGCAGCAATAACTGCGAAGCCCATGAATGAATTTTTCCTTTGACCTTATACATAGGGTCTGATGATCCTAATGAACACTAATTCAAGAGAATATCCTAATGATACGAATTCAAGAGAATAACTTAAGCATTGCGAAGAGCCAAAAACAAACAAAAAATCAGAAATTCTGACAGCAGGCTTTCAAGTGTTGGGGTATTTCCCTTGGTACAAACTGATCTGAATGTCCAAACCATTTTCCCGCAGAGCAAGATGAGGACAGTGCTATTACTATTGCTATTAAAAACCGCCATGCAAAGAGTGTAGCTTGTAATGCATGGTAAATGGCCAGCCTATGTCATAAACCTGGCCTGGTTCGAAAGACCACCTCTGTCTTGTCAACTGTTCCACAATGAATCCATAATTCACGAAATGATTAACAGTCATCATGAAAAGGTTAAAATATTTTTGGTGCACTCTTTTTATATATTAAGGCAGCAAAGACTAAAATGCATTTCAAAAAGTATTTTCAAATAAGCAAAATTAAGACCCTAGAGAAAAATCTTGTTTAAACGCTATTCAGAATTGTGAATGCCAAAAGAACTTTCTACATCTGAGGTCAAGAAACATATGGCTGGGTAACAAAATGAAAGTCCAACTATGTCAACAGAACAGAACACAGGAGTAGCCACTACACTTCCTCAAACCTTTTCTCCATAAAAGCTACCAATAAACACTGACACCCCATATGTCAGATATTCCATTAAAAAGTCTCTTATATGTTAGTATTTTTAAATATGGTGTTATTTTGATTTTTCCACATTTGTTAAACCTGGTTGACCTTCATTTGAACCAGAAAAAGCAGTGTTTTCGAGAAGACAAGTAAGTATTACCTGATCTGACAGTGCCTTCTTCAGATTCATTCTCTGTCCACTGAGATTCACTGTCCAACAATCGGTTTTTTGATTCACTAAGCGGTTTGATAGGAAAGGGTTGACTTGAGCCAATACTGAAAAGAGGAGGAAAATAATTCAGTAACTAGTTTAATGCTCAATTAATACTTAATTAATAAGCAGCAAATTAGTATTCCTTCTCCTACATATGTGAGGGCAACTCATGAGATCTCAGCACTCTTAAAAAACTCTATCTGCAAAAGACAAATATGCCCCCAACCCCCAACTGAATGGCTCTCTAGACCCAAGAATCTCTATTCCAACAGTGCCAATGAAAACTATTAGACAAAAGAAAAAAGCTCCAAAGGCTGGTGTGAAACTTTTAAAACGTGTTAATCAAGAGCCGTTAAGGTAGCACAAGGTGGGGATCTAGGTCTGTGGCCAGGACAAAAAAAATTACCTGTCATTTCCCAAGTTTTCTGCTTTCTACCTCTGCAGTTTAGATCTAAGGGGAAAAAACGATTTAGTGACTCAGCGTAGACTTACTTTTCTTGCTAAGAGACCCGGGGAGGGAGGGAGTGGAGGAACAGAAGGAGGAAAAGGGAAGTAGTGTTCCTTGCGTACTTACTACGGGCCAGACACTGTGCTGGGTGCATCAGACACATGTCAAGCTTCACAATAACCCTTGGAGGCAGGTGTGATTGCCCTCATTTGACAGAGCTGGAAACCGAGTCTCACACAGCTGAGGTGACTTGTTCAGACCCACAGTAAGAGTTAGAGTTCTAAGGTCCAAAGACTGGAGGTTCTAAGGTCGACGTTCTGATATTAATGGGCCGGCTTGGAATTTATAATCCCTCCTCCCCCGCAATTTATTTCTGTCTTAAATAAATTTCAACTGTTTCACTTTGACAGAAGCATCTCTATCTTCTTTAAAATTTCATTTAAAATGAGCTATTTCTCTGAATTTATGAATCGGATTACTTGGCATAGAAATACTGAGAAACTATCTTCTAAGATGAATGAATGAGAAAAAATTTTACATTTGTATTTTTGAAATCCTCATTAATATTATTTTCACACCGCAGTTAACATCTGTTTATCAAAATATAATGATGGATCGCATGACCAATTTCTTTGAAAAAAATAGAGCTGATACAAACCAACAGAATCAAATCTTGAAAGAATATCTTAGTTTCTAGAAAGATGTAGCATATTTAGGATAGCCATGTTTCCTGGTTGGCCCAGAGGTTTCTAGTTCAACTATTAATAGCAATAGCAAGCATTCTCTTTCTTACTATTAAAAGTGTTATGGTTTGGATGATAAAAAATACGGCTGTCTTCAACATATTAGGTAAATACCCACATTAACTCTCAGTTAAAAACCTTTTATATAGAATTTCTCTTTGCCTATGTTGGCTCACAAATTACTACTGTATTTATATGTATGTACAACACACACACACACACACACACTTGCACACACACAGTTTGCTTTATAATGAATACTGAAAAACTTAATGACAAGAAGCACACCTTCTAGCATATTCATTTTGATTTGTAACAGGAGCTTGTTCTGGATCCATCCCCACAAGGCGAGTTGGAAAACTGCAACCATCACCCAAGCTGCATAATGAAAAATATCAGCAATAATTTAAATCATATTAATGTAAATCAAGGTGTTCAAATTTAATAACCATTCTTCAAAGTCACAGTATAAAGAAATTATATGTTGTCATTACAGAGAATAATTCTTAAAATTTTCTAATTTAGAGGGTTACTCTTCTCTTATAATTTACATGTATTTAAAAACAATATCTTTCATGACTACTAAGATTATAATGCCTCTTATAATACCTCAAACATAGGTATTCAAGTACCAGGGAAGCTGATAATTAAAAATTTGGGTAATTAAGACTATAATTAATAATATTAAGATTATGCTGCCTCAAACACAGGTAATCAAATATTTGGGTAAGTGACCTGCTCATCACTATCAGTTAGGACATCATAAAGGCACAAAATGGAATTCAAGATGTAAGTTCCACATATTTATTCATTTGACAAGTATTTATTAAATGCCTACAATGCTCTGGGTACTATTATAAGAGGTAGGGATAGAGCAGTGAACAAAGGAGAAGAAAATCTCTGCCTTCAAGAAGTTTACAATTAAAAAATTATAGACATATCTTCACATTTTAAAAATACCAAAAGTAGGTAAAACGGACTTTCACTTCCAGCCAAGATGGGTTAACTGGTAAATGTGACCTCCTGTCATGAACAACCAGAAAACTGAATACTATATACAATAACTATTTTCCAAACAGGCAACACAGAACTGTAGTGTCTGAAAGAAGAGAAACCAACCAAGTGAGTCCCAGCTTTCTGCCAGGACCTGGGCACCACCAGGGGAAGCAGAGCAAGGTCGTCTCATTGAATTGAGGTTTTAGAGATGCACGTTTCAAGGTGATGTGCTTGAATCTACTGGACAGAGCTGAGGAAGGGCGGATACGCAGAGGAAGGCCTATGGCAATGTGCACAGCATTTCACTGGAGTCTCGTGGTGAATGCTAAACTACACATGTGAATCTGGGAGAAGAACAACTGGGAAGTACAAGAGAACAATCCATGAAGCTCCTACAGCACTGGAAGGCATTCGAATCTGACCAGCCACACTAGAGAGATCTTACTGTACGTCTGGATTCGGTAGAGACCCCAGCTTGCTCTCGCCTGTGTTGCAGGGCTAAACCTGCCCTAAAGAAAATGCTACTTTAAACCCAACCTAACAAAGCTTAAAACAGCCTCAAAAGGACCACACTAAAAACACAAGTAACTGCCAAAGGGAGAAAGCAAAATTTAACACACAAAATTCAAAATGTCTACCACCAAATAAAAAATTACTAGCATGAAAAGTAGGAAAATGGGATCCACAGCTAAGAAAAAAAGTTACTAGAAAAGAATGAGAAATGACTATGAAAACTTGAAGCAATCACTTTAAATTAGTGATTATAAATGTCTGTGAATTAACAGGAAAAATGGACATAATGAGAAGAGAAATTTAAGATATAAAAAAAAAAGAACCAAACTGAACTTCTAGAGCTGAAAAACACAATATCTGAAATGAAACATTCCTTAGATGAGCTTAACAGCAGAGCAGACGCCACAGAAGAAAAGATCAGCGAACTATCCAAACCTCAGCAGGTAGAGAAAAAAGATGGGGGGCAGGGAAAAACAGCAACGACCTGTGGGTCATGATCAAGCAATTTAACATACATATATTTAAGGGTGCCTGAAAACCCAGTGCGGGGAGAGCATGGGCAGGCATGATTAAAATTATTTAATTGTAATGAAAACTATAAATTCATAGATCCAAGAAGCCTAATGAATCCCAAAGAGGATAAACACAAAGAAACCATACATCATATCAAACTGCTTAAAATCAGTGATCAAGATAACATCTTAAAAGAAGCTAAGGAGGAAAAAAAAGACCCGGTAATTTACAAATAGTGGAATAAAGATGAATGAGGCTGATTTCTTGTCAAAATGGGGGAAAAAACAACCAAACCAGTCAACACTGAAATTGCTACTTAGAGCAAATAATCTTAAAAAATACTAGCCCGTGTTCTACCCAGTCGGAGTGGACTACCTTGTAATACAGGAGACAAAGGAGATTGGTACACTTAAAGATACAGCGATAGGATCTGCCAAATGAAACACAGAAAAAAGACTAAGAAACGGACAGCGCATCACCGAGCTGTGGTAGAACTTCTCGTGTATGAATATACATGCATTCTTCTTATTTGAAGAAATAATGATTCAAACACTTTCCAAATCTGATGAAAGTTATAGAATCACAGCTACAAGAAGTTCAACCAATTCCAAGCACAAGAAAAACGAACAACATACCAAACAATATATACCAAGGCGCATCCTAATCAAACTGCATGAAACTAGTGATGAAAAGCCTATTTTAAAAGCACTCAGTGAAAAAGACACATCACATACAGAGTAAAAAAGAATAACTGCAAACTTGTCAGACAAAAATGTCACCCAGAAGACCATTACAGCAATATCCAGAATTATAGGCCAAGCAGAATGTTTTTCAAAAGTGAAAACAAAACGTTATTTTCAGACAAACTATAGGAAGTGCAGCAAACGAAGAGAAGAAAATCCCGTAACATTGATAAATATGTCATTCGAATTTCAAATATTTTTTTCCTTTTCTGTAGTGACTCTGATATATAGATAGCCTAAGATGCCTGGGGTCTGGGTGACAAGGAGACTATGAATCATCTCAAGCATTTATTTTCATTTAAATTTGAAGTTAAAAATTGCATTATGTGTTGGGTCTTTAAAACACAACAGAATAAGCTGCGATAGAATCTTTGAGAGGTAGCTAGTAAGTATAAATTCTTATCATTTTCTACTTCAAACAACTTATTTACATCTTGAAGGAGAAAGTGATTGTTATTTTTATGAATCATTTTTTCCGCTTTCCAAATATATGCCCAAACCAAACCCTCTCTTGCCCATGTAATAAAAAACATGAAAAATAAAATATTTTATATAATCAAGATATTCTGAGTTTTCATTCTCCAGGCTCATAGGATGTCATATACAGTATTCTGTGAATCTTAACACATTTAACCAGAGAGACAGAGACTATCACAGATTCTCTAATTTCTGAGACCTGCGTTTTATAAATTACCTTGAAAATATTGGAAGTAGCCAGTATTTCTTTTCATCGCCAAAGACTTGTCTCCAATTTTTACTGCATCCAAGAGAAAAACCATTTCCATCAGGTCCATATGAAAATGTGGGTGAGCGGAATGATTCTGTTGTAGATACATAGATTAAAAAAAAGAATTAATCCATTGAATAATTATACAAGGATGGAAAGTAGCAATTTTCTTGCTTACTCTCTTTGATATCAAAGTTTTATAAATATAATTTAAAACAAATATTTGTAACAATTAAAAGAAACTTCTCAAACTTATTTGGGAAAAAATACTACCTCTGAGTATTTCATCATCTTTATAAAATGAAAATGTGAGAAGAATTATCTAATATTACTAAAAAATCTACTGAAGTGTGTTCATTACATCTCACTTAAAAAACAGAAGTTTATGGGGTGCCTGGATGGCTCAGTCAGTTAAGCATCTGACTATAGCTCAGGTCATGATCTCACGGTTCCTGAGTTCAAGCCCTGCATCGGGTTCTTTGCTGACAGCTCAGAGCCTAGAGCCTCCTTCACACTCTGTGTCTACCTCTCTCTCTCTCCCCCTCCCCCGCTCATGCTCTGTCTCTCTTGCAATAATAAAACATAGAAAAAATACTTATTTTGAGACAGAGAGCATGTGCACACGCATGCAAGTGGGGGAAGGGCAGAGAGAGAAGGAGAGAGAATCCCAAGCAGGCTCTGTGCTGACAGTGTGGGGCTCGAACCACATGGGGCTTGAACCCATGAACTGTGATAGCATGACCTGAGCCGAAATCAAGAGTCAGATGCTTACCTGACTGAGCTACCCAGGCGCCCCTATATCTCCCTTTTAATTTTTTTTTTTCAACGTTTATTTATTTTTGGGACAGAGAGAGAGAGAGCATGAACGGGGGAGGGGCAGAGAGAGAGGGAGACACAGAATCGGAAACAGGCTCCAGGCCCTGAGCCATCAGCCCAGAGCCCGACGCGGGGCTCGAACTCACGGACCGCAAGATCGTGACCTGGCTGAAGTCGGACGCTTAACCGACTGCGCCACCCAGGCGCCCCTATATCTCCCTTTTAAAAAAAGATATGCTAACTCTTGTGACTTCACTCATTCATTACTTATGAAATTCTTACCACGTGCCTGTTGGCACAGTACCAGATGTTTGAGACCCAAAGGTAAATTAGATGAAATTCTTAAAGAACCGACAGTCTAATAAAGTCTAACAAAACTGCACTGTGACACAGATACAGGTGTGAATGGGGGTGGTAGTACTTGAACATGATCTTGAACGATGAATAAAAAAAGAGGCAGATGCTAATCAGTGACCATTATTTCAAACTTGGCTGCTAAATGCTCCATAGTGAGGGCTGAAGAAAGATACACTTCTCACCAGAAAAATGGTTTTTTTCCTTTATTTAAAAGTACAATGCATTTTAGCATGTTTTATAAGCTATGGGTAAGAGGTCAGGGAGAGAGGAATTGGGAAAGGTTGATGATACAGAACAGTAAAGTAAAAACTGATGCAAGAAAATTCTAGAAGAAATGGGACAGCCTCTAGAAGAGTTCTAAAGATTAACCTTAGATACCAGAAAAGACATTTGTCCTCAGAATTTGGAGGCAGCGTGACAGTGATGGGTTTGAAAGGAGAAATGTCTGTGTGAGGTTACAAGGGTGGGGGGAAGGCGGTTAAAAATTTACCTGTGACAACTTCTAATTTTTTCAGAAACACATGACATGTGACTGCCAAAGAGAGTAGAGGACCCAAGTGAGGTCTGAGACTTTAACTGGGCAGGTGCACCCATCACTGTGGGAGTAAGACTGTCTTCCCCAGCTTTCTACACCTCAACATACGTGTGGATAAAGTGAAGCGCTGGGGAATAACCAGGGAGCAGATCAGCAAATGAATTATGGGGGGAAACCAGGGTGGGTGTAGCGTGAGAGTACTGTCAGGAGTCGTCAAAGTCACTTGTTACAGGATCTAAAACGGAAAAGACGAGAAAATGAGACCAGAAAGGAAGGGAGTCCTTGAGAGAGAAGTGCTGGAGAATACAGGCAGGGTAAAAGAGGAAATTCGGTGGCATACAGAAAAGGATAGATGAAAGGATGAAGAATGGCCAGAGAATGGAAAATTCCAATTGAAAATTTCAGGGACTCCTCAGTTCCAAGAGAATAAAAGGTTCAATATTTAGTTTATGGGAATGATTAGCCACCAGAATCAAAGACAGCTTGCCTGTCTGGGATGATCACAGTTGTCTGAATATAGAAACTCTTTAAATTGGAGAACTGGTCTCAAGGTAGGTAGGTGACAGTAATGGAGAAGGGTAGAGGGGACACCTCAAAGGACACAAGAGCAGGACTCTGGAAGAAGCAATGGAGAACCAGCCCAAGGTCAGGGGTGTGGAAGGTGAGGCTGTAAAGGAAGTGGAGTGTCCGGGTAATGATTTTTCAAAGTGTGGGTTAAAACACCCGGATAGGTGTTTTTCACATCCAATAGGCTGTGAAATCGACTCAGTGGTTTGTGACCAGCATTTCTTTTTAATGAAATATTAGAAAGTACATTGCAAATAAAGATTAATAATGTTTTATAACATTATTAGAGTACATTGCAAATAAAGAAAATATTAGAGTACATTGCAAATAAAGATTAATAATGTTTTATAAATTTTTTGCTTATTTTATTTATATAATTTTATAAATGTGTGCATGCACTAGGTCACGATACAAATGATGCCTTTCTTGCTGGAGTCACAGGCAAAAAAGTTTGAAGAAGACTATTTAAAGAGAACAACGGGTTTCCCATGAAGCACTGCTCTCTCATAACAACAATGCTGGGCAGGAAACGAAGCAGGATTAGAACTGCAAGTGTTCCAAGTGTTAAGGTTAAAAAGTTGAAGTGCCCCACTCTCACCGCTGTTGTTTAACATAGTGCTGGAAGTTCTAGCATCAGCAATCAGACAACAAAAGGAAATCAAAGGCATCAAAATTGGCAAAGATGAAGTCAAACTTTCGCTTTTTGCAGATGACATGATATTATACATGGAAAATCTGATAGACTCCACCAAAAGTCTGCTAGAACGGATACATGAATTCAGCAAAGTTGCAGGATACAAAATCAATGTACAGAAATCAGTTGCATTCTTATACACTAACAATGAAGCAACAGAAAGACAAATAAAGAAACTGATCCCATTCACAATTGCACCAAGAAGCATAAAATACCTAGGAATAAATCTAACCAAAGATGTAAAGGATCTGTATGCTGAAAACTATAGAAAACTTATGAAGGTAATTGAAGAAGATTTAAAGAAATGGAAAGACATTCCCTGCTCATGGATTGGAAGAATAAATATTGTCAAAATGTCAATACTACCCAAAGCTATCTACACATTCAATGCAATCCCAATCAAAATTGCACCAGCATTCTTCTCGAAACTAGAACAAGCAATCCTAAAATTCATATGGAACCACAAAAGGCCCCGAATAGCCAAAGGAATTTTGAAGAAGAAGACCAAAGCGGGAGGCATCACAATCCCAAACTTTAGCCTCTACTACAAAGCTGTAATCATCAAGACAGCATGGTATTGGCACAAAAACAGACACATAGACCAATGGAATAGAATAGAAACCCCAGAACTAGACCCACAAACGTATGGCCAACTCATCTTTGACAAAGCAGGAAAGAACATCCAATGGAAAAGAGACAGTCTCTTTAACAAATGGTGCTGGGAGAACTGGACAGCAACATGCAGAAGGTTGAAACTAGACCACTTTCTCACACCATTCACAAAAATAAACTCAAAATGGATAAAGGACCTGAATGTGAGACAGGAAACCATCAAAACCTTAGAGGAGAAAGCAGGAAAAGACCTCTCTGACCTCAGCCGTAGCAATCTCTTACTCGACACATCCCCAAAGGCAAGGGAATTAAAAGCAAAAGTGAATTACTGGGACCTTATGAAGATAAAAAGCTTCTGCACAGCAAAGGAAACAACCAACAAAACTAAAAGGCAACCAACGGAATGGGAAAAGATATTTGCAAATGACATATCGGACAAAGGGCTAGTATCCAAAATCTATAAAGAGCTCACCAAACTCCACACCCGAAAAACAAATAACCCAGTAAAGAAATGGGTAGAAAACATGAATAGACACTTCTCTAAAGAAGACATCCGGATGGCCAACAGGCACATGAAAAGATGTTCAACGTCGCTCCTTATCAGGGAAATACAAATCAAAACCACACTCAGATATCACCTCACGCCAGTCAGAGTAGCCAAAATGAACAAATCAGGAGACTATAGATGCTGGAGAGGATGTGGAGAAACGGGAACCCTCTTGCACTGTTGGTGGGAATGCAATTGGTGCAGCTGCTCTGGAAAGCAGTGTGGAGGTTCCTCAGAAAATTAAAAATAGACCTACCCTATGACCCAGCAATAGCACTACTAGGAATTTATCCAAGGGATACAGGAGTACTGATGCATAGGGGCACTTGTACCCCAATGTTTATAGCAGCACTCTCAACAATAGCCAAATTATGGAAAGAGCCTAAATGTCCATCAACTGATGAATGGATAAAGAAATTGTGGTTTATATACACAATGGAATACTACGTGGCAATGAGAAAAAATGAAATATGGCCTTTTGTAGCAACGTGGATGGAACTGGAGAGTGTGATGCTAAGTGAAATAAGCCATACAGAGAAAGACAGATACCATATGGTTTCACTCTTATGTGGATCCTGAGAAACTTAACAGAAACCCATGGGGGAGGGGAAGGGAAAAAAAAAAAAAAAAGAGGTTAGAGTGGGAGAGAGCCAAAGCATAAGAGACTGTTAAAAACTGAGAACAAACTGAGGGTTGATGGGGGGGGGGGGGGAAGGTGGGTGATAGGTATTGAGGAGGGCCCCTTTTGGGATGAGCACTGGGTGTTGTATGGAAACCAATTTGACAATAAATTTCATATATTAAAAAAAAAAAAAAAAAAAAAAGTTGAAGTGCTCAGGCTCCCATCTGAAGCAGTCAGCTATGACTCAGCTTCAACCGAAGGATGCCAGATAGGAAAACGGGCCCACTGTTACCAGATTTACCAATTTCTGAAAAGAATTCTACTTTTCTATAGGAAATCTCTCCCTTTCTAGTTTGGGTGGTTCATAAGGACTAGACTTTCCATGTAGGCTGCCTTTTATCATTGCCGGGTAAAGACAAGGAGATGGCAAGATATCTGTGAACAGGGTAATGAATTAATTACTAGACACCAGAAAGTTTATTTATACAGAAAAGGGAGGAATGCATGTTGGGACTGAAGGAGGTGGGCTGGGAAAGAAAGGGCACAGAAATCTTTACCATGGAGCCCATCATGCCTTAAATGACTCAGTAGGACACAAGGTTAAAATAACCTAGAGACATATCTAAAAGTCTCCCTAAGATGTCTTTATCTTTCTGTATTATAATCTATCTGCCTCTAATTCTCCTGTTAGACATATGGCTTTAGATGGCAGGGAGTCTTTGACTTTCCTATGAAACAATGTGACAAATCCCTGTTTTGTTTTGTTTTTTTTAATTTTTTATTGGAGAGAGAGAGGGGGAGTGTGAGCAGGGTAGAAGGGCAGGGAGGATCTCAGTTAAGCTCCACGTTAAGCACAGAGTCCAACGTGGGGCTCAATCCCATGACCCTTGGGATCACGACCCGAGCCGAAATCAAGAGCTGGATGCTCAACTGACTAAGCCACCAGGTGCCCCCAGAAATCCTTATCTTGTACTTTGGTACATTAGCCAATGCCTAAATATTTCGATTAGAGCAAGGTAGCTGCTTACAGGCTGATAGCTTAGTTTGAGCAATGAATGCCACATCACCCTTACTTAGGAAATGTTTGTCCAATTATTTTAATACTTCACTGAGTTTCTCCCCTATATCGTACTTTAAAAAATGAACAACAAAAAAGGAAATAAATACTGATATTAGTGATATAATACATAAATTTCACTGTCAATTGACATAAATCCATGTTAAAAACACTACTCAATCAGGGAACATGCCAGTCAGTGTGCAATCAACTGTTGGGGAGAAGAATAAAAGATACATGTTTTAGCTAAAAAAAAAAAAAAGCTGTAAATGAGGATTCAAAAAATTTTTTGCATTCAGAGAATGAACTTCCTTATAACATGTAAATCTACTATCTACCTTTATAGGTTGATTTTTGAAAAAGCATTGTGTAAACGCAAGAAACAGCTTTTATTTACTAAAATTTATGCAGTCGGTTCTTTTATATACAATGCACCACTGAAAATACATACAAAGGCCAAACTCATTTCCTCAACCTTCAAAATAATGAACGTTTACATTTATTGTACACCCATTGTTCTTATCCAGTCACAGTCTTAATACGGAACTGTTTTACACTTCTTTATCATCTATCTTCTCATGATACTTCATACTCATTTATGGCCATTTTCCTAAATAATTAGGATTTCTTTTAATCTACTTACCTATTGTTGTTCTGTTTCTTCCAACCAGCCAGCAGTGGTAGCTGAAAAGTGACAGGACGCTGATGAAGAACATTGTAGACACAAAGAAAAGAAAAAGTACGTGGAACTTTGCACGTGTATCAGAGAGTTCATTCTGAGGAAGGAAAAAAGAAGAGTCAACTTTAGAATCGTCAGCCTCTAAAATATATTATTATCTGGTTCTTCCTAAGGACTGCCGAATCTACCAAAACTCTTGCCAGATATGAAGACTATGGAGTAAATTGAGGTAATAAATCCAAAGGCAACATCTCCAAAAACAGAAAATTGGCATTATCAAAGGAGCTTGCTTATATAAAAGGTGGAAAGAGTCATTTTAAAAATTACTCTTAAACATTTAAAAATTTTAGTAATGTTTTCAATAATAAGGATGCACTTTTTTGCTCAACATTTTCTTTTGTACTTTACACATATCTTCATATGCTTTCCCCGATATCCAGGATATACAACGGCTTTCCTTATCTATGCCAAAATATTTGCTTATTTTAATGACACATGCTGCTAATCAGACACTAACTGTGATAAATTTATCTTTAATTTCTACTTTTGGAACACCACAGCAAATACCCCCTTGCCCTCAGTTGTCTTGATTCCTACCTTTTTTATCCTCGTTCAATTCCTCCAGTCTTTTTCGGTAATTAGCAATCTTGGTAAATACATTTACCACAAGGTATTAGTGAATGAAAACAGCTTCTCCGTTACCCATTCTTATGGCAATATTCATTTTAACAGAAGCAAAACCTTAACCTGGAATTATTATCTATTAATAGGAGACAGAGGAAGCCCTTAAGTGTTGGCTCTTAAAATTAAACCGTCCATATGGTTTTCTACTAGAGCATGAGGTGGTTCTGCTTGACTGAAACATTGTTTACAGGGTAAATGGAAGGTTTTTAGCATTACATGATTCTTTCATCTTTTTCTCTTCTCTCCCAGAGTAACCACAATGTGTTTTAAATACATCAAGTGATTCTTCTAACTTCCCATCTTGTGAAGCAAATGAGTTTTATACGTATTTACTAGACATGTCACAAGAATGGCATGGCAATGATGTTCTTTTACCTTTGGACAACTCTCTGTAGATTTCCTGCGGCAAAGCTTGTACAAATAGAGATAATGTATTAAGAAACCAAATTTTATACAAAATTATCCTGAACACTACTTTTATAGATCTTTTATGTTTTGAAGGAACACTAAGATGTTGCTCTCTAAAGGTCGTTGACATTTCCTCCAGAAACACAAAAGAGAACACAGACACGAATATTCAGCTCTTCAAGCACATTCAAGGTACACTTTAAACAGACACTTTTACACTGTTTTTAAAAACGGAGATTTATATCTAGGAAAAAATAAAATTCATTTTTTTTTTTTTAGCAAATAGCTCTTTTTAAAAAACTTCTGATTAGTAGTTTCTTTCTAAAAACTGTATCTGAGAATTTCTTACCACCTTCACTGCTACCGCAACAGCCTTCTCAGAGGTGCTGTCCTTTACCCTGCCGTCTAGTTTCAGCTCGGCAATCAGGGTGGCGCGTTACAGTGAGAACACGTCACTCCTCTGCTCCCGTTTCACTCAGCGTGAAAGACAACATCCTTGACACTGTCCGAGGCCCACTGCCTGGGCTTCGCATCACTCCCGTTCTCAGTCATTCTACTCCAGACACACTAGCCTCCTCGCTGTTACACGAACACGGTGGGGGTGCGCCTACAAAATTTGGGGCCTTTGCTCTGAAGTCCAGATGTTTCCTCAGAAGTCTTCTCTCGGATGTCCACTAACTCCCCTCAAGTCTTGGCTCAAATCTTATCCTTCTTATTGAGACCTACCCTGATCACACTCTCTTTCAAAAATTGAGATATAACTGACATGTAATGTTAGTTTTGGTTGTAAAACATGATTTTACATATATATCAAAATGATCACCACAATAAGTCTAGTTAACATCCATACCACAGGCACAAATTTCTTTTCCTAGTGAGGAGATCTTTTAAGAGGTACTATCTTAGCGACTTTACAACACATTTAACTATAGTCACTATGCATACTCAGGACGTATGTTATTTTGAACACCTTCACCCACTGTGCCCACCCCCCATGCGTTGTCCCTGACAATCGCCAATCTGCTGTCTGTGTCTATTAGTTCAAAAAGTTTACATTTAAGTGACAAAAATAGTATTTTTATTTCTCTGACTTATTTCACTTAAAGTCCTCCAGACCCATCCATGTGGTCACAAATGGCAGGATTTCCTTCTTTTTATGGCTGAGTAATATTCCATTGTGTACACATACACACCCACACACACATTCTCTTTATCCATTTGTCTATTGATGGATACTTAGGTTGTTTTCATTTCTTGGCTATTCTAAATAAGCTGCAATGCACGCAGGGTTACACGTATGTTTTCAAGTTAGTATTTTCATTTCCTTTGGATGAATATCCAGAAGTAGAATTGCTGGGCCATACAGTTCTAATTTTTTGAGGAATCCTTATACTGTTTCCATAGCGGCTAAGCCAGTCTACATTCCCACCAATGGTGCGTGTATCCCCTTTTCTTTATATCCTCGCCGACACCAGTTATTTCTTATCTTTTGATAATAGCTGCTCTAACAGGTATGAGTTGATGTCTCACCCTGTGGTTTTGATTTGCATTTCCCTGATTAGTGACATTGACCACTTTTTCATGTACCTGCTGGCCATCCATAGGTCTTTGGAAAAATGCCTGTTCAGATACTCTGCACATTAAAAAAAAAATTTTTTTTTAACGTTTATTTTTGAAAAGAGACAGACAGAGCACGAGCGGGGAGGAAAAAGAGGGAGACACAGAATCTGAAGCAGGCTCCGGGCTCTGAGCTATCAGCACAGGGCCTGACATGGGGCTCGAACTCACACACCGTGAGATCATGACCTGAGCTGAAGTTGGATGCTTAACCGACTGAGCCACCCAGGCGCCCCTCCTCTGCACATTTTTATTTTTATTTTATTTTTTTAAATTTACATCCAAATTAGTTAGCAGATAGTGCAACAATGATTTCAGGAGTAGATTCCTCAATGCCCCTTACCCATTTAGCCCATCCCCCCCCCCCACACCCCCTCTAGTAACCCTGTTTGTTCTCCATATTTAAGAGTCTCTTATGTTTTGTCCCCCTCCCTGTTTTTGTATTATTTTTGTTTCTCTTCCCTTATGTTCCTCTTTTGTCTCTTAAAGTCCTTATATGAGTGAAGTCATATATTTGTCTTTCTCTAATTTCATTTAGCATAATACCCTCCAGTTCCATCCATGTAGTTGCAAATGTCCTCTGCACATTTTTTAATTGTTTTTTGGCTATTGAGTTATAGGAGTTCTTTGTATATTTTGTCCATTACCCCCTTATCAGATAATATGAGTTGCAAATATCTTCTCCCATTCAATAGGCTGCTCTTTTGATTTGTTAATAGTTTCCTTTGTCTTCTTAGTCTGATGCAGTCCCACTTGTTTACTTTTGCTTTTGTTGCCTTTGGTGTCAAATCTAAAAAACATGAAGGAGCTTACTGCCCATGTTTTAACCTAGGAGACTTACGGTTTCAGGTCTTACGTTCAAGTCTTCAATCCATTTGGAACGGATTTTTGTATGATGGAGGTAGGGATCCAGTTTCGTTCTTTTGCATGTGGCTGTCCATGTTGACCAACATTACTTATTACAAAGATTGTCCTTTGCCCACTGTATATTCTTGGCTCCTGTGTCAAAAATTAACTGACCCGAGATTCATGGGTTTATTTCTGGCCTATTCTGTTCCATTGACCATTGTGTCTGTTTTCACGCCAATACCATATGGTTCTGATTACTATAGCTTTGTAATACAGCTTGAAATCAGGAAGCATGATACCTCCAGCTTTGTTCTTCTTTTTCAAGACTGCCTTAGCTATTTGGGGTCTTCTGTGGTTCCACATAAACTTTAGGATTGCTTGTTCTATTTCTGTGAAAAATGCCATTGGAACTTAGTTATGGGGTTCACTGAAATCTGTAGATGGCTTTTGGTAGTATGGACATTTTAACAATGTTAACTCTTCCAGTCCGTGAGCACAGTTAACTTTCCATTTGTTTGTGCCTTCGACTGCCTTCAGCAGTCTCTTACGGTCCCCAATGTATAGGTCTTTCAACTCCTCGGTTAAAGTTATTCCCTAAGTATTTTGCCCTTTCTGATGCCAGTGTAAATGGGATTGTTTTCTCAATTTCTCTTCTGACAGTTAGCTACTAATACAGAAATGCAACTGATTTTATACCCTGCAAATTTACCAAATTAGTTTCCTAGTTCTAACAGTTTTTGTGAAGTCTTTTATTTTTTTCTGTTCAAATAATATTTATTGATAGACTAGCATAAAAGGATGGCTGTGAAAATTATATAGGTATTTTCATTGAGAAGACATACCCACCCTGTACTTCCCAATTCTTAAAAGATACTTTATGAGGTTTCTAAAATAATGTAGAGTAAAAGTGTATTTATATCATCCCGTTTTTTTGGGTTTTTTTTTAATGTTTATTTATGAGAGAGAGAGACAGAGCATGAGCAGGGGAGGAGCACAGAGAGAGAGAGAGAGAGGGAGAGAGAGAGAGAGAGACACACACACACACACACACACACATTTCGAAGCAGGCTCCAGGCCTGTCAGTACAGAACTGTCAGTACAGAGCCTGACACGGGGCTCAAACTCATGAACCGTGACATCATGACCTGAGCCGAAGTCAGACACTTGACTGACTGAGCTACCCAGGCACCCTAATCATCCTGTTTTTTAAATTTAAATCCAACTTGTTAAGTTAACACACTGTAATAATGATTTCAGAAATAGAATTTAGTGATTCATCACTTTCATATAACATCCAGTGCTCATCCCAACAAGTGCCCTCAAGGCCCATCACCCATTTAGCCCATCCTCCCCACCCAACACCCCTATAGCAACCCTCAGTTTGTTCTCTATAGTTAAGAGTCTCTTATGGTTTGCTTCCCTCTCTGTTTTTATCTTATTTTTCCTTCCCTTCCTCTATGTTCATCTGTTTTGTCTCTTAAATTCCACATGAGTGAAATCATATGATATTTTGTCTTCCTCTGACTTATTCTGCTTAGCATAATACACTCTAGTTCCATCCATGTTATTGCAAATGGCAAGATTTCATTCTTTTTTTATTTTTTTTTTAATGTTTATTTATTTTTGAGACAGAGAGAGACAGAGCATGAATGGGGGAGGGGCAGAGAGAGAGGGAGACACAGAATCGGAAGCAGGCTCCAGGCTCTGAGCCATCAGCCCAGAGCCCGACGCGGGGCTCAAACTTACGAACCGTGAGATCGTGACCTGAGCTGAAGTCGGACGCTCAACTGACTGAGCCACCCAGGCGCCCCGATTTCATTCTTTTTGATTGCCGAGTAATATTACATTACTTACACACACACACACACACACACACACACACACACACACACACACACCACATCTTCTTTATCCATTCATCAGTCAATGGACATCTGGGCTCTTTCCATAATTTGGCTATTGTCGATAGTGCTGCTTAAACATTGGGGCGTATGTGCCCCTTCAAATCAGCATTTTTGTATCCTTTGGATACATTTTGGTGGAGTCTTTAGGGTATTCTAAACGTATGCATTATGCAAACAAAGATAATTGTACTTCTTTCCTATTTGAATTCCTTTTCTTTTTCTTGCCTAATTGCTGTGGATAGGACTTCCAACACATACCATGTTGAATAAAAGTAGCAAGAATGGGAATCTTTGTCTTCTTTTTTTTTTAATGTTTATTTTTGAGAGAGAAAGCATATGCAGAAGGAGGCGCGGAGAGACAGGAGATAATCCCAAGCAGGCTCCATGCTGTCAGTGTGGGGCCCAGTGTGGGGCTAGATCTCACAAACTGTAAGACCATGACCTGACTAGAAATCGAGTCCAACACTTAACTGACTGAGCCACCCAGGCACCCCAATCCTTATCTTGCTCTTAACCTTAGGGGAAAAACTTTAAGCTTTTCATCACTGACTACGATGTTAGCTATGGGCTTGTCATATATGGCTTTTATTGTATTAAGATATATTCCTTCTATAACTACTTTGTTAAGAATTTTTATCAAAAATGGACATTGAGGGGCCCCTGAGTGACTCAATCGGTTAAGCCTCTGACTTCGGTTCCGGTCATGATCTCATGGCTCATGAGTTTGAGCCCCGCATCGGGCTTTGTGTTGACAGCTCAGAGTCTGCAGCCTGCTTCGGATTCTGTGTCTCCGTCTCTCTCTCTCTGCCCCTTCCTTGCTCATGCTCTCTCTCAAAAATAAAATCAAACATTTTAAAAAATGGCCATTGAATTTTGTCAAATGTTTCTCTGCATCCAGGGAAATAATCATATGATTTTTTCCTTCATGTTTTTAATGTGGTACGTCATGCTGATTGACTTAAAGATGCTGAACCAAACCTGCATCCCTAGAATAAATCCCACTTGATCATGGTATATGATCCTTTTAATGTATTCTTTTTTTAAATGTTTATTTATTTAATTTTGAGAGAGAATGCACAAGCGGCGGGGGGGGGGGGGGCGGGCAAAGAGAGAGGGAGACACAGAATCTGAGGCAGGCTCCAAGCTCAGAGCTGTCAGCACCGAGGCCAACCCACAAACTGTAGGATCATGACCCGAGCCAAAGTCAGATGCTTAACTGAAATGAGCCACCCAGGTGTCCCCTTTTAAAGTATTCTTGAATTCAGTTTGCTAATATTTTTTTTGAAGACTTCTATGTCTTTGTTCAACAAGGATATTGGCCTATAATTTTTTTCCTTGTAGTGTTCTTGTCTACTTTGGGTATCAGGGTAATACTGGCCTTATAAAATAAATTTGGAAGTGTTCCCTCTTCTATTTTTTTTTTTTTTTTTGGAAGATTCTGAAGACTGGCATTAATTCTTTAAATGTTTGGTTGAATTCACTACCAAACCATCTGGTTTCTGGACTTATTGGGAAGTTATTAATTTAATTTTGTTACTAGCAATCTATTCAGATTTTCTATTTCATCATGACTCAGTCTTGGTAGGTTGTATGTTTCTAGGAATGTATCCATTTCTTCTAGGCTGTCTAATTTGTTGCTGCATAATTGTTCAGAGTAGTCTCTGATGATCCTTTGCATTTCTGTGGTATCAGCTGTAATGTATCCCCTTTCATTTCTAATTTTGAGTCCTCTTTCTTTCTTGATGGGTCTAGGTAAAGGTTTACCTATTCTGTTTATCTTTTCAAAAAACCAACTTTGGCTTGTATGTTCTTTTTCTAGTTCCTGAAATGTAAAGTTAGGTTATTTGAGATCTTTCTTATTTGTGAGTTTTCCAGTTTTCGTTTTTGTGACTCATTTCGAGTTTTATACCACTGTGTTTTCTGTTTCTTTTGGATGGAGTGTTCTGTATGTCTGTTAAGTCCACCTGTTCTCATGTGTCATTTTTCCCCCCACGATTTAAACTGCCTCATTGCTCTAATGTGTCATTTTAATGCCAATCCTTCCTTATTGATTTTCTGTCTGGATGATCTATCCATCGATGAAAGTGGGGTCTTGAAGTCCCTACTATTACTGTATTGCTCCTATTTCTCCCTTTAGGTCTGTTAATATTCGCTCTGTGTATTTAGGTGCTCCCATGTTGGGTGCATACATTCCTTTTTCAGGTGTCCACCAACTCCCGTCAAACCTTTGCTAAAATCTGAGCTTCTTACTGAGGTCTACGCTGATCCCTCTAACACTTCTGTCTGTCCTGGTCACGCCACCCCAAGAAACTTGCTGCCTCCCTTACTCTGCTCTACTTTGACTTTTCTTCACCGTGTTTACTTTCTAATACACAGTAGGATTTACTTATTTATTATGTGTATATGCCTTCCTCTTCTCAAAAATAAGTTCTATAAAAACAGGACTCTGTTTTGTTCACTGATCTATCCAAAGTGCCTAGAACACTGCCTGGTACATAATAAGTACTCAATAAATATTTGTTGAATGAAGAAAAAGATTTAAGTTTACTAGCGTTTCCTTACTCATAATGAATCTGAAGGAGTTAAAAATATTTATTCTTTAATTCATAAATCATTATATGCAAACACTGGAGTTTCTGATAAAAAATGTAAAATTCTGTAATTTAGACTTTATTCATCTGGCACTAAATCCTTTACTTAAACAGGGCCACTGAACAGGGTTAAGAGGGTTGTTAACTGAACAAAGGTGCTCAGAACCAGGGGAACAACAGAACCCAAAACTCGGTGGGCTGAGACCACACAGAACTGGGTGCTTTCTTCTAATATGCACAAAGGCACTGCAGGTACCAGCATCCCCTGGTTTTAAATGCCCCAAGTTGAAAACATCCAAAAATGTTTTAGTGAAAGTCCTTGCAAAATATCTTAGCTATTTCCTGGATAAATAATCGTGCTTGATGACTGAGGCTTTAATTATGTTACGTCCAAGGAACGCTATGAAAAGCAACTCACAGTGGAAAGTAGCTGGATGCTGAAACAGAAAAAAATCTACGTTCAAATTCCGGCTGGTTACCTAACTCGTCCAACCTCGGTTTTCAACTCTGAAAATGGGAAGGGCAACAGCTCCTTCTGCATTAACGTCATTTTCTTATTTTCTGTATTCTTCACACACTGGCACCGGGGGCCTTGCTGACTGAAGACAGGCTGCCTCTCCCACAGCTTTCCGGTCCTTAAGCAACAGCAAGGAATAAACCTGTTTCTCTATGACAACCTGACCAATCCAGAGTTCATACTCCAAACCACCTCCTCTCTCTGGCTGTTACTCTCCGGGAGACAATACTGCCCTGCCTTCACCACTCCAGGGAAAGGTGAGGACAACCCAGGGACTACAGACATTATTCAAACTGGCTCACCCTAAATCTGGTCGCCCTGCCTGGTGCTTCCCACGTGGTCCTGCATGGCGCGGTGGGCCCCTCCCCTCAGACACCGTGAGGAACAAACTTCCTTTTCGATGATACCTAATCAGCTCCCGATCGGCTGGCTTCAACATGCCTGAGCAGTTCAGTCATAAAACCTACATTTTAAAACCTCTCAATAGAATTTTTAGGAAGGATAAATACAAAGTACTTTTTGACCACCATAATCCCCTCTTCAAAATCAAAGATTTAAATGTGAAAACAAAACTAATTAAAATGCCAATGGAAAAGGAGAACCTGGGTCAATATTGTATAAATGTATAGTGAACAGACTAAAGCCAGAAGTCATAAATGAAAAGCATGGCTTTTAAATAAATAGGAAAATCAGAAATCATAAAAATACTGCTTTAAAAATATAAAACTTCAGTTTGATAAAAACAAAACAGGGTTGTAAGATATAAACTGAAAACGTGGAAAAAAACCTTTGCAACTCATGACAGAAAAAAGATGAACGTCTACAGAGGCAGGAAACAGATCAGTGGGTGTTTCGGGTATTGGCAATTTCACTTTTGTTCCTGTAAACCTGCAGGAAGTCTCTTCAACTCAACTAAAAGCAACTACTTCCCTAAAACTGGTGTTATCTACTGTTACAGTGTTGGTGAAAAGAGTTTGCGTCACTAAAGTTCACTGTATCTTGTTTACTATCCATTTATATACAAATAAACATAAACATATGAAGGTAAATCATAACCGATCTACTTTCTGATCCATTATAAATTCCATCTAGTAAAACTGAAATGAAGTGTATCTATTTATAATAAAGAATGAAGGAATTCTTTATGAATATAGCATCTTAAAAAGGCTTAAATATATGTTTTAAGATAGAAAAAAGACTTACCGTCCAAAATTTTATAAAGTACTGTAAAACTGTTGTAGCCACAAAAAGGCAATATAACAAGGAATACAATAAAAACAGCAGGAAGAATTTGTAATTAGAAAATCCCACACAGTTATTCACCCTAGAAGAATACAAAAAGTCACACTGTAAAAATATGACAAACCACAAACTCACAGAGACAAAACACAGAATGGTGTTTTCCAGGGGCTGCATGGGGCAGGGATGGGCACAGAACCTTAGCTGTGCAGGATGAGAAGCTCTGAACGCTGGGCGCACAACAATGCGAACGTACTTTGTACCTACTGAAGTGTACACGTAGAAATGGTTAAGGTGGTAAATTTTACGTCATTTTTTAAACCATAATAAAAACAACAATAACACATACGACAGATAAAAAACTTAATCATTATTACTTGGAAATGAGCCATCTGGGAAGTAGGAGAAGCAGTGTCTTCATTGTGGATGTGTGTTTTTAATAAATTCTATGAGGAATTTGGAATTTATTTTATTTTTTCTGAGAGAGAGAGAGTGAGTGAGAGGAAGACGGAAAGGACACAGGGAGAGGGAGAAAGAATCTTAAGCAGTCTCCAAGCTCAGTATGGGGCCCAACACGGGCCTTGATCTCACGACTGTGAGATCATGACCTGAGCCGAAATCAACAGTTCAGACACTTAAACGCCTGAGCTACACAGGTGTCTCAAGCAATTTGGAATTTTGATGTTTAATTCTTTTTTTTTTTTTTTAATTTAATGTATTTATTCTGAGAGAGAGAGAGAAGAGAACGAGCAGGGGAGGGGCAGAGAGAGAGGGAGAGAAGAATCCCAAGCAGGTCTGTGCTGTCAGTGTGGAGCCCGGGGGGGGGGGGGGGCGGAGAGGGTGGAGGGGGTTTGATCCCATGAACCGCGAGATCATGCTCTGAGCTGAGATCAAGAGTGGACACTTAACTGACAGCCGCTCAGGTGCCCCAATGTCCATTCTTTTTATGTACTTACTTGGGTTAATACATCAGATTTATAGTTAAAGGAATACATTTAATATAAACAACTACATACATATATATGCATATAAATGACTACATCAATCTTGATATCTATGAGTAATTACACTGACCTTCAAAATTTAAAAATGCTGAGGTAAATTACTCTCAATTCTCTCCTTCCCACCTCTCCACCCCCAATGAGATTTCCTCTATTTTTTATACATACCAAGGACAGTGATGATCCATCTTAAGAATACATCTAAAAAACAAATAAGCATAAGAAAATCCTTATAAACTTTCCCCTAATTCTAATTGCTCATAATTTTCTTTTTCTTTGGCTTAAATTTTCACCTTGACAAGTAGCATCTTAGAAAAACCAACCCAGTGAACATTAGGTTCGAAAATATTTCTGATATTTTGCCAAGTACTTTTACAGGCAAGAAATAATGATTTTTAATACTGGGAATTCAGTTGTGCACAGTCAACTGCTTTGAACCACATCAAATGATATTTGAATATACTGATATGGTACATGTAACACTAGGTCAATTAGACAGGTCCAGCTTACAGATTAGCTGAGGGAGATAAAATGAAACACAGAAATCCCTAGGCTGTTTTAACCACATGCAAGACATAAAAACAAAACCATAGGAGCAAATATGTTAAAATCTTACCAATGATGGGCTTGTAGATGGTTATTTTTTCCACACAATTCACAAAATTGGATTCCATAGATGAGCACGACTATGCTTTTATAATTAAAAAAAACCCCTCCAAATCTGCCTCCCCGCCAATACACATAATCCAGATTTGTATGAAGTCAGACCAGAGAACATCTCAAATACAGCCGTCTCCCCTGTCTAGAGTCGCTTCTCTGCGTCTCAGCTCCCAGCAGTCACCCACGGTCTGGAAGCAGATGATCCTCCCTCTGACGCACCCAGAAGGTCAGTGGCGGCCAGACGCTGCGTCACAGGGTCTATGTCACCCACCTCCCTTCATCTCTTCCCAGTTGGGGTAGGTACACAGTAAGACATCTTTAGAGAGTCCACATTCACATACACTCATTACAGCCTATCGTCGTAACTATTGTTTTATTATTAGCTACTGGTAATTTCTTACCGTGCATAATTTAGGAGTTAAATTTTTTCACATAGTTATGTATGTATAGGAAAAAACATAGTATATATAGTTTCAGGCATTCACTGGGGATCTTGGGACATATCCTCAGACAGATAAGAGGGGACTGCTGTAACATAAGAAATGAATAAACTAATACCCAGAATGTTAAACAACCTAACTACAGTTCAAGGACTAGCAGAGATTCCTAAACTATAGACCTTTCCTTCAACACACTATCTTCTCAAAAGTGCCCATAAGGGGCGCCTGGGTGGCGCAGTCGGTTAAGCGTCCGACTTCAGCCAGGTCACGATCTCGCGGTCCGTGAGTTCGAGCCCCGCGTCGGGCTCTGGGCTGATGGCTCAGAGCCTGGAGCCTGTTTCCGATTCTGTGTCTCCCTCTCTCTCTGCCCCTCCCGCGTTCATGCTCTGTCTCTCTCTGTCCCAAAAATAAATAAACGTTGAAAAAAAAAAAAATTAAAAAAAAAGTGCCCATAAAATAAAATCTTTCAAATTTTTCTGGGAACGATGTCACAGACAGTAACTGAAAACAGTGTGTTTGTGGTTTGTTATGTTTTAATATTAACAAGATAAACAAGAATATTGTCATGATAGTCTTTTTAATCCACGAGCTAAAGTTATCTTTCTCAAAGGGGTTATTACTTGCTCATCAATGTTACATTAGGCGTAAGCATAGGAAGTATATTTAAAAAACATTCTATCAACTAGTATAGGAAGCGAGATTACTTCAAAGTATATTCTAGCTTATATAAATATTTTTGTTAGCCCAGCATACATAGCAAGTAATTGGAGAGGATGAAGCGTTTTTGCTAAGCATAAAGCATACGAAATATTCCATCCCCTACTAATTCTCCCGTCACCAATGTGCAGTGCTAGGTTTAAATGAAAACAAATGAGTCATACTTACATGTCACATGCTGAGCAGTGATGTGCCCGGTCAGGTTTAATCAACTGACATCTTTCACAATATCTGATGGCTACATTTAAGAATTAAAAGGAAATTGTTGAAGGATGTACAAGCTGAATTTGACTATAACATTTGCTTTCATTCTTTTACAAATAACTCTGTGAAACTGGCAACTAATCATTTAAAAAAAATTTAATGTTTACTTATTTTGAGAGAGAGAGAGAGAGAGAGAAAGAGAGAGAGCAAGCCAGGGAGGGGCAGAGAGAGAGGGAGAGAGAAATCCCAAGCAGGCTCTGCCCAATGCAGAACTCACAAACCATGAGATCATGACCTGAGCTGAAACCAAGAGTCGGACGGATGCTCAACCGACTGAACCACCCAGGTGCCCCTCAAAAAGTACTTTTTAAAACCATGATTATGGATGAATAACGACAATATCATCATAGTTAGATGCTCACTGTTCTCTGCGTGACGGCCTCTAAAGCAAACAGATTGTACCGACTTGGCAACAAGGCCAATGATCTCTCGCAAACTGTTGAAACTTTTACAGATTAGAGCAATTAAATGGTAAATACTCTACTTGGTATTCTAAGTGTAGTGGGCTTCTTTGGGGCGTATCTGCCTGGTCGAAAAGCCACTCTCTCCTCCTCTGGGGAACAAGTTCAGACCACCCTTCCCCCTTCTAGTTCGTGCCCTCTCTCCCGCGGATGCACCACAGAGACGGAACGCTGGAGCTGGGAAACACGCGACGGTGATAGTCTGCCATGTGACTTGGGAAAAAAATGAAAACTCATTTGGAGGCAGACAGTGTTACAAATCAAACAGATCTACAGGAACCAGAAGAAACAAGCTCCACAGAGTCCCAGCTTTGGCTCTCCAATTCTGGTTCCAGGTCTGTCTTGCAGTCCTGCCCTTAAGATACTGGAAATACCCACCAATTCCTGACACCATTTCATATTTTTTGGTAGTTTTTTGGGGTGAGAGTTAAAAAGCCTAAGTTGCTGCCTATTACTTGTGATCCTATTTGTTTGAGCCTGTTTTCTGTACTATTACTGTTTGTTTCCTAGCACAGAAAATAGGTTCAAATAAAAATTTAAATTAACGATACCCTCTAAAAATTGCACGGACGATGTCATGTGTTACAATCTTTTTGGAAGGAAATTTGGGAGCATCTATAAAAACTTAAGATGTATATGTTCTCTGACCCAGGATTTCTACTTCTAGAAAATTCTACAGACATGTTCACTATAGCATTATTTTTAACAATAAAACATTATGAATTACTTAAATTATGTAAATGGCTAGGCATTTTATATCTATCCATACAGTGGAATACTATGCAGACTTTAATGAGAATTTTCCATACAAAATACACACATACCCTAAACTGGAAAAATGCAAATATATCAGATGAAAAAAGCAAATTGTAGAACAGTTTGAATATAGAGCATATTTCACATCTCTAAGGGAAATAAGCTATTCTTTTCTCTTCACATATCCCAATAAAATATATCCACCTTCTAGAGGTGAATTAACACGTAAGAGAGACAAAGTGCTATTCTGAGGTTTTGAAGCAATGTTATACTTGCTAAAAGGCACTATCCAGGTAACTAAATCTGTATTGGTTAATACCTATCCACTCCAGTTGTTGAAATATATTAATTGCATGTAAGTTTTGTAATACTGTGCCAAGTATGAAAATTTTCTGCGAGGATGTAACAGCGTCCCCCTGGAGAACACTGCCAGGGTGAAGGGCAACCTCACTTTTCATTTGGTGCCCTAAAAATTTTTTTAAAAATCATGTGCATGTATTACTTTTGTAATTTCAACAAAAACGTCTTTAAAATGAAGGGGATGTAGGTAAATACCCACTCCGTAAATGAGTAAGCCGTACTACACTGAGGGCCTTCTAGAGGGCCTTAACCCCATCACTGGGGTTGGACACTAGGGAGGTAAAACCAGACAATGTAGAAAAAGTAAAGCTTTAGGACCGTAGGAATGTGCTAGCTGATCTCTCCATTCAACAGATGAAAAACACCCCAAAGTCGAGAGGAAGTAATCTGCCCAAAGGCTAAACACAGCTGAACTGGCGGTTAAGTAAGATGAGGGTCAAGTATCTTCGTTTCTTTTTCCTCTATTCTTCTACTCAAAATTCTGAGATGGTAATTTTGCCCTGAGAGGAGACTAAACTGAACAGACTTTTTTTTTTTTTCAGTTTTTATGTATGTGTTTTGAGACAGAGACACCTTGTGAGTGGGGGAAGGGCAGAGAGAGAGGACCCCAAGCAGGCTCCGTGCTGTCAGCACAGAGCTCCGTGTGGGGCCCGAACTCACAAAACCGTGAGATCATGACCCGAGCTGCCACGGAGAGTCAGACGCTTAACCGACCGAGCCAGCCAGGCGCCTCTGAGCAGACGTTTGAAGAAGACTTGTGGTGGATCTTGAGGACTGAGCGGATAGAGGAACCGAGGAAAAGGAAGCAATCAGAAAACTTCAGTTTCTGGTCTAGGGCACCTAGATGAACGAGGCGGCAAACCACCGAAGGGAGCCCAGGTGAGGGCGGGCCGGGCGGGTAGCCTGGGGTAGGTGTTTTTCGTGGATTCATTCTCTCACCCATTCAGGCGGCAAGTACTGTATCCAGAGAGTTTCTGCCATGTGGCAAATACTGCTTGACGGTATTAAAGTCTGAATTGACGCGTCCAGTTCTGTTTGGGTTTGTAGGTTTGGACAATAGGTGGCTCAAGGACAGCTGTCCCGGGGGAGGCCTGGGAAGACGATGGAGCGGCACGACCCCGAGCTCACCTCATCCCACGGACACTCACAGATCACAGACACATCGGTGCAAGGGACCCAGAACAGGAACCAAGCGGGAGATGCTGAACTGGGTGGCGCAGGCCAAGGAGAGTGTGAAGCCTTAAATGATGGGTCCCGGGCCCCCGGGGGAGAGGGCTGCACCTTCTTCCCTTGCATCCCCGGGGAGGACGCTGCAGCCCTGGGGCAGGGAGGTGGGAGGCCTCCAGGCAGACAAGCAAGCCTTGTGTGTAGCTGCAACTCCGCCCATGTACCTGACGTACAAGAAAGGGTCTGGGATACAGGTGAGTGCTGGCGTGACAGTGTCCTTGAATCTGCTCTAATTCATATGAGGGAAGTGAACTCCTTCTTGAAAACTATTAAAGAAAACAAATTGATAAACGAATGATCACAATATCACACTGTCAGAAGTCCATAATTGAAAACAAACGTCAAAGGAACAGAAGGAACAGTACAAAAAGAATTGGGGCAGGGCACCCTTGTGAAGTGAAGAAATAGAAAAACAAGGGGCGCTTGGGTGGCTCAGTTGGCTGAGCATCTGACTCCTGAATTTGGCTCAGGTCATGATCCCAGGGTCGTGGGATCAAACCTTGTATGGGACTCTGCACTGAGAAGGGAGCCTGCCTAAGATTCCCATTCTCTCTCTCTCTCCAAAAAGAAAAAAAAAAAGAAAAAAAATTTAATTAAATTGAATTTAAAAAAAAGAAAAAAATTCAGGAGGATGAATAATCATTCAAGGATGCAGAACAGAACTATACTAGAAAAGCAAAAAGAAGAAAGCTTCTCAAGAAGTCAGAGGGCAAAAGCCACTGAGCTCCAGTAGGGAGAATGGAGGCCAGCTGTCTGGAATCACGTGGGAAGGAACACAGGCCCTGGGTACAGACGGCTTACCAGAGGATCTAACTCAAGATATAATAGTGGTTACAATATCAACAGAACCAAATTTTTGTTGTGACTGTTGTTTTAAGTTTATTTATTTTGAGAGAGAGAGTATGTGAGTGGGGGAGGGGCAGAGAGAGGGGCGGGGAGCGGGGAGAGAATCCCAAGCAGCCTCCTCGCTGTCAGCACAGAGCCTGATGCGGGGCTTGAACCCACGAACTGTGAGGCCGGGACCTGAGCCGAAGTCAATAGCTGGATGCTTAACCGACTGAGCCACCCAGGTGCCCTGATTTTTTTTTTTTGTTTTGTTTTTAAGAGAGACATACTTTGACGCATACCTGAAAGCAGAAGGCAGAAGTTGGTTGTAATTTATTAAGTGGAGAAGCAAGAGTTTTAGGAGAAAACTGGGGGAGAAGAGAAGAAAGAGGTCAGCAACCTCCACGCAAATATAAGAAAGGACGAGGGGTGCCTGCGTGGCTCAGGGGGTTAAACGTCTGGCTCTTGATTTCAGCTCAGGTCATGATCTCACGGTTCATGAGATTAAGCCCCACATCAGGCCCTATGCTGACAGCGCAAAGCCTACTTGGGATTCTTTCTCTCTGTCTCTGCCCCTCTGCTGCCCTCTTCTCTCTCGAAATAAATAAAATCAACATTAAGAAACAAAAGGACAGGAACACAGACACCAAGAGGAAACTGATAAGCTCCGGAAAAGCCGGCCTGTAAGGGTGTGGTGACAGTGCACTGTGCTGGGAGCAGCGGGGACCCTGTCACCAGTCAGGTGAGATGCCAGTTCTCCCGCCAACCGCGTCAGTTACTGGGTCCGTAACTCACTTTCCACGAGCCTCAGTTTCCTCCTGTGTGAGTGCAAATAATACCACGTGTAAGGGACTGCCGTGCAGATTAAATACAAAATCTTCTAGAACATATCAGATTCTCAATAAAGCAGGTGTTATTCATAGGATAATAAAAATTATTTCTGGTAAATACATGATTACAATTCCTGATAAAATAGAAATTCGGACTATGATGGGAAAAATCACGGAGAGAAGGCTAGTCAGATTCGCAAGTGCACAAATGGTGCGACACTAGAACTGGGATGACACAGAGAAGGTCGGCAAGGCCCCCGCACGAGAGTGACGTGCAGGGAGCGCAGGAGCGGCCCCGGAGGAGGGACAGAGTCACTCAACAAACACCTACCGAGGGCCTATTAGTGAGACATTCGTTAGGGACCACGGGAGAAACTCCTGACTGCCAGACTCTTAGAAGCAGGTCGAGGAGGTGAGATAAACAGAAATGACTAGGAGGCTGTGATTTGTGATCGACAAGGCAAGAATTTGAGAAGTTCCAAGCGCTTTTAAAAATTACTTCTTGTTCAAGTGAATAGAAATGGGTGAAAAGTAGACATTAAAACTTAAACTGGATTTAAAGAGGAAAAAATAATCATTCTAGGCAGAGGAAAAGACATTTCAAAAAGGTGGGGAAAGACAGAGTGCTTCAGCACAGAGTTGATGCAGGGAAACAGTGTGGGACAAAGGGAGAGAGACGTTGGATGGATCCACCCTATGGAGACTAAATTTTGTTTGTTTGATGAATAGATAATAATATGTCCACATGGTTCAAAAAGACCAAAGAGGAAGTGAGTGAAAAGCTTCCCTTCTGCCCCCGGAGATCCTTCCTGCGGAGGCAGCTCTGTCACTTTCATTCGTCTCTGGTCTATGAAAGGTCCACTTCCTATAATACGTGTTTCTGTAATTTTGTTTTTTAAAGAACAAATAGATTTGACTTCTACAACAAGAAAAAAGAATAAAAGTCCCCAAAGTTTGGAATTCTAAGCGGCAGAAGTGCAGTATAAAACAGTGCTCCAGAGCTAGGACTCTGCCTGTCGTCAGAAGGTAAGAAGCTGTAAATCTCAGACCTTATCACTCGGGGACTTTGGACCCTCATTGTGCCTCCTGTCCTCATCTCTAAAATGAGGACAAGTGCATCACCTACCTCAGAGTTGTCCCGAGGATTAAATAATCACCAGCAAAGTGTGTAAGACTGAATAGATGAAGGATATTATTCAGATTAGAGGAAAGTCATTATAATTAATGAAAAATAATAAAGCTTAAAGTGTAAAGATTTTACATCAGTGGCTATCAACTCTTCAGGACACATGTACTGCTCTGAAAATCAGATGATCTTGCTATGAATGGGCTACTCTGAAAGCTACACATACCCACAACTTTGCATATTATCTCAGGATTCATAAATGCTTCAAAATCTTGGATTTTAGGTTAAGAACGTCTAATCTACAGAACTAGAAGCGCAAATAATTATTGTAAACCACAGTTTTCATGATTGAATAGAAAAAGGATTATTTTATATTAGCTATCATTTACTGAAAATTTATAATTATATACCAAGATCTACACTAAATGCACATCTCATTTACGTATCTCACTTAATATTTCCACTAACCCAAAGACGGAGATATGTTTAGCCTTGTTTTAAAATAAGGACACAAGCACTTACAAAGCTAGTGACTCTCGCTACACTAGTAATAGAAAAGCTGGGGTCTGATCTGATATTCACGTTTTCGTTATGTATGGCAATGTATTAGTCGTGCAAAATGAATAGTATTAAACGCACGAAAAATTTAAAAATCAAATACCCCCTCCTAAAATCTGGTACAAACTTTGTACTTCCTTAGTCACAACTTGTATGTGACTATACGAAAGTAAAGTTCCTTTTGCTTCCCCGCGGAGTTCAGCAGCATAGTGGGTTCTAGGGCCACAGCACCTCGATTTTATGCCAATTTTTCACATAGTCTCTGTCTGACCTTGAACAAGTAATCAACCTCTCTGTGTCTCAGTCTCCTCGCCTGTGAAATGAAGACAACAGTGTCTACGGCACAGGGCTATTGTGAAGTTTAAATATTTAGTGTGTGTGTAAAGCACTCAGAACTGAGTAACTGTCGGCCATTACAGTATCTGCTATTTGAACAAACTCAGGAGGTACGTAATACATAACGTAAAACAATTTCCTATACTGAAGTGACCACACTGGTCACTCAGAAATTCATCCCTATCGTAAGACTCTCACCTGAGAAAAGGAAGGTGCTGGAGGAGTCACCCACCTCAGTGCAGGAAGTGGGACAGCGGAAATACCAGTGGCTTTGGAACCAGACTCACCTGAGTTCAAATTCTGGCTCTCTGAATATTAGTTTTAAAAACTGAACAGAGAGCACCCGGGTGGCTCAGTCGGTTGAGCGTCCAACTTTGGCTCAGGTCGAACTCATAGTGAGTTTGAGCCCCACCCTGGGTTCACTGCTGTCAGCGCAGAACCCACTTCGGATCCTCTTTCTCGCTCTCTACCCCTCCCCCAGCCTCAAAAATAAACAAACATTAAAAAAAAAAACTGGAACAGGCTTCCTCCCCTTTGTGTCTTTTATTCCTATCCATTCTAAGTTCGTGCATTGTTGATTAAAAAAAAATTACTCTTGTGATGACACACGATATTCAAATTCAAACCAGAATTTCCAAAAGATGGTTCACTAAGAATAACAAATGAAATTTTTAGCCATGATGTTGAGTTGGAAAAAAAATGCACAGAGACTCATAGTGAGCCCCTTAAAAAATCAATTATCAGGGCACCTGGGTGGCTCAGTCGGTTGAGCGTCCAACGTCGGCTCAGGTCATGATCTTGCTCTCTGTGAGTTCAAGCCCCGCGTCGGGCTCTGTGCTGACAGCTCAGAGCCTGGAGCCTGCTTCAGATTCTGTGTCTCCCTCTCTCTGACCCTCCCCCATTCATACTCTGTCTTTCTCTGTCTCAAAAATAAATAAAAATTTAAAAAAAATCAATTATCAACATATGTACATATATGGACATATCTCTGAAATACCACAGAAGATACAGAACACGGGAAAATCTTGTTCTTGAAGACATTATCTGCAGCAATCACAATATCCATTTAATAGTCAAATCATGCAGACATATCTTGGCAGGGTTAATTATATTTTAAAAATTCTACAGAAAGGAAAACTTAAGACTGGTTTTTCTTACTCCTTGAAGCTGATGTGGTGTAGATAGGTAAGTCCCTTGCCGCTCTTCTCAAAATTTCTTGCTGTCTTTCTTGGCTGAATTCCTTTTCGTAACGTTCCTTTTCAGAATTGGACAAATAGAACTATAAAAGGAGAAATAACTATTAATTCTTTTTAATCCCATGATCATGAACTATCACACTCAGAAAAAGAAAGTTTTATCCAGAACAAACAAAAAACATTATCTTCCATGAAGAAAAGGCAAAATTTGTTTTCAGATTTAAGAGGCTAAATCAAGTACATTTTAACAAAACTACATACCTTTGACAGATTAAAAAATATCTGCCCTCTATTCTAATGATGGGAAAGAATATGAACTAGAAAATTGTGTATCTTTGCTTTCTACAGACAAAACTAAATACCTCCCAACCAAAAAGGGTTAAGTATACACTTTCTATTAGAAAAACTTTGGTGTTTGAAAATTAGTGTCAAGAAATTTTTAATTTTTGGAAGGATGCCCAAAGATTCACTTGCTTTGGGTAACAGGTTAAATCGCGGGCATGGGGTCCAACTATTTTCTGGCCAAATATCTCAGTGAGGACAAGCCTTTCTTTTACTACGTTGTTTTAGCTTTGAAAAAGCTAACCAACAGGAGTACTTTCTGCAAAATGGCTAAGGATTGTCAAGGCAGGCATAGTCTCCTTTTCTCCAAGAGCGACTCCTTTACGGAGTCATTCCTAGTTTCCATCTCTCACGTCTTTAATCCCACAGCGTGGCCAGCTTGCAGTTCGTTTCCTTGAACAGCACCTTCCCCACAAAGGACTGTCCAGGGCTGCTCTGTCATCCCAGCATCTCAAGGACCCTGAGTCTTATGCCTCTATAATTTCAGGCAGATAGATGCTTCCAGTTTCTGTCTCTTTATTTCACAGAATTTCTTTTTCAACTAAAAATGGCTTGAGACTTGCTCTGTTTCTCAATTTTTACTTACAGGGTTTTGCTTGAATGGAGTTTCATTTCTTTCCGTTCAAGTATTTTGAGCCACCTGCTAACTCACTACTAAACTTTCATACTCCTGGTGCCCCACCATCAATAATAACAGTATTAGCTTAGCAGTGCAGTCTCTCCTGTTACAAACAAGGCAACAGTTTGGCATGTCAGAAGGAGCTCTGGGTTGAGGAACTTTCTAAGACTGTGCATCTACTGACAGAGCTGACATTCAGATACAAGTCTTTGGAGTTTTACTCCAGCATGCGTCCCTCCATACTGCTAACGTAAAATAAATGTTCTTGATTTTTGCAGACTATTACTCTAACCTGACCAGACAGCACAGTTCAGGATGTGAAAGTCTATTTAGATTACCTCACCTGGTTCTCACACTCAAATCTTGATGGCACAAGAAATCCCCAAATGATTTGTAAGGAGTAAAGCAGACAAATAAAAAGGACAGAAAGCAGTCAGAAAAGATCCCCATAATCTTAACCTGAGACTGTGGAGGTCACTTATCTAACCTCCCGGGCAGGTAGGAATCTTCAGACGACGTTTCTGAGATCCAGTCCCTCTTGAATCAGATAATGAAGTACTTCCCTACTTTGCAAAATGGCCCATTCTCTTTTAAGAGAATTATAACTTGTAACTTGTTTGAATTAAAAGTTCTTTCCTGACATGATGTGCCCCTGTAGCATTCACAGTAAAGTATAAGAACCATATGGTATGAGGATAAATATGTATTTGGAAAGGAGACATTCCTTGTAAAATGTGAACAGATTTCCCTGGACCATCCTATTTCTAGCCAGGCCTCAACATCATCACTCTGCCTTAAAGACTACTGTTACAAACTATGAAAAACTTAAACGAAATGAAAATCTCACGAGACACCAGAATTTTAGGTGAGGAATGGAACAAAAAAAATGTTAATGGGTTCGAGTTCTGAAATTATTATTATGTATCTGGTTTTCATTAAAAGCTATGACTATCATTCAAACTATAAAACGCCAGTATCTTAAATTCAGTGTTCAGATGGTTCCATTTAAATACACATTAAATACCAGTTAAGAACCTGGCACTGTTCCAGGTAACAGGAATCCACAGATGAGTAACAACGTGGCCCTTGCCTCCAAAGTCCGTTTCTACAGTCCAGTTGGAAGGTCAGCCATGCCAACAGAGAAGTACAAATTACAAATCAGCGTAAGTGCCAGGTACGATATAAAGCTCCCTTAGGAGGGAGCGGGAACTGCCAATGAAAGTGTCTCGGAGGAAGTGGGGTCCGGGCTGGTTCTGAGAGATAAACAGGAATCTTGTGGGAAAACAAGGAGGGGAAGAGAATCTCCGTAACAGGCGCAGCGTGCAGAAAGCACGGAGACGTGACCGCAGCAAGGTATAGTCAGCGCGAGATAGGACTTGGCTATCGAGGGCCAGGAAGAAGCAGTGGAGATGACACTGCTAAGATGTTAGGTCACGAAGGGTCTCGTGCACCGTGCAAAGGAGCACAGCTTGCATCGTGTAGCTGGCCGGCAGCCGCTGCAGGGTGATGGGAGGAGCGATGGGGCCGTATCTTGTCCTCGGAGAGAGGTCGCCTAGTGACAGAAGATGCCTGCTGGCTCTTCAGATGCTGCTCCTCCTCACAGTTCATTCATTCACATATTTAGCAATCTGCCTGCTGTGTAAGACGTCTGACTCGAGGCAACGGGGACAGAGCAATAAACAACGAAGATCCTCCCTTCAAAGAGCTAAGACTTCAGCGAGAGAGATACTATGCTTATAAAGGTCTCAGTTTAGGTGCCACGTCCTCAGAGGTTTCCTTGGCCATACGACCCAAAGGAGCTTTTCTCCCTGGTGGCTTTTATTGTTATGCTTTACTCCATCATCATGTCCTCATTCGAAAACTAGGTAAATGTATCACAGTTGTAATCATTTGTTTACCATCTGTCTCTCCCTTTAAAATGTAAGGACCATGTCTGTCTTGTTCCCTTAATTCCCAGAGCCTAGCACAGTCTGGTAAACAGTAGGTGCTAAGTACTTGCTGACAAAGAATGAAGAATATACCCAGGGGCGCCTGGGTGGCTCAGTCGGTTGAACGTCTGATTTTGGCTCAGGTCACGATCTCCCAGTTTGTGAGTTCGAGCCCCACGTCGGGCTTGCTGCTGTCAGCGCAGAGCCCCGCTTCGGATCCTCTCCCCCTGCTCGTTCCGCCCCTCCCCCGCCTGTGCACGCTCGTGCTCGCTCTCTCTCTCTCTCTCTTAAAAATAAAAACACTAAAAGAAAAAAAAGAAAAAAATACCCATATGTATAACTTAACTTTCCTAAAAATGTAGAGCTTTTTAGATTCAAACAATTTCCCTGCATCTGATGGCCAAGTGTTTTTCTAACCTCTCAGCTCACAGAGTCCTTTTAATGCAGTTACTTTAGGAGCCACCTCACAGCTTTGTAACTCCTACAAGGAGCTACCTCAGTCAGCCATCAGAGAACCACAAACTCCTGCTCTTTTCTGGCTGTCACCCTAGCTTAACTTAGCCGCCCTTGACGATTTCATAATCAACTCATTCAGTAGTGAACACCTACTACGTGCTAAGTAGTGGGGAGACGGGTGTAGCACAGAACAGCATGAAAATGATCTCTGCCCTCAAAAAACGGACAGTAAAGTGATGCATTCAAGGCACCAGGCAACTATGAAACTGGACGGTAAGTTCTATGACGGGAAGGTGGAGCGTGCCATGGCAGGGCCACTGGCCACAGGCCGGGGCAGTCAGCTCACCTTCTCGGAACAGGGAGCGTGAAGAATGGGGGTGTATGTAACGGCTTAGGTCCTGGGCTGAATGCTAGATGGATGCAATATGACAAAACAACAACCAAAATAAGTAAATAACACTCAAATGGCGCTTATTACGTGCTGTGTATTCTTCTCAGCACTTTACATACACTACTAACCATACACTGTTATTATAAACATTACTAACCACATATATTACTAATCTATTCAACGTTTACAACAATCCCGTAAGGCATATACTAGTATTGTCCTCGTTCTACAGGACAGACGTGAGGTACAGACGGTTGAGGGAAGTCTCCAATGTTGTTGAGCCGGGGCAGTCTGGGGCCGGAGCCTGAGTTCTTCACCTCTACACTGTACTGCTTCTCAAAAGCATTACCGACTGTTTTTCTTATTCTATGTTTTCTTTCCTATAATGACAACTGTTTACTTCTACACATGCTATATTTTCAATGGCCATCACTAGTATTAAGTGATCCAATAAAATCAGCTCCTTTTCAACTCAGAGCTTAAGGTATGGATGGCAGTTTGTAACATAACTTTAAGAGGCGACTAATTATCGTCAAATGTCTGAAGAATATATCTGAAGAAACACAAAGTTTGATCGATGATTTCACTACCCCTTAAAACAAAAGCACCCAATAGAAAAAAAGGGCAAAAACCATTTGGCATTTTCTTAATGCTCAATTACACACCACATATGATCCAGCAGTTGTAATCCTAGGCATCTACCCAAAAGAGCTATATATGTACGTTTGTAAATATGCATGTATGTGTATATAATATGCATATACAGAAGAATGTTTACAGCAGCCCTATTTTTAACAGCCTTAAACTGGAACCCACCCAAATGCCCTTGCCCATGAATAACAGACCAGTTAAACAAACTGTTATTTACCGCAACCGAATACTCAACAAGAATGAGAATGAATGCTTCACAACTATATGCAACGACACGGATGAATCTTGCAAACGGAATGTTAGTGAAAGAAGCCAGACACACAAACACACACGGTGTAGGATCCCATTTACATGAAGTGCAAAACCAGGCAAAGCAAACTGATGCTATCAGGGGGTCAGGAGAGTGGTCTGTGGCAGGTGGGTGCCTGGAAGGGCGCACGAGGAGGCTTACGAGATGCTGGAGATGTGTCGTGTCTTCGACTGGGTAGTGGTTACTAAAAGGTGTTCGGTTTGTGAAAATGCATCAAGCGTACACTTATGTTTATACTCTTCTGTGTGTATGTTCTACAAAAAGTTAAATGAACGTTGATATCATTTTTAAACACTGGGTCTATAATTCTGAAAGAATTTGATAGGAGGGGAAATAATTATCATCATCACTGGTTGCCAACCATGTGGCAGGTACTGTGTTAAAAGCTTTACGTGAATGAATCTCACTTAATCCTCACAAACATCTTACGGAAACAGGCACTATTTGTTAGCTCCATTTTCCAATGAGAAAACTGAGGTTCAGAGACATTATGTAATGTGTTAGAGCAGAAAATCAAACTCAGGTAACCCTAACGCCAGAGAGCATATTCTTAGCCATCTAGCTATACCAAATGTCAGTCAGCTATGTCAAGGCAGGAGAAACATACTGGTCTTAAAACTTACTCTACATGAATATTTACTCACATTATTTTTCCCAATGGAACCTCAAATTAGAAGAAACACTAGACATACTAAAGTATAACAAACAATAGCCTAGACAAGTTGTTCTCACAACCAAAACTTTCTTCTGTCGCAGCATATTTGTTCAGGCCTGAGAAAATACGTTAAGGTGTCCAAAAATAAACTCTACTTCTCTAATTCAATTCTCTGTCCCTTAAGATTTTTTACTCCAATAAAAAAAAAAATATGTCTTTAAGAAAACATAGCATGGCAGAAAAATACCAGTATAAGCAAACTTTAGCACTATTCTCGATCTCCGCGTGCTGAGCGGGTTGTATCTAAGACCGGGCTGACGACTCACATTCATAGCGTGGAGTCACCAAGCGAGTTCATGAGCGGAAACAGAACAAATGCATTATGTAATAAAGTTTTAACGAAGGTAACACAGGGAAAATAATTCCACAATTAGCTACAGCATTTGGCAATTTACCAACATGAAATTTACCTCTTTGGAGGGGGAAGCGGGAGATGTGAAAATTGTCATCCAATAGGACCATACAAACATAACAAAGAACAGATGGAAAGCCACAAGGTAAACAACGGCCTTTCCTGGTAAATAAAAACAAATAACATTTCATTGAATCCAGGTGAAAACAGGAAGAAGCTTTACATTAAAACACAATATTTAGGGTCAGGATGCTTAATCTAATAAATAACCTTCATTAAAATCTACTGAAGACATCAAATATGTAAACGCCTTTATCTGCATGATGTCACAATTACAGATATGAAGAAACATTCAATTCCTGCATTTAAGGGTTATCAGCCTGGTTTATAAGTAAAGACTGCAGTCTGAGAGGAGATTTGATTTTATTAAAACGCTTAAGATTCAAGTTGAAACACCTTCTCTCAGTGTATTTCAAGGTCTTTCTAAAACTTACATCTAAAAGTTACATTTTAAATGATTTAAAACTTATTTAAGACAGAAGCCACCACCATGAACATTAAGTCCAAGGAACTATCAGCTGAAAGTAATACAGGGAGTTCCCATCACAGTGAATAATGAGTCATCTGAAAAACTCAGTTCCTGGATTGTCCAGAAAAGTTATGCTAAATTTCATTCTCCTTTCCACAAAGGGTACCCAAGAATTTTCAGCCACTTAAAATTCCTGCCATAACTGGTTCCCAAGTAGATTAGCGTAACATTCTAACACCCTTAGCTCCAAATATTAACTCACAGATATAATTCAAAGCTTTTTGTTGTTTCTGCAGTTTTTCTATTTGAAAGAAGCAGAACAGGTTTCCAAAAGAAGCAAGGACTATTTACCAGCTGCCTAAAGTCCTTTTCCATTTGGAATGCGGCACCACAAACCACTGAACAAAACCACGTAGACACAAGCATAAAAGTCTGCAATTCTACTCATTTTGAAAGTTGAGATCAAATATTACTTCTTCCACATAAGCCTTCTCCATTACTTTTCAATTCATTACC
Source organism: Leopardus geoffroyi (assembly GCF_018350155.1). Taxonomy (NCBI): domain Eukaryota; kingdom Metazoa; phylum Chordata; class Mammalia; order Carnivora; family Felidae; genus Leopardus; species Leopardus geoffroyi. The sequence goes on from NC_059326.1 coordinate 2,191,284, forward strand.
TCTTCATACCATACTCCCTCCCAAATCTGCTCAGACTTCAGTTAAAGCACTTAATTTGTTTCATTAAAGTTAGCTGCTTAATATTGATGACCTAATACATGCAAAACATTTAAAACAGTGCCTGGTACATAATAAATCCTTAATAAATACTGGCTATTTTTTTAAGTAATCTCTACGCCCAACGTGGGGCTCGCACTCACAACCCTGAGATCAAGAGTCGCATGTCTATTGACTCAGCTGGCCAGGAGCCCCAGTACTGGCTATTATTATCATTACTATCCAAGAATCTTAATTTCCTCTCAAAATTTGGTTCTTTTTGCACGTTCCCTATTTCGGTGTTTCGCAAGTTAAAGAAATGATAAAAGTTTTCACTGGTCTGCAGTGAAATGAGAAACATTACGAACAATGTAGTGAAGTTTTCATAAAGCTAACATGTATTGAATTCGAAGTACTATTCTTCCTTTGGTCTGAAGTTATTTTTCTCTCACTTCTGGTTTAAAAAGTGTTCTTTTGAAATAAAATAATGATAAAAAAATTAACAATCGTTGGACCCAGCCTTTTCTTTTGCTGTTATACTGGTGCATGTGTGGCTAAGAGAGCAGAACCACCAGTCCCACAGTTAACTGGCGCGGGAAGCCTGGGCCCAAGGACTCCTCACATCGCACCGCTGATCGGCACAAAGTCCTTCAAATTCCAATTCCTAAAATCTCTTTCAAAGTAAACTCTCTCTCGTTATTTTCACTCTCAGTGTAACAGCTCATATCCTGTTGCTGATCTCATTTGGTTCACTGCAAAAGCCAACTGGTCCCCTTGCCTCCAGCCCATCTCAATGGCCAGTGTAAAATGTGTTGTTCAGAGTATCACCTTGGCTGTGACACGGCTGGGAAGGAACTCCATGTGCATGACTGGTGTATGCGCTGTAAACCACTGGGACTTCTTAGTAGCCACGTTTGACCACAGCTACGCAGATCACTAATTCCACCCACTGAAAGCCTACCTGAAGGTATATAATGTATACCTTATTTCTAACCTTCCCTATAGTCCTGGAAGGTGTTCTTTCAGTTTCCAAACGTGAAACCTGAGGCTCAGAGAATTTAGCATCTTGCCCAACGTCACTTAGTAAATGATAAAGCCAGAATTCAAACCCACATCCGCTTGACAAAAATCCAAGGTTCTTTTCATTACGTCGTATTTTCCAAGAGTATATTTTCCTTCACTTTACCCACCATCTTAGTAGTTACATCCGATTTCAGAGCCAACATCTGATGCCAAGATAAAATCTTTCCCACATCTCCCATCTATCTTCAAATTTGCTTTCTTTTCAACGTCCACTAAAACTGATTGTCACCCTCATTGAAAATTCTGGTTTCTGAAAATCTCTGCTCCCTTCAGGTTGAACCCCGTGGTCCACCCAAAGGATTCATTATTATTCCTTCATTCGACTTCCTTTGGAAAAGTATACTGGAGCTCAGTCTCCTACTGTTATATGAACAGTGAGGCATTTACTGAGTCTGCAGTATTATTTTTACTTAGCTTGCTTCACTTCTTTATATTTTTGCCTGGCCTCCATATTCAATCAAATTTGTCAATCTTCGTCTGTATACTACTGTATAGATTTGAGATAAACGGTAACCTTGAGGAACTTTAAACTTCTTAATCATTTAGTTACTTACAACTAAGGTCAGCATATGAAACAATATACTCTCAAAATATTTTTAAAGACATTTAATATCTTTTTAGAGTATTTCTGCTCTCCACAGAACAAAATGGTTTCTGCTTTAAAAAATCTCAACCCTCAGCTAAAAGAACAAAACAGATAAATCTCTTAGCATAATGCCTGAAATATAATAAGTTCTTAACAAATGGAAATTATCACATTATAATGTAATGAAACACTGCTTTTATTTATTTATGTTTATTTTTAATCTTGAGAGGGAGGGAGAGAGAGAAAGAGAGACAGACAGACAGAGCACAAGCAGGGGAGGAGCAGAGAGAGAAGGGGACACAGAATCCAAAGCAGGCTCCAGGCTCTGGGCTGTCAGCACAGAGCCCAACATGGGGCTTGAACTCACGAACCACAAGATCATGACCTGAGCCGACGTTGGACGCTCAACCGACTGAGCCACCCAGGCGCCCTGATGAAATACCGCTTTTAAATAAATTAGAAATAATGTGATTGTTAGTAAGAAAACTTCTGGTTCACATATATATGCTATAAACCATTGGTCAGAAGTAACAAAGTAAACTCTTAGTTAACTAAGCAAATTAAATAAAAGCAAAAAAAAAAATCTATAAATCAAAAAATCTGATTCAAAAATCACCTGTAAGTGAATTTAAAAAAACAAACAAATAAGCAAACAAAAAAACTCCATCAAAAGAATCTTTGAAAGACATGGGCAAAATAGCCCCAAGAAATAATAAGTTAGATGTTCTTTTCTAAATACTTCAGAAATTTCTCTGCTTTCTGTATCTGTGCTATCACATATAGAAAACAGTTTTGATTTAAAGGAAGAAAATCAAGCCTACCAAGGGGAAGTCTATATTCCTCTCCAACCCTGGCTAGAACTGACAAATTAAGAGTCAAAGGCAACTTGAGATCTACATGCTTAATGCCTAATTCTTTCCAATAAGAATAAATATTTATCAGTAATTTCTAACTGTTCAACTGTTTTAGAAATCCTCTGGATTTTGTATCTCAAATCAAATTTTATTTTTGAAATTTGATTTCAATAACTTAGTATTTTCTTTTATCCTGGGGAAATATTGAGCAATGATTTTTCCCTCTAGGCATTATCTCGTTGACTAGTTGTTACAAAAAGTGGAATTCCCTTTCAAAATAAACTCGTAATACAATTCACAAATTTAGTCTGGTTATTTTGTAAGATGTCTGTGAGCAGCAAAGCATTATTTTTAACAAACACATTATCAAGAGAACCATCAGTAAAATCTGGGCATCATGAAACAAAATCCCCTCTTCAACTCTAGCTAGAACGGATATTAAAAATCTTTGGGGGTGCCTGGATGGCTCAGTTGGTTGGGCACCTGACTCTTGATTTGGGCTCAGGTCATGATCTTGCGGTCCTGGGACCAAGCCTTGTGTCACTTCCATGCTGAGGGTGGAGCCTGCTTGGGATTCTCTGTCTCCCTCTGCCCCTCCCCCACTCAAGCTCTCTCTGTCCCTCTAAAATAACTAACTACACATTAAAAAAAAAAGAAAAAAAATCTTTGAAGTACTACCGTCAAGAGTTCTGAAGAACATACAAGGCATAAATATGTACATAAATATATCAAAGAAGTTTGGGTACTAGGTGACTTACAAAATAACAGCTACTCCAATTTATATAAACACCACAAATGAAAAGATATCGAATGAATACGAATAAACACAATACTGTATCTCCTACTTAAACTTTAAAAACACAGATTTTATTTCTGAAAACAAAAACACATATAGTCATCACTAAATAAAAGCAAGCGGGCTGCAATTACGATACCATAAATATTCTACTTAAATTGAGACTTAAATTGCCTTACCGTTTTCTCCATTTCCAGAGAGAGTAACTAGAATAGAAGAAAAATAGTGAATAAATAATATACTTTAAACATTTTGTACATAAATTTTATTTCAGAGCAACTATTCATCCTAGTATCTTTTTCACAAAAATAAAATTTAGTTATAATATGTAAACACTAACGCAAATTCAAGATTGCACACTTTTTATTTATTATCTTTTAAAATATAATTTATTGTCAAATTGGCTAACATACAGCGTATACAGTGTGCTCTTGGTTTCGGGGGTAGATTCCCATGATTCATCACTTACATACACACCCAGGGCTCATCCCAACAAATGCTGCCCTCAATGCCCATCACCCATTCTCCCCTCTCCCCCACCCCTCTTCACCTCTCAGTTTGTTCTCTGTATTTAAGAGTCTCTTATGGTTTGCCTCCCTCCATCTCTGTTTGTAACTTTTTTTCCCCTTCCCCTCCCCCAGTCTTCTGTTAAGTTTCTCAAGTTCCACATATGAGAAGACTGCACACTTTAATTTTTTTTTTTTTTCAACGTTTATTTATTTTTGGGACAGAGTGAGACAGAGCATGAACGGGGGAGGGGCAGAGAGAGAGGGAGACACAGAATCGGAAACAGGCTCCAGGCTCTGAGCCATCAGCCCAGAGCCAGACGCGGGGCTCGAACTCCCGGACCGCGAGATCGTGACCTGGCTGAAGTCGGACGCTTAACCGACTGCGCCACCCAGGCGCCCCTGCACACTTTAAAAACACTAAAATGCTAAACATAAAATTTTTTTTCTCCTCAACCAATCACATTAAAATTTTTTTCAGGCCTTTGTTACTTTCAAACCTATCAATACGTAGACAGTTATGTTTTCTTTAGCTCTTTCCTTAATGCCACCTACAGAATAAATAGGACTCTCCTCTATGGCACTCATATTTACATAATCAGTCTGGGATGTACCTTACTAAACTTTGTGAAAACTATACTCAAGACAATTTGTCTTTTTCTATAGAAAAAAAGGAAAGGAACCCATCCCTATAATTTTTAGAGTGCTTTTTATCTGTAGCCTAAAATCCTGAGAATTGCTATTTATTCCTTCTCTCCAGGTAGTCCAATGGCTTTTAGGTCCTGTTAATTCTACTCCCTAAGCCTCTTCAAATCTGTCACCTCCTTTCAATTTTTCCCATTACCTTATTTCAGGCCCTCGTCAAACATAATGGCTTAAAGACACTTTCAACTATCAGTTTCAACACACCTCACCCCCAGCAAATTTGATGGCTGAATATTCTTTAACACTTCCCAGCAGCCTTCAGAATAAAGTCCAAGATCTTCAGGGCAGCAACCACGGGCCCTCTGGGATCTACCTCTCCAGTCTGTCATTTGCCCGTACCTGTGGTCTAATTATCCTGAACAAACAGCAGTTTCCTAAATGTACCAAGCAGTTTCATGTGTGCTGTGTGCCTCTCCAACTCCTACTCCAAGGCACAGTTTAAATACTACCTCCTTTGTAAAGCCTTCCTGAGTCCCTCTTTAGGCAGAGCAGACACTCCTTTCTATCATCACTGCTCACTCTTTCATCTCTGCCATGCCACGCCATTTTTTTTGCAATTACTTGGTGATATGTCTGTCTCGCTCTACTGGACTGCACAGGTGTGGAATCATGTCTCAGATTAACAACCCTAAAAGTTATTATTAACTGTGTTTTACAGACAAGTAAGCTAAAGCTCAAAATATTTAAGTGACTTGGCTAAAGTCACAAAACTAGTACATGTAGTGTAGCTCAAGCCTCCTTGGACTTGTATTCTGTCCTACAGTATCTCTCACCTTATTCATTGTTTTAGTTCCAAAGCCTGGCATACAGAAGCAATGCTTAAGAAATATTTGTTAATTCAATAACCATTTTGGACTAAAATCTGTTGATAAAAGAGAGAAGTACCTGGACACCTCCTTAATAAACTAAAACATACCTACTTCAATCTCCAAACCAGCATAATTAACGAGCAACACGACAGAAGTATTCCCACTAGCGTTCAGGAACAAAATAAGCAAGTTCATGATTTTTTTTAAAGCATTGTTTTAGAGAGGCATAGGGCTTCTTCTCAACCCAGCTCAGAACAGTCAGGTAGAACAGTGGAGTAGTTAGATCCTGGGCTGGTGCCCCCTGGCCTCACAGAGCATTCCTCATTTATGCTAATATACACTAAAAATAAAATTTTCAATACTGGCATGATGTGAAATGATTAGGAAGCACTAGGCAAGCCACACAATTATGAGAAATAAATTAGTGGTATACAAATGGAAAAGAAGCAAATGTATCACTAGTTGTATATTGTAAGACTACATGCCTTCATAGCCAAAGAAAACCAACGGAGAAACTACCATAAACGAAGGTGGCAGTAGTATACAGAAATCAGAGCTTTCCCAATATACGTGCAGTCGCTCTGTAGAAATTATAAGTGAATAAAAGTTTTATTTATAAGGCCACCTAAAAAGATAACATTCCTATGGATGGACAGAAGAACTGGGCAAGATCTACACGAGGGCTCCCCACAAGCCTCCACTGATACCACGGGGACGGATGCTTCATTCCTGCCCCGTGGGAATGGACATCTACCAACTGCCCAGGCCTTCACCTGCTCTGTTACGGCCCCAGTAGGCAAGTGGGGGAGGAGATACAAGACGGTTTCCTTGTGAAAGCTGGGCCAGGGGGAAGTCTAAGCCCACACTCAGCCTCTGCTGGAGAAAGTGGGGACACAGTGTAGTTTTTCCATGGTTTTTGGCTGGAGCAGGGCAGTTACTGTCTAGTTTGTCTTCCTAGGTCGCCCTTCTCCTGGTTTGGCTGAAGAAAACCAGCTTTCTTGGGGTTTTTCTGTCTGTGCCCACTGGTGCTTCCAGGCTGCCAGCTTCTCTAGCATGCAGGACGGGACACACGAAGCAGGGAGTTTGCCTCAGTATCATTCCTCAGGCACCACGGTCCTCAGCTGATCTGCCTTTCTCTCTCCACACTTCAGCATCTTATGTTTGTTTATGTTCCAGGGTTTTTTTATTATTATTACTTTTAATGTTTATTTATTTGAGAGAGAGAGAGAGAGAGACAGACCGTGAGCAGGGGAGGGACAGAGAGAGAGGGAGTCACAGATTCTGAAGCAGGCTCCAGGCTCCGAGCTGTCAGCACAGAGCCCGACGCGGGGCTTGAACTCATAGACTGTGAGATCATGACCTGAGCTGAAGTTGGACGCTCAACCGACTGAGCCACCCAGGCGCCCCCCCGTACAATATCCAGGGGTTTTCGTTGTACTTAGCAGGAAGAACAGTAAGAGTGTGTATTCACTCGTCCCAGAACTGGAAACTCCAATTTGTTTCTTTTTACTGCAGAGTAGTATTCTATTGTATGGAGGTCCCACAACTTATTTATCCATTTACCAGCTGATAAGACATTTGCTTTTCGTTTTTGGCTACTACGAATACTCACATACAAACCTTTGGGTGGACATATATTTTCATTACTTGGGTAAATATTAGATACGAGATTGCTGGAGCTCTGTTTAACTTTATCAGAAACAGCCACACCGCTTTCAAAAGTGGCTGTATTGTTTTACATTCCCCACCAAAAATGTATGTTACAAGTTGCTTCACACCCTCATCAACACTTGGAACTGTCAATCTTTAAACTCGTAGCTATTCTAAAAAATATATAGTGATACCTCATTGTGATTTCGTGTTTCCCTAAAGACTAATGATGCTGAATATCTTTTTACATGCTTATTGGCCAGTCCTACACTTCTTTGTGAAGTTGTGTGTTGAAACTGTTGGCCACATTTTAATCATTATTTCCTTTATTATTGAACTGTAGGCTCCTTATATATCCTATAGTCCTTTAACCAATATATTGTGCAAATATTTCCATCTAGTCCATATTTTATCTTTTCACTTATTTAACAGTGAGTTTTATTTATTTTTTAAAGAAACACAGTAAAACAGTGAGTTTTAAAGAGCAGAAATATTTTATTTTGATGAAGCCTAATTTATCATTTTTTTTCTTATATGGTTCATGCTTTGGGCCCTACTTAGCAAATCTTTACCAACCAGAGGACACAAAGACTTGCTCATATATTTCTTTCTTGAGGTTATATAGGCTTTACATTTAGGTCTGTAATCTATTTTAAAAGCTGATTTTAAAAATTATGGTATAAAAAAGATGGTATAAACAGGGTTGAAATAAATTTTATTGCATTTAGATGGCCAACAGTTCCAATCTTTTTAGCTGAAACTATCCTTTCCCTGTTGAATTGCCTTGAAACTTTTGATAAAAAACTAATTAAAAATTAAATTAATGGGGGTTATCTACGTGGCTCAGTTGGCCAAGCATCCGACTTCGGTTCACGTCATGATCTCATGGCTCAGATTCTCTGCTGTTAGTGCAGAAACCGCTTCAGATCCTCTGTCTCCTCTCTCTGCCCCTCCCCCATGCTTTCTCTCTCTCAAAAATAAATAAACATTTTTTAAAAAGTAAATAATTAATATGTGTAAGGGTCTGTTTCTGAACTCTTATTCTGCCTATTGATGTATATGTGACCAATCTTACCCCAATACCACACTCACTTGATTATATGTAGCTCTCAGTAAATCTTGAAATCAGACAGTGTGAGTCCTCCAACTTCTTCTTTTTGAAAGGTGTTTTGGCTATTTTAGGTCCTTTGCATTCCCATATAAATTCTAAACTTACTGATTTCTTTAAAAAAAAAAAAAAAACGCCTGCTGGGATTTTGGTTGGCTTTGTGTTGACTCCATAGATCAATTTGGAAAGAACGGACATCTTTGTAATAATCAGTCTTCCGTTCCGTGGACACAGGGCATCTCTTCATTTTAGATTTTATCTCATCAATACACAAAATCTCGTATGTATTTTGTTACATTTATCCCTAAAGTGTTTAATGTTTTTGATGTGATTATAAATAGTGCTTTTAAGAAATTTCAATTTCTAATTCTTATTAGTTAGATATATAGCTGAGTTTTGTTTAGTGATCTTGCATCATATCCTATGAACTTGCTAAATTCACTTATTAGTTTTTAGTAGTATTTTTGTATATTCCTTGCGATTTTCTACATATATGATGTCTATTAACAGTTTTCCTCTCCCTACTATCTATGTATATGCATATACATGCTTTTTTTTAAAGTAAAACATCTCATGAGTTCATACTAATAATTCAAATTCAAATTCAAGCCTACAAAGTTTTTATCATTTATCTTGTAATTGTACCTTTTTTTTTTTTTTTTAAGAACTGAGAACCCTGGTTCTCAAAGACAGGATGAAGAATTAGGATATCATATATTACTCATTTTATTTTTTTAAATGCTTATTTTTGAGAGAGAGAGAGAGAGTGCAAGCAGAGGAGGGGCAGAGAGAGAGGAAGACAGAGGATCTGATGCTGGCTCTGTGCTGACAGCAGCGGGTCCAATGCAGGGCTCGAACTCTCCAACCACGATATCATGACCTGAGCTGAAATTGGATGCTCAACTGACTGAGCCACCCAGGCGTCCCTTATTACTCATGTTCTTTATCCCATATTGCCCACCCAACAACTTTGATAATAAGACCAATATGATTACTGAAAATATGATTACTCATTTAAATAATTTTTTCACACTGCTGTCCATTTTCTTTTTTTTTTTTTTTCTTTTTTTTTTCAACGTTTATTTATTTTTGGGACAGAGAGAGACAGAGCATGAACAGGGGAGGGGCAGAGAGAGAGGGAGACACAGAATCGGAAACAGGCTCCAGGCTCCGAGCCATCAGCCCAGAGCCTGATGCGGGGCTCGAACTCACGGACCGCGAGATCGTGACCTGGCTGAAGTCGGACGCTCAACCGACTGCGCCACCCAGGCGCCCACTGCTGTCCATTTTCTAATAGCTCTACTATATCTACATGTTGTAGCATATACCCAATTACAAACTATAGTCCCTTTTCCTTATTACCTTTACTTATAGGTCTTAGGTCTCTAAGAACAGACGTATTTAATGTTCATATCAGAGTTTAAGCTGATATCTCTGCAGTCACTCTGGTTGTCTAAAACTCATTCCCATTCTCTAGCAAACTGGTTTTGTCATAGATATTATTCAATTTGTTGAATGTTTTTGTGCTCTGGGGAGACTCAAAAATAATGCACCATCACCTTCCCAGAATCTCAGGACAGTGACTTTTTGAAAAGAAAAAGTGCCTGGGTGCCAGAGGTGCCTGGGATGGTTGAGCATCCCACTCCTGATTTCAGCTCAGGTCATGATCCCAGGGTCATAGGACTGAGCCCCAAGCTTAGCACAGAGCCTGCTTAAGATTCTTTCTCTCGGGGCGCCTGGGTGGCTTGGTCGGTTAAGCGTCGGACTTCGGCTCAGGTCACCATCTCATGGTCGGTGAGTTTGAGCCCCGCATCTGGCTCTGTGCTGACAGCTCACCTGGAGCCTGTTTCAGATTCTGTGTCTCCCTCTCTCTCTGCCCCTCCCCTGCTCATGCTCTGTCTCTCTCTGTCTCAGAAATAAGTAAACGTTAAAAAAAATTTTTTTTTAAAAAAAGATTCTTTCTCTCTTCCCCTGCCCCTCTCCCCTGCTCTCCCATGGGCGCTCTCCCTCTTCCTCTCTGAAAATAAATAAGTAATGAAAAGAATAGGCCAGACGCCTTATGAAATGTACCGGATTTGTCTGTTTCTTTTTGGTGTCCTCAACTTCATACTCTATCCCCTACCCCAAACTCCTCTTCCTATTATTCCACTCCAAGTGTAAAGGTTTCAATGTAATTTGGGGGTGGGAGGGACAGAATGGACAAGAATATTCAGATCTGAATATTCTGGGATCAGGAGGTATATTATTGAAGTCTGTCACTCTGCCACGCTTGGATCACTTGACAAGGTAGCAACTACCAAGTCTCTCCTTCGTGAAGGCACATTTTTCACTTAATCATGAAGTCTTTTGTGGGGTAAAAGTTAACAATATGTGAATATCTTCTTCACCCAACACGTTTCACCGAATGGTGTTAATATCCGCTGATGAATCAATTATTTTGTAGAATTTGAAAATTACCATTAAAAACCCTCTTTTATTTATTTCTACACTTTTAAGCAGGCATTCTTCTATAAAGCGCTTTCAACTAGTGATTAACTAGAGCTTCCGAAAAAGGCAGCACAAAAACTTAATTATTGCCCTTTACCCACTTTCAGAACAGAATGTTGATATAACATTCAACTCCACCGTTAGCAAATAAATTCAAATTTTCTCTTTTTGAATATCAATGAGGAAACTTATGGATTTTTATTTAATATGCCATTATCGGCTACCCTCATTCTTTTTTAGGCTCAAACTGTCTCGTCTTTGGCCGATGCTCTTCCGAGGGACCCCTGCAACCTCCTGAATGGGCCCCATTAGTCTCTGAGCACGTCTTTGCTGTCTAGCACAAGATGTCCCAGGGCTCACTTTACATCTTCCCTCCTGCAGACCTGAAATTAGCCATTTCTCCAAGGGGCACTGGTTCTTTTTTTTTTTTTTTTTAAGTAGGCTCTAACCCTAATGTGGGTCTTGAACTCACGACCCCTACCCATACCCCCCCACCAAATCAAGAGTGGCATGCATTTTGGACCCAGCCAGCCACGGTGCCTGCATTGGTTCCTTTTAGTAGTATTTGGAAACCAAGTGATGAATACTAGGGGTGCTCATAGCTACTGGAGTTTCACTGCTTTTAGGCCCTTTGGGATGACCGAAATAGTGTTACAAATCCGTATTTATGTTCACATTGATATTTCCCATTCAAATAGAACATTATGAAGTTTTTCCTTAATTTTCTTGGCATTATATTTGTATCTCTTTGCATTTATGTACAGTGAAAATCTTAGTTCCTAATTAATTTACTTACTCAGCTCATCCTAAAATATAAATAAAATAGTTTAAAAACTGCATACTAGTTTACGGTTTCTTTGTAGTTTTAAAATTCTGCTTCGTTTTGGCTTTAAACTATATCCCACGAAGGAGTACAATATCCAAAAGCCACTTGAAACGATTCTTTCCTGTGTATAGTATCAATTTTACGTAAAATTAAGTTATTTGTGTCATGGTCCCAAACTTTCCAGTTTGCTTTTGCCTCCTCTTTGTTTATTTTTTGAATAGGCAAAAAATATAAATGGCTTAAAAGTCAAAACTATACAAAAAGGTACTCAGAAAGACCTAGCTTTCCTTCCTTACCCTCTCACTCCAGGTAGTCATTTTTATTAGCCTCCTTTGTCATATTTCTTTTAGCAAAGTAAACAAATAAAAATGCATTCCTAATTTCTTCCTTTACATATTTATTCTGCATCTTGCTTTTCTCATTTAACACACCCTGGAAATCACTGCACATGAGTACACAGAGACAATCATTGTTTGTGTGTGGAAGCAGCGCACAGTGTTCCAGGGGGTGGGTGTTCCAGTTCTACAATCAGGGCTCTATCGATAGACAGCTGGGCGGTCTCCAGCCTCTACTGTTACAAACAATGTGGCAATGAATAACCTTACGCATGTGTTGTGTGTTTGTGGAAGTTTATTCTCAGTGTCGATGACTGACAATGAAATTACTGGACCAAAAGTAAATCTGCCTGGTTTCCCCAAATCCCTGTTAGAAGGGTTGTTCCATTTTGTACCCCTCCCAGCAATGCTGGGGACTGCCCGTTTTTTCCATCGACCCAATACAGTGTTGCTAAACGTTTTGTATCACAGGGTGATTTGACTTTGCATTTTCTTCTACATGAGAATAAGCATCTTTTCATATGTTTATGAGCCAGTCCCTTCCTTCCATCCCTTCCCCGGAACTGTTTCTGTCACTTATGCACTTTTTTTTCTATTGGGCTTTCCTCACTCCCCGGTTATAAGGCCATCCGCCCATGTTTCCTTCCAGTACTTGAGTGTTTTCATTTTTTACACTCAAATGTGGCCCATTTTGAAAGGGGAAGAGTATCAGATAAGCCTGAAAAATCCTGTGTTGCCAGAAAGTCAGGGAAGGATAAATGATGGCGACCCGTTGAAAGAACACGGAAAAGTTGAAGGGGCTCCTCCCGGCCAAATCTGGGACAACATGAGGAACAGATTACAGAGTCTCAAGGTATTTGCCCACAAAGACACCCACCTGGAGTCCGATGCTGAGACACCGTGCGGGCTACAAGCCATGCACTAAGGAGAAATGCAACCGTGGCACAGGCTTATCCAAACCTTGGCCGACGAGAGAGAGCTCTAGAGCGGGCGGCCCCTTCTCACTCAGACACGGGATGGATGCAGCTGGCACGGGAAGGTGTGACCGTGTGTGCAGTTAGTCACACTGACAGAGCTGACAGCCAGAAGCTGACACAACTGAGCGGCGAGCGCTTGCTCGAAGGGTCTGTGTGGTACGTCTGAGTCCACTTATTAATTACAAAGAAACGCTGTACCTTTACGGGATGGAGAAACCTGGCCTGAAGCGCCTGAAGTGGTGACTGAAGTTAACATCCGAGACATGGTACAATCAAAGGCACGGCGTCACTCTGGGGTACTCCTGCTAGAAATATGCGCTTTGAATCCAATCGTGAGGAAACACCACCTAATTTAAGGGGCATTCCGCAGAGGAAGCCTGTCCTCGTCAAAACTGTTACGGTCACGAGCGAGAAAGCAATACTGAGCAACTCTTCCAGATGAAAAGCCTCTAAGAGACAGGAGACTACCTGCAGCGTGATCCTAGGCCGGACCGCGGAGCAGAAGGGACTAGTGGGGCACCTGGTGAAATCTGAGCAAGGCTTCCAGACTGGGGGAGTATTTTATCAACGCTAATTTCCTGATTTTGTGAACTGTAGGCTGATACTACGTAAGAAAGTGTTCTTTGCTGCGGATGGAAGTTTGTGTCCCCCCCCCCCCCCCCCGCCCAATTCATACATTTTTTGAAGATGGGGCCTTCGGGAGGTGATTAGGTCATCAAGGTGAAGCCTTCGAGAATGGGATTAGTGCCCTCATAGGAGATCTCAGAGAAATCCTTTGTCCCTTCTGCCACGTGATGATATAGTGACAAGATGGCCATCTGAACCAGTAAGCGGGCCCTCACCAGACAACAAATCTGTGGTGCCTGATGTTGGACTTCCCAGCCTTCTGAGAAATAAATTTCTGTTGTTTATAAGCCACCTGGCCTGCGGTGCTGTTACAGAAGTTTGAACAAACTTGTTCTTAGAAAATATCGCTGAAGTATCGGTGAAGGGACGTTATATCTGCAACTTACTCCCAAACTGTTTCAGAGAGACAATGACAAAGAACGTGCAGCAAATAATAACATTCAGGGAATCAGGGTGAAGGACATATGAAAATCCTTCGGACTATTTTTCACAAGTCTGAAATTACTTTGAAATTAAAAGTTTAGGGACGCCCAGGTGGCTGGCTCAAGCGGTTAGGCATCCAACTCTTGATCTTGGCTCAGGTCATGATCTCACGGTTTGTGAGATCAAGCGCTCCATCGGGCTCTGTGCTGGCAGTGTGGAGCCTGCTTGGGATTTTCTCTCTCTCTCTCTCTCTCCCCCTCCCTCTCTCTCTCTGCCCCTCCTCAGCTCTTGCTGTCTCTCAAAATAAATAAATAAACATTAAAAAAAATAATAAAATTAAAATGTTGAAATAGAAGAAGAGAAAAAATAAGATTTTATCAATTTGTAGTTTATTCTTGGAGTATCATGTGAGGTATGGACTGGATGTTATCTCTCACCAAATATCTACCCAGTGGTCCCATCTGTTCCTCTGTGACTTGAGATGCTACTTTTATCACGTCCTACATTTCTATAATTACTATTTGTGGACATTCTAGTCTGCTCCATTGGCCAATACTTCTATCCACGCACCATACAACTGTTTAAGGCTTTATCTTCTAGAGCAGCTTTAGGTTCAGAGCAAAACTGAAGCGACAGTAGAGTGAGTTCTCAAATACCCCCCTTACCCCAACAGGTTTTTTTAATTTAAGAGAGACAGGGCGCGCACGGTGCGTAAGCAAGGGAAGGGCAGAGAGAGAGAAAGAGAGAGAATCCCAAGCAAGCTCCATGTTGTCAGCCCAGAGCCCGATGTGGGGCTTGATCCCATTAACCTTGAGATCATGACCTGACCCAAAATCAAGAGTCAGACACTCAACTGACTGAGCCACCCAGGCTCCCCTCAACAGATTTAATTATAGAGGTTTTGTAGTTTAAAATCTGGTGGGGTTTGCCCTCTTTATGACTCTTTTTCAGAGGTTTCCTGGTTCTTTCTTGTTTGTTTTTCCCAATGACTTTTAGGATCGACTTATCTAGTGCCAGGAAAAAGACAACTTTGTTGAGAATGGAATTCATTTACATATTGACTTGAGGAGATCAGAAATCTCTGTAATGTTGAGTTATTCTATTCATGAACATGAAATATGAAATGTCTTTCCACTTATTTAAGTCTACTTTTGTGTTTTTCAAGAATGTTTACCCCTTACAGATTTGGCATATTTCTTAAGTTTATTCTTAAGTATTTTATCTTCTTGATGTTAGTGGAAAAGGAGACTTTTCTCCCACTATGTTTTCAAACAAATTATTATGTATATACAGAAAGTATTGGGTTTTTGTTTGCTAATTTTACTCAATTCTTTTGGTTTCAGTGTTCTGCTGTTATGGATCCTCTTGGCTTTTCAACATACACTATCACATCATCTACACAGAGAAGTAGCTTTTTCTATTCCTTTCCAATGTCTTATGCTTCTAATTATTTTCTCTCGATTGAATATAGCAGTTGATTTTGTCAATACAGTACAATGGTACACAGCAATGGCCATGGTAACAAAGCATCTTACTTGTTCCTGGTTTTAGCAGAACGTGATCAAGTATTTTGTATGTGTGTAATTTTGTCCAAAAGTCATTTATTACTATTTTATCAAGTCTTTTTTAAAATGAGAAATAGGGGCATCTCAATGGCTCAGTCAGTTAAGCATCCGACTCTTGATTTCAGCTCAGGTCATGTTCTTACAGTTGTGAGTTCAAGACCCACATTGGGCTCTGTGCTGACAGTGCAGAGCCTGCTTCGGATTCTCTCTCTCCGTCTCTCTCTGCCCCTCCTCTGTTAGCACTCATTCTCTCTCTCACTCTCTCAAAATAAATAAATAAACCTTAAAAAATACATAAAATTAGAAATAGATGTTGGCATTTTTCAAGTAACTCTTCATCATCTACAGCAATAATGACTTTTCTTCCTAAATGATGAATTTAATAACAAAAGGTAAGTAGAAGAAATTAGCTACTACCTCCCGGATGTACTGTAATACCACTTTTTCCAGAGGCGCAGTCCTTTCAGTAGTGATGTGCTCCCCACCCTCCACCCCCATCACCACTATTGGTAGCTTTGTTCCCAAAGATCAACAAGTCTAAAAGAATTTAAATAGGTATTTCATGAAAAAAGAATTCTATGGCAAAAGTTTAGAAAAATACTGGTGAAACAGTTACTGACTTGGTTATGGCAGGACTTCTTAAAACTTGTAATATGCATAAAATATCTAGGAATAAACTTAACAAAAGAGGTGAAAGACCTGTACTCTGAAAACTATAAAACACTGATGAAAGAAATTGAAGATGACACAAAAAAATAGACATTCCATACTCGTAGACTGGAAAAACACATATTGTTAAAAAATATCTATTATTACCCAAAGCAATCTACACAGTTAATGCAATCCTTATCAAAATGCCAACAGCATTTTTCAAAGAACTAGGACAAACAATCCTATAATTTGTATGGGACCACAAAAGACCCCAAATAGCCAAAAAAAATCTTGAAAAAATAAGAAACAAAACTGGAGTTATCACAATTCCAGACTTCAAGTTATATTACGAAGCCGTAGTGATCAAAACAGCATAGTGCTGGCAGAAAAACAGACACATAGATCAATGGAAAAGAATACAGAGCCCAGAAGGAAATTCCTAATTATATGGTCAAATAATCTTTAACAAAGCAAGAAAGAATATCCAATCAGAAAAAGACAATCTCTTCATAAATGGCACTGAGAAAACTGGACAGCCACATGCAAAAGAATGAAACTGGACGACTTTCTTACACACAAAAAATAAATTCAAAATGGATCAAAGACCTACATATGAGACCTGAAACCATAAAAGAGCAAAGACAGTAACCTTTGACATCGGCCACAGCAACTTCTTAGATGTGTCTCCTGAGGCAAGGGAAACAAAAGCAAAAATAAACTATTGGGATTACATCAAAATATAAAGCTTCTGCACGGCAAAGGTAACAATCAACAACCTAAAAAACCTACCGAATGGGAGATGTTTGCCAATGACCTATACAATAAAGGGTTAATATCCAAACTATATGAAGAACTTCTACAACTCAACACCAAAAAACCAAATAATGCAATTAAAAATGGGAGAAGACATGAGTAGACATTTGTCCAAGAAGACACACATTTGTCTAACAGACACAGGACGATGTACTCAACATCACTAATGATCAAGGAAATGCAAATCAAAACCACAACGAGAGATTATCTCACTCCTGTCAGAATGGCTGAAACCAAAAACTTAAGAAACAAGCGATGGTGAGGAAGCAGAGAAAAAGGAACCCTTGTGCACTGATGGTAGAAATGCAAACTGGTACAGCCACTGTGGAAGACGGAGGTTCTTGAAAACATTAAAAATAGAGCGACTCTATGATCCAGGAACTGCACTACTGGGTATTTACTCACAGAATATGAAAACGCTAACTTGAAGGGATATATGCACCCCTATGTTTACTGCAGCATTATTTACAATAACCAACTATGGAAGCAACCCAAGTGTTGACAGATAAATGCATAAAGAAGCTGTGCTATATATTTACAATGGAATATTACTGAGCCATAAAGAAGAACGAAACCTTGCCATTTGCAACAACACGGATGGATCCAGAGGGTACCATGCTATGTGAAATAAGCCGGTCAGAGAAAGACGAATAGCGCATGGTTTCACTCATCGGTGGAATTTATTTATTTATTTATTTATTATTTTTTTTTAATTTTATTTATTTATTTTTGGGACAGAGAGAGACAGGGCATGAACGGGGGAGGGGCAGAGAGAGAGGGAGACACAGAATCGGAAACAGGCTCCAGGCTCTGAGCCATCAGCCCAGAGCCCGACGCGGGGCTCGAACTCACGGACCGCGAGATCGTGACCTGGCTGAAGTCGGACGCTTAACCGACTGCGCCACCCAGGCGCCCCAAACTCATCTGTGGAATTTAAAAGGCAAAACAAACGAACAAAGGCAAGCCAAAAATAACTGAGTCTTAGCTACAGAGAACAAACTGATGGTTACCAGAGGGGAGGTGGGTGGTGGATGAAACAGGGGAAGGGGATTAAGAGGACGCTTATGCTGACGAGAGATGCGAAGTCTATGGGACTGCCGAATCACCACACTGTACACCTGAAACGAATACAACACTGTTAATTACACCGGCATTTTGGGGCGCCTGGGTGGCGCAGTCGGTTAAGCGTCCGACTTCAGCCAGGTCACGATCTCGCGGTCCGTGAGTTCGAGCCCCGCGTCGGGCTCTGGGCTGATGGCTCAGAGCCTGGAGCCTGTTTCCGATTCTGTGTCTCCCTCTCTCTCTGCCCCTCCCCCGTTCATGCTTTGTCTCTCTCTGTTCCAAAAATAAACGTTGAAAAAAAAAATTTAATTACACCGGCATTTAAAACGGAAACTTGTAATATGCAAATGAGCGCTGTGATATTAAAGAACTACCGCATGAAGCACAAGTGCACATTTGTACATCTTTGTATTCCCAGCGCCAAATACGGACCGAGAACACTGTATGCACTTAACGTTTGTTAAATGACGAAATCAACACGGAGATATTCTTAAGGTCGGGGGCAGATCTGTATTCAAGATTAACTGTGAGCTATCTCCTATGTGAATACATTCAATTCTCTCTCTTCTACTAGCATGGGAATTGGTGCTATATAGTCAATTCACTCAGCCAACAAATATCTGAGTACATATTAAGCAGGACCTGCTTTTAGGTTCTGGAAATAAAGCAGTGAACATGTTACTCAGGAGAGAAACATAAATAACTACATTAAGCAGCAGTAAGTGCCATGAAGAAAAACAACGCAGGGTAAGAAAGCGAAAGAGGAAGCACTTATGTTCCACGGCGTAGTCAGCAAAGCCTCTCTGACAGTTGAGTATTTTGAAAGAAACCTAGATGGAGACAAGCAGCCCTTTGGAATCTGGGAGGAAAGCATCCCAAGCAGAAAGAGAAGGAAGCACAAAGGTCCTCAGGTGGGACGTGCGTGGTCTGGCAGGTAAAAAGCAAGGAGGCCTGTTTGGCCGAAGCAAAGTGGGCAAAGGAAGAGAGGAGTCAAAATCAGTGGCAGACCAGAACACTTAGGGCCTGACGGCCTACAGAAAGAACGTTGGATTTCGTTAGGAGCAAAGAGGAAAGCCACTGGAGGGTGCTGAACACAGAAGTAATCATCTTGCCTCGGATTTTTAATGATTCCTGCTGACATTTGAGGGGGGGACTGTTAGGAAGCTACTGCATAGGTGTACATGGTATTTCTCATAGCCATGACCCCTCACTTCTCCTTTTTTAATGCTTGTAAAAAGTATACACTTATCCACAGAAAAATAAGAATGATACAGTACCAGGAACAAGAAAAAATCAGTGTAAATTCACACCAGTGATATATGCGATCCACATGTGCAAAAATAACATTTCGGTGTTATTAATTCCTCCAGGTGCTGATGATATCCTTTTCATGCAATTAGTTTAAAAAGCTTCCCTGAAGACTTCACATTTAATAAGTTCATACTTGGTTTTATATGTTGTCCAATTAGTACACTAATAAAAATGTCTCCTCCTATGATTCCAACTGGGTGGGCCTACGTTCACATTAGTAAGCATAATGAAGCATTGGAAGAAGTGAGAGGACACAGAGAACAGAAATGTTTTAAAAATAATTTGGGGCGCCTGGGTGGCTCAGTCGGTTGAGTGTCCGACTTCGGCTCAGGTCACGATCTCGCAGTATGGGAGTTCGAGCCCCGCGTCGGGCTCTGTGCTGACAGCTCAGAGCCTGGAGCCTGTTTCAGGTTCTGTGTCTCCCTCTCTCTCTGACCCTCCCCCGTTCATGCTCTGTCTCTCTCTGGCTCAAAAATAAATAAACGTTAAAAAAAATTTTTTTTTTAAATAATAATTTTAAACGATCTTTTATCATCAAGGCGTGTGGATCTCAACTTTAGAGAAACCTGTTTTCCATCAAAGCATCATCACCATTACTTGGGACCTACTACTTGAGTTCAGTGGAGAGGCCCATCCCCTAAAGACGACGTGCTGCGTATCTCAGCAACACCTAAATCTGTGTAGCTCATACACCTGCAAGAACAGTGCCAGGTATCAATCTTCTTAAAGTCCCATGTGACGTGGAGGACCCCCTCTCTCAGCATACTCCCCCGCCCCCCCACCCGCTCATGCCAGATAGGCACATGCTTTTGCAATACGATCTTCAGATACAGTCAATTAAGAATTAAAAAAGACTGTAAGAAAGTGCTCTTTCATTCACTGAAGTCGGAGGGAGGAAGGGATAAAAACTCTAAGAATGAAAAATAGAGAAACACGGGGCGCCTGGGTGGCCACCTGGTCAAGCGTCAGACTCTCGGTTTTGGCTCAGGTCATGATCTCCCGGTTTGTGTGACTGAGCCCTATGTCAGGCTCTGCGCTGGCCGCATGGAGACTGCCTGAGATCTTCCCTCTCCCTCTTTCTGCCCCCCACCCCTGCTGGTGCTCTCTCTTCCTCTCTCTCAAAATAAATAAATAAACATTGTAAAAAACTAAAAATAAAGAAACAAAGAAAACTGCCCAAAAAAGGAAGACAAGAAAAAATATGCTAGTGGCTACTTAAATCTTTGCCCCACCTCCAGTAATATTTGAAAGCCTGCTCTGCTAAAAACTTTACATTATTTTGCAAGACCGGTATTATTCCATTTTATAGCATGGCAACAAGCACAGGCAGGTTAAATAATTTATGAAGATCATCCAACAAGTATTAGTATGGCCAGGAGGCCAGTGTGTAGCCGCTGTCGAAACAAAGGAGGAATGGAGAGGAAATTATGTCGGAGAAGTCGTGAGGGGAGGAGGCCATGGTAGGGACCTTAGGTAGTCCACTGAACAAGACAGGAAGCCAGCCGAGGTTTTCAGAAGAGGAGTGACGAATGTGGTATTGATTTTCAAGGAGTTATTCTGGCTGCTGTGTGGAGAATGGACGGGGTATGGGGGTGAGGAGAGAGCGCCAAAAATGTAGAATACTACAATGATGTAACAAACCACCGATAACTCAATGGCTTTAAAGAACCACCATGTATTATTTCCAGGAATCGTGGGGGTTAGCAGTTCAGGCTATGATCAGCTGGACTGTTCTCCTGCTCGTTACAGTCAACTGGCAGCTCAGCTGGGGCAGGAGAGTCTAAGATGGTCTCATTCACACATCAAGGCCTTTGGTACTTAGCTCATCTTGGCTGGGCCTCTCTCTCCAAAGAGTCTGACCTCCCTTAAGGCAACCGGTTTCAAAGAGCTGAGACAGGAGAGGCATGCTGTCTTGATGCCTCGGGTCCAAATCTCACACATCACTTCTATCACATTCTATTGATCAAAGCCAGTACAACGCCAAACCCAGACTCACGGGGCAGGCAAAGACTCCCTATCCTGACGAAAGGAGGTGCAAATTGCTGGAATCCTGTTTTTCAATCTGCTTCACAAGACAGAGATTTTATGGTGGCTTGAATGAATATAGTGGCAGGAGTGATGGTCAGCAGGCAGATTTAATGCCAGGATTTGCTGATTAATTGGATATGGGATGATTTGTCAACCAAGAAACGAGAAGGATGAAACTCATTTACTGAGCTAGGACAGGAAGAGCTGGTTCAGGGGAGAGAGAGAGAGAGACAAGGACAAAAGAGAGACAAAGAAAGATACACGCTCTATCTTCTGTGTCACAAACTAGGAGAGGCCAGGGGAGAAGGAAAGTTTTATTTGTATCACAAGGGCATCACCCTCTTCCGAACAGTCTGCCTTGGTTTCTAAGTTGTCCAGTACCTTCTCTTTCGTATCTCCTCTTATAAGAAACCAGTGAAGACGCAAAGGATCAGTTTATATAAAAGAATATATAAAAGCTCTTTCTGAGGCGCCTGGGTGGCTCAGTTGGTTGAGCATCTGACTTTGGCTCAGGTCATGATCTCCCAGTTTGTGAGTTCAAGCCCCACATTGGGCTCTGTGCTAACAGCTCAGAGCCTAGAGCCTGCTTCATACTCTGTGTCTCCCTCTCTCTTGGCCCCTCCACTGCTCGTGCTCTCTTTCTCAAAAATAAATAAACATTTAAAAAAAAAAAAAGCTCTTTTTGTTCATTTGGGTTGGGCTGTTTTTGTTTTTTGGCTTTTTTTTTTTTTTTTTTTTGGATACTTGTTTATAGGGCTCTCTCTGACCAGTTTGCTTTCTGGTCTCAACAGAGAATAACATAAAAACAGATTAATTCACTAGCAGTGAAAAGAAAAAAAAAAATCTGTTCTTTAGAAAAAGAAAAAAAAGGAAAGAAGGCTGGGATAATTATAGAATGTAAATAAGGCTTGCAGGGCACTATAGCTTTCAAAAGGCAAGTTATATAGAAAATTACTACACTCCAGGATCTGAGAACAGATAGAAAAAGGAAATAACAAAATAAGAAGGTTTTTAATTTTTTTTTTTTTCAACATTTATTTATTTTGGGGACAGAGAGAGACAGAGCATGAACGGGGGAGGGGCAGAGAGAGAGGGAGACACAGAATCGGAAACAGGCTCCAGGCTCTGAGCCATCAGCCCAGAGCCCGACGCGGGGCTCGAACTCACGGACCGTGAGATCGTGATCTGGCTGAAGTCGGACGCTTAACCGACTGCGCCACCCAGGCGCCCCAAGAAGGTTTTTAAAAATATTCTAAATCACGTCTTAAATTTTCCTATAATTATGTCAACCACTGGCGATGAGACATAGGGAGCCAGAATTTTTTCCGAAATAACATGAGCGTAATTTCAAAGAATCATTGTTTCATTATCCAAAACAAAGACTACAGATACAGAACCAATAAGCATTCTCATCTAGGCTTCAACCCTGAAGACTACTGAAATATATGTTAGGTAATTACAATTTAATTAGTATTGTTACTGTGGATGTTTGTTCTAACATATTCAAACACAATTCAAGTGAGTTTGAAGACCCTCACTGTATGATTCTATTCAACTGAACACACATTAACTGAATGTCAAATGGAAATTAGACTCTCTAAGGGGCACCTGGGTGGCTTAGTTGGTTGAGCATCTGACTTCAGCTCAGGTCTTGGTCTCACGGCTCACGAGTTCAAGCCCCGCCTCGGGCTCTCTGCTGTCAGTGCAGAGCCTGCTTCAGATCCTCTGTACCCACCCCTCCCCTACTTGCGCACACTCTTTCTCTCTCTGTCAAAAATACATAAAAACATTTTTTAAAATGTATGCTGTAAACCCTAACGCAAATCACTAAAATAACAGTTACAGCTGATAAGCCAACAAAGGAGAGAAAATAGAATCATTTAAAAAAACCGAAACTCAAAAATCATTTAAAAATTAACTCAAGGGGCGCCTGGGTGGCTCAGTCAGTTGAGCGTGGACTTTGGCTCAGGTCATGACCTCAGGGTTCCTGAGTTTGAGCCCCACGTTGGGCTCCCTGCTGTTAGCGTGGAGCCAGTTCCCAACCCTCTGTCCCCCTCTCTCTGCCCCTCCCCCACTTGCACACTCTCAAAAAATAAACAGTAAAACATTTTTTGAATAATCTCAAAAGAAGGCAGAAGGAGAAGGAAAAGGGAACAAAGGATAGGGCAGATTTAAAAAATGGCAAATGATAAGACTTAAACCTAACTACATCATAAGCACACTACATGTTACTGGTTAAAACACCTCAATTAAAATAGATTGTACAGCAGGGTGACTATAGTTGATAATATTATTGTATATTTGAAAGTTGCAGAGAGTTTATACTTAAAGTTCTCAACACAAGCAAAAAAATTACTTAACTATATGTGGGTGATGGACGTTAACCAGACTTACTGCAGTGATCATTTAATTATGTCAAATATATTTATATTTTAAATTATTATGTTGTACACTTGAAGCTAATATAATGTTATGTCATTTTTAGCTCTATAAAGCGCCCCCAAAAAAGGGGAAAAAAGGCCAGACATTTCAGACTGGATTGAATTAAAACAAACAAACAAACAAACAAACAAAAAAACCCAACTACATGCCGCTAATAGGAAATGCATTTCAATTCTTTTTTTAAAATAGGCATCACACCCAACATGAAGCCCAATGTGGGGCTTCAACTCACATCCCTGAGATCAAGAGTTGGGACGCTGAACCGACTGAGCCACCCAGGCATTTTAAATGCATTTTAAATATAAAGACACAAACAAGTTAAAAGGGCGGGGAAGGATCTGCCATGCTAACTCTAATCACAAGGAAGATTAGTGGTACTGTTAATATCTGCCAAACTAGATTTGAAAGCAAACGATACCAGGGATAAGAAAGTCATTTCATAATGACAAAGGGTCAATTCACCAAGAGAACACAATAATCCCAAACATTATATGTACCTAATTACAGAGCTGAAAAATGCATGAAGCAAAAACTGCCAGAACTACCAGGAGAGACAAATGCGTAATTATAGTCCTACCTCTCTCAATAATTAATTGCTAGAACAAAGAGCGAATCAGCAAGAACATAGGAGACCTGAAAAACACTGTCAACCAACTTGCCTTGACATCGACAGCACATTATGACACAATAGAAAACTCCACCTAATGGCAAACAGCAAAACACACGACTGAACACTGAATACATTTTCCTCAAATGCAGATGAAATGCTTCTACCGCAGACCACATTTTGGGCCAAAAAACAAGCCCAGGTACATAAAGACTCGTGTCATGCAAGGTATGTCTTCCAACCACATGGAACTGATTCAAAATCAGTACCAAAAGGTATCTGGAAAAATCTGCAAATAACTGCAAACTAGCATAGTTCTAGTCTGACCCATGGGTCAAAGATGAAATCAAAAGTGAAATTAGAAAATTGTTTTAACTGAATGAAAATGAAAGTATAACATATCAACATTGATGGGATGTGAATTAAGTAGTATCTGGAGTAAATTTCCAAGACTAAACACGTAAGAAAGGACTCAAATCAGTGACTCCAGTTTCCATATTAAGAAACTAGAAAAAGAGGGGGCATACCTGAGTGACTCAGTTGGTTGAGTGTCCAACTTGAGTTTGGTTCAGGTCATGATCCCAGGGTCATGGGATGGAGCCCCACCTTGGACTCCACGCTGGGCACGGAGCCTGTTTAAGATTCTCTCTCCCCCGTCCCCTCAGCCCTTCCCCTGCTTGCACTCTCTAAAAAGAAAAAAAAAAAAACCCAGAAAAAAGAGCAAAGGAACCCAAAGTAAAAGAAAGAAAAGAAATAATAAATATCAGACAAGAAATCCATGAAATAGAAAATAAAATCAAGAAAAATCAAAAGCTGGTTCTTTTGAAGTCAATAAAAAACACTGGAATCAACTGTGGCAAGAGCTATGCTCAATGTTGGTATTTCAACTATTTATCTTGCCTCATTCTAAATTTGAAGAAATTACGAAGGAGACACAGGAATGTCAGATATACAGACTCAGAGGTTACGTTTCTACTCTACACACTTCTCTCCGAGAAAAGAGGCATCTCCATCCTCGGGCAAACCACACAGCTGTTCCGTGCAGTAGTTTCTTCATAAGTTAAATAAATGGAATGATTAGATCATCTCTAAAATCTCTCTGGGCTCTAAGATCTTCAAATTGCCACATAAGAGGTACACGTCTACTATTAACAGCTCTAGCTGACCTGAATGAGACATCCTGATAAAACCCTGGGAACCTGAATTAGCACTTTCCTCAGAAATAACCATCTTGACCAAAGTGTAAAAATGGGGCAATCCGCCCATAAATTCATGTTTAAATATCAGCCTTGGGAGAAAATCAAAAGAGGAGTTCAGCTGAACACCAAGCACCGATATGACTAATTACTTGATCCTCATTTCTCTGCTTATCACCCTTGTAACATGGCCACCTTCGATTAATTAATTCTTACTCAATTTTGTCCTCAATATTATTCCGTCTTGTAACAGGAGTTACACATTTCATACGTGTGTGTATGGAATTACAAAATTAGAAACTTACAGAGGCTAAGATGGAATGAGGGCCTCTCGTAACCTATTTGTCAACTGTCTTCCTGTGGGCCAGGCATTTTAATTGTCTGAGATATTTAGGAACCCTCTGCGGCTACCTTTTAGGAGAAAATTACCTTCTATACATATATTACACGTAAGACTGAAATCTGCCTTCAGTGTACAGATCCTGATAACCAAGTAGACTATTCTTGCATAGTAATTTTATTTTTTTAATTTTTTTAATATTTATTCATTTTTTCAGAGGCAGAGAGAGACAGAGCATGAGTGGGTAAGGGGCAGAGAGAGAGACACACACACACAGAATCCGAAGCAGGCTCCAGGCTCCAAGCCGTCAGCACAGAGCCCGACGCGGGGCTCGAACTCAAGAACCGCGAGATCACGCCCTGAGCCGAAGTCGGACGCTTAACCGCCTGACCCATCCAGGCGCCCCGCATAACAGCTAATTTTAAAAGCACGGGTTCTAGCTCCAAGCCAGTTGACGCCACTTACTGGTTGTATGACCCTGGACAAATTATTTCACTTCTGAGTATTAAATGAATTAACACAGTAAAGATACAATCATCCTTTCCCATCTGGTTTGATAAAAAAATTACCAGGAACTAAGAAAACTCTATACAAATTATTAAAACAGCACTTTATTTTTTTATTTTAAGTCATGTAGTTAACATACTAGTGTTGTATCAGTTTCAGGTGTAAAACAGGCCGATTCAACAATTCCATACCGCACTCCGGGCTCATCGAGTGTACTCTTAATTCCCTTCACCGACTTTACCAATCCTCTCACCTACCTCCCCTATGTTCTCTGTAATTAACACCCATTTTTTGGTTTGCCTTTTTTTTTCCTGTTGTTCATTTGTTTTGTTTCTTAAATTCCACCTAAGAGTGAAATCGCATGACATTTTTCTCTAACTGATTTCATTTAGTATAATAGTCTCTAGCTCCGTCCATGTTGTTGCAAATGGCAAGATTTCATTCTTTTTTATGGCCGAATAATATTCCCTTGTATATATACACCATTTCCTCTTTATCCGTTCATCAACCGGTGGATACTTGGGCCACTTCTGCAGTGTAGCTATTGTAAATAATGCTAAAACAGCACTTCAAGTAAAACTCACACTTCACTCAACTTAAAGCAAAGTTATATAGCGATATATTCTAGTGGCAGGGTCCGTGCTATGAAAACAAATATATATAAGCAGTAAAGATAGTTTTACTATGAAAGTGAATGAGCTTTTATGCTCAACCAGAGTCCCGTGACACTGCACACCTCCCAAATCCTCCCTAGTTAAACTCAGATAACTTACAAGTATTAAAATTTTTTTAAATATTTATTTATTATTTTGAGAGAGAGAGGGACAGAGTGTGAGTGGGAGAGGGGCAGAGAGGGAGAGGGAGACACAGAATACAAAAGCAGGCTCCAGGCTCTGAGCTGTCAGCATGGAGCCCGACGTGGGGCTCGAACCACCAGACCACGAGATCATGATCTGAGCCAAAGTCGGACACTTACCTGACTGAGCCACCCAGGCGTCCCAAACTTAGAAGTATTGAATGCAGTCCCTACGGAAGACCTTTCACTACTGAATATTTTAAAATTTTGTCAAGCACTGGGCCTTAATTGTTGCAGAATGTGTAACTTCATGAAATCCTTTTATGCTCTCTAAAGGATGGGCCTAAAGCCTAACTCAAGTTACGATCTCCAGAAAGGGCAACCACTTATCCCCACCGAAACCCCTTCCCCAATCATGGAACAATTATAGTTGCACTGACTCACTAACTCAGTGCAACAATTATAGTTGCACTTTATACTCACTGGAGAGTATAAAGATGTGGATCACAGTACAACGGCCACTCAACAATTGTGTGACCAAAGGACGACCTATGTGCTCAGTCTCATTTCCTACATCTGTAGAGACATCTATGCTATGAGATACTGAGGATTAAAGGAGAGAATGAATAAAATGTCCCTTCCACCCACACTCGCACCCAGCACTTCCCAATTCGTATTCATTTCCCTTTCCTTATGTTGAATGTAAGACGTGTGATTTCACCGTAACAGTGTTCCTTCACAAGATGCACTTCGAAGCCACTGTGGCATTACAATGGCGTGGGAATAATCTTCTGACAGAATGAAATGAGACTGGTACCACTTCCGGAATAAACGCCCACTTCAGAGTAAACAAGACCAAGTATTATCAAAAGCGGAAGAGAATCAATCCTATGATCACTATCACTTTTGGGAAGCAGCTTCAAGAAATACCTAAATCTAGTCAATTTTAACGGATTCAAACATCATTTTTCAATCACATTCAACAGATGAACGCTATTATTATTGACAGCTAATTTATTCTGGGCCTAGTCGCAGGGGGTAGTTTTCTGTATAATTTTTTTTAAATTTTTTTTTAACGTTTATTTATTTTTGAGACAGAGAGGGACAGAGCATGAATGGGGGGACGGTCAGAGAGAGAGGGAGACACAGAATCGGAAGCAGGCTCCAGGCTCTGAGCCGTGAGCCCAGAGCCCGACGCGGGGCTCGAACTCGTGAGCCCCAAGATCGTGACCTGAGCCGAAGTCGGACACTTAACCGACTGAGCCACCCAGGCTCCCCTGTATAATTTTTTTGAAGGTGGTTATTTTCATTTAAAAACCGACCCTGAAACTTCCTGAACCAAAGCATTCTTTCACGTGCAGAACTCGGTCCAAACCAAGTAGAGAGCTGCACAGCTCCGAGAGCCACAACCGGACGCGTCCCGGGTTTGCCACTTGCAAGAGGACTGGGTGGTGTAACTACTTTTCATTTCATCCTGTTGGGATCAGTCTAGCTCAGGTGGCTCTTTTATTAAGTGCATGTCACAAGAGCCCTCTGGATAGCTTTGGCCTCAGTCTGGGGACGAACTAGATCATTCTGGGATGCCAAGGGACTGCTTTTACAAACACCACCTCCCACTCGGTCCTGAGTTTTCACGAAGCACTGGTATCAACAGCAGACATACGGGAAAGCAGAAGGCTAGCCTAACCGTCTAGCCTAACCCTAGAACAGCCGCACACTCAAAGCCTACGAACATTTAAGGCCGAGCAACCAATCACTGTGACACACACAGTCGGAGCCCTCAAACAACGTTTTGATTACAAACAATTCCCTTCCATCTTAACGGCAACTGATTCAAATCGGAATCGTACATCGTCGAAGCGTACCGCCATGCTACTCCTCTTTTTTTTTTTTTTTTTTTTTTTTTTTTTTTAATCCCAGGGAACCTGGTGAGAAACTGGGTACGAAGAACTAACGAGAGAATCGGCAGTAACGAACATAAGAGCTCAAACCCCCAGCATGGACGTAATATAAAAGAGAATCGGGCTAGGTCTCATCTCACTCATTCTTTCGGTCTTAAAAATGGCATTTTGTGTAAGTTCCTGGATTCAGACTCGAAAGAAATGAACTTTAAAACGGGTCCCGCGCCACGAGAAATCAGAAGCGGGCGCTCACTCTTGCGCCGTTCACCTGCCTGCGGTCAGCAGGGGACAGCGAACAGACCACCTGTCCCCACCGCCCCCCCACCCCCGCCCCGGCCCCCAGCCGGCTCTTCGGGTGGCACAGTTTTCCTCTCGCGCTGGTTAGGCGATCTAGGAGGGACAGATTTATTGCAAACATTAACAAAAGCAAAGAATGCAACACACACACACACACACACACACACACACACACACACACACTTGGACGATGTGCGGCTGCTCCTTTCGAGGAAAGCCCCTCTCTGAGCGCTCCGCCCCAGGAGAACGAGGCGCCCGCGGGGGACCGCAGACCCCAGGACGCTCACACCGCCTCGCTCCGCCCCGACCTCGGCCCCGAGGAGCGCGGCGCGGGGTGTCGCGCACGCCGGAAGGCCGCGCCGCCCCGCACCGCCGCGACAAAGCCACGGGCGCGGCGGCCCGGCCTTCCTCCCGGGTCTGGGCCGGACCCCGGCCGCCTGGCGAGCGCAGGCGCCGGCCGGCGGGGCGCGGGGCCGCAGAGGCCCGGCCTTCCGCCCGCCCGCCGCCCGGCCGCCGGGTACTCACACACGCACAGCTCCACCACGTACGCGTAGTAGGACCAGACGACCACGAAGGTGATGAAGAGCACCGGCACCCAGCCCACGCCGCGCTGGCAGCAGCGCCAGAACGTCCACGGCGCCATGTTCCGCTGGCGGCTGCAGAAGCCGGCGCCCCACGGTCGAGGGGAGCGCCAGGCCCCCGGCGGCGGCGGCGGCGGCGGCGGCGGCGGCGGCGACTCGGGAGCTCCGGGCCGCTCCTCGTCCAGGCGCCCCGCCTCCGAGGCCGAGCCCGAGCCCGAGCCCCAGGAAGAGTAGATGGGAGGCCCCTCCGCGACTCCTCCCCCCGCCTCGCCCGGCCGGGTCCCGCCCCGGTCCTGCATCCCGCCGCCCCCACCCCCACCCCGCCCCCGCGCCCACGTCCGCCCCGCCTCCGCGCGCCGCAGCCCGCGCCGCGCCTCCGGGGGCGTGGCTCCCGCCGCCAGAGGAGGCGGGGCCCGGGCGTGGGGGCGGGGCCTGCGCCGGCGGCGGCCGTTGGGGCGTGGCGGGGCTGGGTGCGGACCGGCCCGGGGGGCGGGGGAGGCCGCGGCGGCCGAGAAGGAAGCGAGCCCCGCGCGGTGCGCGCGGCGACGGACGCTTCCTGGATGGCTGCCCGGGAGAGGACGTGGCTTTCGTGGATTGCGTCTCACGTCGGGGGGCAGCTGGGAGTGATTTCCTTGGCCGGGTCGTGGGCCTCGGGCCACGAAGTACGGAACTTGCTCCCCTGGGGTCCTGCGGACTCTGACTGGTCGGGGCCCATTTTCCGATAAGGAGCAGACCGTGCCCCCCTCAAGTGCGGGCGAGGAATGGGTATTGTTTTAAGCTCCTCCGATGCTTACGATGACATCTCAGGTTAGGAACCTCTGTACTTGGAAGTGATATGCTCCGTATTGCAGGCAGAAATGACAGATGAAAACACCCCTTTGATCGATCCCTCCTTCCCAGGAGGAGGAGGTGCCCAGGGGCGACCTCAGACCCCAGGGCGTTATCATCTTTCGATAAGTTGCCTGAGATTTAGTATAGAAGCCACGTAGCGTCTGGCAATTTGATCTGGAACCCAAATTGAAGATCGGGTGAGGAACCACCGGCTCCCTGCCCCCCAAACGACTACTGAATCTTCGAGAATTTATTTACAACTGGGGCACCTTGCTAAATGATGCCTGTAGTCATAACAACCCTGAAGCATCACTGTGAAGACATCATAATACAAGGTCAGGAACATGACGAGTTATTCCACGCCACATTTCCAGTTGCTCTCATGTCTATTTTGGTTAGACTAAGATTTTAATTAGCTACTGCTCTCCACGTCTCCATGAGATGGATTTCCCCCTTTTATGGGTGTGATAAAAAGCTAGTGAGAGCAAAAAATATTTAACCACCGCACACCGGTGCTAGAAACAATAAAGGATGTGGGAAATATTTTGTTGTCCCAGATTCTGTATCTTGAAAGTGGTGTTAGTGGCAAAACTGACAGCAGGTTGAAGGCATTAAAGTCGAGCAAATTCAGCTTCTTGTCCTGAGAGGCTTCTCAAGGAGGTTTAGGCTTCAGGCTGGAATTTGGATTGACAGGCAAGACCATAACTTAAAGCCTTTTTCCTTCCTGCCATCTCTGTATATAAAAATCATCCTACTAAAGCTCAGTACAAATGCCATGTCCTCTAGAAGTCATTCTTAATCTGGGAATGATTCATTTCCATTGTGCCGTTTTGCTCATAATACACGTATTGGTTTCCTAGGACTGCCATAACAAAGTACCACAAACTGAATGGCTTAACACAACAGAAATGTATTGTCTCAGAGTTGTGAAGGCTAGAAGTCCTAAATTAAGGTGACGGCAGGGCTGTACGCCCTCTGAAAATTATAGAGGATAATCCTTGCCCATTTCTGGTAGCAGCCAGCAATCCTGAGGATTCCTCGGCTTGCAGCTATATCACCCTAATCTCTGCCTCGATTGTCGCGTGATGTTTTCCCTTCCTGTGTCCATATCCGTCTTTCTCTATTGGATTAAGGACCCATCCTACTCCAGTACTACCGCGTCTTAAGTAACAATATCTGCAAAGATTCTATTTCCAAATAAGGTCACGTCCTAAAGTACTGGGGATTAGGACTTCAACATATCTTTTGGGGAGCACCATCCGACCCACAACAACACACATATTTTTGATAGTTAATTGTAAATGTCACCTTGCCTACTACCTTGTGAGATCCTTGAAGATAGATGGTATCTACACATCTGATTTTCTCCACAGTGCCTTGTGAGTGGGAAATTTTCAATAGCTATTTCTTGAGTGGATGTTTAAATGCTTCCGTTATGATCTAGCTATTCTTCCTAACTTTTGGAGTCACCAACCGGATCACATTAGTTTTGATTTCTAAATGATTGTCACGTGTCCCAAGAAGGTGTCGATTCTACGTGGGATCGAGAGAATGTTTCTGATCTATTGCCTTGTCCTGAGATCATTCCACATTTTCAGGGAGGTAATAACATTTTCATTCTTTTGAGAATTTTTCTATCTTAAATGATGAGACATGAGTTAATTTTCCTTTGCCTGTAATCACTAAGAACCTGCAACTTAGATTCCTTCCTTCCTTCTCCATGTTGGGCTGGTGATTTCTCACCATCTCTGCTACTGATTGTGACAACAGAGTATCATTAAAGACTTTAGGCAGGGTAGTGGTGTGAGTGGAATTACATTTTATCACAATCCCCCGGCCTTAGGGGGAAGAATGGACTGGAGGAAAGAAAGACTAGAGGCAGAGACACCAGTTAGGATAATGCTGCAGTCATGCCAGCAACAGGTATGGTGGCCCGAACTTGGGTGTGGCAGTGAAGAGAGTGATAAGAAAGCTATTTAGGGCTTCAGATCAACTTTGACATACCCACTCTGCTCCAAAAACACATCAATAGTAAATATAAATCTAAACATAGAAAATTAATCAGACCAACTCAGGTTCAAACCTCCAGTCCCAACT
Source organism: Leopardus geoffroyi (assembly GCF_018350155.1). Taxonomy (NCBI): domain Eukaryota; kingdom Metazoa; phylum Chordata; class Mammalia; order Carnivora; family Felidae; genus Leopardus; species Leopardus geoffroyi. The sequence goes on from NC_059326.1 coordinate 2,224,117, forward strand.
TCTATTGTCCCCAGCCCTCAATAAAGGGGACAAAAAAAAGGGCTCAACCCCTTGGATCATGGCTTTTAGCAGAGGCCGAAGGACACAGTGCATCTCCCTGACCTGGAAGTAGACCAAACTGCCAGCTGTGACTCGATATGGTGTCCCTATTATTACCACCATCTAGGAACCTCAAAATGCCATTTCAAGTTCAAGTTTTGAACTACAAGATGGAGAAGAGTAGGGGCAGCTAGAGGCAGCTATGGAACCATTAGACAGGGTTTACAGAAACCATGTGGATATGGAAAGAGTGAAGAAAAAAATACAAACTCACAAATTCAGAATCAAGTAACAATGCCCAAACCCACAAAGATACTAAGAAAGAATGCAGGGACGCGTGGGTGGCTTAGTCAGTTGAGTGTCCAACTCTTAATTTCAGCTCAAGTCAAGATCTCACGGTTGTGGGTTTGAGCCCCATGTTGGGCTCTGTGCTGGGCATGGAGCCTGCTTGAGATTTTCTCTCTCCCTCTCCCTTTTCCTCTGCCCCACCCCTGCTTGCAATTTCTCTCCCTCCAAAAAAAAAAAAAAAAAAAAAAAATGATCACACAAAAAATTTAATTCATTCAAAACAAAATTAATTTTACGAAGCAATCTTAAAAAGACTTCCAAACTCTATATTGCATGCCCAAAGAGGTAAAAGAACAACTTCTATCTAAATAGAACAAGAAAATATGAAACACATAATAAACAAAAACAAAAAAAGAGCAGGTGGATTTGAAAAATATTTAGGAATCTTCAAGATAGTGAAATATTGGGGCGCCTGGGTGGCGCAGTCGGTTAAGCGTCCGACTTCAGCCAGGTCATGATCTCGCGGTCCGTGAGTTCGAGCCCCGCGTCAGGCTCTGGGCTGATGGCTCAGAGCCTGGAGCCTGTTTCCGATTCTGTGTCTCCCTCTCTCTCTGCCCCTCCCCTGTTCATGCTCTGTCTCTCTCTGTCTCAAAAATAAATAAACGTTGAAAAAAAAAAAAGATAATGAAATATTGTTGACAAATTTAAAAAATCGATAAAATAAGTGTAATCTGGACACCAGAGAAGAGGGACTTAGCAAGTTGGAAGACAGTGCTGAGTAACTCATGCAGAACACAACACAGTTTTCTTTAGATATGAAAAACACATGGGAAAACACTTATATTAGCAGGCTTCAACATAAATATTAAGAATTCCAGAAGGGGGTGCCTGGGTGGCTCAATTGGTTGAGCTTCCAATTCTTTTTTTTTTTTAACTTCTTTTTATTTTATTTTTGTATTTATTTATTTTAATATAATTTATTGTCAAGTTGGCTAACATACAGTGTATACAGTGTGCTTTTGGTTTGGGGGGTGGATACCCAAAATCCTAGAGGGGAAAACAGGCAACAATCTCTTTGACCTCAGCCGCAGCAATTTCTTGCTCCACACGTCTCCAAAGGCAAGGGAATTAAAAGCAAAAACAAATTATTGGGACTTCATCAAGAGCTTCCAACTCTTGATTTCCGCTCAGGTCATGATCTCATGGTTCATGAGTTCAAGCCCTGCATTGGGCTCTGTGCTGACAGTGTGGGGCCTTGCTTGGGACTGTCTCTCTCTCGCTCTGTCTCTGCCCTTCCCCTTCTCTCTCTCTCTCTCTCTCTCTCAAAAAATAACTAAAAAAACTTTTTCTTTAAAAAAAAAAAAAAAAGAGTTCCAAAAGAAGAGCACGAGGGGCCGCCTGGGTGGCTCAGTCAGTTAAGCGTCCGACTTCAGCTCAGGTCACGATCTCGCGGTCCGTGAGTTCGAGCCCCGCGTCGGGCTCTGGGCTGATGGCTCAGAGCCTGGAGCCTGCTTCCGATTCTGTGTCTCCCTCTCTCTCTGCCCCTCCCCCGTTCATGCTCTGTCTCTCTCTGTCTCAAAAATAAATAAAACGTTAAAAAAATTTTTTTTTTTTTTTAATTTTTTTTTTTCAACGTTTTTTTATTTTTGGGACAGAGAGAGAGCATGAACGGGGGAGGGGCAGAGAGAGAGGGAGACACAGAATCGGAAACAGGCTCCAGGCTCTGAGCCATCAGCCCAGAGCCCGACGCGGGGCTGGAACTCACGGACCGCGAGATCGTGACCTGGCTGAAGTCGGACGCTTAACCGACTGCGCCACCCAGGCGCCCCCAAAAAATTTTTTTAAATAAAAAAAAAAGAAGACAATGAGAATAATATTAAAGAAGCAAGTTTTGAAGAGATTATACATCAGAGTATTTCATAACTGAAGAAAGATGTAAGTCTTCTGTTAAAATGGCACTTGAATATCAACCAGGATAAATAATGATAAATCTTTACCTAGACAAAGAGTAGTGAAACTATTGAACGTTTAGGAAAAAGAAAAAACTCTTACAGAATCCCAGGCGTAAAAGTTAAATTACCAAAGAAACACCAATTAGACTGATGGCTGACTTCTTATTAGCCATGACAGATGCCAGAAGAGAATGAAGTAATATTTTCAAAGTGGTGAGAGAAAATAATATCCTTAAATTTTATCCCCAGAGAAACGATTACTTAAGAATAAAGACAAATTGAAAATGCAATCAATGGAATGGGAGCAAATACTTTTAATCATATATCTGCTAAGGGATTGATATCAAGAATATATAAAGAGCCCCTACAACTCCACAACAACAAAACCAGACAACTCCATCAAAAAGTGAGCAAAGGAGTGCTCACTTCTGCAGCACAAACACTAAAAAGTGGGCAAAGGAGTTGAATAGATATTCCTCCAAAAAGTTATATACGAATGACCAATAAGCACACGAAAAGACACTCAACATTACTAACCATTAGGAAAATGCAAAACAAAAAAATGAGATACCACTTTACACCCATTAGGATGGCTATTCTGAAACAAACAACATGGGTTCCTGGGTGGCTCAGTTGGTTAAGCATCTGACTTTGCTCAGATCATGATCTCATGGCTTATGAGTTCGAGCCTCGCATCGGGCTCTCTGCTGTCAGCACAGAGCCCGCTTTGGAGCCTCTGTCCCCCTCTGTCTCTGCCCCTTCCCCACTCGTTCTCTCTCTATCTCAAAATACATAAAAAACAACAACAACAAAAGAAGGAAAGAACAGATTTTGAGGATATGAAGAAACTTGGAACACGTGTATGCTGCTGGTGGGAATATAAAATATATTTATATATAAATAGAAAATATAAACCTTGTGTAGCTGCTGTGGAAAACAGATGGCAATCCCTCAAAAAATTAACCACGGGATGATCCTATGATCTACTTCTGGTGTATCCCCCAGAGAAAAAAAGCAGGGACTCACACAGATATTGTACACCCACGTTCATAGCAGCACTATTCACAATTGTTGAAAGGTGGAAATGAAGACACCATCCAAACACCCATCTTATCAGTTCAGAGCACTAGAGGTCATTTCATCCCCAGGCATAGCTGAAGGAACCAAGAACACATAGGCCTAGGCTCAAGGGATGGGAATGCTTGCTTATTATCAAAGGAACTTGTAGGACAAGTAGTTAATCAGCACTTACCCTACAGATATTATCACCACATGTTCCTAATGAAATCTCTAGCATGAAAAAGAAAGTGTTTTTTTTTTAATGTTTATTTAAAAAAAAATTTTTTTTTCAACGTTTATTTATTTTTGGGACAGAGAGAGACAGAGTATGAACGGGGGAGGGGCAGAGAGAGAGGGAGACACAGAATCGGAAACAGGCTCCAGGCTCTGAGCCATCAGCCCAGAGCCTGACGCGGGGCTCGAACCCACGGACCGCAAGATCGTGACCTGGCTGAAGTTGGATGCTTAACCGACTGCGCCACCCAGGCGCCCCTTTAATGTTTATTTTTGAGAGAGAGAGAGAAAGAGAGAGAGAGAGAGAGGGAGACACAGAATCTGAAGCAGGCTCCAGGCTCTGAGCTGTCAGCACAGAGCCCAAGGTGGGGCTCAAACCCGTGACCTGTGAGATCATGACCCGAGCTGAAGTTGGACGCTTAACCGACTGAGCCACCCAGGCGCCCCTATTAGAGAATAATTTTCAATATGCAGAGAAGTTACGAAGATGCTACAGAGAGTTCCCATATAACCTTCACCCAGCTTCTCTGACGTTAGTATCTTACGCAACGATGGCGTAATTCTCAAAAGTAAGAAATGAACCCTGGTACGACACTTTTCACTAAACTACAGGCTGGTTTTTACCAGTTTTTCTGCTAATGTAATTTTCTGGTCCAGGATTTGCATTTAGTTATCATGTCTTCTTAGTCTCCTTCTGTGCACTCAAACTGCAGTAGGTGACTGATGTCAGCCTTCTGTGACCCCTTCAAGAGACCTCAAGGAAAAATCAAAAGCAGGAAGAACCGGGAAGCCAGTTAAGCAGAAGCACGCAGGCAATATTTTTGGACAATCAGATATGATAGAAACATGATGTATTAAGACGCCCTGCGGGTCTTCCTCATGTCTATGTGGAAATCCGAAAACCTTAAGTTTTACAACCAAAGTATACCTTGTGAAGCTCACAAGCACATATACCCCTATACGCTTTCAATTCTAGAATCCCCTGTTTTTAATTCTAGAATCGTTTTTAATTCTGGAAGCTGTGGGGCAGTTCTCCAGGGCAATCTGAAAAACTCCCAGTCTACTGTCCTCAGGAGGATAATGAATAAAGTGCTTCCTAACCTACTTGGAGGTTGGCTTTCAGTCAACACTTCCTTCTCTGACCATTTCTCAGACATTCCTTGCCTTGCATGGAAAAACACTTTTGAAAAGGACCGATCAGGTATTTTGTGGAAGGCCCCTCAATTTGGGTTTGTCTGATGCTTTCCCTTGACTAGACTGGGCTACGGGTTTGGGGGAGGAGAACTGCAGAGATGATGTGCTTTTCCCCTCCGATCACGTCGGCGTGGACATGCTCTTACTGGTCATGTTAGTCTGGCCTCCATCTCTTGGATAAGATGCTATCGCTACGGTGAAGTCACAATCTCTCTTTCCCTACACTATTCATTGGAAAACAGTCATTAAGTGTGGCCGCACTCACAGAGTGGGCAGCTAAATTCTACCTCCCGGAGGGAGGAATGTCAAAGAATGTGCGGACATCTATTCCAACCGTTAACAGTAATTGGAGGTACTTTGAGGCTATGCAAATATCCTGTTGCTCTGTGAGGTTTCTCAAATTTTAACATCCATCTGGGGACCTGGGCTGCGGCGAGGCCTTTTTCTTGGCTGCATCGTTGACTAATGATCTGTTTCTTGACTAATGAGCTACAGCCAAAAAGGGAGTCCAGACATTCAGCTGTCACGATGAGATGACAGATAGATTCCTGACCCTGATGACTGCAAGAGTTTCTGGTTTGGTTACGTTTATGTTTGCACATCTGGAAGTCTGTCCTCCAGAAAGCTTCTTGGCCGCTTGTTCATCTATCAGTCCAGGCATGTGTCACTGATTGCATTTAGCCGACAGAGAAGAGTCTGGGTGTGGCTGCTGCCGTTGGAAACATCGATTGACTCCTTGTAGGAGGAGAGCACATTTCAGGAAACATTCACAACTCCACAGTCTCCACTGTTGTGATCTCTCTCTCTCTCTCTCTCTCTCTCTGATCACTTTGAATTAAGAGCTGACAAGTTCTTGGAAAACAAAAGCAGAAAGGACACACCAACTCGACACGAGATGGATAGACGCCACATTGTGTGTGTGTGTGTGTGTGTGTGTGTGTGTGTGTGTGTATGTGTGTGTGTGAGTATATGTGAGCGAGTGTGAGTGTGAATGTGTGTGTACAGGGGGTCCAGCTTTTGGAACTGCCCTGTAATCATTCTGTTTGTCCCTGTATAATACACTCAGGTACCTCTCCTATGTATGATTATTTAATTAAACACAGTCACTTTTGGGGTGCCTGGTGGCCCAGCCGGTTAAGTATCCAACTCTTGACTTTGACTCAGGTCATGATCCCAGGGTTGGGGGATCAAGCCCCAAGTCAGGCTCTGTGCTGAGTGTGGAGTCTGCTTAAGATTCTCTCCCCCCACTTTCTCTGCCCCTCTACCCGCTCGCCTGCGTGTGCTCTCTCTCTCTCTCTGAAAACAAACAAACATAGTCACTTTCCCCAGACTGCAAGCTTTTTAAAAGAGTGACTAGGTCTGTTTTGCTTAGCACTGATAGCCCAGCGCATTGCCAGGGACATAAAAGGCACTAAATCATATTAAATGATCATCTGAATGGTAAGTACCCTGGAATTATGTATGTCCATGCTTTCCTGATTCTTCTAGAACTCCCCATAACTTCAATCACAGAGGCAGTCTTGTATATGATGGTTATATTCTCTAGGTTATTAGAATAGTGTTATAGTTTATATTATGAGGTGAAAAAAATTTTTGTGGATGAGCCTAGGGATTGAACTTTAATATAGAGCCCTATTCAGGATAAATGGACTTTGGGCAGACTAGAAAAAAGATTGTGGAGTCAGTGATATTTGGACTCAGATTCCAGCTTCGTCACTTATCAGCCATGTAGTATTGGGAAATTTGTCTCAGCTCCCTGAGACCTTTTTCCTTTGTATAACAGGGGTAATAGTATCTATCTCTTAGCATTTGCCAGGACTAGATGAAGTTTTAAGTACAATGTAGGCATATGGGTATTAATGTAGTATACGTAAAAAAGTATATGTATATACTTGTCTGTATATATACACACATGTATATACACACATACGTTTTCATATGTACATATGAATCCGTCTGTTTATCTATATATCTATATATCTATAGTTCCCGGTATATATATAGCAACTGTATCGGTCAGGGGCACATTAAGTATTTCAACAAAGTGTACTATGAAGGAATGGGTCAAACAGGTGTTAGAGAACTAACAAAGCACAGGGAAAGCGCAGGGAAAGCACCTGGAGAAGGGCTACCACTCCCAAGGCCAGGGGCACAAAGGGGAGAGGTCAGGTGTGTTCAGATCTAGAAGCGTGGGGGAAAGGCCCTGTCCTGCTCAGGGAGGGGGGCGCCTGCCAGTCAGTACTGGCCCTCCAGGACACAATGGGCTGGTTCTGGGAGCTTCACAACAATAACAACAAGAGCCCGAGACTGGTACCAGCAGCTGCCAGGGCGAAGGCTGTGACCGTGGGGACACCGCCAGGACAGCGGGCCAACGGGAGCTGCTCCAGCCCTGAAGAACCTCCCAGCAAAGGGGAACAGGCTTTGCAGGGTCTGCCCAGCATCAGAAAGCAGAGGGTGTGCAAGGGAGGGGTGGGAGCCGAGAGACAATAGCTTAGTGAGCAGCGAAATCATGCAACTCTATTTGATTCATTCATCATTTGGGCAGCTGCCTAGAATTCCACGGTGCAGCTGTAGAACAGTTTGTTATCCATTTTCATGCTGCTGGATATTCAAGTCGGGTCCAGGGATTTATTGTCTGGAATGATGCTGCAATGAGCGTTTCTTTAATATTCTTTGGATTGTAAAACTTGCGGTTGGGGAGGGCTTTATGACGTTCCACAAACAATAACGGAGTTATTAATCAGTACTCTTTTCCTGCAATATTGGATGTCTCATAATTATGTAAATCCAGGTGGTATAAATGCTATAACCAAAATATCTTCTGTTTCCATCCTTTCGGGAATAAAACTCTTACAGAAGGAGGATTACCCCTCAGGGAGTGCCCTGAACAGAGAGTTTCAATAAAGATTTGATGGCAGTGCTGCTGAGGACGTAACCTCCCCCATTCCGGTGCATTAGCTGCAGATTCCAAAGATTAATTTCCTTCCTCGCTGAATCTAACCAAACACAAATAGCACATGTTAGTGGTAAATATGGTAACTTACTGGGTTTATTTCTCTGAGAGCTGGTAAATATTTAGCTAAGGGCGTGTCAGTCCAAGGTCAGTCCAAGGTCTCCCAGAGTGCTTCTCCTTTAACAAGGAAGTCCTCTTTGAAACGTTCTGTAATTTTCTATACATTTGCTTGGTTTTTCTCTTAAAGATCATGCTTGGTGCTCAGGGCAGGTGAAACATTTTGGAAAAGCAAGAGTGCCATCTGGTGGAATGTTGGTATTTAATTTTCTTCTTTCTTTCTTTCTTTCTTTCTTTCTTTCTTTCCTCATGATTTTAAATTAACTGTAGAGCTACTACAAAAGATTTGCAGGATTCTTTAAATTATTCTCAATATTAATTTTTCTTTTTAAACATCTCATCCTTTTGGCATTGGGGTAGTATTAGTATTGATTTGCATCCCAGCTTTTGAGCACAGGTAATTTCCATGAAATGAAATTTAATGTTCAACACGTGCATTTGCAGATACCGATTCTGCTTCTCTTTGGTACCCTGTTGGTAGGGAGGGTGGGGTCTGGAGAAAGATTGCACATGTCAGTAAGAGAAGGAGTCCAGGCCCTAGCGCTTCGACTGGTATGTGGGATCCTCACGGGCTCAGAAAGGAAGACGCAGGACCCAAAGACCTCGCTAGCTGCCCTCTGGCCAAACCTTCCTTCTCTTCCACCTCGTGGCCCAACGCCGAAGTAGAAGACGTGCCGTAGCAAGAGGAGGAAAAAAATAAAGTATGCAAGTCAAATTCAGACCTCTTCCATAGCTCTTAATTTATTCCTTTCAAATACACTTGTGGGAAAAGGTTAAGCATATTGAATTTTTGGAGGAATTTGCCTAGGTGTATCCTTTTTTGGCCAGGCAGCCAACTTCTTGAAAGTTCTCCTGAAGCCTGTTTGAGTTCTGCCTTGCCCTGCATGCCTCTAGAGACTCCTGAACTGGTTGTAGTTTACAGAATTTCATTTTGAGGAGAAAGAATCTACTGTGTGCCTGCCCGGTACCTTCACATTCTTCTGAGAGCGGCAATCGCTGTTTTAGAAAAGGCCCCTGCTCGGCCACACTCCGACCACGCGGCCTCCTAGAAGCTGGCACCCTCTGGCCACGGTTGATTGGTCTGGGCTGGAACCTGATCCGGATGGCCAGCCAATCAGCACCATTCCCAGGAGTTTCTGAATTTCAGAGAGAGCAGAACTGGTCCTTTTCTGGTGCATGTGCAGTGAGAGAGAATGAAATTGTTACCCAGACAGAGCAGAGCAAAGGATGGTAAAAGTTCTGGTGGTTTTCAAGTCCTTGGTTGGAGTTTTTCTAAGTCTCAGCTGCTCCTCTGACTTTCCCAGGGCTTGACTATGTGACACACTTCCAAAAAGTTCCTCTTTTGTCTAAGTCTAACCTGTTTCAGAATAGTTTTCTACAGGGGCGTCTGGATGGCTCAGTCCCTTGAGTGTCCGATTTCGGCTCAGGTCATGATGTTGCGATCTGTGAATTCGAGCCCCGCGTCGGGCTCTGTGCTGACAGCTCAGAGCCTGTTCCAGATTCTGTTTCAGATTCTGTGTCTCTCTCTCTCTGCCCCTCCCCTGCTCATGCTCTGTCTCTCTCTGTCTCTCTGTCAAAAATAAATAAACATAAACAAAATTAAAAAAAAAGAATAATTTTCTACCGTCTGTGTCCAAGAGTCTTAATGAATGAATACACATGGAAGGACCACATCAAGGTCACAGAGTGATCAGGAAAGGTTGGCCAGACCAGAGTATTTCAAAAAGATATGTGCATATACCCTTTTAGGTGATGATAAAGTTCTATGAAGAAAAAGTGGAATAAGAAGATGGAGAGGGGTTGGAGATCACAAGAGGATGGACATTGTGAGAGTCTCTTTGGTAAGAATAGCTTGAGAGAGGGTAGAGGCTGAGAGAAGGGGTCCCACGGAAGACCCAGCGTCAGAACAGTGTAGGCTAAGTGAGTAGCAGGGGCAAACATCTCGAGGCAGGAGTGAGCTTGTAGTTCCAGAAGAAACAAAATGGCCACGATGGCCAAGCAAGAAGAAGAAGAATGGGCGGCAGGATTGGGACAGTCGGGGCAGGGCCTGGAAGAACCTTGAGACCATGGTAACATTCATATTTTATTGTTACAGGAGGCCTTCGAAAGTAACCTAATATGTTATTTACTTTTTTAGTGGTTGTGCCAGAGTTTTCAATATACATTTACAACTAATCACGCCCTCTTTCAGAGAACACTATACACTTCATGTACAACAGGGTGTTCCCAATTTGTCCCTCACACCCAATAATGATAGTATTGCTGTCATTTCATTTCACTTATCTATAAACTGGTGATCCAGAATCACCCAAGACATTGTTGCTATTATCGTTTTGAGCAAACTGTCATCTGTTAAATCAATAAAGAATAAGAAAAAAAAAAACCTTCACTTATTCCTTCTCTAATGTTCTCCCTTTATGTAGAGCTGAGTTTCTGACTTACATAATTTTTTTTCTTTCTTAAGAATTTCTTTTAACATTTCTTGCAAAGCTGGTACCCTGGCAACAGATTCCCTGAATTTTTGTTTGTTTGCTTCACTTTTGAAGGATGATTTTGCTAGATAGAAAATTCTAGGTTGGTGGGGTTTTTTTTCTTCCAACTCTTTTTTTTTTTTTTTTTTTTTAACACATATTCATTTTTGAGAGACAGAGAGAGACAGAGCATGAGCAGGGAGGGGGAGAAAGGGAGACACAGAATCTGAAGCAGGCTCCAGGCTCTGAGCTGTCAGCACAAAGCCTGATGTGGGGCTCGAACTCACAAAATGTGAGATCATGACCTGAGCCGAAGTTGGACGCTTAACCGACTGAGCCACCCAGGCGCCTCCTTTTTCTTTCAACTCTTATAAATATTTCACTCCATTCTCTTCTTGCTCACATGGTTTCTGAAGAGAAATCCAGTGTATGAGCCTGAGAGAAAAAAGTTTTTGGATATATTAATATTCTATTAAATTATAACATGAAGCCATCTTATTAAGTGATGTTGCCTGTATCAGATCCTATTTGTTTTGCTTTTATATTGGACCTCAGGTCCATAGCGTTGAGTTAGTCATACTCCTTATTTTGAGGCACGCCATCATTATTGGTCTCATTTTATTCCACTGCTGTTTGCTTTCCTCTTTATTCCTTTTTCTCATCGCCATTCCCTCCCCTCCTCCCCTCTGCCAATGTGGTTGCTCTTGTATTTTAAATTTATGTAAGTTGTATTTGCTATCAATCTTATTTTTTTTTTCTGTTTTACACTCAATATTATATTTTGAAGATCTATTCATGTTGTTCCATTTTATAGTTCTATTTTGTATTCCTAGTATTCCATAGCATGCACTCACCACATTTTACTTATGCAGCTCGTAGTGGTGGTCACCTGTGTTCCTCCACCTTTCCCCCAGTTAATACTGGGATGAACATCTTTGTACATGCCCTCATGGAGGTGTGTGCTTGTTTTTCTGAGGGCATCTATCCAAGAGTGAGACTCCTGAGTCACAGGGTGAACACGTACTTAATTTCACTTAAGACCACCAGATTGTTTTAGAAAACAGCGGCATAGGAGGGACTCCATCTCTCCATGTCTACACGAACATTTGTATTATCAGATTCCTATTTTTCTCCAGTCTGATAAGTGTAAATTGATATCTTGTTGTTTTAATTTGTATTTCTCTGATTGCTAGTGAGCAAAGATTTCTTTTTCAGTCACTCAGGTCCATCTCCTACTTACTACTTCATTTTCCTTTCGTGAGTTACCCAAATCGGTATTAACTGCTTATTTTCCTACCAAGAGCCTCTTTCTTTCTTTCTTTCTTTCTTTCTTTCTTTCTTTCTTTCTTTCTTTCTTTCTTTCTTCCTTTCATCCACCCACTCATCCATCCATCCATTCATTTCATGTAAGCTCTACGCCCAACATGGGGCTTGAACTCATGACCCCAAAATCAATGGTTGCATGTTGTACCAACTGAGCCATCCGAGCACCCCTCATTTATTTACTTTTTTGTTGTTATATATATATTCAATATTGTACTGACTCTTGGAGGTATTTTGGAAATATATAGATATTTTTCTTTTTTGGATCTTCTAGTAGAGTAGTGCCTGAACATATGCATATTGATTACATGTTATTTTATTATAAATTCTTTAAAACATTTGTTAGTGCTTTATGTTATTTTTATTTATTTATTTTTTTCAACGTTTATTTATTTTTGGGACAGAGAGAGACAGAGCATGAACGGGGGAGGGGCAGAGAGAGAGGGAGACACAGAATCGGAAACAGGCTCCAGGCTCTGAGCCATCAGCCCAGAGCCCGACGCGGGGCTCGAACTCACGGACCGCGAGATCGTGACCTGGCTGAAGTCGGACGCTTAACCGACTGCGCCACCCAGGCGCCCCTATGTTATTTTTAAAAAACCTGTGTGTAAGAAGGTTATATTACCTATGAATTCTATTTCAGGAGAGGAAAAAGGACATTACAAAATATTTTTAAAAAATAGTGATGGTGGTAGGGAAGATATTGGGTCTCATCAGATTGAGAACCACTGATCTAGATATTAATCCCTTGTTGACTTCTGACATTTCCAAATATGTTTTCTCAACCTACCATTGGCTAACCTGGTCTGTATGATACATTATGGTATCTTAAAAAAATAGATTGAGATATAATTCACATACCATATGGTTCAACCATGTGAAGGATAAACTTCAGCATTCATTGGTATATAACATGACTAATTTTTAAAAATTCTGTAAAATATATAACAACATTTTCCATTTTAACCATTTTTAATGTTTATTTTTAAATTTATTTTTGAGTGAGAGAGACAGAGAGAGAGCACAAGCTAGAGAGGGGCAGAGAGAGAGAGAGAGAGGGAGAGAGAGAATCCCAAGCAGTCTCCATACTGTCAGTGAAGAGCCTGATGTGGGGCTCAAACTCACAAACCATGAGATCATGACCTGAGACAAAACCAAGAGTCAGATGCTTAGCCAGTTGACCCAGCCAGGTGCCCTATTTTAACCATTTGAAAAACAATTTTTTTTAAATGTTTTATTTATTTTTGAGACACATACACACACACACACACACACACACACACACACACACACAGAGTATGAGCAGGGGAGGGGCAGAGAGAGGGAAGCACAGAATCCGAAGAAGGCTCCAGGCTGTCAGCAGAGAGCCTGACACAGGGCTTGAACTCACGAGCTGTGAGATCATGACCTGAGCTGAAGTCGGCCACTTAACCAGCTGAGCCACCCAGGTGCCCTCCTAATTTATCCATTTTTAAGTATATAATTAGTGGCATTAATTACCTTCACAAATTTGTGCAACTATCATCACTATTTATTTCCAAAAATGTTCATCACCCAGACTAAAATTCTGTACCCTTAAGCATTTCCCTATTCTCTTTCCTCCCCAACCCCTGGTGATATCTAATCCACTTTGTGTCTCTATGAAGTTGCCTATGAAGTATCTATGTAAGTGGAATCATACAATATTAGTCCTTCTGTGCCTCATTTATTTTACTTAGCATGTTTTCAAGGTCATCCATGTAGCATGGCAGAGCCTCACTTCTTTTTGTGGTTGAATAATACTCTGTTGTATGGATATACCATATTTGTTTTTCCATTCATCTGTTGATGGATACTTGAGTGTCTTTTGGCTAAGTATATAATGATGCATGAACAATAATGAATATTGTCATGCAAATATCTGTTTCAATTCCTAGGGGTGGAATTCTTGGATCGTATGATAACTCTATGTTTAGATTTTGGGGGAACCACCAAACTGTTTTTCATGAGTGGCTGCACCATTTTAAATTCCCACCAACAATGAATAAGTGTTCCCATTTCTCCACATTCTCACCAAAACTTGGTATTTTCAGGGTTTTTTTGTTTTTGTTTTTTTTTTTGATAATAGGCATCTGAATGGGTGTGAATTGGTTTTGATTTGGTTCCCTAGTGGCTAATGATGTTCGGCATCTTTTCATGTGCTCAGTGGCCATTTGTATATCTTCTTTGGAGAATTGTCTACTCAAGTCCTTGGCATATTTTTTTAATCTGGTTGTTTTTGTTGTTGAGTTGTAGGTCTATATATATTCTGGTTTTTAATCCCTTATCAGGTATATGATTTGTGAATATTTCTCCCATCCTATGAGTTATTTTCATATTTTTAACATTGTTATTTAATTTTGAGAGACAGGGAGAGACAGAGCACAAGTAGAGGAGGGGCAGAGAGAGAAGGAGACACACAATCCAAAGCAGACCCCAGGCTCTGTGCTATTGGCACAGAGCCGGACATTGGGCTCAAACCCATCAACTGTGACATCATTAGCCTATCTGAAGTCGGAAGCTCAACCTACTGAGCCACCCAGGCACCCCTCTTTTCATTTTCTTGATACTTTCCTTTGATAAATATATCTTTCTAATTTTGGTGAAGACTAATTTACCTCATTTTTCTTTTGTTGCTTGTGCTTTGGGTGTCATATCTAAGAAATTATTGCCAAATCCAATGTCATGAGCTTGTTCCCTATGTTTTCTTCTAAGAATTTTATAGTTTTAAAGTTCATTGAGTTCCTTGGATGTGTATATTCATGGCTTTCATTAGATTTGGGAAGTTTTCAGCTATTATTTCTTCAAATGTGTTTTCTGCTCCTGCTTTTGGGAGGAGCTCTCTTCTGGGATACCTATGCATACCTTGGTATGTTTAACAGTGTCCCACAGGTCCTTCAGACTGTTCATTTTTCTTCATTCTTTTTTATTTCCATTTCTGAGACCACATCATTTCAAATGCATTGTCTTCAAGTTCACCCATTCTTTGTTTTGCCTGTTCAAGTCTGTTGCTGAGTCCCTCTAGTGATCTATTTTGGTCCTTTTCATAATTTCTCTTTATAGACATTCTTATTTTGTTCAGACATCAGTTTCCTGATTTCCTTTAGTCTTTGTCCATCGTTGCCTTTAGTTCATTGAACATATTTAAGACAGTTAATTTAATGTCTTTGAGTATTAATTCCAGTATCTGGGATTCTTCAGGGATGATTTTTGTGAATTTTTTTTCCTGTGAAAAGATCATACCTGCTTGCTGCTTTTTATATTTTATAATTTTTTTGTTGAAAACTCGATAGTCTATGTTATAGGAACTCTGGAAACCTAAATTCTTCCACTCCTCTGAGATTTTTTTTTTCTTTGGATTAGATCCATCCACTTGTGGCTTTTCCAAACTATTTTTTGAAGTGTATACTTTTTGTTTTGTAGTCATCGAAGTTTCTTTTCCATTTTCTCTGTGGCCAGCCCTGACCTGACAAAGATTTCCTTAAATGTCTGGCTCCTAAGAGTAAGGGGAAAAAAGTCTTGCCTCTTTAAATTCCATGTGACTCAGAAGCTGCTCATAGGAAGTGGGTGTTGAAAAATGGCTGACCTCTGTGTTGGGCCTTCAGTGACCAAAGGCAGCAATCAGCCATCAACACGACTAACTTTTTGCCCCTCCTGGCTCTAGTAGGCCACACAAGGAATGTAGGCTGCTACGTCCACAGCTGCCTGCTGCTGGGATGTAGGCTGGTAACTGCAACCTTGCAAAAGGCTCAAATTCACCAAAATTTGTCAGCCTCTTCCTTGAGCTCTCCCACAGATGCTGAACTTGAGTTCCACAACAGTAACTTTAGACAGTTCCCGCCAGCTCAGTAGTTGTTTATGTGGAGAGACAGATTCTTGGGACTCCTACTTTGCCATCTTTCCTGACATCGTTCTCTATGTTATGTTTGTTTCTATTCTTGAACTCCCTGACGGTAAACCTATTTCTGTCTTGGGAGAGAACTTCACCTTTGTTTCTGTGTGCAGCCCCTGTTCTGCCTTTCGACCAGATCAGAGCCCTGGCCAGATTCACTCACTTGCCCTCTATGTCCAAGGCAGAGGCCAAACCAGAACTGTCTTGTAGTTCTGCTAAGACAGATCCTGAGAGAGTGGTTTTCTTTTTCCTGTCCATCCTATAACAGAAAAGCTGAACTACCAGGAAAGGCCATGCACATATGGGGATATTACTCGTCTCATTTTTTTCTTCCTCCTTCCTTCCCTCCTTTTTCTTTCTGATTTCTCACATATTTTTGAGCAACCACGATGTGCCAGCTCTTTGATGGATGCTGGGGAGATGGTCTTAAAAGAACCGTAGATCCTTGTTCTTAATGAGCTGCTAGTTGAGTCCGAGAGGCAAGAGAAAAATTTCAGTACTTGGTGAGGTTTGAAAGAGGTGGAAAAGATGTTGAGGGAGCTAAGAGAGGGACTTCCTAAATGAGTTTGAGGGAAAAGCGGGGAGAAAAATGAGTAACTTCACAAATGAAGTGGCACTTGAAGAAGTTAGCCAGGTGGGAACATCTTCAGCAGAAGCACCAAGTCCAAATACATGCAGAGTGAGAACACGGCCAGCTGGAGTGCTAACAAGTAATTTTGGTTTGAGGTGTGGGGTCCGGGGAGGGAGGGTTAGGGGATGAGGCCAGAAAGGTAGGTGGGGCGAGATCAGGTAGGAATTGAATTTTATTTTATTTTATTTTTTTTTAAATTTTTTTTTTCCAACGTTTATTTTTGGGACAGAGAGAGACAGAGCATGAACGGGGGAGGGGCAGAGAGAGAGGGAGACACAGAATCGGAAACAGGCTCCAGGCTCTGAGCCATCAGCCCAGAGCCCGACGCGGGGCTCGAACTCACGGACCGCGAGATCGTGACCTGGCTGAAGTCGGACGCTTAACCGACTGCGCCACCCAGGCGCCCCGAATTTTATTTTATTTAAAAAAATTTTTCTTTAACATTTATTTACTACTGAGAGACAGAGAGACAGAGCATGGGTAGGGGAGGGGCAGAGAGAGGAGGAGACACAGAATGTGAAGCAGGCTCCAGGCTCTGAGCTGTCAGCACAGAACCCGGCGAGGGGCTTGAACTCACAAACCATGCGAGCATGACCTGAGTCAAAGTCTGGAAGATGCTTAACAGACTGACCCACCCAGGTGCCCCTTGAATTTTATTTTGTAGCGACTGTAGTGTCATAGGAATGGTAGTAGTGGAGTAATGTGATCAGATTTGTTTTTGAAAAATCAATCTGTTCTGAAGGCGGATTTGAAAGAAGTTCACAGTAGTTTAACACATAATGAGGATGTACTCCCATGCATTTTACATATTATCTCATTTAATCCTCATAAAACCCTACCACACTGGAATGATAATCATTTCCACCTTTTAGATGAGGACAGGGGCACTTAAAAGTTAAGTACTTTGCCAAAGGCTAGAAAGTTGGTAAGTGATGGAGATTTAAATCCAGTCTACCATCAGTATGGATGCTTAATCACTGTGCTTTTACGGGGGGCGGGGCCTGGAGGGTAACAGGATTCTATTGTGGCGATGTCAGTAATAACTAACTGCTCCAGGCCTCTACTAAGGCAGTGGCAATGGGGCTGGAAGGTGGAGAGCAAGTTTGGGAGATTTTGAGGGAGTAGAATTGACAGAACTTCATTCAATATGGAGGAATAGGGAAGTAAGATTCTAGGACAACTCCCTGCTTCCTGGTTTGGTCACTGAAATAGAAATAGAGGAACTTGCTGAAATAGAGGAACACATGTGAAGAAGGTTTGGGAAAAGAGGGGGAGATGACCAGATCAATTTTGGACATGCTGAGTTGCACCAACCAAATGCAGACATCCTGAATGTAACTGGGCCAGGAATTCAGCGGAGGCAACAGAAGCCAGAGGTGTTCATGAGATGGCAGTGGACAAGAAGACAGGTGGAGGCAGGGCTCAGGAATGGACAACCACCCCCTCCCTGCCTTCGAGAAGCAGAGAAATACAAGCTAACCACCAAAATAGTAGGAGACTTAATGATCATTTATTCAACATAATCACAGTAAAGGAAATGCCTGAAAATTCAGCTCAGATTAGGAAGTACAGCTGCTTTCAAGGTGACTGTCTCCAGACTCCTACGAGGAGACACTGGGAAATCTAATTTGCTTATCTGATACAGATATTTTATCCATATTCTTTTCAAATGGGATCGAGTTGTTTGCAGCAATCATAGACAGTGATAATGAACTATTCATTTTCAGACTTTTTGCTTAGAACACTTTTTGTCTTAGAAAAATTGAAAACTGTATCCTCAATTCCTGAAAACTCTTGGTTTAAGAAAGTTTATTGCAGTTCTGCAAAATTGCTTTATTTCTTAAACATTTTTTAAAATGTTTATTTATTTTTGAGAGGCAGAGAGAGACAGTGCAAGCTCTGAAAATTTCAGAGTGTGAAATCTGAAGCAGGCTCCAGGCTCTTAGCTGTCAGCACAGAGCCTGATGCGGGGCTCAAACTCACAAACCAGGAGATCACGACCTGAGCCGAAGTTGGACGCTCAAACCGACTGAGCCACCCAGGCGCCCCTAACATTGTTCTATTTTTAAACAATCAATTTGTAATGGTATATTTAATTTTTTTTGCTTTTTTAGAAATAAACATTCGACTGTGTTCCCTAAGTGACCATTTGTCTTAATTCACCATTTTATGCTCAGCAACCTCGTAGGTCCTCGTTTGCACCGTTATTGGCTGACAGACGTTAAAACCCTTCCTCTCCCTCTCTCTCTGCCCCTCCCCCGTTCATGCTCTGTCTCTCTCTGTCCCAAAAATAAACGTTGAAAAAAAACAAAAATTAAAAAAAAAAACAAAAAAAAACAAAAAAAACCCTTCCTTCCCTCCTTTCTCTTCCACTCTTTGCCTTTCTCTTCTGTCTTTTTCTCCTCTTTCCTTCCTTCATTTAACCAATATTTGTTGGATGCCTTCTGTGTCAGGTAGTCAGCTAGATTATATAAAGATGACAAAGCCCCTGTTCCTGCTCCTAATTTTAAAAGTTTAGTAGACACAAACTTGATATGTAGACAGCAATCTGAGGTCTAAAGCTTCACCAGGAGGACAGGAGAGGGAAAAGCATTGCCGTCAGGAGAAGTTGGGGTGTGTGTAAAGGCGTGGGGGTAGGGAAACGTGGCAATGAACAGCACGTGGCCTGTGTGGGGAAAGGCCAAGGGTTTTGTAGGGTGGGGGCATGGTATTCATGGGATGGTGTGGAAAGCAGTCAGGGCGGCCAGCACCAGGGGAGGGGCTGGAAAAGTTGAGACTCTGAAGACACCAGAAACTATCCTAGTTTTTGGTTTGTATACCCCTAAGTACAAGTGAGCAGACAGGTAGGAGAGAATCAGACAGTATTTTCGTGGCTAACAGAGGAAATGATGGCGGATGCACATTCTCCATTTGTACTGTTTCTCCTTTCTCTTGGTTTGGTTCTACAATAGAGAAATGCAATAATTAGTTATTTCTAAAATGAGAACAAGTTTGTTTCCTGGTCAGCAGCAAAATAAGTGTTTTTTAATAATAATTGGACAAAAAGTTTTCACCCCTTGTCATTCTCAAGCATTAAATCACACGAGTCTCCCACTTAGCAGGCTGGCGTATTTCAAGGCCTTATCATTTGACAGCTGTAGAGGGAGGGGTTTCTCTTGTCCCATTATTCAGTCAGTCAGTTATCAGTGTAAGCTCATGGATTATTTATTTATTTTTAATATAATTTATTGTCAAATTGGCTTCCATACAACACCCAGTGCTCGTCCCAACAAGTGACCTCCTCAATGCCCATCACCCACCCCGCCCTCCGTCCCACCCCCCATCCACCCTCAGTTTGTTCTCCGTATTTAAGAGTCTCTTATGGTTTACCTCCCTCTCTCTCTGTTTGTAACTTTTTTTCCCTTCCCCTCCCCCATGGACTTCTGTTAAGTTTCTCAGGATCCACATATGAGTGAAAACACATGGCATCTGTCTTTCTCTGACTTATTTCACTCAGCATAATACCCTCCAGTTCCATCCACGTTGCTGCAAATGGCCAGATTTCATTCTTTCTCATTGCCAAGTAGTATTCCATTGTATGTATAAGCCACAACTTCTTTATCCATTCGTCAGTTGATGGACATTTAGGCTCTTTCCATAATTTGGCTATTGGTGAAAGTGCTGCTATAAACATTGGGGTACAAGTGCCCCTCTGCATCAGCACTCCTGGATCCCTTGGGTAAATTCCTAGCAGTGCTATTGCTGGGTCATAAGGTAGGTCTATTTTTAATTTTTTGAGGACCTCCACACTGTTTTCCAGAGTGGCTGCACCAGTTTGCATTCCCACCAACAGCGTAAGAGGGTTCCCATTTCTCCACATCCTCGCCAGCATCTATAGTCTCCTGATTTGTTCATTTTAGCCATTCTGACCAGCATGAAGTGGTATCTCAGTGTGGTTTTGATTTGTATTTCCCTGATGAGGAGTGACATTGAGCATCATTTCATGTGTCAGTTGGCCATCTGGATGTCTTCTTTAGAGAAGTGTCTATTCATGTCTTCTCTCCATTTCCTCACTGGATTATTTGTTTTTTGGGTGTGGAGTTTGGTGAGTTCTTTATAGATTTTGGATACTACCCCTTTGTCCAATATGTCATTTGCAAATATCTTTTCCCATTCTGTCAGTTGCCTTTTAGCTTTGCTGATCATTTCCTTTGCAGTGCAGAAGCTTTTTATCTTTGGTGAGGTCCCGATAGCTCAGTTTTGCTTTTAATTCCCTTGCCTTTGGAGATGTGTTGAGTAAGAAATTACTGCGGCTGAGGTCAGACAGGTTTTTTCCTGCTTTCTCCTCTAGGGTTTTGATGGTTTCCTGTCTTACATTCAGGTCCTTTATCCATTTTGAGTTTATTTTTGTGAATGGTGTAAGAAAGTGGTCTAATTTCATTCTTCTGCATGTTGCTGTCCAGTTCTCCCAGCACCATTTGCTAAAGAGACTGTCTCTTTTCCATTGGATATTCTTTCCTGCTTTGTCAAAGATTAGTTGGCCATACTTTTGTGGGTCCAATTCTGGAGTCTCTAGTCTATTCCATTGGTCTATGTGTCTGTTTTTGTGCCAATACCATGCTGTCTTGATGATTACAGCTTTGTAGGAGAGGCTAAAGTCTGGGATTTTGATGCCTCCTGCTTTGGTCTTCTTCAAAATTACTTTGGCTATTTGGGGTCTTTTGTGGTTCCATACAAATTTTAGGATTGCTTGTTCTAGGTTTGAGAAGAATGCTGGTGCAATTTTGATTGCATTGAATGTGTAGATTGCTTTGGGTAGTATTGTTAATACTTTGTTAAGTATTTTAATAATATTTATTCTTCCAATCCATGAGCATGGAATGTTTTTCCATCTCTTTGTATCTTCTTCAATTTCCTTCATAAGCATTATATAGTTATCAGCCTACAGATCTTTTACATCTTTGGTTAGGTTTATTCCTAGGTATTTTGATTCTTGGTGCAATTATGAATGGGATCAGTTTCTTTATTTGTCTTTCTGTTGCTTCATTATTAGTTTATAAAAATGCAACTGATTTCTGTACCTTAATTTTGTATCCTGCGACTTTGCTGAATTCATGTATCAGTTCTAGCAGCCTTTTGGTGGAGTCTATTGGGTTTTCCAGCTATAATATGTCATCTGCAAAAAGTGAAAGCTTGACTTCATCTTTGCCAATTTGGATGCCTTTGACAAATTTCCTTTTGTTGTCTGATTGCTGATGCTAGAACTTCTAACGCTATGTTAAACACCGTGGTGAGAGTGGACATCCCTGTCGTGTTCCTCATCTCAGGGGGAAAGCTCTCAGTTTTTTCCCATTGAGGATGATGTTAGCTGTGGGCTTTTCATAAATGGCTTTTATGATGTTTAAGTATGCTCCTTCTATCCCAACTTTCTCAAGGGTTTTTATTAAGAAAGAATGCTGAATTTTGTCAAATGCTTTTTCTGCATCGATTGACAGGATCGTATGGTTCTTATCCTTTTATTACCGTGATGTATCACATTGATTGATTTGCAAATGTTGAACCAGCCCTGCAGCCCACGAATGAATCCCACTTGATCATGGTGAATAATTCTTTTTATAAGCTGTTGAATTAGATTTGCTAGTATCTTGTTGAGAATTTTTGCATCCATATTCATCAGGGATATTGGCCTGTAGTTCTCTTTTTTTGCTCGGTCTCTGTCTGGTTTGGGAATCAAAGTAATGCTGGCTGCGTAGAATGAGTCTGGAAGTTTTCCTTCCCTTTCTATTTTTTGGAACAGCTTGAGAAGGATAGGTATTATCTCTGCTTTAAACGTCTGGTAGAACTCCCCTGGGAAGCCATCTGGTCCTGGACTCTTATTTGTTGGGAGATTTTTGATAACTGATTCAATTTCTTCACTGGTTATGAGTGTGTTCAAATTTCCTGTTTCTTCCTGTTTGAGTTTTGGAAGTGTGTAGGTGCTTAGGAATTTGTCCATTTCTTCCAGGTTGTCCAGTTTGTTGGCATATAATTTTTCATAGTATTCCTTGATAATTGCTCATATTTCTGAGGCATTGGTTGTAATAATTCCCTTTTCATTCCTGATTTTATCTATTTGGGTCCTCTCCCTTTTCTTTTTGAGAAGCCTGGCTAGAGGTTTATCAATGTTGTTTATTTTTTCAAAAAACCAACTCTTGGTTTCATTGATCTGTTCTACTGTTTTTTTATTCTATATTGTTTATTTCTGCTCTGATCTTTATTATTTCTCTTCTTCTGCTGGGCTTGGGTTGTCTTTGCTGTTCTGCTTCTAGTTCCTTTAGGTGTGCTGTTAGATTTTGTATTTGGGATTTTTCTTGTTTCTTGACATAGGCCTGGATTGCAATGTATTTTCCTCTCAGAACTGCCTTCGCTGCATCCCAAAGCATTCGGATTGTTGTATTTTCATTTTCATTTGTTTCCATATATCTTTTAATTTCTTCTCTAATTTCCTGGTTGACCCATTCATTCTTTAGTAGGGTGTTCTTTAACCTCCATGCTTTTGGAGGTTTTCCAGACTTTTTCCTGTGGTTGATTTCAAGTTTCATAGCATTGTGATCTGAAAGTGTGCATGGTATGATCTCAATTCTTTTATACTTATGAAGGGCTGTTTTGTGAACCAGTATGTGATCTATCTTGGAGAATGTTCCATGTGCACTCGAGAAGAAAGTATATTCTGTTGCTTTGGGATACAGAGTTGTAAATATATCTGTCAAGTCCATCTGATCCAATGTATCATTCAGGGCCCTTTTTTCTTTATTGGTCCTGTGTCTAGATGATCTATCCATTGTTGTAAGTGGAGTATTAAGGTCCCCTGCAATTACCACATTCTTATCAATAAGGTTGCTTATGTTTGTGATTGTTTTATATATTTGGGGGCTCCCATATTCGATACATAGGCATTTATAATTGTTAGCTCTTCCTGATGGGTAGACCCTGTAATTATTATATATTGCCCTTCTTCATCTCTTGTTACAGCCTTTAATTTAAAGTCTAGTTTGTCTGATATAAGTATGGCTACTCCAGCTTTCTTTTGACTTCCAGTAGCATGATAGATAGTTCTCCATCCCCTCACTTTCAATCTGAAGGTGTCCTCAGGTCTAAAATGAGTCTCTTTTGGACAGCAAATAGATGGGTCTTGTCTTTTTTATCCATTCTGATACCCTATGTCTTTTGGTTGGAGCATTTAGTCCATTTACATTCAGTGTTATTATTGAAAGATATGGGTTTAGAGTCATTGTAATGTCTGTAGGTTTCATGCTTGTAGTGATGTCTCTGGTACTTTGTGGTCCTTGCAACATTTCACTCACAAAGTCCCCCTTAGGATCTCTTGTAGGACTGGTTTAGTGGTGATGAATTCCTTCAGTTTTTGTTTGGGAAAACCTTTCTCTCTCCTTCTATTCTGAATGACAGACTTGCTGGATAAAGGATTCTCGGCTGCACATTTTTTCTGTTCATCACATGGAAGACTTGCTGCCATTCCTTTCTGGCCTGCCAAGTTTCAGTAGATAGGTCTGCCACTAGTCTTACGGGTCTCCCTTTGTAGGTTAGAGCCTGTTTATCCCTAGCTGCTTTCAGAATTTTCTCTTTATCCTTGTATTTTGCCAGTTTCACTATGATATGTTGTACAGAAGATCGATTCAAGTTACATCTGAAGGGAGTTCTCTGTGCCTCTTGGATTTCAATGCCTATTTCCTTCCCCAGAGCAGGGAAGTTCTCAGCTATGATTTGTTCAAGTACACCTTCAGCCCCTTTCTCTCTCTCTTACTCTTCTGGAATTCCTATTATACGGATATTGTTGTGTTTGATTGCATCACTTAGTTCTCCGATTCTCCCCTCATACTCCTGGATTTTTTTTCTCTTTTTCTCAGCTTCCTCTTTTTCCATAATGTTATCTTCTACCTCACATATTCTCCCCTCTGCCTCTTCAATCTGTGCTGTGGCCACCTCCATTTTATTTTGCACCTCATTTATAGAATTTTTTAATTCATCATGATTATTTTTTAGTCCCTTGATCTCTGCAGCAATAGATTCTCTGCTGTCCTCTATGTTTTTTTTTTCAAGCCCAGCAATTAATTTTATGACTATTATTCTAAATTCTTGTTCCATTATATTGCTTAAATTGGTTTTGATCTACTCGTTAGCTACTGCTACTTCCTGGAGTTTCTTTTGAGGAGAATTCTTCCGTTTCGTCCTTTTGGCTACTTTTCTGTCCCTTACGTGTTTTAAACGCTTGTTGTGTGCTCTGCACCTGCGAGCACTGCTGTATTAAAGGAGGGTCATGCACTGTCCAGGGCCTGGCCCTTCAGCAGGTGTTTTTTCGGCGATTGTTACGTGCTCTCTGTTGTGAGTTTATTTTATTACCCTACTCGTAGTGACAGTTTGGACCCTCCACCAGGTGTGCTTTGATTTGGTCCTTGGAGTAGCCCTGGAAAGGGAAACAGATAGACAAACAGGAGACAAAAGCACACAAACACATAAATGACACAAACAAAGAAAAAACAAAAACCTAAAGACTAAAACCAAAAACCCAAAAAACACCACTACAAGTAGAGAAGAGGGTGGGGGTGGTGCTGATGGAAGAGTACAAAGAGAGAAATGACAGGGGGGGAGAAAAAAAATAAACATTGACCAGGCTGAGAGACTAAAAGGCTTAATCATGAGAGAGAGAAAGGAGTGTAAAGAAGGAGGCGTAGAACATGTGCAAGACAATGGATTAACTATGCCTGTTTGGAGAGACCAATGACCAGAGTAACCAGCCTAGGGGAGGGAGGAGATAAGGAGGAGAAATGGGGCGGGGGTGGGGGTGGGGGGAGAATATATCTGCTCATCCAGAGTCGACCTAGAGTCAATCCAGGCAACGCTGCAGCGCTTGTGGGGAGGAGCTGTCCGCAGGGTCGTGCTGCTCCGGTGGATGCGCAGTTGCCCAGGGCAAAGGGGCGTGGCTTGGCGTAATCTGGCCCCACCTCCACTATGGGCCCAGGGGGTGGTGATCCCTGAGTCCCCTCCTTGGGGGGAGGGGGGAAGGGTGAGCCCCCAGTCTCTTCTCCACGGGGCCCAGCCGGTGGCCTCCGTTTGAGTCGTCCTCACTGTGCCAGGGGCGCAGACGTGGGGGGAGGGGGTCCTTCTCTCTCCGCCAACACCCCTGACCCTGAGCTTGGCTAGGATTCCACGTCGTGCTCCGTGCGCTCTGGCGCTGGGGAAGCGCCTCTCCTCGTGGCCACGTGTGGTCCTGGTGGCTTCGTCTCTGCCGCCGCACTTCAGGGACGACCGCCTTCTCCTACTGCAGACGGAGAGCCGCTGCCCTTGCCTCTGCGAGCCCCGGGGTGGCGGACTCCAGGGACACGGCGGCCTTTTCCTCCTGCAGACTGCACCCTTGGCCCAGCCACTGCACGGGGCTGGGAGTGGGGTGGAGGGGTGGGGTGGGGTGGGTGGACGCAGGAGGGTTCTGTGCTATCGCGCAGCCCTCCAGGCAGGGAACCGCTTTCTCCAGCTGCGACTGAGCCCCTGACCTACCCCCGCACCCAGGCCCCTGGCTCCCCTCCTCCCCAGGTGCGCGAACAGGGAGCGGGCCCCAGGCCCCAGTCCGAAGAAAGCCCCCCAGGCAGAGATCGGATTCCTCTCAGTCCGAGGCCTGTCTCCTGTCCGGATAAGGTCCTGCACTGCTCTGGCCACTCTTTCTCTTCCCTTCGTCCCTCCGCAGAAGGGGGTCCCTCCCCTCCTCGCCCGCGCGGCCTTTTGTCTCCCCCAGCTCGCAGTTACGCACCTCTCTTTTTTCCTGCTTTCCCATTTTCTTCCTGGTAGATTCAGACTCGTTTCCTCCCAGGCTCTGGTGCTCAAAGTCCTTTGGCTTCGGCACTTCTTTGTTTGAGAGACGCCGGACGTATGGATCCCCCGCTTCTCCGCCTGTTGGCCTCATGGATTCTTAGTCAGTAGGTTACGATCCATTGCTGACGTTAATTAACTTTGATACTTAGATTGTACCGGATTCGGCCAGGGGGAGCCCCTTCAAGTCGCTCTTGCCTTTTTGCTACATTTGGGACATCCTCATTATTATCTCTTACTTCCAGGCTCATCTTGTACTTTCCCTGCTCTGGTCTCAGAATCAGACATTTAACCAGGGAATGGAACATGTTTTAGTTATTTATTATTATTACTATTTTTAAAACTTTTTTTTTTGTTTAATTTTAGAGAGAGACAGAAGGAGAAATGGAGGGGTGAGGCAGAGAGAGGGAGAGAGAGACTCTTCAGCAGGCTCTGCGCTGGCTTGGAGCCCGACGCCGGGCTCAATTTCATGAGAGTGAGATTAGGACCCAAGTTGAAATCCAGTCGAACACTTAACTGACTGAGCCACCCAGGCACCCTGTAACATGTTTCAAATATTTGCAATATTCTTATTTAAGTAGCTTATTTTTAAAATACAATTTTCCTGTGTTCAGCTCTGTGCTGACAGCTCGGAGCCTGGAGCCTGCTTCACATTCTGTGTCTCCCTCTCTCTCTACCCCTCCCCTGCTCATGCTGTCTCTCAAAAACAAGTACACATTAAAAAATTTTTTTTAAGTAATTTTCACTTATTGTGTTTAAAAATGTCATTTTACTTACAACGCCATTTTATATTTAATGCCAATTAATTTTTAGTGCCATTTTAAACATTTACCCACAACCCAATATATGCCATGAGACCCCGATCTTGTGTTCAAGATTCTCCCAAAAACACTATAGTTTGTTTTTTTTTTTAATTTTATTTTTAAATGACATCTACATCCAGTGTGGGGCTTGAACCCACAGACCCAGGATCAAGAGTCTTGCTTGCTCCACTGACCGAGCCAGCCAGGGGCTCCCCCAATTACGCTAGTTTTTAAGAACCCGAACTAATGTGGTTGGCAAGGATGAGAGTATTTATATTTATAAAAAAGTTTTAAAAAACACATTAAAAATGTAATTTTTGTATCTGTGTAAATACTTTATTTGGTTTCCACACACGGTATTGAAATTTACACATTATATTTAGGACAATTAATATACAGCTAACTGAAATAAAATGTACAAGAAGCTTATGAGATATGAGACGCAGACAAGAAAATCTGAAATGTTCTTAACTGAATTTGTGCTAATGGGAACACCAGGACTCCTGGCCTTGATCTTAGCCTTGTGTGTCAATTGTTTTTTTCTGTAGTTACTAACTGACGCCCTTCCAAAGAGATGTTTTACTACTGTGTCTAAGAAATCAGTGAACAACGAGGTTTTCAATCTTACCAAAGTACAAAGCATGACTTCAATTCTAGGCCCTCTGACAGGACCCAGTACCTGTATTTACTAAGTTCTTTAATGAAATTTTATCAAGAAATTACTGAATCAGGAAGTAAATACAAGGCGTCTTTATATTACAAAGAAAATCAGTGAAGACTCCAGAAGACAAACATCTAGTACTTAAAAAACAATTCCAAATTCTGGCATTCGGAGCAATGTAATTCCCGTATTATCTTTTTCTAAAAGAGACCTCTTCCAGCTTGTTTCCAGACCTCTTTCACTCCTTTAATGCTTTCTCTTTTCACACATTTCCAGTATTCTTGTATACTTTGCTGCTGTGGTACCTGTTGACACAAAGTGAAAGTAAAGAGATCATTCTCTTCAAGGTTAAACACGATTTCATGCGGGCTCTGTTACCATTTATTTCCCACATGCCTCCAGAGAGTCCCTGAGATGGATTATGTTGTGAAAGAGGACTGCAACAAAACCGTAAGTAGGACGGGGTGAAGGATGAAACGTGAACGAGATGTAAGGACAGCCTTGGGTAACTCAAGAGTGGAGGCTAAGTGCACGTGATTGGAGCCTCTTCCGTAAGAAGATAATGAAGATCGTGGGCAATTTCTTTCATATATTGGTTTTAAAAAATGTAATTATTTCATGACGCTTTATAATATTTTATAATGTTTTCCTTTTTATGGTGAACTTTATTTAGCTATGTGGAATATAAATTATAAGCCTAAAACTGATTTAAACCTACCTAAGTTAAAAAGAAACAATATATTTTATAAGAGGCTTTAAGAAAAAAGACTATAGTTCACCTAAGTGCTCTGTGAATTAAAAAGTTCTATGAGTATTATTCCTCTGTTAAAGAAGAAAGTAAAGGTTAAAAAACATTTGTATCCTTGGTGAGCACTGGAGGGCAGCGTTGCCGGATATCTCCCAAATGGAAGCAAATCTGCCAGTTGAAATTTTTTTAGAGAGAGTGAATGAGTGAGCAAGCTAGCGTGTGTGAGCAGGAGAGGGGCAGAGAGAGAGAGAGAGAGAGAGAGAGATTGGGAGAGAGAATCTTCAGCCAGCTTCATGCCCAGCACGGAGCCCGACAAGGGGCTCTATCTCACGACGGTGAGATCACAACTTGAGCCGAAATCAAGAGTTGGAAACGAAACCAACTAAGCCACACCAGTGCCCTGCTAAAGTTTTAGATTTATTTAAAAAGTTTATTTACTTGAGAGAGAGAGAGGGAGAGAGCATGCGTGCACAAGTGGGGGAGGGCCAGAGAGGGAGGGAGAGAGAGAATCCCGAGCAGGCTCTGTGCTATCAGCTATCAGGGTGCAGCCTGACTCGGGGCTCGAATTCACAAACTGGTGAGGTCGTGACCTGAGCCGAAATCAAGAGTCAAACGCTTAACAGACTGAGCCACCCAGGTGTCCCTCTTTTAGATTTTATATATATTCTTTTCCTGATCGATTTACAGCTCTGTTTAATGTCTTTGAGAAATGGCAGAGGCTCGTGGGTATATCAAATCGTTACTGCAAAGGCTGGTTTCACTTTCAGGGACAGGATTATTCACGATGAGATGCTGGATGCCTACAAAGCTTGTGAGACACATTTGCTAACAGAAATCATATTTACTCATTGTCCATTAATAATGTGGGTAGCAGGAAAACGAGGTGCTTTTCTGAGGAGTCAATGAAGGGGACTGTCCGTGAATCCACCACATTCTCTCCCTCATTCTCTCCTTTCTTCTGGCCGAACTGCCTCTTACCACACAGTTCTCTTTCCACCCTTGTTTTCAACCTGCAGACTGCTTTTATGAGTGTGCTTCTTTTTTTTTTTTTTTTAATTAATAACTTATTTACTTTTTGATTTACATCCAAATTAGTTAGCATAGAGTGCAACAATGATTTCAGGAGTAGATTCCTTAGTGCCCCTCCCCCATTTCGCTCATCCCCCCTCCCACAACCCCTCCAGCAACCCTCAGTTTGTTCTCCACATTTATGAGCCTCTTTTGTTTTGTCCCCCTCCCTGTTTTTATATTATTTTTCTTCCCCTTCCCTTATGTTCATCTGTTTTATCTCTTAAAGTCCTCATAGGAGTGAAGTCATATGATATTTGTCTTTCTCTAATTTCGCTTAGCATAATGCCCTTATGATGGTGCTTCTAAGCAGATTCCAATTTAAACAAAATTTTGAGTTTTATTTGTCCCACAATTATAGACTAATTTGTGAAGAATCTGAATACAATAACAATGGGTAACATTTACTTCAACTGTCTCAGGCACTACCCCAAGTATTTTACGCTTAATTCTTACAACATTGTTTTCTGGTAGATTCTATTAGTTTCCTCATTGTACAGATGAGGAATGGGAGGCTCTGAAAAGTTAAGTGGCTTTGCAAGATTAGGCAGCTGGTGACAGAGCTGGGATTTGAATTTAGGTGTGTCTAACTCCAGAGCCCAAAGTAAAATGATTTCTGAATAAGCAGCTTCTGATTAGATTCAGATTAAAAAAAAAAAAAAAAAGGCAAAGGAAAATACTGGATCCCATCTGAAAGAGACATCTCCGTTTGTGATCATGGCTTATAATCTCTTTACAAATGATAAAACCTCCATTTACGACCACACACACATTGCCCAACTTCTAGGTGTAATGCCATTCACTTAATTACATGTAAACATGTCGTTATTAAAAACTCAAAATCTTTACCCATAAACCTCGATGCATCCTGTTTTTTAACACCCCGAGAAACTCTCCATGACTAAGACATTCATCACCATCCACATCAAAGATCTTGAACACGGTGTCCAAAATATTGTTGGAGAGTTCCTGCCCTGTTGCTACTTTCACGGCCCTCTTAAACTCCGCTGAAAAAAGAAAACATAAAACAACTCATCAACTGTGTGAAACAGTCTAAGTGGAATCAACCTAAATTTTATTATTTGAGAAGCAAAATTAAGTCTCAATGTTCATTATCACGGAAGTAAAACAAAACAAAAAATACTCATTAAGGATATGTTGAAATAATACATTTGGCTGAGAAATGTCTTGAAAGTAACTGAAAGAGAGGCAGCTATTTTAATTTAATCAATGTTCTAAAGAACATATTTAAATATTCCCTTTTCCTTTTTAGGAAATAAGAAAGTAAAAGCAAATAACGTAATTGTTAAATGTGAGAGTCCTTGTAAGTCTAGAGTAACCACACTGAATTAATTAAAAGGCTAATCAACTGTTTCACTGGTAATTGGCTCCTTGACTGGTATGTTCTAGTTGAAGAACAGAGTGATGTTATTTGTAGATGATAAAAATTAAACGAAGTCACGTAACTTACCCAGTCTGACAGGACGGTGAGCTAAACTAAACATTTGCATGGCAATAGCAAAATCTTCTAGGTGGGTGGCAAAATGACAAAAGGACTTGAACTCATCCAAACTAATACTCTAATAAAATAACAAAAGTGAGTGTTAATTACGATTTTGTAAAACTGATCTTAGAATACAAGCAGAAGCGTAAGTCCTGTTTCTACCATAAAGCTTGTGAACTTTTATGGCCTTCCAAGAAAGTCTATTAAAAAGACGGGCAGGGCCACCGTGCATGGTTGTGCAGACTGCACGCTGTGTGCGAGGCGTCTCCTGGATCGCGCAGGGCGAGAACTGGGGTGGCCCTGTGTCACAGACCGAATTGTCTCCGCAAGATCCACAGGCTGAAACCCAAACACCCAACGTAACTGTACTTGGAGACGGGACCTTTAGGGAAGCAATTAAGGCTACATGAGGTCACAAGGGTAGGACCCCACTCTGATAGCACCGATGTCCCGATAAGAGAAGGGGACAGCAGCGCACGCTCACTCCGCACGTAAGCACAGACGACAGGCCTCGTGAGGACGGGGTGAGAAGGCGGTGGTGGTCTGCAAGCTGGGAGGAGAGGCCTCACCAAAAACCAACCTGCCGGCACCTTGATCTTGGACTTCGGGCTCCAGAGTTGTGAGAAAATGAATGAGTTGTTTGAGCCATCCGGCCTGTGGCATTTTGTTACGGCAGGCTGAGGAAACTAACACCCCGTTACGTGCTCTGCCTCCTCGCTTTTCTGCTTTATCCGTGGACACAGCACGGAGTCAGAGCACTGGGTTTTGGAGTTAGAAAAGCTGTGCTTTAATTCCAGTTCTGCCATTTACTGTGTACATGGTCTTAGCCTCTCCAAGCCTTAGCGAAGTAACCTTTCAGGAAGGAAGGAATTTGCTCAAGATCTACCAAGTGGAACAATCAGAATTTGAACCTTGGTTCCTAACTTCAAAACCTCTGCCCATAAAAACAAAACAGAAATAAGTTAGAAAAACTAGTTTTTCCACTGAAAAAGTAAACAAAGTATGAAAACCGTTACTTTGAAAGTAAATTCTTCCCCGCCTAAAAAAAAAAAAAGTTTCTCGGGGCACCCGTGTGGCTCAGTCGGTTGAGCGTCCAACTCTTGATTTCAGCTGAGGTCATGATCCCAGGGTCGTGGAATGGAGCCCTACATGAGGCTCCATGCTGAGCAGGGAGCCTGCTTGAGATTCCCTCTCTCTCTCCCTCTGCCCGCTCCCCTGCTCACACTCGCTCTCTCTCTGAATATATATATATATATATATATATGTATATATATATATGTATATGTATATGTATATGTATATGTATATATGTATGTATGTATATATAAAAGGTTTCTTTTGTAGGCACCTTCAGGATCATGTCCTCTGCATGTAGGTGGTGGTCTTATTCAAGTTTCACTGCCCGCAGCCTTGGTAAATTCATGGAAGTTTTACTTTTAAAATTTAGTTAAGTCTTTGAAGAGGTAACATATACACATGGTAAACAAACAAATTCTAGAATGGATAAAAAACAAAAAGTCTTTTCCCCTCCTTTGACCTCCAGTTCCCTTTCCCAGAGGTAAAGCACTGTTACCAACTCTTTGCGTATGCTTCCAGAAATATTCTACTCGTATAAAAGAGCATACGCACACCCCTGTTTTACACAGTGGGAGTGTCCTCTTCACACATTTCTACACTTTGCTTTGTACTCTTAAGAATACACCTTCCTAGCAGAAGAGTGGCCGTTCCTCTGTATCGTAATCTCAAAGCCGCCACTCGGTGCAACCTTCTGATTTTTCCTTTACTGCTAGGTGAAAAATAGCATGCCATCAATGTTTGAATCTGTAGGTTTTAACTGTGAATGAAGTTTAAACACTTTTCTCTTCTGTTCTTATTGGTGATTTGTGGAGTTCTATTCTTGTCTTTTTTATGTCCTCTGCCTAGATTTTTAATGAGCTGTTATGTGGCTTACTGCTGAGAGACAATCTCCATGGGTCTCTCACGCTTCTGCACATCTTTCAAAGAGAAGCTCCAACTACTTTATTATTCCAGACTATCTTTCTAAGGGCATTTGTATAGCGAACAGCCTAGAATATTGACAATGTCTGCTTTGGAAGTAGAGCACAGTTTTGCTTACTGCCCATTATAAAAGATTCAGACTCCTGAAGATGAGCTTTCTTGGCTATGTGTGTGGGCAGCATCCACAGGGTACTGAGCATGGTCCCCATGGGACTTAGGAGGCGAGGGAGGACTGACACAAACATGATGCTCATGCTGTTGATATGCTATGAATAATAATGTTCTTTGCTTCCGACCCAATAGTCTGGTATCTTTGGTCAGCATCCATGAAATGGTACAGGCTAACTTCCAAACAGATAAAATCTCAGCTACTTTACATTTATTAACACATTGGTTTTTAGGATCCCTTTATACATTAAATAGGGCAAAATTTAAGACCTTCCAAAGTTCTTGATTTTTAAAGATCTCATGATAAATTAAAGAAATGGGCCCATTACATGTGATGCCAATATTTCTTCCCTCCCCCCAATTTGCTAACTTTTTTCTTTTGACTTTGATCCTAGTTTTGAGGGGGATGAGGGGAAAGCAACAGAATTTTTAACTTTTAGACAGCAATTTCATCAACTTTTCCTTGAAAGCTTCTGAGTTTTGCCTAGAGAAATATGCATACCCTACTCTGAGATGATTGTTTCCAAGTTTCCTTCTCTGTATACTCAGTTTCATTTTCCCCTGTAACATTTAATTCTTAGATCTATCTGGAATTTTAGAGTAAGGAGTGAGGCAGAGATTTACGTTCATTTCTCCCTCAGATGGCCAGTCAATTAACCTAATGCCATTTATTAATAATTCCTCTTTTACCCAGCTAATTTACAATATGAATTCACATATACTAGATTTCCATGTGTATTTGGGTCTAGTTTTGGACTTTATATTCTGTTCAACTGATAGGTCTGTCAAATTCATTGTAACAGGCTGTTCTAGTTATCAATATTTGGTAATATATTTTAATATCTCAATATTCTTTTTTTAAAGACTTAATTTTTTATTTCATTTTTAAAAATTTTATTATTAAAAAATTTTAAAACATTTATTCTTTTTTTTTTTTTAATTTTTTTTTTCAACGTTTATTTATTTTTGGGAAAGAGAGAGACAGAGCATGAACGGGGGAGGGGCAGAGAGAGAGGGAGACACAGAATCGGAAACAGTCTCCAGGCTCTGAGCCATCAGCCCAGAGCCTGACGCGGGGCTCGAACTCCTGGACCGCGAGATCGTGACCTGGCTGAAGTCGGACGCTTAACCGACTGCGCCACCCAGGCGCCCCAACATTTAGTCATTTTTGAGAGAAAGAGAGGCAGGGTGTGAGTGGGGGAAGGGCAGAGAGAGCGAGAGACACAGAATTCTAAGTAGGTTGAGCTGTCAGCACAGAGCCTGATGCGGGGCTTGAACTCAGAACGGCAAGACCATGACCTGAGCTGAAGTCGGACACTTAACATTCTGAGCCACCCAGGCACCCCAAAGACTTAGTTTTTTAAAAGCCATTTCAGGTTCATAGAAAAACAGGAGAAGTTACAGAGATTTCCTGGATATCTCTTATCCCTGCAGCATTCTTTTCATAGAAACTTTTACGGCCTGTCTAGTTCACTCATGACAATCTGATGACATTTTTATTGAAACCCATTACTGTTCACCAATACTTTTTGGTTCCTGCACACAGGAAAGATTACACCTTTCTGCTTCTTTGCAGCTATGTGGGGTCATGTGATTAGTCTGGCCGGTAGCCATGTGTGATGTTTCTAGGCCAACACACTTAATTGCCGGAATGTACTCACTCCTTTCTTTTCCTGCCACGGCCTCTGAAGATGATGTTTTTTCCAGCCGGTAAAGCTCCAAGATGGCAGAGCTTGAAGAGTCTGGGTCCCTGAGCAACTGAGTAGGCAGAGGCGCCTGGCAGCCCACAGTGGAAATGTAGCACGACTGAGAAAGAGATCTTCCTTACGTTGGCCACGGGGACAGCACGGCAGTTTTAGAACCGCAGCAGACCCAGGCTGTTCCAGTGTAAGTGTTACACTTACAGATGACTCTAAGGGACAACTGCTCATCTATAATACTAAGACTTCCCGTTCAATAATAGGAGATAGCGCTATAATTAGGCAAGTTTTCTTTTATATCTATCAAGACTTTAAAGCTTCATTTTCATGTATTTCTTGTTAAAGTCATTTTTAATTTTATGTGTTTCTATTTCAATTACAAATGAGATCTTAATTATATTTTATTATCTTTTCCCTCACTATAGAAATAGCTTTAAAAAATTATATAGGGGCGCCTGGGTGGCTCAGTCAGTTAAGCCTCCCACTTTAGCACAGCTCATGATCTCATGGTTCGTGAGTTCGAGCCCCGCGTCGGGCTCTGTGCTGACAGCTCAGAGCCTGGAGCCTGCTTTGGATTCTGTGTCTCCCTCTCTCTCTGCCCCTCCCCTGCTCACTCTCTGTCTCTCTCAAAAATACATAAACATTAAAAAAAAAAATGAAAAAATTATATAAAAACATATGCCCACTCCAATACTATGTTTTGGAACAATAAAGTAAAAGCAATATATAAAGTAAAAAATCACTTCAAATCTTACAACAGTATATTAATCATTATTAACAGTTTGGCAATCATTACTTAATATACATATAAACATACACATAAACATTAAAAAAAGAAAGCGTATATATACACACGCCATTACATTTTCTTTCTTTTTTTTTTTTTTAATGTTTACTTATTTATTTTGAGAGTGAGAGAGGGAGAATGTGGGAGGGGCAGAGAGAGAGAGGGAGAGGGAGAGAATCCCAAGCAGCCTCCACGCTGTCAGTGCAGAGCCCAATGTGGGGCTTGATTTCACGAACAAGTGAGATCATGACCTGAGCTGACATCAGCGTCGGATGCTTCATCGACTGAGCCACCAGGTGTCCTGCCATTACCTTTTCTAACCTGTAATTTGCACATGGGGCAGCTACCGCTAACATACTAGCATTGTAACAGGCACTTCACTGAATTTTTGCTGTTTCTAATAGCTTTTCAGTGTGATTCTCTTGGGTTCTCTAGGCATAGAATCACATCTATGCAAACAAAGCCAACTGTCCCTCCTTCCAAAGGTTCATACTCTTTTATTCTGTTAATTTGTACTGGCTGAGACTTCCAGAACAACAGTGGTGACAGTGGACATTGTTATTACTGACTTTACCGGAAATGCAAAACTCCTGTTTGGAATACTGACTCCATCTGGGCAGGAATTCATTCATACGAAAATGTAAACACCATTTCTCACCTTGATTTTACACTCAAATAAGAGAGTAACATGGTTTGGGTTACTCTGAAAGTTACTTTATTTAATTATATAAATGTTTTTAACGTGATTTCATCTTTACCAAAAGTATAATAAAAAGGCATACGAACCTCTCCTGCTGACAACTTCTCTCTTACGTTTTTCCAATAGATGTCTTTATTTTCAGTGTTAGTGAAAAACAGTAGCCATTCTGCAAAGTCTTCTTTTCTCATGAAACTCAAACCTTTAGAAAACTGAAGGAATTCCATTTCTTGGACCTCTGTTTGTAAATTCTCCATAAATCTAAGTGTTAAAATATAAACTTGATGTCAGGAACCAGTGGCATTCGATTTTAATATTGTCAGAAGGCCCGCGAGGCACCTCCGGCGGTACCCACGGAGCGGCTGGCCTCTTGACACGCTGGATCAAACAAAGCATTAGTGTGGTGAAAGGGGTGTGGGGAGCAGAAGATGAAGAGAAGCTGATTAAAAAAAAAATTTATTTGTTCTAACTTTTGGCACGCACCACTGTCTTTCTCAAGAGCTTTCCTCTTCATTTCCAGGAGCTCTTTTTTTTTTTTTTAAATGTTTATTTATTTTTGAAAGAGAGAGAGCACGAGTGGAGAAGAGGCAGGGAGACAGGGAGACAGAAGGATCCGAAGCAGGATCTGCATGGACAGCGGACAGCCGGACGCGGGGCTCGAACTCACGCACTGTGGGATCGTGACCTGGGCGAAGTTGGACGCTTAACCGACTGAGCCACCCAGGTGCCCCCAGAGAAGCTGCTTAAGTCCATACTTGCTCCAATTTGTCACACTCTATACTCAATTTGTTTGTGCAACTTATACTTGGTGACCTACTTCTGATAGAGATTTATAAAAATTATGTAAAATGTTGCTCTGATGCATCTGTAACAGTTTTTTTTCCAATGTAGAAAAATTATCAAGATCAGAGAAACTTAAAATTCACTTGGGTTACTGCCTTTAGAATGATAATCATAATTAGGGGCGCCTGGGTGGCTCAGTCAGTTGGGCGTCCGACTTCGGCTCAGGTCACAATCTCGCAGTTCATGAGTTCGAGCCCTGTGTCGGGCTCTATCCTGACAGCTCAGAGCCTGGAGCCTGCTTTGGATTCTGTGTCTCTCCCTCTCTGCCCCTCTCCTGTTCATGCTCTGTCTCTGTCTCTCAATAATAAATAAATGTTAAAAAAAATAAAAAAAGAATGTTAATCATAATTAATGGTTCCTAATATTTTTGGATACCAAAGTTGATCAAGTAATCAATGGCTTTACATCAAAAGCTTAGATTTACTTAAAAATATTTATAATCATTTGGACAATAACTTGTGAATATATGACTCAACATTCTTTTTAAAAAAAACATGGCACTTTGAGCAAACTCTCATCAACAGCTCCCTAGAAAAGTACAAGTTGAAAGGATATCAGATTAAAAAAATATTGTCTTTGAACAAGAACTCAAAACCACTGCACTTGATTTATTTATAAACTAAGTCATGTGAAAAGTATAATCTCCATGTGTTTTAATACGTTGAAGGTTGCTTTATTCACCTTTTTACATGTTAAAAGAAATGTACTGTCATGCCACAATTTAATGGAATTATACATGGGGTAAAAAACAGGTCTATTCCAGTTCAATGGGAGAAAAACAGTCACTGTTAAACAACGACTTGCTTTCGGTTCTACGCTTATCCCATAAACCTTAAAAGCATGGGGGAGTTTGATCTTAGGCTTCTATCTGTGTGATACGTAAGAAAGAGTCTGTTACCTGCAACAGTTTCTGAATGT
This sequence comes from Leopardus geoffroyi, assembly GCF_018350155.1. Taxonomy (NCBI): domain Eukaryota; kingdom Metazoa; phylum Chordata; class Mammalia; order Carnivora; family Felidae; genus Leopardus; species Leopardus geoffroyi. Next base: position 2,262,020 of record NC_059326.1, read on the forward strand.
ACTGGAGACACAGATTTATCAATGCCATGTTTTTCCGGGTCGAGGCAGAATTTTATCTACCACTTGAAGCATTTCTAGTGGGGGCTAACACATCAACAAAACCTTTTACTGATATACCTTGTTGTCTGTTTTACTGAGTTTTATTATATTGTATATTGTGATGACATTCAACTTATTAGGATCGTTAAAAAATTTTAACTGCTGTTAAACTACACATTGTTTGGCTTCAGCTACTTTCATCTTACTAATTACACTTGTTTCGTTTTGTTTTTTGAAGATTTTATTTTTAAGTCATCCCTACACTCAGCGTGGGGCTCGAACAACCCTGAGATCAAGAGTTGCGTTCTCCACTGACTGAGCCAGCTGGGCACCTCACTCATTATGTTACTTTTGAAGAACAAAAGTATATTTTAGGATAGCCATCTTTCCTAACTCTAAAATTATAGATCTTGTTATGACTTGAAAATATGGAACGTGATACTGGACATAAATACATGAATTGAAGAATTCATACCATATAAAGTCTCCAGATAAATTCTGAACAAGTTAAATAGTTTATAAATTAGTGCATTAAGTGGGAACATTGGGAAAAAAATCTTTTTCTTACCTGATTTTTTAAAAAATTTTTTGGGTCATGGGTGGGTGGCTCAGTCGGTTGAGAGTCCAACTTCGGCTCAGGTCATGATCTCGCGGTCCGTGAGTTAGAGCCCCACGTGGGGCTCTGTGCTGACAACTCGGAGCCTGGAGCCTGCTTTGGATTCTCCATCTCCCTCCCTCTCTGCCCTTCCCCCACTGTCTCTCTCTCTCAAAAATAAAACATTAAAAAATTTTTAAAAATTCTTTAGGTCATGGGGTGCTGGAGCTGGCTCACGCCAGCTCTGAGAATTATCTACACACGTTTTCCCGCCTGTATTTCATGTATGGCAGCTTGAAATTGGCCTGGTAGAGTACTTACATTACTTATGACCAAATGCTACAAATCAGGCTGTTCTTCCTGAGAGCAGACTGTCACACGTATTTATTAGCACAACACTGCTTATAGACATCTTTGAATGTATGAAAGCTCTATTCAGGGATACAGGCAATAACATTTCTTTTTTTAAAAAATTTTTAAATGTTTATTTGTTTTTGAGAGAGACAGAATATGAGCGAGGTAGAGGCAGAGGGAGAGAAAGAGACACAGAATCCGAAGCGGGCTCCAGGCTCCGAGCTGTCAGCACGGAGCCCGACGCGGGGCTCAAACCCACAAGCCGTGAGATCACGACCTGAGCCGAAGTCGGACGCCCAACCGACTGAGCCACCCAGGCGCCCCAACATATCACAGATTTATCCACATGCTCCCTCATTAACTGATGCGCTTCTCTCGACACGTGGTAGTGTCTACTTAATATGGCTCTGTCCCTTCGGTCACCTGGTCTAGCACCAGCTCCTTGAAATCCCATTCAACGCACCCAACCACCTACCAGGGAACTGTGGGACTACTCCTTTCGGAAACTTTGTGGCTATTGAAGCCTTTACAGAGAAACCTGGGTCTGGACCTCATGTCTTCAATTTCTAAGATACACAACCCTGGACGGAGTCCCTTATGAATCTCATCCAACTCCTGCCTCGCTTTCCAAGGACCGCTGGAGTAATACACGTGAAATACCCAGACAAGGGCCAGGCGCGTGGAAGCACTCAGCAGTCAGCCGCGGGACGGCACTGAGGCTGCAGGTAACCACCTCCCTTTTCATCCTCACTCAAGCCCAGACTCCAAGCCCTCGGCTTCCTCGGGCTGTCGAAGGCCTTCTTCGGGGGCACCTTGAAGAAAATCCCTCAGAAACTGCGCCTAGGGCTACCGGCATAAACGGATGGTCTGCAGCCGTAACCAGGTCCTCAACGCTGCCAACACCCTTCCGCTAGGCCAGAGGACTGTCTCTCGTTCTTGCACACAGTGGCCATCTCAACTTGCGTTCGTTCTCGACAAATCTATCCCACGGCTACTTGTCTTCAGCACGTGGCTCGCCCCCAGTTCCCAGAGCAACCAGAGGTCACTGCGTAGGAAACTCTCTCATTTTCTGGCTGTCACTCCAGGGATGTAACAACACTCATCCCCATCTCCTTTCTGTCCCAGTGACAGGAGGAGTCCCTTTCCCACTGACGGCCGATTTATCTACCTGCACTCTGAATTCCACCTCCATTTTCCTCTATTTTCTTCCTCCTCAGGGGCCTTGCTGCTCTGCTGACTCCCATTCACTCCTGCATTCAGTCCTTCCCTCTTTACATCATCGTTCACACACGTGTGGAAACCTCTTACGTTCCCCTCCTGCTCCTGCCCCCCTTCCTGTGCTATGGTCGCTCTTACCCCTCCCCCCCTCCTCGCCTCCTGCCCCCCACTTCCTGTGCTGTGGTCACTCTTACCCCTCCCCCCCTCCTCGCCTCCTGCCCCCCACTTCCTGTGCTGTGGTCACTCTTACCCCTCCCCCCCTCCTCGCCTCCTGCCCCCCACTTCCTGTGCTGTGGTCACTCTTACCCCTCCCCCCCTCCTTGCCTCCTGCCCCCCACTTCCTGTGCTGTGGTCACTCTTACCCCTCCCCCCCTCCTCGCCTCCTGCCCCCCACTTCCTGTGCTGTGGTCACTCTTACCCCTCCCTCACTCCTTGCCCCACTGCAGTCTGCCTTCTGCTCCCCCTGAGCATGTCTACCCTGCATGCATCACCTTCCTTGCTGAGCTTGTTCCTACTCGTGTTCTGTCTCAGTGAACAGGTATCACATTGTTCACCGGCTCCGCACACACACCGGGCGGCGGCCTGGACTTGCTCCTCACTCTTCATCCTGTCAGTCACCACTATTGCTAACTCCCTTCTCCTAAATGATCCCTCGGATGCTCCACTCATTTCTGTTCCCGCCGCCACCACCTCGGTCTGATCACCGTCCTTTCTTCTCTGTTGATGCAACGGCTTCCAACGGATCTCCTTGCCCTCTGCTGCATTTCCCTGGCCAATCTGCCGGCTCCGATGACCGCCCCCCTCCCCCCTGCTTCAAGGTCTTTGGTGACTCTCCGCCCTTCTCCACAAGGCACAAGAGCCTTCACAGCTGTGCCTATGCTGCTCTTCCCACCTTCCGCTCTTACTTCTGCTTCAGCCACGGCGAACTTCTCGCTTCTGAATCTGCCACGTCTTCTGCGTTCAGACACATGACTTTATCTATTTAGTAATCACTGGGTTCACATAACACTGCTTGACAATTCCTGCCAACATTATACAAATTTGGACTCTTCCTGAGAAATTAAAAACGAAGTATCTGAACGCAGCAGTAGTCTGTCTACAGTACATCAGTTAAATTCTTCTGTGGAATGACAATAACTTAACACATTTCTGATGATGTTTTTCTAACTTAAATTCACTGTGTTTTGGCTGTATCACACAATGAACCTGTCTAGTACAGGACTTCTGCATATTATCAGGCATAATAAGAATTTAGGGCCAAGAGTTAGATAGAAACATCAATATTTTGTAAAGTAAAAATTGACCTGGAGATTTATTTATTTATTAAAAAAAAATTTTTTTTTAACATTTATTTTTGAGACAGAGAGAGACAGAGCATGAACAGGGGAGGGTCAGAGAGACGGAGACACAGAATATGAAGCAGGCTCCAGGCTCTGAGCTGTCAGCCCAGAGCCCGACACGCGGCTCAAACTCACGGACCGCGAGATCATGACCTGAGCCGAAGTTGGCCGCTCAACCGACTGAGCCACCCAGGCGCCCCTAAAAAAATTTTTTTAAAAATATTTATTCATTTTTGAGAGTGAGAGAGACAGAGCATGAGCAGGGGAGGGTCAGAGAGAGGGAGACACAGAATCCGAAACAGGCTCCAGGCTCCGAGCCGTCAGCACAGAGCCCGACGCAGGGCTCGAACTCACGGACCGCGAGATCATGACCTGAGCCGAAGTTGGCCGCTCAACCGACTGAGCCACCCAGGCGCCCCTGACCTTGAGATTTAAACAAATTACTGTTTTACAGGATGTAAAACAGATTTTTAAATAATTGCTTTTTCCTTAGTGTCAAGTCTACATTTACTAAGAAGTGTTTTTGTTCCAGAAACTTGTAAATTCTTTTGTGTGAAGTATTTAAACTTATAACAAATTCTAGAATTTAAATTAATAATGCATGAAACAAAATCTGGAATATGGACTGGTTCAATTTGACCTATCTTTTCCTATTGATAAAAGAACAATAGAACAGAGTAAGCACTGAGGAAGAAAGTCACTTCGAATGGAGTGGGGAGGACACTGAAGAGGTAGGGCCTATGCATATTTCCCGGCTCAGTTCTTGGAAGAATGCTAACCCTGGCTTGATACCAAACTGCAAGCATTCGAGACCAGTGTGTGTCACATGCAAGAATGGACTAAAACGGACTTTCTGCCCAGGACTGATCTGGGCAACGAATCGCGTCCGGGACAGTGTTACCCTAAGCCTGCCACAACCGACCTAAGAAACAAACAAAAAACCCCCCAACTTATGTAATGTGCCTAAAATTCCTCCTTTGCCTTTAAAAATCTGAGCTCCTTTGTCTCTTTGAACCATGATCTGGGTTGTTGCCTTAATGTCTGTCTCCTGATGCAGTTCCTAAGATCGCAAAAGAAATGTGTTTTTAGCCTTGCCTTTTCTTGACACTTTAGATATATTAATTCTTGCTTTTTAATTTTGTATTTGTTCATAAGTTTAATTATATTACTAGAGCATCTTCAGCAGATTGTATAAGGACTAGGGATCCTTCATAAAACTGATACAAGTTCTCAATATTTTGTCTTAAAGTGACACTACTGAATTTTCAAATACAAAAATTGATAATAAAATTGGAAATAGCTTTGTCATCTGTGATGAAAAATACAAGTAGTATCTAGCTTTCTGTTCTAACTTGAAAAATCCTTCTCTCTGAATTTTAAAGCAGTCAGTCCTTGGGGGAAAAGATGAGAATATACTTTTAGTTTTGATTTTTTTCTTTAGATGTTGGATTAAGGAGCCTTTGGGAAAAGAGACTGAGGAAACTCTTAGTGGAAGAAGTCTCTTGGCCAAGAGAGCTGGGGAAATGCAAACAGAGGAAGAAGCCAGAGGAAAAGAATTCCGTAAGGAGACAGATCTGGGAGCTGGGAAACAAACTCACTAGAAACTCTAAAACTAAGGTGACGTGAGTTTGGCACGTATTCTGAATGCTTACCGTGTGTTATGTTGTGTATACTTTAACCTATATTATCTCATTTAATTCTCAGATCAACCTCAGGCTTTTCATGTTGGGGGATAGTATATTAATGTAAATGAGAGTAGAAAGAAAAATGATTAGGAAGGAGGATATTTGCATGAATTAGAGATCTGCTCTTTTCCTTTATTAGATTATTTTAAAATTATGATTTGTAATTTTTAAATTTACTTTTTAAAAATATATTATTTTAAAGTTTATTCATTTTTGAGAGGAGCAAGTGAGCAGGGGAGGGGCAGGGAGAGGGGAGAGAGAGAGTCCCAAGCAGGCTACGTGCTCACAGTGCAGAGCCCAACGTGGGGCTTGAATTCACGAACCGTGAGATCATGACCTGAGCCAAAATCAAGGGTCGGACACTTAAGCGACGGAGCCATGCGGGTGCCCCTAAATCTACTCACAACTCCTTAAAGTGGGCAGGACAAATATTGCCATGTATATTTTTACAAAGACTAGAAAAAGGTACATGATTTTCCCAAGACCATACAGCTAAATAAATCGCACACCTAGGATTTACAGCCGTTTGGACCTCATGTCCAGTGTTCTCTCCCTTCTATATTGCTACCAACTTCTCAGACTGTGGCATTTAATTGTTAGCACTTCTACTTGCTTAGTAAAGCTTAAAGTGGTTTTAGAGAAAAAGCAGCTGAATTTTAGAAGCTGAAGTGAAGTATGCCTCCTTGCTTAAAACTGTGATTTTAGTTGTTCTCTACTGACAGGATGCTGTAAAAAAAAAAAAAAAAAAAAGCCCGTGAAATTTATCGCTGGTCTTACTATAATTGTTAAGAATAGAATTCTTCATGTTACGCACTGTCCTTTTTATAAAGCCCCTTCGGAAGATTTCTTTCTGACCTTATGATGAGGACCGAATGTCTCCGCCCCCCCAGCCCCTTACGCCGACCCAGTGAGCTTCCAACTCAGGGACACGGTGAGTTGGGCAACTGACGTGTATCCCCCTTCATGGTGCCTGCCAGCAAGCGCGGTCAAATCTGCGGTGTGTTCTTAGCAAGCGCACGGAATCTCACGGTTTGCGCTTAGTGTACTAGCCTAATTAGTGGCTCCATTTCATGACACTGCCCCTGTTTTTCTTTTGTTCGTTTTTCTTACCCACTTCTGATACCGGTGTTCACATTCTATTACGAGTGCCTACTTAGAGCCCGACCCTTGTATAGAGTAAGTCGACATATTAATCATTATATATTAATCAACACATTCATTACACAAATAATATAATAATTATATGATATGATGCAATATAGGATACAATAATATATGATAATGAATAATGGATAATCACACAATAAATTCACATATAAATATATACCTTATTAAGTAGATATTTATCATCATCACTTCACAAATGAAGGAACAGAGAATGGAGCCTCTGGTTAAAATGCTTGTTCATCAAGTCCCACTTAGTAAATGATGAAGTTCCACATCTGAACCCAGGTCTGTCTAAATCACAAATATGTTTTTTTCACAATTGATACTGTTTCTCTAAATGAGAAGCTAACGTCTATAGGCAAATGTTTTAAGTAGCCCCAAAGCTATAACGTGGTGGCACCTTCCTTGCCTTTCCTTGAAACTAATAAGCTGTACCTTCTAAAACAATATCCCTTTATCAGAGAAGCTGGAAGAAGGTGGCTGACACCAAGGACAAACATCTCTTTGAAACAGTTTTTTTGGGGGCGCCTGGGTGGCTCAGTCAATTAAGCATCCGACTTCGGCTCAGGTCATGATCTTGCGGTCTGTGAGTTCGAGCCCTGCGTCCGGCTCTGTGCTGACAGCTCGGAACCTGGTGCCTGCTTGGGATTCTGTGTCTCCCTCTCTCCCTGCCCCTGCACTACTCATGCTCTGTCTCTGTCTCCAAAAATAAATAAACATTTTTTTAAAGTAAGAATTTTAAATAAAATTATTCTGTTTAAAGAAAATTAAAGTTAGAACACCTTTTTTTTGAGTAAACCAATAGAGTTTATTGAGAGCAAGTATAAAGCTCTCAAGAGTGAGAGGGGTCGCAACTGGGTGGCCGCCGAGGAGTTTTGTCCCTGACTTTTTATTGGGACCTCATCAGAAAGTTTGTGAGACTTCATGCATGGCACCTAGACTGGGCAGGTCCAGAATACTTTCATCTTAACCTCTTTTTCCCCAAACTCTGCTGCCTTTGCCAATTCCTCAGCCAGGTTCCCCCTTGCAGCTGCAGCCTGCCTTCCTGGAGGTCCCTTACTTCTTCCTACGTAATGTTACACCTTTCCCCACTCATTACAATTTGGGAATCTACATAAACTAAATATTTAATTGTTTTAATAGATACTCTTAACTGTTTTTACATTTCTTCGTTAATTTATTTATAAATACTTCTATTTCATTTGCTTCCCAGAACACCTTTAAAATTAACTAGGTTAGGGAATCTTAAAGTGAAGGGGGAGTGGTGTATTAGTCTGAATAAGTACAGCTGATACAATAGCCTGGCTTGGCTTTAAATCATGGTATTTATTTTGAAATTTTAAGAAGTGTTGAGACAGTAATATTTTTCTTTTTTAAAATTTTTTTTTTCAACGTTTATTTATTTTTTTTGGGACAGAGAGAGACAGAGCATGAACGGGGGAGGGGCAGACAGAGAGGGAGACACAGAATCGGAAACAGGCTCCAGGCTCTGAGCCATCAGCCCAGAGCCCGACGCGGGGCTCGAACCCACGAACCGCGAGATCGTGACCTGGCTGAAGTCGGACGCTTAACCGACTGCGCCACCCAGGCGCCCCAATATTTTTCAAGTATAAGAAAAGACATTTTAAAAAATGTTTGTCGAGAAAAACTACTGTAGAGAGGTTAAATGACTTACTGGAGTTCAGCTATGGGGTCCATTATGATTGGACAGAATTCAGAAACTTGGGCATTCCTCATTCCTCAATCACTGGGCCCTACAAAATTTCTTTTTAAGTTTATTTATTTATTTTGAGAGACAGAGAGAGCGCGTGCAGGGGAGGGGCAGAGAGAGAGGGAGAGAGAGAACCCCAAGCAGGCTCTGGGCTGTCGGCTCAGAGCCCGACGTGGGGTTTGAACTCATGAACTGTGAGACCATGACCTGAGCTGAATCCGAGAGTCAGATGCTTAACCAACTGAGCCACCCAGGAGCCGCTGATGTCCTAACTATGTCTTAAAAACTCTCCCACTTCAAAATCCTTGTTACTACATTGGTTCGAGGCTCTCATCATTTCTTGTCTGGAATATTTGAATGGTCTTCTCTCGCATAAAATCCATCCTTGATTCCGCTACCACACACGACCATGGGCACATCTGACCAGGCAGCCTTCAGGCATCACCCTGCAGGATCTCCCATCGCTGAGTCCATTCAAGCTCGATCCCGCGGAGAACAAACTCTTCCACAGGCAAGCACACGCTTCTCCGGCTTCTCTTCTCACCGTTCACCACGTCACCTGCCATTTACGACTCGACATGCGACTGCTCGTAACTCCCTTTACAAACCATACGTTTCCATGCCCCCACGTCTTTTCTAGCGCTGTTCTCGCTCCCTCGGATGCTTTCCTGCCAAACCATTTTTGCCTGGGTATTTCCTGCTCATCTGTCAAGGGTCAGTGTATGCACCATTTCCTTCAGAAAGCCTTCCCTGATCACCCACCCCCCAACTCCAAACCAGCACATTAGTGACCTGTGTTAGCAGACAACTCTATACATCTGTGACAGCATTGACTTAAAAAAAATTATGGTATGCTATAAAACAGATATTACTTTTCATATAGGTTAGATGTTTTTGAGCAGAGTACTTTAGTTTATATTTCATAGGTTTTGTTCTCAGAGATAAATACTATATAGTTCTGCATATGATGTTCAGTGTTACTGTCTGCAGATCTGTGAGAGGAGTATATTCAGTTGTTTTGTAACTTCTTAGCTATAAATTTCCCTAAATGAATATAAATATTTACATTTACCTTCGAAATTCTCTATAATGAAGTTTTCTTTCTCCTCTTTTTCCAAAGAAATGTATCTGAAGGGTTGTGGTAATTTCAGGTTCTTTCACTGTTGGTTCCTATAAAAAATGAGACGATAATTCCAAGTAATTATAACCAAGAACAAAAATGGACCCTGTAGCCTGGAACTCTTAGGACAATATCCATAAAAGGTTCTCGTAATAGGGGTGGAAGAATGAGATGTGGCCATCCTATCTGTTACTTCGCATCATACTATTCTGTAATTGTCTCTGCTCAAGCAGGAGAAAAACAACGAGGGCTAAAATTCTCCAAATACTCAAGATGGACTTCAGCAGTAAACAAAATCTTAGATCAGTCCAAAAAGAAAGCTTAGAATAGTGAAAAAAAATTATTTCAAAATGTGATCTCTAGGCATTTTTTAATGAAGCAGGACTGAGAACTAAAGCCAGAAGGTCTTTGAGTTTTTGCTGAATATTAGAAATACTTGAAAAGCATCTGCTTTTCATAATTACAGAACTAATAGGTAAGAAGTCGATTAATGAGTAAAGCAGATTCATGGATTCTTCCTCCTTCAAATCTCTAACAAAATAAACAACAATAACAAAACAAAACTGCTAAAAAGATGATCAGCTGCAACAAAACAAAAAGGGTTACAAATTTAAACCAAATATTTTGAAAAGGGGCCGTTGGAGAAAGAAACACCAGATTCAGGTGCTGTATGGTTCCCATGTCCCCTAATCCTACCTTCTAATCCTACTTCTCAGAAATAGCAGTGGCACTGAGACTATTACATTAGAAATTCATTAAAAACGTTAATTTAGTGACAGCAGAGTAGTGGGGACAAGTAAGGCCAACTCCGAAAGAAGCTCCTCTAGAGCTTGGGGAGACTAATGCAGAGGGAAGGAGGTCTCGAGGGCACAGACTCTTTCAGGGGACTATGTTACTGAGGGACCAACCCTAAGCCCACAGAGTTGAGTGTACTTCGGCGGGGAGGAGTGAGCTGTGCCTCAGAGCCTTAAGGAGATCAGGAAGATCAACAGAACACAGGCTCTTCAGCAAGGGCTGCATTTGCCCAGGGGACTCTCCTCCCCCTTGCCTCCACCCCTTTTGTGCATGGAACAGCGCACCGAAATGCAATGCCAGCAGCGGAGAAGGACAAAGATAAATTAGTTCCAGATCAGGTGGGAAGAGTAACAGAGAGAGTTCCATTTGTGCTCCACTGCAGCCATGAGGTCTGGGCAGGACACGGGCAGGAACGAAAGAAACAGGAAGACAACTAAGCACTGGCACTGGATGTTCTGTGTCTTTTGCTGATTTGTTCTGTTTCTCGCTGTGGTGCCTGTGCTTAGTTTTCCAGTTATATTTCATAGGTTTTGTTCTCAGAGATAAATACTATATAGTTCTGCATATGATGTTCAGTGTTACTGTCTGCACATCTGTGAGAGGAGTATATTCAGTTGTTTTGTAAGTGTTTTGCAAGATGTCATCAGTAACTGATCCCAACAATGCACGAGGTTCTCTTTTCTCCAAATCCTTGCCAACATTTTGTTATTTCTTGTCATTTTGATACTAGCCATTCTGACAGGTGTAGGTGCTATCTCATTACGGCTCTGATTTGCATTTCCTTGGTGATAAGGGATGTTGAGCATCTTTTCATGTGCCTGTTGGATATCTGTGTGTCTTCTGTACAAAAATGTCTATGCAAATCCTCTGTTCATGTTTTAACTGGATTATTTTTCCTATTGAGTTATATGAGTTCTTTCTATATATATATTCTGGACGTTAACCCTCATTCAGATATATGATTCTCAAATATCTTCTGACATTCATAGGTTGCTTTTCTGTTTGGTTGAGGGTTTCCTTTGCTGTACAGAAGCTTTTTGGTTCGATGCAGTCCCGTTTGTTTATTTTTGCTTTTGTTTCCTTTGCCTTTGGAGTCAGATAAAAAAAATTACTAGGACTGATGTCAAGGAGCTTATTGCTTATGTTTTCTTCTTGGGCATTTTATGGCTTTAGGTCTTACATGCAAGTCTTGAATCCATTTTGAGTTAATTTTTTGTATGTGGTCCAGTTTCATTATTTTGTGTGTGGTAGCTCTCCAATTTTCCCAACACTGTTTACTAAATAGACTGACTGCCTCTTCCCCATTATATTTTCTTGCCTCCTTTGTTGAAAATTACCTGACCACATACATGTGGGTTTATTTGTGGGTTATCTACATGTATAGCTCCATTGTCCTCTGTGTCCATTTTTGTGTCAATACTACACGGTTTTGATTATTACAGCTTTATAATCCCATTTGAAACCAGGCACAGTAACCTCTGACTTTGTTGTTCTTTCTTAACACTGTGCTTTGGCTATTTGGGGTCTTTTGTGGTTACTTCCACGTAAGTTATGGAATTATTCCAATCTGGCAAAAAATGTGATTGGAACTTTGACAGGGATTGCAATGCATTTGTAGATTGCTTTGGGTTTATGGACATTTAACAACATTGATTTTTCTAACCCCTGACACAAAATATCTTCCCATTTATTTGTGTCATCTTCAATTTCTTTCATCAGTGTCTTGTGGTTTTCAGTGTATAGGTCTTTCACCTCCTTAGTTCAATTTATTCCTAAGTTTTTCGTTCTTTTTTTTTTTTTTTTTAATTTTTTTTTTTTCAACGTTTATTTATTTTTGGGACAAAGAGAGACAGAGCATGAACGGGGGAGGGGCAGACAGAGAGGGAGACACAGAATCGGAAACAGGCTCCAGGCTCTGAGCCATCAGCCCAGAGCCTGACGCGGGGCTCGAACTCACGGACCGCGAGATCGTGACCTGGCTGAAGTCGGACGCTTAACCGACTGCGCCACCCAGGCGCCCCCTAAGTTTTTCATTCTTATTAATGCAATTGTAAGTGGGATTATTTTCTTGATTTTCCTGATATTTTGTTAGTGTATAGAAATGCAACAGATCTTTGTATATTAATTTTGTATCTTGTAACTTTATTGAATTCACTTATTAGTTCTGACAGTTTTTTTTTTTTTTTTTTTTTGTAGAGTCTTTTTCCATACACAATATCATGTTGTCTGCAAATAGTGAAAGTTTTACTTTTTCCTTTCCAATTTGGATGTCACTGATTTTTTTCTTTCCTAGTTGTTCTGGCTAGGACTTCCAATACTATGTTGAATCAAAGTGGCATGAGTAGGCATCCTTATCTCGTTCCTGATCTTAGACGAGAAGCTTTTAGCTTTTCACCATTGAGGATGATGATAGCTGTGGGTCTGTCATTTACGGCTTTTGTGATGTTGGAGTACATTCCCTTTATATCCATTTTGTTGAGTTTTTCTCATAAATGGATGTTAAATTTTCTCAAATGCTTTTCTGCGCATTCACAAAAATAATATGATTTTTATCCTTCATTTTGCTGATGTGTATGCCGTCTTGATTGATTTGCGGATGCTGACCATACTTGCATCCCTGGAATAAATCCCACTTGATCGTGATGTAAGATGTTTTCGATGCATTGTTATTTTGGTCTGTTAATATTTTGTTGATTTCTGCATGTATGTTCATCAGGCATACTGGCCTGTAATTTTATTTTATTTACTTTCATTTTCTTTCATTTTCCTTCCTTCCTTCCTTCCTTCCTTCCTTCCTTCCTTCCTTCCTTCCTTCCTTCCTTCTTCCTTCCTTCCTTCCTTCCTTCCTTCCTTCCTTCCTTCCTTCCTTCCCTGTGTCCTTCTTCAGTTTTGGTATCAGGGTAATGCTGGCCTTGCAAAATGAGCTTGGGAGCTTCCCTCCTTTTCAATGTTTTTGAAGAGTTTGAGAAGTATAGGCATTAAATGTTCTTTGAATGTTTGGTAGAATTCACCAATGAAGCCATCTGGTCCTGGACTTTTCTTAGGAGGTTTCTGATTACTGATTCACTCTTTTGTAATATTTGACATGTGCCTGCACTCCTAGTTCAAAGATGTTTTCCTTTCACCACTTTGAATATGCCATGCCACTCTCTTTTGGTCTGCAAAAAGTTTCTGCCAAGAAATCTCCTGATAACCTTATGGGATTTCCCTTGTATGTAACAATTTGTTTTTCTCTTTCTGCTCTTAAGATTCTCTCTTTAACTTTTGACATTTTAATTATAATGTGTCTTGGTGTGGATCTCTTTGGACTCCTCTTATTTGGAACCCTCTGAGCCTTCTGGACTTACATGTCTATTTCCTTCTCCTGGTGAGGGAAGTTTTTAGCCATTATTTCTTCAAATACTTTCCTCGTCTCTCCTCTCTCTTCTCCTGGGATCTTATAATGTAAGTGTTATTCTATTTGATGTTGTCTGAGAGGTTCCTCAAGTTACCTTCATTTTTTAAAACTTCTTTCCTTTTCGTTATTCTGCTTTGGTGAGTTCTACTGCAGTCTTCTAGGTCACTGATCTGTTCTGTTTCATCTAGTCTGCCACCGAACCCCTCTTGGTCCTTTCTTATACTATCTCTTTGTTGAAGCTCTCACTGTGTTCATCCATTCTCCCCCCAAGTTCTTTGAGCATTTTTTCCCCTCCAAATGTTTACTCACTTTTTGAGAGAGAGACAGAGTGTGAGTGGGGGAAGGGCAGAGAGAGAGGGAGACACAGAATCTGAAGCAGGCTCCAGGCTCTGAGCTGTCAGCACAGAGCCTGATGTGGGGCTTGAACTCGTGAAACGTGAGATCATGACCTGAGCTGAAGTTGGCCACTTAACTGACTGAGCCACCCAGGACCTGTTCTATGAGCATTTTTATGTCCATTACCTTAAATTCTTTTTTAGATTACTTTTCTCCATCTCATTAAGGTCTTTTTCTGAGGTTTTGTCATACTTTTCTGTTTGGAACATATTTCTCTGTTTCTTCATTTTGCTTGACTCTCGGTGTGTTTCTATGTATTAGGTGAAACAGCTCTCAGTCTTCAAGTAGTGCCCTGTGTAGGTGATGAAATTTCTCCTCCAACCTTGCTTTTTGCTGTCTCTTGAACCTTTGTAATTGTCTAAACCACCTGATTCATTCTTGATATGTCCCTGGTGTTAGGGTGTGCCAAGACCTGCCTGTTCTAAGAGAGGAATCTCATTTACACCGAGTTTCAGGTTGACTGGAAGCACACTCGTAGGCAGCAGCTTTTAACGTATAAAAGTATAGGGGTGCCTCGGTGGCTCAGTCGGTTAAGCGTGGGACTTCGGCTCAGGTCATGATCTCACGGTTCGTGAGTTTAAGCCCCCCGTCAGGCTCTGTGCTGACAGCTCAGACCCTGGAGCCTGCTTCGGATTCTGTGTCTCCCTCTCTCTCTGCCCCTCCCTGACTTGTGCTCTGTCTCTCTCTCTCTCTCAAAAATAATTGAACGGTTAAAAAAAAAAAGTTTTAAAATATAAAAGTATATATAGTCCTGTGGGGCTACAATCATAGTCCCTGCTGCCTCCAGACCAGGAGATTTAGAGGTGCCCCCTGGGTGGCAGCTGTAAAAAATTGGGGTTCCAGATAAGTGTAAAAGCTCCTTTCTCAGAGTTGAGACCTGGAAGGCCGAGGGGGTGTGCAAGGATGGTGTGCCCCTGCTTAGGTTCTCTGGGAGCACCTCCTTAATCTATATATGCATGGGAAACCCGAAGCCTGTCCCTTAGACTGAAGCTCCAAGCTAAGTACATAGGCCTTTTTTCCAGAAGACGGGCTGTGTTTCAGTCTGCTGTCTATGCAGTGCCCTGATGGTGGTGGTCTGCCAAGAACTGTGTTAGCGTTCCTGTGGAGCTCAGGATTGTTGGCCACTTCGGCCACCAGGGCCAGGTGATTGAGTGGTGGCCCCTGTGTGGACTGCATGCATCTGCTGGCATCAGCTAGGCAAGGTGTATGGGGTAGGGCGTGCTTGCTGGCTTCAGACAAGCAGGGGAAAATGTCTTGACTATACACCTGTGGACTTCAGGAATGTCGTGGGAGACTTTCTTGTCTGTGCACGCATGCTGGCTTTAAGCCGGGAAAATGACAGCCCGGCCAGTGGGGGAGTGCTGCAACTGTCTCCACTCCCCAGCTTTATCTAGGGAGTGAGAGGATGCCATGGATGTTGTGCTTGCCTGCCCCAGCTAGGGAGGGGGGCAGTGAACCCCTGTGTGCTCTCCAGCTTCCTCCCCGAGGCAGTGGGATGGTATGGTGACCGCTTGCCCCCACCCGTCTTAGCAATGCAGGAGGAGGGTGCCGCCTCTGAGCCCACCCACTGGTGCTAGCAGGGTAGGTGGAGAGTGCAAAGTTGGCTTCTGCCAGCACCTCTGTCCCCGGGGAGAGTTTCAATGGTCCCTTGCTCTCCCAACAGATGTTCTTAGATTATCAACTGGTTTCTTTTATAGCCGTGGTGCTTTCCAAACTGCTATTTTTCTGCTGGGTCGTGGGTAGAGCGAGACTGCATGTGAGTTCCTTAAAAGGGGAATCTCGGTTTCCTATAGCACTTCGGGCCCCTTGGATGTCGGCCCTTTGCATTTTTTAAGCCAGATGTTTTGGGGGCTCGTCTCTCTGGGTCAGGTCCCAGGGACAGGGGTGTCTTAAGTGGGACACCAGCCCATCATTTTCTGGGAGAAGCACTGGACTGGTGAGAACCCTCACTGTCCTGCTGCGGTGTCGGGGTGGGGTTTTGGGTGAGACCCTGTCTCTGCCTCTCCCACCCATCTCAATGCGGTCTTTCTGTCTTTTGTTGTGGAGAAGCAGTTCTTCTAGTTTCAGACCTTCCTCAGAGGGAAATGACCCATGTGCACTTATGGGTTTCGTGTCTGTGTGGGATGGGCTGAGTTCTGCATTTTCCTACACTGCTATCTTGAGAGAAGAGCCCCACCCGTTCTAAAGTATTTCCACAGTTTGATTTTGACATTATTTTTGATCTCTTTGGAATTTATTTTGCTATGAGAACTGATATACACACTCAGAACTGTTTAGCCAGTCACCCCAGGAGTCAGTCACATACAAGGATGTAGTGAATGCCCATCATGTGTCAGACACGATGTCAGGCCTTGGGGCTCCATGGTTTCCTGTTCCTCTTGGGTAACTGGGCATTAAACAAGTTATTAAAAATAGTAATCCAACCATGGAAGTATTGGGAAGAAATTCAAGGAGCTACGAGGGCAGCTCAGGGGAGGCTTTCCTAAGAAAAATACCGTTTAAACGGAGATCTAAGGTTTGAACTGAAGTTAAGAAAATACAAAGTGGTGGTGGGGGGGCACCTGGGCGGCTCGGTCGGTTAAGCATCCGACTTCTGCTCAGGTCACGATCTCAGCTCATGAGTTCAAGCCCCGCGGCGGGTGAGCTCGAGCCCCGCTTTGGGCTTTGCACTGACAGAGCAGAGCCCGCACAGGATTCTCTCTCTCTCTTGTCCTCTCTGACCCTCGTTCATTGGCACCCTCTCTCAAAATAAATAAAAAAGTTACAAATAAAGAGAAGTGGGAATACACTTTGCAAACAGGAACAACAAAGCATGGTGCTGTATGGCTGGGGTGTAGAAAGCAGTAATAATAAATATAATAGCAAGTGCATATATATCGCTTATGTGTTAAGCATAGTTCTAAGAGATTTAAATATATTAACTAATTTAGTCCTCAAAAACACCTGAGGTAGATTACTATTATTCTCACTTTACAGTGAAGAAACTCAATTTTATGCAAAGAGAAGTAAACTAATTTGCCCAGAGCCACACAGCTATTAACAGATGAAGCAGCATTTGAACAGTCTTCCTGGGCCTGATTCTTAACCACTGTGGTATATACTACAGAGAAAATGGGACAGCTGGAGGCTGGAAGAATGGCTGGCCTGAGGGCAGTCACATTTTACTTGTGCTTTTAGGTCACCTGTCTATGATGTGAAAAATGAACTAGAAATGACACAGGTGTGCTGTTTCAAAGAGGCACATGCACCGCAATGTTTATAGCAGTGCTTTCAACAACAGCCAAAGTATGGAAAGAGCCCAAACGCCCATCGACGGATGAATGGATACAGATGTGGTGAATATATACCATGGAGTATTATTCGGTGATCAAAAAGGATGAAATCTTGCCATTTGCAACAACGTGGATGGAATTACAGAGTATTATGCTAGGCGAAATTAGTCAGAGAAAGACAAATATCATATGACTTCACTCATATGTGGAATTTAAGATACAAAACAGATGAACATAGGGAAGGGAAGCAAAAATAATATAAAAACAGGGAGGGGGACAAAACAGAAGAGACTCTTAAATACAGAGAACAAACTGAGGGTTGCTGGAGGGGTGGTGGGAGGGGGGATGGGCTAAATGGTGGGGAGGCATTAGGGACGACACTTGTTGGGATGAGCACTGGGTGTGGTTCAAAGGGGATGAATCACTGGGATCTACTCCTGAAATCACTAGTGCACTACATGCTAACTTGGATGTAAATTAAAAAATAAACTGAGTAATTGAAAAAAAATGACACAGGTGGATGCAGAGAGGTCAGTCAGGAGGCCCCTGCAGTAACTCGGGTGGGAAATGAAGCTGGTCTGATAATGACAGTGGTGGCAACAGAAGCCAAAGGGATGGAGGAGGCAGCAACTAGTGACTAACTGGATGGGAGGGGTAAGGAGATATCGGGGAGACCTCCAGGCTTCTGGGTCGCTGAAAAGTACTTTGGTAATTCGTTTTTTTCCTACCGATTTAAAATATCTACATTGTATACCCACAGGCATATGTGTTTGGGTTTGTATTCTGACCATTCTATTTCTCACTACACCACTTCATTATCCCTCTCATTACCTGCATTTTCCAGAATGTTCTTATTCCCTCTCATGTTTATTCTTCTAGATGAAGTTAAGGACCATTTTGCCAAGTTTCTGAACACCTCCTACCTGCATCCACTTCCTCTGTCACCACCATCGCCCAAAATCCACCCAAAACCCAAACACGCCAAACCCAAACCAATTTCTCAGCCGCTGAGTTCTGACCCAGACTGTATGGAATTCACAGATGGATTTCGTGGGACCTGGCCACTTTACAGTGCTCACTATTCCGAGCGAAGAATAAAGCGTCTCTTTTTATGTATTCCAATCTTCTCTTATGTTCCTCAGTTAAAATCCGTGGTGATAGTTTCTTTCACGTACGTTCTTTGAAGTATTTTCGTTTTCGTTTTTGAATTTGTCTATCTGTGCCTAGTTGACCCCCAATGTTGCATTAGTCTCGGGGAACCACAGGGCTTCAACGTCTCTGTACATTTTGCCACACCCACAAGCATGGCTGCCACTTGTCGCCGTACGACCCCATCAAGAAACGACTGAGTACGGGGGCGGCTGGGTGGCTCAGTCGGTTAAGCGTCCGACTTCGGCTCAGGTCATGATCTCGCCATCCGTGAGTTTCAGCCCCGCGTCGGGCTCTGTGCTGACAGCTCAGAGCCTGGAGCCTGTTTCGGATTCTGTGTTTCCCTCTCTTTCTCTCTCTGCTCCTCCCCCGTTCATGCTCTGTCTCTCTCTGTCTCAAAAATAAATAAATAAATGTTAAAAAAAAAAAATTAAAAAAAAAAAAAAAAAAAAAAAAAGAAACGACTGACTACGTTCCCCATGCTACATATTTTATTCCCTAGACCTTTAAAGTCTTAACCTTTACTTTTCATATACCTTAACAACTAGTCAGTTATTAAACATTCAGTGCCATTAATATAAGCCACATCAAAACACATTCTACTTCATGCTTCTGGTATAGAGTATGGTATTTATTTTAAAGGGTAACATTTTAGGGGCGCCTGAGTGGCTAAGTCGGGTAAGGGTCTGACTTCGGCTCAGGTCATGATCTCACGGTTCGTGAGTTCGAGCCCCGCGTCGGGCTCTGTGCCGACAGCTCGGAGCCTGGAGCCTGCTTCGGATTCTGGGTCTCCTTCTCTCTCTCTGCCCCTCCCCTGCTCTCACTCTCGCTCCTAAAAATAATAAATAAACTTAAAAAAATAAATAAAGGGTAACATTTTGTACCATATTAACTATGTTGATTTACCTACAACGTTTGCTTTTGGAACTTACTAACCATGTTTATTAAAAGCCAGTGTAAATCTACTGGCCACGGAAAACACGATAACTGCCTTCTGACTTCCTACGGGATAGAGTGAGGTCTTCTCCCTAAAAGCTAGAGAGCTGGACAAAACGGTCAAGACACAAGTATTCAGTGCTGTGGAATTCAACCAAAGGCATGTCACGAAGTGAGAAGTGTTTTTCTTTTTCTTTCTTCATGTTTATTTTTGAGAGACAGAGTGTGAGCAGGGGAGGGGCAGAGAGCGAGAGGGGAGACAGAATCTGCAGCGGGTTCCAGGCTCTGAGCCGTCTGCACCGAGCCTGATGCAGGGCTCGAACTCGTGGACCGTGAGATCATGTCCTGAGTCCTGAGGCAAAGTCAGAGTCTTAACCGACCGAGCCACCCAGGCACCCCGAGGCGTGTTCCTCAAACGAACCACTGAACTTGGGGCAGCACACAGTCTACGGCCTTTCTGCCTTTCCAGCTGTCCCCTGGGGCAGTTCTAGCAGAGAGCGGCAGGCTCTCCGAAACCATCTCCCTGCTGCTGACGGAGGGGACTTATTTGGGGATCGTTGTGGCTCCTTTAACTGAGACTGCAAGCCTCCTTGAAGCGGGCAGATAGATGGCCAGGTACCCGAAAGACTGCTTTCGGAGGTGAGCCCACCACGAGGGCTCGCTGAGCTCTCCCTGTACTCCGGGTTGTGCGAATTACACGGCAGAGAGCACAGCGGCTCCAGCTCACCGCCCGTCCTTGGCTCGAAGAGCTGGCACAGGTCAAAAGAGCCTCGAGAGTGAATGCACGCCCAGCCTTACACAGACCCATCAGCAGAGGGAAGAGAGGACACATCTTAACGGCTCCAGTGTCTCAGCATGACCTCTGGCTGGACACTAAACCGTGCAGACACTGGAGTGACTCCTAGGAAGCCAGGCTAAACATAAAAATCCAATAGATTTCCTGTTTAATTGCAGTAACGTTTCCCTTGAGGGAAAAGAACTTCGCACAATAAAAAAGTCATGTCACTAGGGATGCCCTTAAGAGACAAACTTCAGATGAATGAAAAAAACGAAATGTAAAAAAACAAAAGCATAACTAAGCCAGATGATAACACAGGTTAGTATTTCTAACCGATTTCGATGGAGGAAAGACATTTTAAAAAATGGAAGTAACCAGATAATAAAATTAAAAGACCAACAAATATGACCACATAAAAATAAAAAGACTTATAACCAAAACATCATAAAAACCAAATCTGACAAAAATTTCATTAATTTTAAGACACTAGGTTAATATTCTTAAACATAAATACTCTTAAGAATAAATACGAAGAAAAACGTAAAGAAATTCCCAAAGAACAAAAACAGAAAGTTTATAAAATGTCTTGAAAAAAGAACAGCTGAGATACCTTTTCCCCCATCAAACAGCACTGCTTAACCAGAACAAAACAGATACCAACCCCAGAGAGACTGCTGACAGGGGGGCATGCCTACTCAACAGTGGCGGGACTGTAAATTTCATAACCCTTCCAGAAGGCAGTTTGGCTACGGGAATCAGAAGTCTTAAAAGTATGCATGCCTCTGACCCAACAATCTCACCTTTAGAACTCTCCTCAATTTACCTGTTTAGCTACTTACTGCGGGCATGTTTCTAATAGCAAATATTTAAAAGCAATCTTAACAATCAATAATAAAAATGTTGCATTCATATGATTAAATATTTGCTCACTCACTTACAAACATTTGCTGAGCAGGTAGGGCATGCCTGGTGCTTTCCCAGGCTGTGCAGATACAACTAGATACAATTTATGTACTAAAGAATTAACTGTACCCAGATAGAGGTCTGGCCTTTGTCCTGGGCTGCTGGGAGGTGACCTCTACGTTGAGGGTCTTATTTACTTGGGGGCATGGGGCCATCCCAGACTAACCATGAGATTTAGCATGGTGGCCTGGCTCACAGGCTACCAGCCTGACCTCCAGAATGGCTAGGAACAGGCGTTAACCACGTGGGGAGCCAACCGGCTTTATATGGCTGACCCCCAGAAAATCTCTGGAGTAGTGGGCACTATTCCGGGTGTACAGTTATACGTCTTTGCTGGGAAAGTTGACACCGTCCATGACTCTACCAGGAGAGGTCAAATGGAACCTCTGCTTGTGGGACTTTCCGGACCTCTGCCTCATGTGTCTCTTCCTCCGGTTGATTTTAATCTGTATCTGCTCACTGTAAGAAAATGTAACCACCAACCTAACAACTTTCAGTGAGCTCTGTGAGTCCGTCCAGTGAATTATGGAACCTGAGGGCGGTCTTGTGGACTGCTCCCTAACTTCAAACAATTGTAACGAGAGGAATGATGCTTATAGTTCAGAGAAGGACACAGACAATTAGGCAATATGATGGCGGACATACAGGGTAAGATGGGAACGCACAGGACACAGACATCTAGGAAAAGGGAATTCCATTCAAGGACTTGGATGTGGAAAAAGGAAGTCCAGCACAGGATTGCTCAAAGGGATGACATCTAAGAAAGAATTGTGATTTTAATAATTTGAAAAATTTGAAGACATGCTCTAAAAAATGAAATGACTTGAAAATTTAAGAAAATCTCGTGGTAAATATGCTGCAGGACTAGAGCTGATTGAAAGATTATCCACAGAAAATTTACTGACACACATTAGTGGTGGGAATGAAAAATGGTTCATTTTCTACAGAAGATACTTGCCACTACTTGTCAAAGTTTATCGACAACCTTAGAAATGCTCAACCTTTCGACCCAGCAATCACGTTTCTGGGAAGTTATCCTTCAGATACATCCCCATATATAAAAAATGTTATAATTACAGGATTATTAATTGCAGCATTATTTGCAATATCAGAAGACTGGACATATATTAAATGTCTTTAAAGAGGGGAATGATTACACAAGCTGCTTATATCCATATGACAACGCACTATGGAGCTGTGAAAAAGGAGATATTGAGAGGTGTTGAGGAAAAACGGGAAAGTGTGGCACAATGCAGTGTGCTACTCCTTGTGGGGAAATTGGAAACAAAGGACATACAGATGTATTCAGTTGCTTCTTTACAGACACCCTTATACGCACACAAAGTATCTCTGAGCGCATATACGGACCCTGGAGGCACTCAGTGCTCAGGGAGAGCTGGCTGGCTGCTCTCTGCACAGCCTCTTGTGGGCCTTTTCAAGTCCGGACCATGTGAATGCAGCGCATTGCTTCAAGGTGTTTGGACAAATAAAGTTACTGATAAGTTTCCCAACTATGTCGGGATGTTTATGTAACAAATAGAGAAGCTACTGTAAATATCATCTGTCTGGAAATATGAGTTTATCTGCACATACCTGGCACTCCGTTTCATTAGCTGTTGTCTTCAAATCATCTTGTTTACTTATGATCTTCTGCAGCTGAAAAGATGGCAAACATGAATTCAGATGTGTATCTACTGGACTTTTCAAAACAGTCTAAGAAAAAGATACTAAGTTTTCCTTTTAAAACATATACGAGTCGTTAAATATTAACTTAAACTCCTTCTGCATTATAGCTAATAGTGTTATTTATTTTTTCTTAAATCAGGTAGGAATCGAAGGAAAAACTGATATGCAAGTATTAATGTTACCATTTTTATAATTTGAATCATTTTTCCTCCTAAGAAAGCTAGTTTACTTAATACATACATATTCTAAAGATATCACTCTATAAGAATTTCATAATCATCCTCATTCTTCAACAGAATTTTCATTCATAATTAATTTTTGTATCATTGATAATTTATGGCCACATTTTCAAGTATGTAGCTCTTAAAAAGCCACTGATATCATACAAATGGTCTTCTTCCCCATATGCACTCATAAAACATGAAAATAATTTAAAAACCTGCATTTCTGTCATTAATAAAATTGTCAATAGTACCTTGAGACTGAGTACATTTAGAAACCTACCTTTCAGAGTCATTTGTACCAATCCTCAAAAGGAAAGCAAATTAAAAAAAAAAAGGTTTAAAACAAAAATTAAATGCAGACAAAATCTGAAACTATGGATTTGAACGGATTAGGAGACAAACCTTCACTCATTTTTTTTTCCTAGGCTACTTCTTTGTTAATAATCTGAAAATTGGTAAATTGCAAATTAATCATCTCAAGTTCGGCTGCCTCTATGATGTTTGTTTTAGGTAAACAGTTTACCTCTAAGTCCCTCAAACTTTTCCACATCTCCTCCCTCATACTTATCTTAGAGAAAAAGTGTTGAAAAGTCTTCATTTGTTTTACCCTTATTTTTTAAGTTGACAATCAAATAGTACAATGCCAACTTCAATATCTTTCTCCCTTTGCTTACTGCACTACCTTAAAAAATTTTTATGATGGAAAATTTCAAACACAGCAAAGAGAACTCTGTAATAAACCGCACATTATTTACCTTCAACAATCATCAGGATTCTGCCCAGTCCCAATTCCTTTTCAATTGTTATTTATAGCTCTTGAGGAAAAATTTATATACATTGAATGTACAAATTATGGCCATACAATTTTGACAAGTGGATATACCTGAGTAACCTATCCTCCTACCCTGGTATAGAACATTTCTATTTTCTCAGAAAGTTCTTTGTGTCTCTTCTCAGTCAATCCTTTCTCTCTTCATCCCCACAGAGGAATATTAGAGTTCTGATGGTTTTCCTCCATCTAAATGAGTTTCACTTATTTTAGAAATTCAAA
Source organism: Leopardus geoffroyi (assembly GCF_018350155.1). Taxonomy (NCBI): domain Eukaryota; kingdom Metazoa; phylum Chordata; class Mammalia; order Carnivora; family Felidae; genus Leopardus; species Leopardus geoffroyi. The sequence continues at coordinate 2,285,896 of NC_059326.1, forward strand.
TAAATGATATCAAATAAATGATAGTATGTATTCTTTTGTGCTATCAACCTTCTCTCTGCATAACGGTTTTGAGGTTCATTTACGTTTGAATAGAAGTAGTCTGTTTTTATTGTTGAGTTGTGTCCCATTGTCTGAATAGATCACTACTTGTCCATTCACTTGTTGGCAGATGTTTGCATTGTCTCTAGTGTTTGACTACTGTGAATCAAGCTCCCATAAATTTCCTTTCCCACCACCCCAGGCTTTACTGAAGTATACTTAATATACAAAAAATTGCACGCGTTGATGTATAAACCTCTTGATGAGTTTGGACACATGCATGCATCTGAGACACATCACCACAACCAAGGTAATAAACATACCCACCACTCCCAAAAGATTCGTGTCCCTGTCTCCTGTTCCCTTGGTCTAAGAACACTTAGCATGTGATGTGCCTTCTGTTTTTTAAACTTTTTTTCACGTTTATTTTTTTTATTAAAAATATTTTTTAGCATTTATTTATTATTGAGAGACAGAGCATGAGCAGGGGAGGGGCAGAGAGAGAGGGAGACAGAATCTGAAGCAGGCTCCAGGCTCTGAGCTATCTGCACAGAGCCCGATGCGGGGCTCGAACCCACGGACCGTGAGATCATGACCTGAGCCGAAGTCGGTCGCTTAACCGACTGAGCCACCCAGGCGCCCTTCTTCAGTTTTTAAATGTACAACACCATAGTCTTAACTATATGCACTATGTTTGTACAGCAGATCTCTGCCATACACTTTTTTGCATAATTCTTATTTTATGTATGTGAACGTATGTTTTAGTATTTCTCTTGGATGAATTCCTAGGAGGGGAACAGTTAATTCCTTCTGAACTCTAAGTTATTAAGTGGTAAGAGTTCTTTATATATTCTGAATGAGTCCTTTGTCAGATATATGTTTGGAAAATATTTTCTCCCATCCTACAGTTCGCCTATTCATTTTCTTTCTTTTTTTTTTTCAAAAAAATTTTTTTAACATTTATTTATTTTTGAGAGAGACAGAGACAGAGTGTGAGCTGGGAAGAGACAGAGAGAGGGGGGAGGTGTCTCCAAGCTATGCCTACATATGGTGTGAGCAGGGGTCATAACTATTTTTTTCATATACATATCCAATTGTTCTAGCGTCATTTATTGAAAAGACCTTTTCTTTTCTATGAACTGGGTTGGTGACTTTATTGAGAATTAAGTGACCATTTAAGTGTCAGTTCTTTATTATCCTCCATTGATCTACTTGCCCATCCTTAAGTCAATATCACACTGTTACCATTACTGTAGCTTTGCAATAAGTCTTAAGTCAGGGAGTGTGAGTTATCCAGATTTGTTCTTATTTTTCAAAATTGATTGCAGTGTTTTAGGTTCTCTGCCTTTACATATCTGCTTTAACATCAGCTTGTACTTTCTACCAAAAAAAAAAAAAAAAAAAAAAAAAAAAAAAAAAAAAAAAAAAAAAAGCCTGCTGGGATTTCGCTTGGGAAAGTTAAATCTTTAGACCAATTTGGGAAGAACTGATATCTTAACACTACTGAATCTTCTAACCATTTCCATGGTATATTCCTCCATTTATTTAAGTCTCTTTGAATTTCTGTTGGCAATGTCTGAAGTTTTTGGTGAATGGTTTTTGTTAAATTTGTTTCTACTTACTTTATGTTATTTGATATCATGTAAAGGAGAACGGATTTTCATTTCATTTTCCAACTATGCTACTAGTATATGGAAATACAATTGATTTCTCCATATTGATCTTCCTAAATTTGCTTTTAGTTATAATAGGCTTTCCTTTTCTTGTTGATTACTTAGAGTTATCTACACACAATCATGTTTTCTGTGAATCAAGTCAAATTTACTTCTTCCTTTCCGATCTTCTATCCCTTTTCCCCCAATCTGTATTGCTATTATCATTAGAATCACCAGTAAAATGTTGAATAGAAGAGATATGAAAATACATCCTTGCCTTCTTTCTGATCATAAAGGGACAACATTCCATATTTAATCTTTTTTAAAAAATCTTTATTCATTTTTGAGAGAAGAAAGAGAGACAGAGCATGAGCGGGGCAGGAGCAGAGAGAGAGAGGGAGACACAGAATGTGAAGCAGGCTCCAGGCTCCAAGCTGTCAGCACAGAGCCCGACGCGGGGTTTGAACTCACAGACTGCGAGATCATGACCTGAGCTGAAGTCGGACGCTTAACTGACTGAGCCCCCCAGGCGCCCCTGTATTTAATCTTGTATCATGATGTCACCTTTAAGCCTTTTGTAAACGCCCTCTATCAGACTGAAAAAGTTTTCTTCTGTTTCTACTTTGCTGAGTTTTGTCATGAACGTGCTTATTCTATTGGATGCTTTGTATGCATATAGGGATAGGGTCATGTTGATCTCTACTTTACTGTCAATCTGATGGATTGAACTGAGTTGATTTTTAATCATTAAACAAATTTCTATTCTCTGCATAAATATCACTTGATTTTGGTGCATTTTTTATATAGTATACAATGTGTCTTGCTCTAAGTATTTTGTATCTTTGTTTATGATGAAATTTGTTCTATAATTTACTTTTCTTGTTAGATCTTTGCCAAATTTTAGTTATCAGGGATATACCAGTTATGAGAGGGAATTGTTCCATTTTCTCGTATTTTCTGCAAGACTTTGTGAAAATCTGATACTTCTTCCTCCTTAAATGCTCAACAGATTTCACCAGTAAAACCATCTGGGCCTGAACATTTCTTTGTGGGAAAGTTTTTGATAAATTAAATTCATTTGTAACGGGCTATTCAGATTTCTATCTCTTTTAGTTTTGGTAAGTTTTCTTTTCTTTTTTTTTTTTTTTTTTAAGGCATTTGTCCAGTTCATCTGAGTTATCAAATTTACAGTCACATGTGAATAAGCTGTTCACAATATTCCCTTTTAATCCTCTGATATTTGCAGAATCTGTGGTGTTATCTCCTTTTCATTTCTAACATTGGTAATTTGGACCCTCTTCAAGTTCTAAAATTAGATCCAGTACTGAAAATTATTCAAAATTTATCATACAGGTAACAACTTAAAAGTAAAAACAGATGTTACCCATAAGGATTATACTTTTTTGTACAAAACTTAAAACATTTCTTTTATTATGACATTTAATATAGCTGTTATCATCTTCACACAGTCATTAAATAGTTACAAACAAAACAAAGCAAATAGGATTAGTTCACTGAAATGAGAATTTTTTAGGAGGCGTATTACAATATTGGCTTGTTCCAATATGGTGGGGAATTTAGAACAATAAGGGTCTGTCCTAAAGCATAAAGCATAAAGATAAAGCTTGCCATATGAAGAGGCAGTGAGTATTGGCGAGGACGCAGAGAAGAGGAACCCTCGTGCACTGTTGGTAAATTGGTAAAACAGTATGGAGGTGTCTCAAAAAATTAAAAACAGAAACAACACCTCATCCAATAATTCCACCACTGGGTATTCATTCAAAGAAAACAAAAACACTACTTTGAAAAGATATGTACACCCCTATGTTTAGTGCAGCATTCTTTATAATAGCCAAGATACAGAAGCAACCCAAGTGTGCATCCACAGATGAACTGATAAAGATGTGGGATAAACATACAATGGAATATTATTTAGGCATAAAAAAGGACAACATCTTGCTATCTGTGACAACATGGATGGACCCAGAGGGTATTAAGCTAAGTGAAGTAAGTCAGAGGAAGACAAACACCGTATGATCTCACTTATATTGGAACTTAAAAAAGAAAACAAATGAATAGACAAACAAGCAGAATCAGATCTATAAATACACAGAACAAATCGATGGTTGCCAGAGGGGAAGGCAATGGCGGGATGGCAACTGGGCGAAAGGGAGCAGGAGATACAGGCTGCTAGTTATGGAAAGAGCGAGTCATGAAAATAAAAGCAAAGGGAATACAGTTAGTGGCACTGTGATAGCACGGCATGGTGACAGGTGGTTAACTCCACTCAGGGTGAGTGGCCACAACGTAACACAGCGTTGCTGAAGCACTATGCTGTCCACCTGGAACTAATGTAGCACTGTGTGTCAGCGACGGTCAAAAAAATGTAAAATAAAACAATAAAAAAAGAAACCCTTGTCATGTTAGTGTCGCATCTGCCATATTTCAGTCTGTACTCGGAGAGGCTCATACAAGGTCGTACTGTAGTCTGAAGACTATACTGCTACATATTTAGTTCTACAGTAAAAGCTCCATTTGAAAGAGCAGAAACACAGAGGCTGGGGTGCCAAACCTGTGTAGTCGAAAATCTGCGCATAACTTTTGAGTCCCCCAAAACTTACTGACTAATAGCCTATTGTTGACTGAAAGCATTACTGATAACATAAACGAATTTTGTATGTTGTGTGCATTATATACTGTATTCTTACAATACAGTAAGCTAAAGATATTCTTAAGTATTTCTTAAATATTAAGAAAATCGTAAGGAAGAGAAAATACATTTACAGGCTGAAAAAACAATCTGCGTGCAGCTGGACCTGTGTAGCTCAGACCCACGCTGTTCAAAGGTCAGCGGTATTCTCTTCTGCCAGAAGGACTCTCTGGTGTCCTCAGACACTTCCTGAAATGGCTGTACATGACACAGATTCATGCTAGCAATATGCTAAGTGCCTAGCATGCAGTGAAAGTGCTGTTCTAAGTGTTGAGAATATAGCAGTTAAGGACAGATAATATCCTTGCTGTCACGAAACTTCCATTCTAAGGGACTAGAGATAACAGTGGACAAATCTGTAAGAGAATTTCAAATAATGTCAAGTGTAGGACTAGAGTGAGATAAAACAAAAGTGGGGTAACAGGACTCTGAGACTGCTGGGTTACTGCTAGGTTGATTCTGGGTGGTTCTTTGTGAGCACCTGACATTTGGGCTGAGATCTGCCTGATGAAAGCTACCAAAGGAATGGGGATAGGACGTTCTAGGCAGACGGAAAAAGACAGTTTGTGGCAGAAATCAGGGTGCTTTGAGAGAAACAGAAAGAAAGTAAAGTGGTCAGAATACACAAGCACATTCACCAAATACAAATTCTATGATTACTACAGTACTGCCAAGCTATTTAAATTTATATTGATCCGGATTTTCAATTACAGGCCGAAAATGAAGAAATGTATATAGGGTTGATTTAACTTATTTTTGCTTTCACAATCATGAGAGTTTAAATTCTGAAACAAGAACATGTACTGAAAATCAAGAAGAATAAATTCTACTGAAGGCTTTTACATGTACTTAATAGTAACTCTAGCAGGTATATTTAGCATGATAAAGTTATAACACTACTATATGAAGAGCAAAAGCCTTCTTGCCGGTATGGAATCGATGTGAAATGAAAGGACCACCTAAGGAGAAATTCACACTAGTAAACAGACTTGTCATTAGGCTATTGTTTAAAGAAATTGCTCTAAAGCCCTGGCACTTGGCCCAAATAAGCAGATGTGCTATCTATCAAGGTAAAGATTAAGTGGATTGCCTACTGCCAGCTTTGATCATTGCTGGTATTGTTTATTATTATCTGACAGAAACAGCTTATTCAGAGAGTTGCTATTTCACTTGTTTTTGGGATAGAGAATTAAGCAACAACTTCACAGTTTCTAGGTCTGGATATTAATGAAACGTGAATATGCTGCATAACCCAAAAGGCACAAATGGAGGAAATGCATGTTTTAGGACATTTTTAAGGGGCTTTATATTAACATATTTCCTGTTATTTTTGCATTTGCTGTCCATATTGCTTCGTTACATCTATGTTTTGGGGATTAAAGTAATTTTCATCACTTACTCTCATTATGCATTAGAACTTATGGTAGGAACAGCAATAAGTAAAATTTACTGGAGAAACATTCAGATAATTTATAAAACAAAACAAATATCCCATACCCTTTAAATATGTTCTGATCTGAGAACTGTCAGGTTTGTTGAATAAAATTTCAAATATAAAATGTTACATGCTTAAGCTTCCTAATAGAATGACCATGGAAATGAAATAATTATTCAAATAATTAGCGTAAATGTCCTTTTACTCTATGCTGTAATTTTTAAAATTGAGGTATAATTACGATCTTATTCATATGTGGAATTTAAGAAGCAAGACAAATGAACAAAGAAAAAAAAAAAACAAAAACAAAGGAGAGAGACAAACCAAGAAACAGTCTCTTAACTTATATAAAGAACAAACTGATGGTTACCAGAGAGGGATGGATGGGAGGATGGGTGAAATGGGTGATGGGGATCAAGGAGTGCACTTACGATGGAAAAAAAAACAAAATAAATTGAGGTACAACTGACATAGCACTTATTAGTTTCAGGTACGCAACATAATGACCTGATATTTGTATATACTGTGAAATGATCACCACGATAAATCTTGTCTTCCTCCGTTATCATACAGAGTTACATAATATGCAATACAATGTTACTGACTACAGTACTGTGCTGTATACCATATCCCCATGACTTACCTATTTTATGACTGAAAATTTGTACGTCTTGATCCCCTTCTCCCGTTTCACTCACCTCTCCAACCACTCTCCGCTGGCAACCACCAATCTGTTCTCTCCGTCTAGGAGTCCTGTTTTGTTTGTTCATTTGTTTTGTTTTCTAGATTCCACGTATAAGTAAAACCATGTGGTGTTTGTTTTTCTCTTAGTTCGCGAAGCACGAACATATCCTGAAGGTCCATCCATGTTGGCACAAAAGGCAAGACGGCCTTCTTTCTCACGGCTGGGCAACACTGCCCGACACACACGTACTACTTCTGCAGCCATTCATCCGCTGATGAACATGTTGGTCGTTTCCATAGCTTGACTCTAGTGAACAATGCGGAGACACACAGATGTCTGAACTAGTGTTTTCATTTTCTTGGGGTAAATACCTACAAGTAGAACTGCCGAATCATAGAATAGTTCTGATTTCAGTTTTCGGAGAATCTTCCATACTGTTTTCCTCAGCGGCTGCACCGATTTGCATCTGCACCCACGACGCACAAGTGTTCCCTTTCTCTATATCCTTGCCAGGACTTCCACTTGCCTTTCTGACGACAGCCATCCTGACAGGTGTGAGGTGGTATCTCCTTGCGGTTTTGATTTGTGCTTCCCTGATAATTAGTGATGTTGAGCATCTTATCATGTGTCTGTGGGCCATCTGCATGTCTTATTTAGAAAAATGCTTATTCAGATTCTCTGCTCATTTTCTAAAACAGATGGTTTGCTTTTGCTTTTGTGTGTGTGTTGAACTGAACGAGTTCTTTACACGTTTTGGATATTAACCTCTTATCAGAATATGATTTGCAAATATTTTCTCCGAGTCAACAGACTGCCTTTTTGTTGTGTTGATGGGTTTCCTGTGTTGTGCAAGAAGCCTTTTAGTTTGCTGTAGTTCATTTGTTTATTTATACCTTGTTGCCATTCCCTTTGCAGTCTGACTAAAAAAAACATACATATATATATATATATTGCTAAGAGCAATGTCAAGGAGCTAAATGCCTATGTTTTCTTCTAGAAGTTTTATACTTTCTGGTCTTATATTCAAATCTTTAATGCATTTTGAGTCAGTTTTGTGTATGGTGGAAGACAGTGGTATAGTTAGTTTCATTCTTTTGCATGTAGCTGTCCGGTTTTCCCAGTACCATTTACTGAAGAGAGTGTCTTTTCCTGATTATATATTCTTGCCTCCTTTGTCATGATTTAATTGACCATATATGCATACCTTTATACCTGGGGTCTTTCTTCTGTCTCACTGATCTATGCGTCTGCTATTATGCCAATATTATAGTGTAGATTTGCAATGGTTTGAAATCAGGCAGCATGAGAATTCCAGCTTTGATTTTCTTATGCAAGGTTGCTTTGGCTATTAGAAATCTTCTGTGGTTCCAAATAAATTTTAGGACTGTTCCGTTTTTATGAAAAATGTCATTGGAATTTTGGTAGGGATTGCATTCAATTTATAGACTGCTTTGGGTAATAGGGACATTTTAGCAATATTAATTCTTCCAATTCATGAGCATGGAATATCTTTCCATTTATTTGTGTCTTCTTTGATCTCTTTCACTAATGTATTGTGGTTTTCAGATTACAGGTCTTTCACCTCCTTGGTTAAATTTATTACCAGGTATTTTATTCTTTGTCATACAATTTTAAATGGAACTTTTTCCTAATTTTTCTGAGAGTTCATTGTTAGTGTACAAAAACATCAACGGGTTCCTGTACGCTGATTTTCTATCCTCACCCTTACTGAATTTGTTTCTGACCAACAAAGTCTTTAGTATTTTTCTACACATAAAATAGTGCTGTCCACGTACAGCGGCAGTGATGGCTCCAGCTGGGACTTCCAATACTATGCTGAATAAAAGTAGTGAGCGTGGGCACCCTTGTTTTATTCCTGATCTTAGAGGAGAAGCTTTCAGCTTCTTACCATTAAGCATGATGTTGGCTGTGGGTTTGTAATATCTGGCCTTATTATGTTGAGGTAGGTTCCCTCTATACCCACTTTGTAGAGACTTTTTATCCTAGTCGATGTTGAATTTTGTCAAATGCTTTTTCTGTATCTGTTGAGAGGATTCTATGATTTTTATCCTTCATTTTGTTGATGTGGTGTACCATGTAAATTGGTTTGCAGATGCTGAAACATCCTTGCACCCCTGAAATCAATCTCACTTGAACATGATTATGATATTTTTTAATGTATTACTGGACTCAGTTTGATAGCATTTTGTTGAGGATTTTTGCATCTATGTTCATCGAGGATATTGGCCTATGATTTTCTCCTTTTCTTTTCGTTTCTTTTCTTTTCTATCCTTTTCTCTTTTCTTTTTCTTTCCTCTTACCTTCCCTCCCTTCTGTGTTTCCTTTTCTCCTTCCTTTCTTTGTGGTGTCCTTGTTTGGTTTAAAAAATTTTTTTTTCATGTTTATTTTTGAGACACAGAAAGAGAGAGATAGAGCATGAGCAGGGGAGGGGCAGAGAGAGAGGGAGACATAGATTCCGAAGCAGGCTCCAGGCTCTGAGCTGTCAGCCCAGAGCCCGACACGGGGCTCGAACCCACAGACTGCGGGATCATGACCTGAGCCGAAGTCGGACGCTCAACCGACTAAGCCACCCAGGCGCCCCATATCCTTGTTTGGTTTTAGTGCCAGGATAATGTTGGTCGTCTTGTAAAATGAGTATGGAAGCATTCTCCTCTTCAATTTTTTAAAAGAAGAATTTCAGAAGTACAAGTATTAAATGTTCTTTGAATGTTTGGGAGAATTCACCAGTAAAGCCATCTGGTCCTGAACTTTTGTTTGTTGAAAAGTTTCTGATTATTGATTCAGTCTCTGTTCTGGTAATCAGTTTAATTCAGATTTTTCTATTTCTTCATGACTCAGACTTAGATGATTGTATGTTTCTAGGAATTTATCCATTTCTTCTAGTTGTTCAGTCTGCTGGGAGCATAATTCTTCACAGATGTCTCTTACGATTCCTTCTATTTCTGTGGTATCAGATGTAACCTCCCTTCTTTCACTTCTGATTTTACTTATTTGAGCACTTCTTTCTGGATGAGGCTACCCAAAGGTTTGTCAATTTTTTAGTTCTCTTTATTTTTATTACAATTTTTTTTAGTGTTTATTTATTTTTGAGAGAGGAAGAGACAAAGCAAGAGTGGGGAAGGGGCAGAGAAAGAGGGAGACACAGATTCCGAAGCAGGGTCCAGGCTCTGCGCTGACAGCAGAGAGCCCGATGTAGGGCTCAAACGCACGAACTGCGAGATCATGACCTGTGCCGAAGCTGGGACGCTTAAACGACTGAGCCACCCAGGCACCCCATGTAGTTCTCTTTAAAGAACCAACTCTTAGTTTGATTGATTTCATCTATTGTCTTTCTAGTCTTCATTTCATTTATTTCTTCTCTGATTCTTAATTATTTTCTGCCTTCTTCCTTCTACTAATTTTGGGCTTCCTTTGTTCCTCTTTTTCTAGATCCTTTAGGTGTAAAGTTAGATTAAGATTTTTCTTGTTTCTTAAGACAGGCCCGTATTACCATAAAGTTAGATTTTGCTTTGTTTGTATTTTCATTTTCATTTGTCTCAAGGTATTTTTTTATTTTTCCTTTAACTTCTTCATTGCATTGGTTGTTCAGTAGCACACTGTTCAATTTCCAAACATCTGTGATTTTTCTAGTTTTGTTTTTGTGACTGATTTCTTGTTTCATATCAGAGTGGCCTGAAAAGATGCCTGATACGATTTCAATATTCTTAAATTTGAGACTTATTTTGTGACCGATCCTGGAGAACATTCCATATGCACTTAAGAAGAATGTGTATTCTGCTGCTATTGGATGGAATATCTGTGTATATCAAGTCCATCTGGTCTAATGTGTTGTTTAAGGCTGATGTTTACTTAATGACTTTGGATGGGCTTTCCACTGATGTAAAGGGGGTATTAAAGTCCTCTACTGTGATTGTATTGCTGTTGATTCCTCCCTTCATGTCTGTTAATATTGCTTTATAGATTTATATTCATATATTTAGTTGCTCCTATGTTCAGTGCACAAATGTTGTATCTTCTTGCTGGATTGAATACTTTATCATTATGTAATGCCCATCTTTGTCTTTTATTAAAGTTTCTTTTAAAGTCTATTTTGTCTGATGTAAGTAAAGTTACTTATTATCTTTATTCTGGTTTCCATTTGCATGAACTATCTTTTTCCGTCTCTTCACTTTTCAGTCTGTGTGTCTTAGATCGGAAATGTGTCTCTTGTAGGCGATATATAGATGGGTCTCTCTCTTTTTTTTTTAAATCCATTCAGGCACTCTATATCTTTTCTTAATAACTTAGGCTATTTGCATTTAAAGTAATTATAGATAGGTATTTATTACTGTCATTTTGTTGATTGTTATCTGGTTGTTTTGTAGTTCTTCTTTGTTTCTTCCTTCTTCTCTGCTCTCTTCCTCATGGTTACATGCCATCTTTTAGTGTTTAGATTCCATTCTCATTGTCTTTTGTGTATCTACTATGATTTTTGCTTTGTGGTCACCAGGAAGCTTACATGTATCGGCCTGTATGCATGTGTGTATGTATGTATATATATGTGTGTGTGTGTGTGTGTGTAAAACATATATATATCAGTCTATTTTACATTGATACCAACACTGCACTCTAAAAACCTACATTTTTACTCCCCTCTCCCTGCACAGTTTGGGTTTTGGATGTCACATTAAACATGTTTTTATTTTGTATACCCATTAACTAATTATTGTAGTTATAGTTATTTTAACTTTTTTCTTTTGAGCTTCATGCCAGATTTGTGATTTGTCCACTACATTTGCATTGACTATTCAGATTTTTCTTTTGAGATGTTTCCTTGTTACCAATTAGTTCCCCTTCTTTTCAGATTGAAGAAGTCCCTTAAAATTCCTTATAAGGCCAGTTCACGGTGGCGAATTCCTTTAGCGTTTGAACACTTCTTTATCTCTCCTTCAATTCTGAATGATAACCTTGCTGAGGAAAGTATGCTTGGTTAAAGTTTGTTGCTTTCAGCACTTTGAATATCATGCCACTCCCTTCTGGCCTGCAAAGTTTCTGCTTAAAAATCTGGTGACAGTCCCGTGGAGTCTCCCTTGTACATACAAGTTGTTTTTCTCCTGCTGCGTTTAAGAGTCTCCCTGTATCTTCAAATTTTGACATTTCAGAGATAATCGGTCTTATGGATACCACTGGGTTCATCCCATTTGGAATTCTCTGTGCTTCCCAGAACTGGAAGTTTGTTTCCTCCCCCAGGTTAGGGAAGTTTTCAGTCATTTTTTCAAATAAAATTTTACATCCCTTTCTCTCTTGTTTTTGGGACTCCTAAATGTGAATGTTTTTCTGCTTGTTGTCCTATAGGTCCCTTAAACTATTTTCCCTTTTTAACATTATTTTATTTTATTTTTTCCTTTTTGTTGCTTTGTGTGGGTGAGTTCCACTGTCCTGTCTTCTAGGTCACCTATCCTTTCTTCATCTTGTCTGCTTTGAGCCCGTTAGGGTATTTTTCAGTTCAGTTATTGTGTTCTTTAGCTCTGTGACTTCTGTCTGGTACTTTCTTGTATCTTCTGTCTCTTTGTTGAAGTTCACTCTGCACTCATCCATTCTTCTCACAAGATAGGCAAGCATATTTATGACCATTACTTAGAACATTTTATCAGGTAAATTACTTATCTCCATTTTGTTAAGGTGTTCTTCTGGAGTTATCTTGTTCTTTTATCTGGAACACATTCCTCTGTTTTTGTTTTTTCCCCATTTTGTTTGACTCTGTATTTGTTTCTATGTATGAGGCAAAACAGCTGTATCTCATCTTGATGGAGTGGTCACAGGAAGACAGGGGATGTGTTTCAGTCAGCTGTTTGCACAGTGCCCTAGGAGTGGTGGCCTGTCAAGAACTGTCTCTTCAATTGTTTTAGTCATGTGGGCCCCCAAAATTCAATCCTCTGTGGCCACCAGAGCCAGGCATTTAAGGGGCATCCCTTATGTGGACTGCACACACCTGTCAATTTGGCATAACAGGACAAGCCCACTGCCACGTTTAGAAGGCCTGGGCCATGGGAGAGTGCACGAGTGGGGCAAACAGCAGAAGCGAGTTAAAATGAGACAGAAGTCTCGTGCTTGTGAGCCCCTCCACCTACATCTGCTCCTCCAGCAGGTGCTTTGAAGACTGGCCAGTGAGCTTCCTCCATCGATGGCCTCAGCGCTTTGCAACCTACTGCTTTCGTGCTGACTCCTGGGGTGAGTGAGTCTGTGCACGAGTTCTTTAAGAGTAGAGTCTCAGTTTTCTACAGCCCTGTGGATCTCTTGAATGCAAGTCCCCTTGGTTTTCAATGTTTGGGGAGCTCACCTCTTCAGTGTAGCTTCCAAGCGTTGGGGTGCCTGATGTGGGGCTTGAACCGCTTCAGGGACACACTCCTCCCCTCCTATCCGTTTTCATGTGGCCTTGTTATCTTTCAGTGTGGGGAAGCTGTTAAACTCGTTTCAGGTCTTTTTCAGAGGGAAGTGATCCATATGCAGCCACAGACTAGGGGTGTCCACGGTAGGAAGTAAGTTTGGGTTTTCCTATACCCCCAATTTTCTTTATGCAGGTATTTAATTTATCAAAAAATTTTTTTTGTAATGTTTGTTTATTTTTGAGAGACAGAGAGACAGAGCATGAGCAGGGGAGGGTCAGACAGAGGAGGAGACACAGAATCCAAAGCAGGCTTCAGGCTCCGAGCTGTCAGCACAGAGCCCCATGCAGGGCTCAAACCCATGAACTGTGAGGCGATGACCTGAGCAAAAGCCTGAGGCTTAACCGACTAAGCCACCAAGGCACCCTGAAATGGTTATTTATTTTTGAGAGAGAGAGAGAGAGAAAGACAGAGTGTGAGCAGAGGAGGGGCAAAGGGAAAGGGAGACACAGAATCCGAAGCAGGCTCCAGGCTTGAGCTGTCAGCACAGAGCCCAATGTGGGGCTTGAACTCACAAACTACAAGGTCATGACCTGAGCTGAAGTCAGATGCTCAACCACCTGAGCCAGGCACCCCTTTATGCAGTTATTTTAAATGACTATATTATGCTCCATGAGTTATCAAGTTTACTGCTTTATTTCTATGCTAAGCATAAAGAACCTTGTATAGGCTTAGAAGTTTGACCTTTATAACCTTACACTTAAAAAAAAATCAGTGACATGTTGTAACATGCTCTTTTCTTAATTCATAAGTTGATCATCTAAGAATTTTCCAAATATTTAAGGCAAAAATTGTAGTATTTAGAAAGTGTTGCATAAATTCAGCATGTTAAATTATGTTAAGAAAAAGTATCCAAAAACTTTTCTTATTTAAAAAAATTTTTTTAATGTTTATTTAGTTTTGAGAGAGAGCCGGGAAGGGGCAGAGAGAGAGAGAGGAGGACACAGAATCTGAAGCAGACTCTAGGCTCTGAGCTATCAGCACAGAGCCCAACGCGGGGCTTGAACCCATAAACCGTGAGATCATGATGTGAGCCGAAGTCGGACGCTTAACTGAGTCACCCAGGTGTCCCAATTTTATTATTTTTTAAATGTTTGTTTATTTACTTTGAGAGAGAGAGAGAGAGAGAGAGAGAGCACGAGTGTGCACAAGTCGGGGAGGGGCGGAGGGAGAGCTCACGAGAGAATCCCGAACAGGCTCTGTACTGTCAGCATGGAGCCCGATGCAGGGCTCGGACTCACGAACTGCGAGATCATGACCGGAGCCGAAATCAAGAGTTGGATGCTTAACAGACTGAGCCACCCAGGTGCCCCCCAAAACTTCTGAAGTAGGTATGCTCAACAATCTTAGCAGTGAAGGCTGTATATGCAGTAAAAGAGACTTGCCTAGTCTCTTGGAGTAGGAAACTGTGTTTCACTGCGAGAAGAGACCTGAAGACGACAAAGAAGAAAACCAACGTGCCTTCTATTGTCTTTTTTGAGTTTCATGTTCAGTGTCTTCTTTATCTGCAGGCTTTGTCATTCAGACTTGGGTTTCATCAAACATTACTGTAATGAATCGGAACTTTGGTCTTTGTAAGTATGACAGTGATATTACCAGAGGCTCTATTGTGCCCACTGTGTAAAATTAGTTCCGACATCACACATCTAGGGATGTACGTATGGTGGAGGCAGTACCTCTGAGGTCTGGCTCCCCATGCTTTGCCACTGCCCAAAATAAAAGCAGAAAGTTCGTCCACGTCTGAGGGAGTTATGGTTTGTGAACGTGCTGACAGTTTAATTAATATCACGGAATTTTACCTTCACATAGAACAGCCTTTTCATAACTATTAGGCTCTACCTGAGTAATAATCTTAAACATGTCCTCTTCTTGTACCTGAGGTAGACTGAGGTAGGCGGAGCGTAATGGTACCCCGTATGACACTATTTCAGGTGTTACTTGTGCAGACAGATAGGTTTCCTACCTTAAACTAGTATCAGATTAATTTCCTTCTTTAAATGCCAAGCATCTCAGAAGAATAATTTTTATCTACGGACATCGATTTTGTATTTCCTTTTTTTTTTTTTTTTGAATATTAACCGTGTAATTTATTATTTAAACCAGGTACTTGTAAGAGTGAAGGAAGGCACTACAAATAATTGCAGTTAGTACGAGTAACCACTGCACTGTCTACATTTGAACAAACTGGGCTGTATATTTATTCTAGTGATAGGAAGAGGGATAAAGGGTTTATTTTATTTTTTTTTGTGGCTATATCTTTATTCAACAAGTTATTACTTTTTCCCAGATTTTATTTAAATTCAAGTTGGTTAACATATAATGTAGTATTGGCCGCAGGAGAATTTAGTGATTCATCACGTCCATATAACACCCAGTGCTCATCCTAACCAGTACCCTCCTTAATGCCCATCCCCCCACCTACCTCTCCTCCAGCAACCCTCCGTTCTCTATTTAAGAGTCTCTTACAGCTTGCCTACCTCTCTGTTTTTATCTTATTTATTTTTCCTTCCCTCCCCTATATTCATCTGTTTAGTTTCTTAAATTCCACATATGGCTGAAATCATATGGTATTTGTCTTTCTCTGACTGACTTATTTAGCTTAGTGTATAATACACTCTAGCTCCGTCAACGTCATTGCAAATGGCAACATTTCATTCTTTTTGATGGCTGAGTAATATTCTGATGTATGTGCATGTATATATGTGTGTATACATACATTACTCACATGTATACACACATATACATATATACACATGCACATCAAGTTTTCTTTTTCCATTCATCAGTTGATGGACACAGGCTGTTTCCATAATTTGGCTATGGTTGATAGTGCTGCTATAAACAATAGGGTACATTTGCCCCTTCGAATCAGTATTATTGTATACTTTGTGTAAATACAATTCCTGTATTGTAGTGCAACTGCTGTGTTGTAGGGTAGTTATTTTTAACTTCTGAGGAATTTCCATACTGTTTTCCAGAGTGGCTGTACCAGTTTGCATTCTCACCAATGGTGTAAGAAGGTTCCCCTTTCTCTGCATCCTCACCAACATTTGTGGTTTCCTGACTTGTTCATTTTAGCCATTTTGACAGGTGTGAGGTGGTATCTCATTGTGGTTCTGATTTATATTTTCCTGATGATGAGTGATGTGGAGCATTTTTTCATGTGTCTGCTAGCCATTTGTGTGTCTCCTTGGGAGAAATGTCTATTCGTGTCTTCTGCCTATTTCCTTCTTAGCTGGATTATTTATTTTTTGGGTGTTGAGTTTGGTAAGTTCTTTACAGATTGTGGATACTAGCCCTTTATCTGGTATGTCATTTGCAAATATCTTCTCCCATGACACAGGTTGCCTTTGCTTTGTTGACTGTTTCCTTCACTGTGCAGAAGCTTTTTATCTTGAAGAAGTCCTAACAGTTCATTTTTGCGTTTGTTTCCCTTGCTTCCAGCAACACGTTTAGTAAGAAGTTGCTACAGCTGAGGTCAAGAGGTTGCTGCCTGTGTTCTCCTCTAGGATTTTGGTGGCTTCCTGTCTCACATTGAGGTCTTTCATCCATTGTGAGTTTATTTTTGTGTCTGGTGTAAGAAAGTGGTCCAGGTTCATTCTTCTGCATGCTGCTGTTCAGTTTTCCCCACACTATTCGTTGGAAACTGTCTTTTTTGCATTGGATATTCTTTCCTTCTTTGCCAAAGATTAATTGCATATACAGTTGCGGGTCCACTTCTGGGTTTTTCATCCTGTTCCACTGATCTCTGTCTGTTTTTGTGCAAGTACCATACTGTCTTGATGATTACAGCTTTATAATACAGCTTGAGGTCTGGAATTTTGATGCCTCCTGCTTTTCTTTTCTTTTTCAACATTACTTTGGCTATTCGGGGTCTTTTCCGGTTCCATACAAATTTCAGAACTGTTTGTTCTAGTTCTGTGAAAAATGCTGTGTTATTTTGATAGGGATTGCACTAAATGTGTAGATTGTCTTGGGTACTATAGACAGTTTAACATTTTTTCTTCTGATCCACGAGCATGGGATGTTTTTCCACTTGTTTGTGTCTTCTTCAATTTCTTTCATCAGTGCTTTACGGTTTTCAGGGTACAGACCTTTCACCTCTTTGGTTAGGTTTATTCCTAGGTATCTTAAGGGTTTTTGGTGCAACTGTAAATGGGATTGATTCCTTGATTTCTCTTTCTGTTGCTTCATTATTGGTGTATCGAAATGCCACAGGTTTCTGTACGTTCATTTTGCATCCTGTGACTTTGCTGAATTCAGGTATCAGTTCTAGCAATTTCTTTGGTGGAATATTTTGGGTTTTCCACATAAAGTATCATGCCATCTGCAAAGCCTGAAAGTTTGACTTCTTCCTTGCTGATTTGGATGCTTTTTATTCCTTTGTGTGGTCTGACTGCTGAGGCTAAGACTTCCAATACAATGTTGAATAACAGTGGGGAGAGTGGACATCCCTGTCATGTTTCTGATCTCGGGGGGAAAGCTCTTAGTTTTTCCCCATTGAGGATGATATTAGCTGTGGGCCTTTCATATATGGCCTTTATGATGTTGAGGTATTTTCCTTCTATCCCTGCTTCCATGAGGGTTTTTATCAAGAAAAGATGCTGTATTTTGTCAAATGTTTTTTCTGTGTCTATTGAAAACATCACGTGGTTCTTATCCTTTCTTTTATTAATATGGCATATCACATCGATTGATTTGCAGATCTTGAACCCCCAGCCCTGCACCCCAAGAGTAAATCCCACTTGATTGTGGTGAATTATTCTTTTAATATACTGTTGGGTTTGATTTTCTAGTATATTGTTGAAGAGTCGTGCATCCATGTTCATCAGGGACATTGGTCTGTAGTCTTTCTTTTTAGTGGGGTCTTGGTCTGGTTTTGGAATTAAGGTAATACTGGCCTCGCAGAATGAGTTTGGAAGTTTTCCTTCCTTTTCTATTTTTTGGAACAGTTTCAGAAGCATAGGTAGGATTTCTTCTTTAAATATTTGGTAGAATTCCTCTGGGAAGCAATCCAGCACTGGACTCTTGTTTGTTGGGAGATTTTTGATTATTGGTTCAATTTCTTTGCTGGCCATGATGAGTCTGTTCAAAGTTTCTATTTCTTCTTGTTTCAGTTTTGGCAGTTTATGTTTCTAGGAATGTATCCATTTCTTCCAGATTGCCCAATTTGTTGGCATAGAATTGCTCATCATTTATTTTAGCTCTAATCTTTATTATTCTGCTGGTTTTAGGCTTATTTGGTGTTCTTTTTCCAGCTCCTTTAGATGGAACGTTAGGTTGTGAGTTAGAGACTTTTCTTGCATCTTGAGCTATGGCCTACATACTTCCTCTTATGACTGTCGTTGCTGCATCCCAAAGATTTTGGAATGTTGTGTTTTCATTTTCATCTGCTTCCATGTATTTTTTATTTCTTCTTTAATTTCCTGGTTAACCTATTCATTCTTTCGTAGGATGTTCTCTAACCTCCAAGTATTTGTGGTCTTTCCAAATTTTTTCTTGTGGCTGACTTCAAGTTCCATAGCATTGTGGTCTGAAAATATGCATGGTATGATCTCTATCTTTTTGTATTGGTTAAGGCCTGATTCATGACCCAGTATGTGATCTAGTCTGGAGAATGTTCCATGTGCAGTTGAAAAGAATATGTATTCTGCTGCTTTAGGACAAAATGCTCTGAAAGTATCTGTTAAGTCCATCTGGTCCAGTGTGTCGTTCAAAGCCATTGTTTCCTTGATGATCTGCTTAGATGATCTGTCCATTGCTGTAAGTGGGGTGTTGTAAGTCCCCTACTATTACTATATGATTATCAGTGAGCTTAAGTTTGTTATTAATTGATTCATATATTTGGCTGCTTCCAAGTTTGGGGCATACATATTTACAACCGTTAGATATTCCTGTTGAGTAGATCTCTTTATTAGGATACAATGCCCTTCTTCATCTCTTATTACAGTCTTTGGTTTAAAATCTAGTTTGTCTGATAGAAGTATGGCTATTCCAGCTTTCTTTTGATGCCTATTAGCATGAAAAATGGTTCTCCATCCCCTCACTTTCAATCTGAAGGTGTCTTTGGGTCTAAAATGAATCTACTGTAAGCAGCATATTGATGGGTCTTGTTTCTTAAATCCATTCCGAAACCCTACGCCTTTTGATTGGTGTATTTAGTCAATTTATATTCAGAGTAATTACTGATAGATATCAAGTTAGTGCCATTGTATTACCCATAAAGTTGTGTTCCTGCAGATCATCTCTGTTCCTTTCTGGTCTTGGTTGCTTTTGGTCTCTCTTTCCTGCTCAAAGGGTCCCCTTTAATAATTCTTACAGAGCTGGTTTAGTGTTCACAAACTCTTTTAGTTTTTGTTTAACCTGGAAACTCTTTACCTCTCCTTCTATCCTGAATGACAGCCTTGTTAGATTCAGTATTCTTGGCTGCATATTTTTCCCTGTAGCATGCTGTATATATCATTCCACCCCCTTCTGGCCTGCCACGTTTCTATGTGTCTGCTAAACCTAATGTGTCTACCCTTGTAGATTAAGGATCTTTGTGCCTTTCTCTATCTTTGTATTTCGCAAGTTTCACTATGTTAGGTCTTGGTATTGACCTGTTTTGTTGATTTTCAGGGGAGTTCTCTGTGCCTCTTGGATTTGAATGCCTCTTCCTTCCCCAGACTAGGGAAGTTCTCAGTTATAATTTGTTCAAGTAAACCCTCTCCCCCTTTCTCCCTGCTCTTCTTCTGGGACTGCTAAGGTATGAATATTGTTGCATTTCGTGGAACTGCTGAGTTCCCTAGGTATATATTCACGATCTAATACTTTTCTTCCCCTCTTTTCAGCTTCATTATTTTCCATACTTTTATCTTCTATGTCACCCAGTTGTTCCTTTGCTTCTTCCACCTTCATTGTGATTCCATCTTGTTGGTTTTGCAACTCAGTTATACCATTTTTTATTTTGGCCTGACTAGTTTTTAGGTCTTTTATCTCTGCAGCAAGGGTTTCTCTGGTGTCTTCTAGGCTTTTTTCAAGCCTTCTGTTCTGAATTCTTGTTCAGATGTATTGCTTATATCTGTTTTGAGCAAATCCCTGGCTGTGGTTTCTTCTTGATCTTTCTTTGTGGGGTGGGGGTTCCTCCACCTTGTCATTTTCTCTAGGTTTCTGTCTTTGTGTGTTATGAAAGCTTGTTATGCTTCCTGCTCCTGAGAGTCTTGCTATCTTTTTTTTAAAAAAAAATTTTTTTTTTCAACGTTTATTTATTTTTGGGACAGAGAGAGACAGAGCATGAACGGGGGAGGAGCAGAGAGAGAGGGAGACACAGAATCGGAAACAGGCTCCAGGCTCTGAGCCATCAGCCCAGAGCCTGACGCGGGGCTCGAACTCACGGACCGTGAGATCGTGACCTGGCTGAAGTCGGACGCTTAACCGACTGCGCCACCCAGGCGCCCCAGAGTCTTGCTATCTTAAGAAGGGGTCATACACTGTCCAGGGCCTGGTGCTTCAGAAAGTATTCATGGTGTATGTGGTCTACGCTTTGCTACTGTGATTTGGCTGCTCCTTCCCCAAGGTCAGTCCTCTGCAGAGCTCCTCCTTGCTTGCAGTGGGCAGTGTTTGGACTTTTAACTAGGTGTGCTTTGATTTCTTTGTTGAAATAAGCCTGCCAGGTTCTCTCCCTCAAATTATGCAGATTGTTCTCTTACTTCTCACACTGATTTCCTAGGTGCTCAAAATGATTTGATGTTGGTTTAGCTGTGTTTGAAGGAAGCCCAGGGTCCCCCTACTACTCTGCCATCTTAACTCCCCCGATCGATTTTGCATTTCCTATCCATTCCTCTTTAGTCTTCTGCTCTATGGCATTGGTCCCTACCACTATTTTCAAACTGCTTCTGTAATGGCTCCCAAAGACCTACAAAACTTAAGGAGTCCTCTACTCTGTCGCTATCCAACTTGACCACTTTTAAAAAGTTTGATGTTCAACATTGCTTCATTGTTGCTCTTTTCTTCCCCAGATTCCATTATCCTGCACTTTCTGGGCTTTTTCTTACTTCTCTTGTACTCTGCTCCTTCTCAATTTCATTCTTGGCTTCTCAGTTTCAGCTTAACCTCTTAAATGCAACTGTTTTCCAAAACTCTGATCTTATCCTTCGTCACTCTACATTCTCCCCTTTAGGTCACATACTCTCATGACTTAATTATCACCTGTATCAGGATGCTTCCTAATCCCAGCTACATTCTTATCTCCAGACAGTTGCTTGCTACTCATATCTATCTCTACAGAGATGTCCCAATAGTTTATAAAGGTCAACATTTCCAAGCTCAGAGTTAAGATCTTTTTCAACCCAGTCCTCCTCTGCATTCTCCTTCAAATGAGGCCGGCTAACATGAAGGAAAGAGCAGGGTTGTAGAACTGCATGGACTGACTTGGAATCAAATCATGGCTGCTATATTGACTGTATATCGATTTTATATTTAAAGTGGGGATACTACTACTTACCTTGTAGGTTGCTGCAAAGATGCAACAATGCAACATGTATGTTGAACATAACCAATCCTCAATAAGAGCTAGTCTTCTGTCCTCTTAGATCAGTTAGTGCTACCATAATTCCTAGTTAGGCTGGCTGGAAAAAGGAGTGACCACTTATGTCTCCTCTCCCCTCTCCTCTTCAACCCAGCTGGAAACCAGGTTCCTCAGAGCCTGTTCCACAGCACGTCTTGACCGTATTTCCCACTTTGCATTCGCAGTTGTAAACTGGACTACTGTGATAGTATAACAAGCCACCTATCTCCAATCTCTTCTCTTCTAGTTCAGCTTTCACACTGTGGACAGAGGTAATTTTTGAAAACTGAAGCACCATTCTCTCTGACAGCTGTCCACTGGTTTCTCCCGGTGGTGAAGTACATTCACATTGGGGACTCTGCCTCTGAGGTGTCTCTTCACGTGTTGGCCACACAGGGACAGCAACAATGCTTCTACAGTGGTCTGTATTTCATAAAGTTTCTTTCCCCAAGGGACCAGTAATGACGGTCATTTAATGACTGTTGGTGCTAAACAGAGCAATATGGTTATTTCTGTTTTCCTATGCTGAATGAAATTGAATTTAAAGATAGATTTATGATGACTATCTAGTATTTCCTTTCCTGCTTGCTTTGTGAGTAATTTTTCATCTGAGGTCCTGAGTAGGAGCCATGATACCTAGAAATCCATATTTGATTTATTTTATTTTATTTTATTTTATTTTATTTTATTATTTTATTTTATTTTATTTTATTTTATTTTATTTTATTTTATTATTTTCCCCTCATTTTGTCCATTTAAACTACCCTCAACTTCTCTGTAGAATTCCATGCTGCCTTCATAATCCAGTTGCTCTATGATGATAAACTTTATCCATACTGATTCGTGGGTAACAAGCAAATTTGCTAACACTTGCTTACAATGATGTTAGAATGACACAATTTCTATCTTTTTCAAACCACATGTTTTGAATATGTGAAACATTCCCAATATTCTTTAAGCAGTTACACAGTATAGTTTTCTCCATAACTTTCTGTTACTTTTAACTTCTGCCACTCTAAGAAGTTGAATTCTGGAAGATTACTACCTGTTTTTCTGAACAGTAAGTGAAACTTCACTTATCTGGAAGTATACTTAGGCAATTTCAATCCTCTGGAATCCTCCAGCTTTCTTATGTAAGATGCAAACCCACGCGTAAGAAAAATCTTTTTCAGCATTTGAAACAATTGTTTTAAGGGCATATGATAAAATATATACGAAACTTTCTCAGAATTTATAGTCTTGTATATTCTAAAGCAGTGCTGTCCAATCGAAATATAAAGGAGTTACATAAGTAATTTAAAATTTTTGAGTAGCCACATTCAAAAAAATAAAAACAACAAAAAAAGACACGTGAAAATGAATTTACATCCCATCGCACTTCATCACGTATTTAATATAAAAATTCCGATGTTTTACGTTCCTTTCTCTTTTCTTCAAAATCCACTGTGGATTTTACATTTACAGAACAATCAATTCAGATTTACATTTCATTGGAAATACTTGATCTGCGTTCAGATTTCATAAGATTTACAATTTAAAAGGGGTTCCCTATACCCAGGTAGCTTCAAACATATGTAAAAATTTCTGAATACCTAAAGGGAATATCAGGTTTTAAATTTAAATTTTACATTAATTAAAATGTAAAAACTTAAGTTTTTTTTGGCCACAAGCCAAATTTCAAGGGCCCGAAAGCTACATATGGCTACTGGCTACTTTACTGGAGAGTGCAAGTAACAGAGTCTATATTTTATACCTAATTTTAACAAGCGTTGTTGCCTGTCTTCCCGGTACACTGGAGATTGGAAGAAAAACTAGATGACTAGAACTGACATAAAGATCTCACTGACACCAGTGATAGGAAACTAGCAATGCCTTTTTTAATTAAAAAAAGTTTTTTTATTATTTATTTTTGAGAGAGAGAGAGGACAGAGCACCAGCAAGGGGAGGGGGAGCAGAGAGAGAAGGAGACCTCCATGAGTCTTATCTTTTTCCAGTTGTACCGAGACATAATCGACATACCTCCCTGTGTACAATGATTTGACTTAGAGAAGTTCTGAAATGATTACTGCAGTAAGTTAACATCCATCATCTCGTACACATGCAAAAAAAAAAAAAAAGGCAACAAAAAAATCTTTTCTCCTTGTTATGGTAGCTCCGAGGATTCACTCTCTTAACTACTTTCCTATGTAAACCCTATGGCTGTCGTGATGCACGTCACACCCCCAGCACTGACTCATCTTCTAGATCCAAGTTCGCACCTTTCGACCACCTTCCTTCAATTCCCAGCCTCGCCTCTGGTAACCACAAATCTGATCTCTTTCTACGAGTCTGATTTTTTGTTGGATTCTACATAGAAGATCATACATTTCGTCTTTCCATGACACACACCTACTTTTAAGATAGGTCCTCATAAAGCAGCCTCTTACCTCCCGTTATTTCAGTTGTTCCTGTTTTGAAACTTTTCTGTGTGTTTTGTAAAGTACACCTAACCACACAACAATGAGGGTGTATTTTCTGTGTGTTTTAGCACACCTTCAAGAACTATATACCAACATACTGGTCTGAAATATTGAGGGTATTGAGGGTAGTTATGCTGACTCCATTCCTTTCTAGATACTCCAGAATTTAATTCCTATAGTTGTATACTGGGTTCTGTTTCCTCAAATAAAATGTAGCAAAAAAACCAACCAACAAAACAAACAAAAAACCAAAAAGCTAACCAATGCAGATTAATCAAGGCTCCCTACTGCCCCTGCAGAACTCCGAGACAGATATTCCCAGTGAGCTCCTGGCCAGTCTCAAGCTTGCTTGCATATTCCTGCTCTCAGCAGTTAGCTCAGTATCTGCTCTAATTTTTGTGTGTTTCCAAACCAATTACACTCATTGCACTTGCTACTGTAATTATTTAATTCAATATTTCTGTGAAGTAATGTGGTTTTCTGGAAACACCAGAAAGCTGAAGGTAGAAGTTAACTACTTGGGGACACTAGGACATTGGTCTCCTTTTTTTGCCTGAGGTGAGAATGCAGCTTCAAAGACAACTGAATATGGTGAAAGAAACCAGAAGAGCCTGAAATGGATGCACCAAGCACAGAAGACAGTTTATGTGAGTTTTCTTTTTGTTTTTGAAAGTGATATAAACTCCAAATATAAAAGCGTAACATTTAGTGTCTTATGTTTGGCAACACCCTGAAATGAGTGGGCCACTGTCACCGGGAGCTGCCAGGCCCCTCAGAAAACGCCATGTCAAGGAAGCCGCGAGGGGATAGCCTGCATCGATTCCTGTCCTGGTGGCTAGCTTGTTTCATTGAGTTCACGGGCCTTGACTACATACACAAAGGGGTGTGCGTGAAGTCACTTGCAATAATGCAAATGCCTGTATCAATGAAAAAGGAGTCTGAAAAGAGTTGCTGCAATAAAAAAGTGAGAGGAATACTTCAGAGCTGTGTTACAAAGGGACACTACTAAAAAAAAGTTCCTTCTGATTAGCTAGGGTATGTCTGTAAAGAGTGGGGAAAATCACCAAATCTTGAAGGATTCTACATTGAGTGCTTCATACCCGTCTTTACATTTTTTCTGCCCTTTAAAGAAAACAAGGTGGAAACTGCAGATGATAAATGATGAGACTGTGTAGCAAGAATCCAATCAGTGGCTCCACTCTAAGGAAAAGGCCTGGGTTCCGAAATGGATACAAAAAGAAATAAATAAAAATGTTAAAAAAAAAAAAAAAAAGGATGTGTATTTACTTAAGTTAATTAAAAAGTCTGTTATGTAAGTATCTTTATCTTTAAAAATGATTCCCCACTCGGACAGACTTTTTAAGGCAGTGGAACAATTATCGATGGCGGCCACACTGGGTAAGATGGATTGTGCTACACTTCCAAACACTGAGAATTTCACCTGTTTACTCACACAGATGTTCACGTCACTTACCTTAGTCTCCCCCATTTGCTAACATTCATGCGCTCTATATCCTCTTCCAGATTTCCACATATGTTAAATACTTAAGAGCCTATTTTTTGTTTTATGTTTATTCTCTGATTAGAACTTTTGCTATGTACTTTGCTTCTAGTCTCTGAGCCAGTTTCTTATATATAGAACCAAATATCTTAGTAATTAAATTTACGAAGCCTGTGGTATGCAACCTTGTCAAAGGGGTTACCGACGTATAGTTTGTGTGATAATAAAACACACACAGTTCGACGGGTTTTGACACATTTCTCTGCCCATGTCAGTACCATCGTCACCGAGATCTGAAACATTTCTAGCACTTCAGGAGGCTCCCTCATGGAAACTGCAGTCAACCCCTCACTCCCTCTCAGCCCCAGGCTGCCAGTGATCCGCTTTCTGTTAGCGTACATACACTCCTTTTCTAGAGTTTCGTATCCGAGGAATCACCTGCTCTGTATACTGTTTCACCTTGATTCATCCATGTTGTTGCATTTATCAGTAACTTTTCCTTTATATCGCTGAGTAGTATTTTATTGTATGAATACAATTTGTTTATCTAGTCACTTGATGAACACTTAGGTTCTGTTTCCAGTTTGGGGCTATTATGAATAAAGCTGTTACGAACATTCATATACAGGTCTTTGGGTGAACATGTTTTCTTCCTTTGACTAAATACATGGGAGTAGAATTGCCAAGTATAGTTAAGAAACTGCCAATTTGGTTTTCCAAAATGTGTGTTTCTTTTACATTCCTACATGTAAAAGAGTCCATTTGCTTCAGGTCTTGAAGGCTTTTTTAAAAAAAAGTCATGGTCATTTATGTATGTATGCATTACCAATCATAGTTCAAAGAAGTCAGTATGTACAAAGCACTGTGTTATGTATTTACTATGTTGTGTTTTTTTCTCCACAAAACACTCTAATAGATTAAAAACATTTAACTCAGGGCGCCTGGGTGGCTCAGTCAGTTAAGCGTCCGACTTCGGCTCAGATCACGATCTCACGGTTTGTGGGTTTGAGGCCCGTGTCGGGCTCCGTGCTGACAGCTCAGAGCCTGGAGCCTGCTTCTGACTCTGTGTCTCCCCCTCTCTCTGCCCCTCGCATGTTCATGCTCTGTCTCTCTCCTTCTCTCAATAATAAACGTTAAAACAGTTTAAAAAAATAACAACATTTAACTCTGTCACATACTCAACAGTTTATGCACAGTGAGGTATTTTTTAATACTACCATCAACATTCTTGGAATGAAGTAAAATTTACTGGTCACATGTCCTAGAGTTGTCTTGGAAACATATTTTCACTTAAACATATTTCCAGCTTTTCAAATATTAGCCTTAGCAAATTCCTGGAAAACCTGCACCCATTTATACCTATTGTAGCTTTTTCATTTTTCTATCATTTCTATTATCGTTATATACATTATATATATTATCGTTATCATTATCATAAAACAAAACCCTAAAAAACGTAGATGCTTAAGTCCATTTCTCCCACAGGCATCTTATACTCTGTTCCTCAACAGTTTCCCTCAAGGCTGCGCTACGGAAAATTTAACACTTCCAAATGTACAAATGATTTCTTGACATTTCATATGTAAGCAGTGGATATAATTTCTATTTTTATGGAAATGTAAAATCACACAAACACCCAAGTGTTTTATGATAAGCCAAAAATAAGTAGCATCTACTTACCTTAAAAAATTCCTTTTTCTCAACCATCTCATTACCATCTGCATCCAGCATTTTAAAAGCAACATGAAACCCAGTATGGGGTTCTGTAATTAAGTGAAAAGCGAACAGTTATTTAAATGTTGGTGAAATGCAAATTATATTTGCTGATCCCTAGGTCTTCGAATTTGAAAACAAAAAAGCTTCCAGAAACTATCATGCAAGTGCCTCAACAGAGAAAAAACGACCTCTTCTTATAACAATTTTCAGAGGCTGATCTATTTCCGAAGACGCGTTGTTCTGCTGCTAAATGCTCTGCTTCTCAAGGCAAAATCCATTTGAGAATTTATTTCTTTAACCCTACCAGGGGTTTCCTCTATTCTCATAATAGCTCGGCTATTTTCATACAGATTATTACTCTTGATTTCCTTTCCTCGGAGTAGGGTTTTTGTTTTTTAGGTTTATTTATTTACTTTGAGAGCGAGAGGGTGAGAGCGAGTGAGCAGGGGAGGGGCAGAGACAGAGTGACAGAAAGAATCCCAAGCAGGCTCCATGCTCCGTGTGGAGCCCGACACGAAGCTCGATCTCATGACTGCCAGACCTCGACCGGAGCCAATATCAAGACTCAGACGCTTAACCAACCGTCGCCCCTCTCAGAGTAGGGTTTTTAAAAAGCTTTTTATTTCGAGGGGCGCCTGGGTAGCTCAGCTGGCTAAGTCTCTGACTTCAGCTCAAGTGATGATCTCACTGTTGGTGGGTTCGAGCCCCCCGTCGGGCTCTGTGCTGACAGCTCAGGGCCTGGAACCGGCTTCGGATTCTGTGTCTGCCTCTCTCTCTGCCCCTCCCCTGCTTGCTCTCTCTCTCTCTCAAAAATAAATAAATAGGAAAAAAAAATTTTATTTTTAAATAATTTTAGCCCTAAGAAATGTTGTAAAGATAGCATAGTGAGTTCTCATACTCTTCACCCAGCTTCCTCTATTTTTAACATCTTATATAACCACAGTATCGTTGTCAAAACTAAGAAATTAACACTGGTAGTAGTATTTTCAACTGAACTACAGACTTTATTTGGATTTCATGTTTTTCCATCAATGCTATTTTTCTATTTTAGGATCATATATAAGAAGTCACGTTGGGGGCACTTGGGTAGCTCAGTTGGTTAAGCGTCTGACTTCGGCTCAGGTCATGATCTCACGGCTCCTGAGTTTGAGCTCATGAGTCCAGCTCTGTGCTGACGGCTAGGAGCTTGGAGCCTGCTTCAGATTCTGTTTCTTCCTCTCTCTCTCTCTGCCCCTCCCCTGTTCTCTCTCTCTCTCTCTCTCAAAAATAAATAAACATTAAAAAAAAATTGAAAGAAATCATGTTGCATTTAGTTGTTATGTCTCCTTACTCTGCTCCAAGTTGTGAAAGTTTCTCACTCATTCCTTGATTTTCATGACCAGTCTGAAGAGTACTGATCAGGAAGTTTGAAGAGTATCTAATGAGGGGTTTTAAATATGCGAAGGTTAAGTCTCATTCTTCTGTTCAACAAGTCTTTTAAGGAGACAAAGTTATGGGGAGCCATAGTACAAGGGAGGTAGAAGGGATAATCTAATCCAACAGTATCATTTTGTTGACACAGAAACTAAGATAGCAATGAAAAAAGACATAAATGCCAAACTTCCAAAACACTGTTTGGCAAGAACAGAGAATTCCACATGATCACAGAGACAAACTGTGGGATACTTACTAGTGAGGATGGTAAGCAAGAAAAGATACTCGGTATACGATATCAGTCCTGAAAGAGAGAAAATAAAAACATCAGGAAATAAGTTTTCGATGGTTTAGAAGTAATCACATATAGGTACTATACGGAAACTTCACTGAATTAAAAACACACACATTTTTACTTTAATTTACCTCTCTTTGATACAGTGTAAAACTTCTACAATAAAGAGTTGAGTACAGTACTAATACTTAAAAAAAGATACTGCGTTTTTTCATCAGGTTACTATTACCAGTAAGAGGAGGGATGGATGTTGGCTAGCAAATAATAGGCTCCCACTACAGGTTCGATTTGCATGGCACTTTATGCGACTCGCACTCAAATTTCACCATTCACAGCATCTCAAGTGAAGCAAATTTGAAAATTCCGGAGAGTAACGGAGATCTTGATACACCAGAGGCCAGACTATATTATTTAAAATAAGAAAGTTAAATCTTTGCAGCAGTAACTTGATCTTCCTTCGGGAAACCGTTCCTTCTCCGTTGTTGACATGCAGGCCAGGCAGAGGACTACCCGTTCTCACCCCTCAAGGTGGATGCTGACTGGCTCAGCCCATCACTGTCCTCTCACAGAATCGGCGCAGAGATGGGCAAGAAGCTGAGCCCAGCTAAGGAGCAGGCTGCACGTGTCTGGCTGCAGGGTCCTGCGATGGGCCTTGACCTCGGCTGGGTCATTCAGAGTGGCATTTCTGGTGAGAATGCTCGATCCTTCGCTTCATTGTGTTCCCTCCGCCAACCCTCCTGGGCTTTGATGATGTGAGAATGTTTCACTTAGGAATGTGAGGCAATGGAAAGAGGGCCTGGAACTGCCAGACAGCCGGTGTTCAGGGCCTGAGAATGCAGCCAGTCCTAACTGGCAGGTATGAAAGATGCACACTGGTGGTGTCTGAGCCCTGGATTAAGTTGAACTTGAAGCTAGCTCTGTGTCTGGCCACTAGCTCCACGTCTGTCCTTTCTTGCTCAAATAGATAGTGTCTGGTTTTATGTGCCTGCAATGAAAAGAGGAGCAACGAAGACAGAAAATGTATCTTGTAAATCATGGCCTCCTGATAAGCCAAAAAATTTTCCTTCAGGATCATAAATTTGATATAATAGCGAAATACACAATTAAAAAAAACTTTATCATGGAAAACCTCAATCACACACAAAAGTAGAGAGAATATAATGAATAACTGTATTACACATATATCAGCTTCAGTAATTATCAACTCATGACAGATCTTGGTTTATCTTTAGCTCTTTCCATTCCTTTCTCCCACTTCCCACTGGATTATTTTGAAACAAATCTCATATATTATTTCATAGTAGAAAATCCAAGCTGTATCTCTAAAAGCACGGCTCCCTCCCTCCAAATAATTACCAATAATCCCTCAATATCATCAGATTCATACCACTTTTACAAACGTCCCTGTATCAGAAAAATAATTTTTCAAGTGTTCTCAAATCAGGATTCAAGAAAGGTCCTTGCATTGTACTTGGTCAACAGGACTCAGGTCACTTTTTTCTTGTTGTTGTTGTGGCAAAATACCCATAACAGAATTTGCCATTTTAGCCATTTTTAAATGTCCAGGGTAGTGGCATTAAGTAAATTCACACTGTT
The DNA here is from genome assembly GCF_018350155.1 of Leopardus geoffroyi. Lineage (NCBI taxonomy): Eukaryota > Metazoa > Chordata > Mammalia > Carnivora > Felidae > Leopardus > Leopardus geoffroyi. Next base: position 2,316,391 of record NC_059326.1, read on the forward strand.
TTGCAATGATTATCAAAACTTTTTTTATCACCACAAACTGAAACCCATGAAACCCTAACCCCATTCATTCTGCCTCCAGCCCCTATAATCTCTACCCTATTTGCTGTCTCTATGAATTCGCCTCCTCTAGGGGCCTCATATAGATGGAATCATACAATATTTGTCCTTTTGTGCCTGGCTCACTTCACTTAGCATCATGTCTTCAAGGTTCATCCACATGGTAGCACGTGTCAGAATTCCACTCCTGTTTAAGGTTGAATAATACTCCACTATACGCATAGGCCACATTTTGTTTACCCATCCGTTGATGGACATCTGGGTTGTTTCCACTCTTTGGCTATTGTGATTAATGCTGCTACAAACATTGGTGTACAAATATCTGTTTGAATCTCTGCTTTTAATTCTTTTGGGTACGTACCCAGAGGGGAACTGTTGGATCATATGGTCATTCTCTATGTTTAATTTGAGGAACACCCATGCTTTTTTCAAAAGTGGTGGCACCATTTTCCATTCCCGCCAACAGTGCAGAGAGGTTATCATTTCTCCACATCCTTGCCAGCACGTGTTAATTTTTTTCTTGATAATAATGGTATTTATTATGTGCTGTCTCATTATGGTTTTGATGTGCATTTCCCTAATGGTTGGTGATGTGGAGCATCTTTTCATGTGGGAATTAGTCAATCATGTATCTTCTTCAAAGAAATGTCTATTCCAGTCTTTCCCTTTCAATTGGGTTGTTTGGTTTTTTGTTGTCATTGAGTTACAGGAGTTCTTTATATATACTGGATTTTAACCCCTATATATGATTTGCAAATATTTTCTCCCATTCTGTGGGTTGTCTTTTCACTCTCTTTTCTGTGTACTTTGATTCACAAAAGTTTAACATTTTTCTTTTGTTCCCTGTGCTGTAAATCTCTTTTAAAAAATCTATAGATTCTCCCGTGTCTTTCCCCCCTCTCTTTCAACTTAGTTGTTAAAGATGCCTGGTCGTCAGTCCTGTAAAGTTTCTTATCGTCTAGAATTTTGCTGACTGCATCTTCTTGGTGTCATTTCAAATGTTCCTCTAACTTCTGTATTTTCTCCACACTAGTCCTTGGATCCAGAAGTGTGCTGAGATTCAAGTTGGATTTTTGGCAAGAATTCGTAATAGATGGTACTGTATACTTCCATCAAGGAGGCCGGAATAAAAATGTTTATAAAAATGCTATATACTACTAAGAGACCGTGATAGTAAAAGTTACCGACGTTGGAAGTATGTGAAATCATTTGCAGAGTTTAGGTGATCAGAGATGTCACAGAGGAAGTAATTCTAAAAATGGTCTTCAAAGGATGGATGAAAATTTAATTAAGTGGGGTGGGATGACAGATAAGGCTGAATATGAAAACTAAATATGAAAATTAAAAAGTCACTGATGGTCCGAAATAACATCCATGTGGAAGAAGAAATGGGAACTAAGGCCTATGGTAGCCTAGACACAGGAATGAACTCCCGCAGAGGGTGATGGCAGTGATCCTAACGGCTCCCAATCAGATGGCGCACAGACTTGGGGCCCAAGTTCAGAGCAAGGCAGGTAAGGACTTTCTATCCAGGTAATGCAATGGCTTAGCTACAAGTAACTTCAGGCATATATTTTAAATTTAAATGATAATATTAAAATAATATTTTTAATGACTTACATTTTTGTGCATTGCCAACTTTTTGGTTGTTTTTATTTTGGAGCCAGTGTACTTCTTTTTAATAAAAAAGCCCAGTGAGTTTTCAGATATTTTTCCTTAAAAACGTTCAGTGTTTATATGGAGAGAGAAAGAAATGTGTTTTGTCATATCTTGTACCCGAGAGAAGTGCTCTGGTGTCAGTTGAAGGATCAAAGTATTTCATCCCTTGGCAGCCTCAGTAAAGTAGAGAGTGGCTTTTTTCCCCCTCCAATTTTCAAAGGACTATGGTAATGTGAAAAAATGGCCAAAATGCTAGACTGACGTGGGCTTAGTGCCAAGAGGAGGCCTCACTCTTCTCTTCTTTCCACACAGGTACATGTCCTCTAAATGGGGACTCTGTGAGAAAGAAAATTCCAGTGTCTTTCTTTGACATGCTGACTTGAATAAAAAGCTTGAATAAACAGAGTTGAGACAGTATAAAACAGCACCTACACTCTCAAGTACATCATAAACAATATAGTTCTACAATTAAAATTAAAAAAAATATAATTCTACAATAGCATTCTCAGTATTTGCCCTCTGAAAACGCTTTTAAAGGAAACTGACACTTTGGAATACAGGAAAAACAATACATATCTCTTACATTTAATTGTAAAGTAAATGGCAATGTTTTAAAAGTACATGCCAAATAGGAAAGTATTTTAAATAACTATATTTAAAAATTTGTTAATGAATCCTTAAGGAAGGGCCACAAGAAGAGAGGATTAAATTCTATTAATGACTATGCTTCTCTAAAAATATTTTAAATTTGGAACCATTCTTTTTTTTTTTTTTTAATTTTTTTTTCCCAACGTTTATTTATTTTTGGGACAGAGAGAGACAGAGCATGAACGGGGGAGGGGCAGAGAGAGAGGGAGACAGAGAATCGGAAACAGGCTCCAGGCTCCGAGCCATCAGCCCAGAGCCCGATGCGGGGCTCGAACTCCCGGACCGCGAGATCGTGACCTGGCTGAAGTCGGACGCTTAACCGACTGCGCCACCCAGGCGCCCCTAAATTTGGAACCATTCTAAAAAATGACTTGCTACTGAATGCAATTTTGAGAACTCTGTTTCCCAAAGCGAGATTAATACATCTATCATAAGAACATGCTTATATACCTTACAATGTATTTAATTTATATTCAGTACATCTTTAAGGACTGTATTATGTTGAGAATTCTGCTCAGTTTAAAATAAAAAAAATTTAATATTTACTTATTTATTTAAATGTTTATTTACCCTTGAGAGAGAGAGACAGAGGGAGACCCAGAATCTGAAGTAGGCTCCAGGCTCTGAGCTGTCAGCACAGAGCCCAATGTGGGGCTTGAACCCACAAGCTGCGAGATCATGACCCAAGCTGAAGTCGGACGCTTATCCAACTGAGCCACCCAGGCACCCCTGTATTTATTTATTTTTGAAGGAGAGAGAGAGAGAGAGAGACAGACAGACAGACAAAGTGCGAGCGGGGGAGGCGCAGAGAGAGGGAGTCAGAATCCAAACCAGGCTCCAGGCTCCAGGCTGTCAGCACAGAGGCCGACAGGGGGCTTGAACCCACAAGCTGCGAGCTCATGACCTGAGCTGAAGTCGGACGCTTACCGACTGAGCCACCCAGGCGCCCCCAGAATTCTGCTCAGTTTACAAGAACGCATACGAGCCGCACGCTGCGGGAGTCCCTGAGGAGTAGCAGCCGTGGCTGTGCACTTCCCTTTGGCCTTGGGCCTCAACGAGGGCCACAAGGCGACTAAGGACGGGAGCAAGTTGAGGCACAGCCACGGCCACGGGAGCCTCAGCAAGCACACCAGGCTTGCGCAGGACGTGATGTGAGAGGTGTGCAGCTTTGTCCATCGAGCGGTGTGCCATGGGGCTGCTCAAGGTCTCCGAGGACAAGTGCGTCCTCAAGTTCACCAAGAACAGGGTGGGGACACACGTCTGTGCCAAGAGGAAGACATGAGGGAAGCGGCAGCCAAGGACTGAACCTCTCCTCTCTGGATGTAATAAAACCTTTTTGGAACTGGCAAAAAAAAGCACGATAACTCGTATTTTTCTTTACAGTAATGAATGGTGGATAAGTTATTTTCTTATTTCAAAGGTATACTATTTTTTGCTAGTTATCATATGGTGTAATTTTTGATATTTATTTTATGTGGTAAAATGGAATATTTAAAATTGTTCTCAGTGTAGCTAAATTTTACATTCTTTTCAAGTGACTTCATTAATATCAATAAAGAAATAAAAAGAATCAACAAAGCATATGTGAAAAAAGTGTACCTGTTGAATCTCTCCTCTATTATAATATTCATATTAGTGTTTTTTTTTTAAATTTTTTTTTACATTTATTTATTTTTGAGAAACAGTGAGACAAAGCGTGAGCGGGGGAGGGGCAGAGAGAGAGAGGGAGACACAGAATCCAAGGGAGGATCCAGGCTCCGAGCTGTCGGCACAGAGCCGGACGCGGGGCTCGAACCCGCTAACTGTGAGATTGTGACCTGAGCCGAAGTCGGACGCTCAACCGACGGAGCTACCCAGGCACCCCGTATCAGTATTTTTTCTTTAAGTTGAAAATGCACATTTCAATTTGTGTATTTCAGAGAAAAACAAAAAACTCTTGTTAAGACCCTCTCTAAGATTTTTTTCTTGGTCCGTTTCCTGTAACTTCTTCTCTAGCCACAGAAGGGAGGAGGAAGTAGATAAATACCCAGCAGGCGACATCAGGAAGACTGTGTTTGACTCCATCTGCAGGGTGGGAGCGGCAACGAGAGAAAGGGTTCCAAGAGATTTGCTGGGTTTCGACGGGGTGGGTGAAAAGCAGTCCTACCAAACGACACTAGAAATAAAAGTGCGGGTTTCGGGGAAGATGATGAGTCGGGTCTGGAATACGGGAAGCTCCAGGGAACTGAGACACGCGCGAGCAGGCATCGGGCAGCAGGCTCGGATACCGAAGTCTGGAGCTCAGGAGAGCGGCCTGGGCCGGAGACGGGGACACGGCCGGGGATCTGGGATCTGAGAGTCCCAGCGGCACCCACGGAGGCCAAACCAAGGGGAGCAGGAGAACCGTAAGCGGACAGATCCTAGGGAGCACCGGTGTTGCGTGGCCAGGAGGAGGCGGAGAAACCGACGACAGAAAGAGAGGTCCCAAGAGAACTGGGATCACGGAGTTTCAAAGAATCCAAGAGAACTCGTGGCACTTGGATTTGCCTAATAATAAAGAGATCTTTCTGGTTTGACCTCAAGGCACGGTGGAGAAGCCGTACGGACGTTATTCCCACCGTAACGGTGGAAGCAGAGACCGTTGCCTTCATCTTACAGATGCAGTAGACACCGAAGAAACGTACGAGCTCCAAGGGCACACAGGAGTGGTGAGGCTCCGGACCCCTTCCGTCCCCAGGGCTGGGCGCCCTCTTGCCAGCTCCAGAGTCGTGCAGCAGACGTGCTGCTGGAGGGACGGAGGACGCGAAGGGTCGGGCCTGACCTCGCGGTCACAGTGGAACGCGGGCCGGCACAGGAAAGCCCACGCTAAGGGAGGCCAGCATTTGGAGGAACGGGGAGTTCGCGGCTCTCACTCTGCCCTTTCGCACGCAACCCTGCCGCGCATCTCCCTGCCGGCTGCTTACCCTTCTTGCCATCATTCAGTCATACTCTGAGTCCCGATCGCCCTACGGGCCCTTCATTAACGAAGGCTGTGCTTGCTTTCATACGCTCCGGGGTCAATGGCAGGAAGTTAGGTTTCATTCCCCTCCTGCGGCTGCCCAGTGCAGATTATTTATTCCTTCTTGCTGACTTTGAAATGAATGCCATCGATATTGTCTATCCTTGCAGTCACTTATTCCTCTGGTTCCTCCTAAGCTCTCTCGCTCTCTCTCTCTGTCTCCTTTCCCCTATTTCTCACACTATTATCCTCATGCACTTCACCTAAAGGAAAAAATATCAACCTTTCTGCTACGGACTTCCGTTTTGCTTTTCTGACAGTCCATCACGAAGGGCCTTCTCCCCAGCCATCTAGAAATACTGGCTTTTAATGCTTTTAGAAATCTTGGAAATGTACGATGCCCCTATTCTTTCTGGGAATATAAATAGTTCTCCAGCTATGTAAGGAACAGGGAGAGAGAACTACCCAACAGGAAAATGTGTGAGTAGGCTGACGAACTTATCTCCCTTGACAGTTTTATATATATATATGGAGAGAGTGACAGTTTATATATATATATATATATGGGGAGAGAGAGACATACAGACATATAGGTGCCTGAAAGTAAAGAAAATAAAGACGTTCCCGATCACCTCCCTCAGTGTCCTCTATGTATCTGTAAAGATACACAGATTCACAGTCCTTCTCCTGGAGACCAGAACCACAGTTTCTGGAAATGGCCACACTCTAAGAGAATCCTGACAGAATACTTCTCATGACGATGCTTTTCCAATTCCTCATCTGCCAATATGTGAAAATGCTTCATGCATCTTATGCTGCGAGCAGAGGCTGAATGAGGAGAACAGTGCTCTCAATTTCAAGAAGAGAGTAAAACTTAAAAAAAAAAAAAGCCCTCCCCCCAAAAGAAGAGGATAAAGAAAACCTACAGATTTTTTTTTTTCCCTGCCTGAAGAACTAAGACCGTAAGTAAACGCGGTTTTGGAAACCGCAATAACTACCTTCCCTTGAAGCCTCACCGCTGCTTCCAGGCCTGCATCATAATCCGTGTTACGGAAGCACTGCCACCACTCGCGACCTTCGCTCTACCAAGAGAAGGGGTGTCTGCCTATTGCTCTTTGAAGTCTCAACCCCCGTGTCACACTTCAGGTCTCAAAGACATTGCCCTTCACCTGCCCAACAGCCGCCTACTTCCTTCCGAGACCCTTACGTTTCGCCTTCAAACTCCACCCCTCCTGTAAGATGGGCTTTCTCACTGCTTGCTCAGGACTGAGAGGTCAGCCCCTTCTTTCAGACTCCCCCCATCAGAAGGGCCTGTTTGACTTCCCCAGTTTAGGTGGCTCATGGCCGAATTTCATGGAAGGTTTCCTAGGAGGGAACCCCTAGGATGGTAAGAAAACAACACGACAAAGTACGGGGTCCTAGAAGCCCTGGGGTGAGAGTAGGTAACAGCATCGGTACTGCCGGGGTCCTGGGCGTCCCCGGGTCTGGTAACAGGGAGGTCACTGATGGTCCCGACGAGAGTGGTGTCGCCGGAGGGTGGGTGCTGGCCCAAGTGGGCAGGAGGATGCCTGGCCTGGCACGTGAGGAAGTGAGCACAGCGCAGCCCAAAGGGCTTGGCTATGAAAAGGGCCGAGAAGTACGGAGAGAGCAGGAGGCAGATGTAGGGTCACCGGAGGGAGGCTTTTCCTCAAAGATGGGAGATGTCCGGAAGTCGCTATGTAAGAAAGCACGACAGGGTGCGGGACAGAGAATGGGGCAGGGGAGGGAGTAACAGCAGGGTGAGAAGTCTCGGGAAGGCAACAGAAGAGGCCCGGCACCAATACGGGAGGCAGGCGGACCTTCCCGTCACAGGGAACGGTGCTCCTGTCACACGGTGACGGTGACGGGGAGAGGACGTGGCTGTCCTGTCGGCTGCCGGAGACAGAGGCGGTAGCTTTGGAGGCACAGCCCCTGTACTTTATGTAAAGGAACAAAAGGTTTAAAATTCACAAAATTCTTCCGTGCACAGGACAGGAGATACTTCATTGTGAATTCTACTAGTTTTAATAATTACCTTCATGATTGTGAACACAGAATATATTAGGCATACGTTCTTATAACCTACAGTCAGGTAGTGCAACTTAAAAAACCTGTTTTGTGCACAAGGCTGCCAAGATCAGGTTTCTTTACTTTAAGCGACTTCATTTTATAGGTAATGAACTCTGAAATGACTATAGACCACATAAAATATGGTAATACAGTGAATAACTTCAATTTAGAGAAGATCTAGGTCAGGAAAAGGAAAAATATTCTATAAAATAGCTGTGAGTCATTAAACCGATAAAATGTTGGTTACTAGGGGGCAAACATTTCACCTAGGATATTTTAGAAATATTTTACATCAAAAAAGTGTCTAAATGAAAAAGAAAATAAAATTACTTGGTGATAATTTCATGCTTTTATTCGGGTGTTGATAAAGTCAATGTATTCTTTCTAAAATTTATGACAGTGTTACTGCTAAGTGGATTTAATTTTGCTGATAAGTGATACCAATTATAACCGGGAAAAAGATCCACATAAAGTGCCAAACAGTTTTAACTGGAAAATAGTTGTAAAAACATGTAGTCTTCACACTTTCAATTCACAGAAAGGCTAACTCAGATTTGTAACAAAAATATTCCAGAGACTCACTCAAATAGGTCAGAATAATTTGTCATCAGCAATGTCAACGTTAACATTAATCAGCATGAAATATAATTAGCATGGAATGCAATTTTGATTTCTTTTAATGTTTATTTATTTTTGAAGGAGAGAGAGATACACTGTGAGTAGGGGAGGGGCAGAGAGGAAAGAGACACAGAATCCGAAGAGGACTCCAGGCTCTGAGCCCGACGCGGGGCTCGAACCCACAAACTGAGAGATCGTGACCTGAGCCTAAGTCAGATGCTTCACCGACTGAGCCACCCAGGCGCCCCTGGAATGCAATCTTAGAGGAGTATCTGTTACGTGCCAGAGAACATTTAGGCAACATGCTAGGCAAACGACCACACGGAGTCTTCCTCTTAGAGAAGTTGTGGTTTAATCACAGATATGAGAGACGGCACAGTGTAACAAAATGAAAACATGAGAAAGAACAAGACCTCCGGTGGTTCCAGAGATGACTTTAACAGAGGAGGATGGCCAATGGGCAGGAAGCCGACGGGCGAGGAAGTCTGGCCAGAACAGCAGGCGGCATTTAAGGCACTCCCCAAAGTGGGGCAGGTTAATGGCAGGGAATGAGGCCTGTGGAGGTTACTTGTCTGCAGGAGTGAAGTGTGCTTCTGAGGCCCTTGAAAATGAGTCGCTCGTGTGAGTACTACAGATTAATCTTTAATCTCTCAGATACTTTTCCCTTAAGGTAAATTTTTTAAAGTGTATTTATTTATTCTGAGAGAGAAAGGAGAGGGAGCGTGCATGTGCACAGGGCAGAGAAACAGGGAGAGAGAGAGAATCCCAACGCTGGGATCGAACTCACAAACCTCGAGATAATGACCTGAGACGAAATCAAGAACTGGACACTTAACCGAATGAGCCACGCAGGCACCCCTGTCTTAAAATAACTTGAATTTTCTGTCTTCGGTTTTTATTTTACGAATTCGCCTTAAGAATAACTTTTAATTCCTAAAATTACATATTTGTATTAATGCTTTATACGAATGCTGAATTAACCTCCTACTTACACTAATATTCTGCCACAAGGTCAGAATTTTTCTGGAATTTGCCTTCCCCCTGCCCTGGCTTCCTTTCTTCAGGGGAAAAATACAACCAGATATAAAGTAACTAGTTTGGGGGCACCTGGGTGGCTCAGTCGGTTGAGCGTCCGACTTCAGCTCAGGTCACGATGTCACAGTTTGTGGATTCAAGCCCCGTGTCGGGCTCTGTGCCGACAGCTCAGAGCGTGGAGCCCGTTTAGATTCTGTGTCTCCCTCTCCCTGTCTGTCCTTCCCCCACTCATGCTCTATCTCTGTCTCTCAAAAATAAATAAACATTAAAAAAAATTTAAAGTAAATGAGTTTATATCTATAGACATCACCCAAGTTTTCACAACTGGTAAATATGATATTTTTCTTCAAGTGTCAAAATGCATTCAGAAAGTATCTGTCATGAAAGGATACCTCAAAGCTGTAGCTTTGATCTAAATATCAGTATTTGGGATTTAAATATTATACCTAAAACCACTCTAAAGTGCCAGATTAACGACAATTTCCTAAAATCTTTACTAACTATGACTTTAAAGGTTTTACTTATTTTAATTTATAAATTGACTAATAAGAGGCCAAGGTCTGGTTAACATTAAAATCTTATGAAAACATACAGCAATCACAACACTGCCAGTATTATCAGTTATAAACACAGCCCATGATCTTCGTCAGTTTTTACGGCCATGTAGCAGATACCATAAATGTTACAAACATCTTACTTGATTACATCCTTTCAACAAACCCACGAAGGCGGGCATTACTATCTTGTTTTAAAGGTGATGAAAATGAGAATGAAAGAGATTAAGTGACTACCCGAGGTCCTAAAACCAGGAAAAATTTGAATATAAGCCTGCGAGTCTAGAATATACCCTTATTCACTACCCAGAGACTACCTCCCAGGAAATTCCCACTTGACGAAAGTACATAGGGATGTTGTGGTGCCGGCTGGAAGGAATCCGGTGAGGGCTGGGGTGGGGTGGTGTCACGTTTCCTACGAGGAGCACTCGTCAAATGTACGTAAAGTCTATGCGGTTCACCAGATGCCGACCCACTGCCGTGCGAGCAGGATCGATACTCGCTACTAATCAGCAGTTTGATTGCTGCTGCCTTCTTGCAGTCAGGGTGCCAATGTGCCCCCCTCTTTGTCACGTTTTGTTTTCCTTCTTATGGAGCGTTACGTGATACACTTGCTCTACACTTACTTTAAAACCAACGCTGACATACAAAAACAAAGTGAAAACAAATGTTGATTTGGGAACGTCGTAAATCTCTCGAGCTAAATGGCCACAAGTCTTCTGCACTCAATAAAAGGGTCATGAACGACTGACTTGGAAATTACACGCGCAGCTTAATTCTCCAACTCCTTCCTCAGATAACAGGAGAGAACGTTATCTGTTATTCACTCATCGCCACCTTCAGGTGGACCCTTTTTCTACCCGTCACAGACTGGTCCTTACGTGAAAAGGACCACGCAGGTCCTCTGCCTACTTGTACGGGTGTATTTAAATATATTCCACCGACACTTACTGAAGTGAAATTCGACTTGAATACATAGGAGAGTAAAGCTAACGCTATTTAGGAAGTACTTTTACTCCCCGTCTAGGACTTTGGGCAGGTTACGTAACCTCTTTGCGCCTCAATTAACTCATCTAGAACACGGGAGTATGAAACGAAGGTACCTTCCTCAAAGGAACGTTGAGGACTGAACACGGTCATACGTGTAGAGGGCTACGCATACGATGTGATACGCAGGAAGCCTTCAGTGAATATTTCCGGTATTCATGTTGTTACCGAGCAGGTGCATTTGTTCGGAAGCACTTCCGGCACCGCACCGCCAGGCCGCTCCCCTGGGTGAGCCCCCGGCCGACCACCCTTCTCAGGCCGCTTAAAGGGCTCCTCCTCTTCTGCCCGTTCATTAAACTGACCTGATCCATCTCGGGGCCTCTTCTCCCCTCAGTGCTTCCTGCGTGGTCACATCTGCCACCGTGGCTTCCAGTGCCATTTTCGATGATGATAAGAAAATCTGAACGCCTTACGTCCTAAACTGGACTCATTCTCTGCCCCCCCTTCGCTCTTTCCCCTACGATCCACGTATCCTGGTGAATGGCGCAATCATTCGCCTAAACCAGAAATCTGGGCATCGGACATGTTTCCGTTTTCTTCCTCCCTCTCATATCCAGTCAGTCATTAAGGCCCATCGCTCTATCACCAAATATCACCAAAATATCTATCAAATCTACACTCTTCTCCCCATTTCCATTACCTCCTCTCCAGCATACAGCCTCTTGCCCTTATTGCAAAACCTCATTGTTTCTTTTGCTCCCTCCTCACTCCATTCACTAGCCAGCTGCCAGAGCGATTGCTCTCATCTGTCACTTGCTTACTTTAAACTCAAGGGCAGCCCACGGTTCTTAGGATAAGGTCTAAACCCTTTAACACACCCTCTACAGGTACCTAAGATTAAGGTTCCGGCTGCCTCTCGGCTGACCTCCAACTGCCCTCGGCAGCTTCACACCCCTCCGAAATGGCGCCTGTCCTCTGTGTTTACACATCTGCATGCTGGTCTATGCTTCATCTCTCCTGACTCAACCGGTCTCCCACTCCTCTACTCCTACCCAGATTTTCTTACTGCGCCCTGAAATTCTCTCCACAGTAAACATCTTTCACCTATTCATTCACTGTATGCGTGGTCTTGCCTTATCTGAAGCCTGGATCTCCGCTAAGGACTTCTGAAAGGGAGGTTACTCATTTTTTCCCGCCTCACTGCTAATTCCAGACCTTTTTTTCTTCTAACCTCTTAACAAAAATTTCTGTTCCTTTGAGGCAAATGTCATCCGGCTAGGCCACTGTCTGTTCTTCCCTTCAGCGGTCATCTACCAAAGTGCCCTCTCCCCATCTCTCAGTCACCCGAGGCTTTAGTAGCTGGTTCATGGTCCATCTCTCTGATCACACTCTCTCACATCCTTGAGAACTAATTCTTGAGATTCGAATTCCAGGACCATACCTAGAACCCTGAAATGACCCAGAACCGTTTCACCTCTGAAATCGTAAACCTCAGCACTTTACTCGTTGACTGCCAGCTCTGTTCTGCTCTGGGACTCCTACTAGAGCTGGCTTTCGACCTCACTGGCAGATCTCACTTCCCTGTTCCACTTTCTTCTTTTCATCTCCCTTTTCCTTTCTTTTGCAATTCGACTTTCTTCTCTATTATCTTGCTCAGATTCCACGGCTCATTACTTAAAACCTCTTTCCCCTCAACAGCCTGAATTCCCTAGCCTGTGACCCTTCTCCGACCCATTCGCTCAGCAAAATCCTAACTCTAATACAGCTGTCCAACATTTCGACTCCCACCTGTAGCCGGCAGGAGAATCGTCCCATCACTGCACTGGCTGGTGACTATTCTTTCATGACCGACGCTATCTTCCGTCGGTCCCTTGAGGTCCCTTCTTCGATCCCTTGAGGTTTCCTAGGACTCTCTGGTTGGGTCTCTTTCCTAATCACAGAAGCTACCTTGAACCTCCTTTCTCCACACGTCCTACTTTATAAAAACAATCAAAGCTATCCAAAACAACCTGCTTCAGGTTCCTGCCACTGAATTTGCAAAATCTGCATGAAACACCCACCTGTATACATCCTTTCTTACTGGTGCAATGGAAAAGCTGTGCACCCTGTGGAATGCTGATCCTCCCATTCGTGCTCTGAAGACAATCCCTTCTCTCCCATTTTCCAGAAGTCTGTCCCACTCATACTTCCTTTCTCTCATTTCCTATCTCTCCCTCTCATCAACAGGAAACGTGCTCAAGTCTCTTGGTCTAACATGAACCAACATTCCCTGGGTCTGTCTCCGTCCCCAGCTACTGCCCTCTAATTCCTTTTGTTCACACCCAGGTCTCTCAAGTGGTCTGAACGTAATTTTCTCTTCCCCTAACACTTTCTTCTCTTGGCTTCTGTGTTAACATTAGCCTGATTCTCTTTCGCGTCTTTGATCACTCTGCCCTAGTCTCTTCCTTGGGCACTGCTTCCTCGTCTACTGCCTTCAATGTTGGTATTCCGCTGGATCTCTCTGAGGCCTTCTCTTCTCACTTTAGATACCCGGCCCCGTTCCTCCTCCCCAGACTTTAATTAAAATTGTAATCGCTCAGAGAGTTTGAGAAAATTATTTCTTACTTGATGAGTATTTTATTATTTAAAAACATCTATTAAAGAACATGGTATTAAAACATTTTCTATGTAGGGGCGCCTGGGTGGCACAGTCGGTTAAGCGTCCGGCTTCAGCCAGGTCACGATCTCGCGGTCCGTGAGTTCGAGCCCCGCGTCAGGCTCTGGGCTGATGGCTCAGAGCCTGGAGCCTGTTTCTGATTCTGTGTCTCCCTCTCTCTGCCCCTCCCCCATTCATGCTCTGTCTCTCTCTGTCCCAAAAATAAATAAACGTTGAAAAAAAAAAAAATTAAAAAAAACAAAACAAAACAAAACAAAAAAAACCATTTTCTATGTAGATTCTCTACTGTATGCAGACCTCACAACTTAATTCCTTAATAATACCCCAGTTAAATAAAACACATAAATAGAAAATTTTTTTAATAATTCTTTTTCTTTTTTAATGTTTATTTGTTTTTGAGAGAGAGAGAGAGAGAGAGAGAGCGAGCATGAGTAGGGAAGGGGCAGAGAGAGAGAGGGAGATACGGAATCTGAAGCAGGCTCCAGGCTCCGAGCTGTCACCACAGAGCCTGACGTGGGGCTTGAACTCATGAACCGTGAGATCATGACTTGAGCCAAAGTCAGGCACTCAGTCAACTGAGCCACCCAGGCAGCCCAAACACATAAACAGAAATTTAACAAGAAATCAAAATTACCTTTATCGCCAAGGTCTCTAAAAAAGGTTGATCCACGACAAGCTGGTTGGGTTCCTGCCAGTATATCCTCGATATCCTTTGAATATACATTAAAATCTTTAAGTTTAACTTATAAAAAGTACATTTTCTATGTCACCAAAAAACAAATGAAAAGAAATAAAGAAAGAACTTTCTCCCACACATACTACTTACCTTTTTGGTCAGCTTCTTCACTGAAGTTTTACCTATAGCACAAAAGAAACATTATTTAGTATCCATATTACTTGGTAAAACTCAACTTCCACTAACAAAGAAAACCATTTAAAAGACAAAATAAACAACTAAATATTTGATAAAAAAAAAAAAACTTGTCAATTTTGCTAATATCCTTATATCAAAGTTGTGAGCCGAGGAATTCCAAGTCTAAACACAAAGATACGTGGGTTCTTGTAAGACCTAGTTTTCAATTTCACTCACCCTACTTCAGACATGTAAAATCTTATCACCAGTTTTTTACTTCTCTTAGTTGTCTGTATCATAAATAAATTCTTGCCAAAGATGATTTAAAAATTCTTTTTGCTTTCACTGATTAAAAACATACGCATTTATGTTTTCAAAAGCTATCTTTTTGAACCCTGAAAAGTTCTCTGAAGTTTACAGCTCTTCAGTCAATTTAAAAGTCTAGCCAACATGACTATCCATTCTAAAGTAATGTTATTTTTAACAGTTTCCAATTGGATCACAGAGAATTCAAATTCTTGGGGCCCCCATGTAGCTCAGTTGGTTGAGCATCTGGCTCTTGATTTCAGCTCAAGTCGTAATCCCAGGGACGTGGGACTGAGCTCCGAGTTGGGGGCTCCATGCTCTGAGCGTGGAGCCTGCTTAAGATTCTCCCTCTTTCCCTCTCTTCTTCTGCCCCTCTCCTCTGCTCTCTCTCTCTAAAATTAAACAAAAAAAAAAAAAAAAAAAAACAACCCAAAAATTCTTTCAGGTGTTTAGCCATCTTTTTTACTGCTCACAGCATTTTCCTGACCCACTATAATTCTAAAGCAATCAGTTGCTTCTTTTGTTGAGACTTACTCTGATGACAGCCTCAAGTCATTTATACATCTGGAATACTGAGAAATGTTCTCCAGTACTTTGTTTCCTGCATAAGCCATGTGCATCACAAACTCCCCCTTCTGCTCTCAAGATTATCTTATCTATGAGGTTCCCTCAGTACAATGAAACGGTCTATGAAAGTTTAGGTGACGGGTTAAAAAAATAAATATTTTTACACGTGCCTTTTCCGTAGCGTGGGATGCTTAATTTGGACTATAACTCAACTGGGGATGAATTCTATCATTTGGCATTAATAAACCATCAAGATTTTAGCTTTGCACTATTAATAACGACAGTAGCTGTGAATATGATGGTCTCATTTTTAGAAACATCTATGACCATGTTTATAAACGTAGATGTTACTATTCTGGGATAATTTTAAACTATTACGTGTTACCCAATGACAAAGAACCCTGCATTCTAATATTAGGTGCTAATATACCATTAGATTATCAAATAGACAAAACTTATCATTTAATTTACAAACCTAAGGGTTTGTGTGAATGTGTGGTAATACAATGCCGATAACAAACCCCAGAAAACTATGTAATATGTGTATTTTATCTGCCTCTGCTATATTCTATTAAAAAAAGAAATTGATCATGACTCACTTACCTTATATTGTTTTTAAAGTCATATTCACATTTATTCATTACTATGGGCAGTTTTATTTTTAGACAATTAAGGTTAGTCCCCAAAAAGACTAATCCTTGTACCCAACTGAAAATGTATTCTAGGAAGTAATAAATGACATCTTGAAGGTGACAATATGGATGGTTTCTAAGTAATAAGACTATGTCTAAAGGGTCTTATATTTGCTTCATAGCTAGATTTTTTGTTTTTTTTTTTTGGTCTTTTAAAATCTTTGTTGTTAAAAAAATGCTCTACTTGAAACCAAGTGAGGAAAGAAGGTAGCATTTGCTTCCCTGCATCTAGAAGTCTTGATGTCAACAGCTAAGTCAGTAAAATTCAGTACTAGATGGAAAAATACAACAATAAAGTCATGAACCAATTGATAATATATTGGTAATATAACACCAGAATCACAGGTAAGAACTAAATTCTAAAACCCTATCAAGGCAGATTCCATCTCTGTCCTTTCCTTAATGTAGCCCAGTGATTAGCATTTAAATATTTATTGAATGAACAACTGAATAAGAATTAGAAAAGATTCCAGAATGTCTTCTTATTCATATCCTTGCCTTTCAGTGGTTAATAAATTATAATCCTCATTTTACAAATAAGACAAATAAGGCCTACTGATGCGCAAAAGGAATTAGGTCACAATATGGGCAATGAAGGGTGTCTCACCCAGGATTTTCAAAAACTGGTGTTAGATGCCTTGAGTGCTATTAAAGTAGTAATTGGGAACCTGTGGACCACTCTCAACATGTCAGGAAATTTCACAGAACTGAATGATTAAGCATGAGGTGGCTAGAGGAGCAACACTGGCTATTTCGTGTGGATTACGAGTTCTGCTTGGTATTTGAATAGGCCTTTGGTTATACAAAATGGAGAAACCATGTACCTAATGAACATCTCTTGTAAAAAAACATTTTTTAATGGAATCAATAATTAGAAGATGACATGTTAGCTGCCAAAAAGGGATCACTCTCTTACATCAAACTCATTTTTAGATTAAAAAAAAAAAAAAAAAAAGTCAGAGCTACCAGGGGTGAATGCCTAATCTCTTTTGTTTCCTCTTTCTCCAACTTAATAAACTTTTCCTTGAGTAAGAGAAGGGGTTGTGGGGGCGCCTGGGTGGCGCAGTCGGTTGGGCGTCCGACTTCAGCCAGGTCACGATCTCGCGGTCCGTGAGTTCGAGCCCCGCGTCGGGCTCTCTGGGCTGATGGCTCAGAGCCTGGAGCCTGTTTCCGATTCTGTGTCTCCCTCTCTCTCTGCCCCTCCCCCGTTCATGCTCTGTCTCTCTCTGTCCCAAAAATAAATAAAACGAAAAAAAAAATGTTTTAAGAGAAGGGGTTGTGGTGCTTCAAACCCAGAACGCTCTGGCAGGTCTCTCCAGCAGGGGGATGTCTCGCCCAGGTATGCCCCCTTGTATACCACCTGTTCATATGCTGTACCAACGAGGAGACCAGAGATCAAAAAAGAGGTCCATGGTCTGATCCGTAGTATGATGAGCCATGACCTTTATTCTTCTGACAGCAATTATAACATCAGGACATATTTATTAAATAAACCCAAATATATTTGGACACATTTTTCTATTTAAGAATAAGGAATAAAACCCATCTGTACATAATCTAATTTTCCTTCAGGTTTTTCTGATTTTTTTTTTTTTTGGAGGGAGGGGAAAAGTCCTGCTTTTCTTTCTTTAATTATGTCTACCTTCACACACACAAAAAACCCAGTCTTACTATATCCTCGCTATTCCATATACCCTCATGTAGTCATATATGGAAATAACAGAATGGGGGAAAGCAGCAACAAAGGTAGATCTAGAGTTGAGACTGTAATGTTTTATTATATGAGCATGAAGAATGGAAACTACATTGTGGCTTTTCTTGGCAGGGGAAAGCACAGGTCTTGAAGATCTACGAAGCACCGTGATGGAATTCTGGCTCAGGAAGTAGAATGTTTTTAAAGGTCTCCACCTCTCCTAGAGACTCCACCATGTGGCTTTCACCGTTTACAGGGGATTTCTGAGGCAAAAATAGGGAGCAAGCCATCTTGTTACAGGCAAACAGCCATTTTAATACTTAAAATAAGTAAAACTGCATTCATACACACTAAGTACCGTTACCGGTCAAACGCCAGCCAAAATAGCGTTATTTGATGATTGTAACTGTGAAAACATTATTAATGGTATCTAATTCCATTTCATTCTGCTGGAAGTAAGTGGGCTTTCGACACATAGAAGTTAGACAACAGAGACACTGCCGTCGTTATCTTTTGCATGAATATATGGAACACCTTGGCATCGATGTTAGAATTAGTACGTGGCAGGACTAGTTACTCCAATACTTGCTTGAATCCAGTCACGGCTAATATGGAAACCGAGGCAGAAAATGACACATCAGCAAAACAATTAAACTTCCTAATATCAGTAATAAAAGTGAAAACTGGAGGAAAAAAAGGAGGGCCAATTAAATGGCGTCATTTTCCTTCAACAGAGCACGTGGCTTGCTTACTTCTGCTGGAATAAATACAGGAATAGATACCCTCTGGTTGGTATTTCTTCTAGACGGAGACAAATGGCGATCTCCTGAGAGGCCTAAAACTGGCCTACTTGTCAACTTTGCCAAACTGCTCTTCAAATACATTTAAATTGGTTTTGAAGGGAAAAAAAGGTGACTCTTTTTTTGCAACCTCAAGTAGTGTGAAATAATAAGAACTACATTATAAACAGCAAATTATTTAATTCCAGTTTAAAAGCTGATGTAGGGGCACCTGGGTGGCTCAGTCGGTTGAGCGTCCCACGTCGGCTCAGGTCATGATCTCACCGTTCGTGGGTTCGAGCCCCGCTTCGGGCTCTGTGCTGACAGCTAGGAGCCTGGAGCCTGCTTCAGATTCCGTGTCTTCCTCTTTCTCTGCCCCTCCCCCTCTTGTGCTCTGTCTCTCTTCCTCTCAAAAATAAACAAACATAAAAAAAAAACTTTAAAAAAAAGCTGATGTAAAGGGGGAAATACAGCAGCTAAGAAACTAAAGGGGAGAGGGGAAGATATGGAAAGCTTCTCCAAATAAGAAATGTTGACGTTAACATCTGAAGGATTAGCATGAATCAGCTCAGTACTGAGGCCCGGAGAGTTGGGAGCTCTAGGAACAGGGAGGAGAGCCTGCCAGTCACTTCTATTGTGATGAGGAGGGAGGAGAGGGGCAGTGTCATGCAAGTAGTTTTGGTGGCAGGAAGCCTCGGCAACTGCTATCTAAAGACTTTGATCTTCTCTTTGAGTAAGTGACCAGGTAGTTTGCTAGAACACGTAGGAAAAGGTGTAAGAAACAGCATGTATGCATCAGAGATTGCTAGAAGAAAGAAAAGCAACAGACTTCTGTATAGGGAGGCTATATCCTGGGACCCTGATAAGTCACTTATTTTAGTAGTTTTATTTGTAAATGCTTTTGTAATTGTCTACATAGATAATCATGTCTCTGAACAAAGACAGTGAAAGCTCTTCCTTTTAAACCTGTAAGTCTCCTTTCTTTTTCTGGCCTTTCGGCACCGGCTAGGACTTCCGGTACAGTGTTGAATACGAGTGGCGGAGTGGACAGCCTTGCCTCGTCCTTGACCTTTGGGGCAAAGCGGTCAACCCTTCACCATTAAAAGTGATCGTAGCAACTGGCTTCATGTCCATATGGCATTTGGGGATCCAGCCTCAAAAGTGCCATACTGTCACTTCCACACATATTCTGTGAACTGAGGCAAGGGGAGGGGACACAGGCTCCGCCTCTTGATGGCAAAGCTGTGGAAGACCATATGGGAACAGAAATACTGTTGCAGCCATTTTTGGAAATACAATCTGCCACAGCATCTTGACCAATTTATCACCTATGTGCAATCTGAGCTGTGTTCTTCACTAAAGGAAATTCTATCCAGTCTTCTCATACCCTCTGGTAAGTCCTGAGCACTCTTAGCCCCACTGACCTCTCCACTGAAACTTTAATACTGAAGACAGTCTATTACCCAGACTCTTAGGCTGTAAATTCCACTAACACAATAACACTATCTGTTTTATTCACCACTATATCCCAACATCCAACACAGTGCTTGTGGGCTTTAAACCTAGTTCTTGTCACACGGGAAAATGCATACTCACTGGTTGGGGGTGAGTTGGTGATGAGCCGGGGGCATGGAGGTCTCAAGTTACTTGCCATCATGCAGTCTGACAACTAAGGGAATCCTTATTGGGCTCCATTTTAGGTGTGCATGTGTTTGTAAGAAAGCGCAGGGTAGAAATGTTTATGTGTGTAGAGCAACCAATTGGAAAAAATTTGATACTTTTGTATAGTGTTCAAATGCTGTTAGAGTAGATTACACTTAGAGCCCTGGTCTACACAGGTACTGACCTCATGTTTAACTGGAAGAATGAGAATAAGACTTCTTTTCTTAGTGAGTCTTAGAAGCCTAACACAGCAGTTATTTTTTGGAAAAAGAATTTATCATCAATCTGTGCTTTTAAAACGTTTGATCATATGAAACCCAAGCTACTTCCTATGAATCAATTCACTTTTCTACCAGAATTGCACTAGATGGATGTTTTGGTTTACATATCTGATAGACCCAAGAGGAGTTCTCTGGTATTAAAAAAGCACTTAGGGTCTTGTTTTTATTATTTTAGTGTCTCCATTTATGTTTTATTTTAAAAAATATTTATTTGAGAGACAGCATGTGTGTGCACATGCTCAGGGGAGGGGCAGAGAGAGAGAATCCCAAGCAGGGTCCGTGCTGTCAGCACAGAGCCTGACGTGGGTCTTGATCCCATGAAGATCATGACTTGAGCTGAAAGCAAGAGCTGGTTTAACCAAATGAGCCACCCAAGTGCCCCTCCATTTATGTTTCCTAACTTTAATAATTTTAATATTAATACTTAAAAAAATTTTTTTTCAACATTTATTTACCATTGAGAGAGAGAGACAGAGCATGAGATGGGAGGGGCAGAGAGAGGGGGAGACACAGAATCCAAAGCACACTCCAGGCTCTGAGCTGTCAGCACAGAACCCTACGCGGGGCTCAAACCCATGAACCATGAGATCATGACCTGAGCTGAAGTCGGACGCTTAACCGACTGAACCACCCAGGTGCCCCAATATTAGTACTTTCAATTGGGTACAAGGATTGCATTTTATACATGTATTTTGTAAACCTTGATTATGATATATTTCATATACCACAAAATCCATCCATTTAGGCTGCACAGTTCGATAGTTTTGTGAACGCACAGAGTTGTATAGTCATCAATCACCACAATCTAATTTCAGAACATGACATCACCTGAAAACAACGTAAAACCACTGGCAGTCACTGCTCCGCCCCCATTCCTAGGCAACCACCAATCTACTTTCTGTCCCTACAGATCCGCCTATTCTGGACATCTCATAAAAATGGATCATATAAAACGTGGCTTTTTGTGGCTGTCTTCTTCAATTTAGCATAACGTTCCCTAAGTTCATGCATGTTGTAGCAGCTTGTATCAGTACTTCACTTTTTTCAAAGAGCTGGATAATACTCCACTGTATGAATATGCTATATTTTGTGGATCCATTCATCTGTTGGTAGGCATTTAGTTTGTTTCTACCGGATCACATTCCCATAAGCAATATGTTAGGGTTCTAATTTCACCACATCCTTGTCAACGCTTTTTATTGTCTGTCAAAGACTGGTATTTAAACACAAGAAATTTGAAGCATAAACTTGAAACTAAGGGAAATTTGGAATATCTTGAAATCATAATGGACTATGTCAACAATGAATGTACATGGGTTTGACCTGTGAATGTATGTTCTCTTCCTTATGATTTTCTTAACATTTTCTTTTCTCTACCTTACTTCATTATAAGAATACAGTGTATAGTATGTGTAACATACAAAATATATGTTATTAAACTGTTTATATTATCAGTAAGGCTATTAGTAGTTGAGTTACTGGGGAGTCGCAAGCTCTGTGTGGATTTCTGACTGCATGGGGGTACGCACCCCAATCCCTATATTGTTCAAGGATCAATTGTACTAGCGAAGACCTACTTCAAATACAACTAATAAACTGAAACTAAGGGTAAGCTGTAGTCAATTTGAAAAGCATAAGATAGACTAAGAAGTTTTGTCTTCTAAACTAGCTGGCTCCGTGAGAAGAGCAAGTGATTCTTGGTCTTGGGGTCATGAGTTCGAGCCCCATGCTGGGTGTAGAGATTACTTAAAAACGAATAAGTATGTTAAAAAAAACTTCAGAAAATAAAATGTAGGTTCTATTAGTGGGGAGATGTGACTGAGCCTAAACCTTGTTGTCTCTTAAGAAAACCTGTGGAAACAACTATATAGAATTCTTTTTAGTCACCCAAGAGCATTTCAAAAAGCAATGATGAAACATTTCCGGAAGAACATCCCTACTTTTTTCACTGAAAATGAAAGAAGCTGGTGCAAAGACTTCTTTAGGGAAACGACCTTTTCAACAAATGGTGCTGGGACAACTGGATGGATACTCAAATGCAAAAGGATGCATATGGCCCCTACCTCTTACCATATACAAAAGTTAACTCAATGGATCATAGATCTAAACAGAAGAACTAAAACTATACGAACTTTTACAAGAGGTGAAATTCTTCATGAACCCAGATTGGCTCACAGATTCTTTAACGGACACCTACAGCACAAGCAACCAAGGGGAGCCTGGGTGGCTCAGGCGGTTGTGTCGACTTCGGCTCAGGTCATGATCTCGCGGTTCGTGGGTTCGAGCCCTGCGTCGGACTCTGTGCTGACAGCTCGGAGCCTGGAGCCTGCTTCCCATTCTGTGTCTCCCTCTCTCTCTGTCCTTCCCCTGCTCATGCGCTCTCTCTCTCTCCCTCTCTCTCAAAAATAAATATTTAAAAATAATTTAAAAAACTAAACAAACAAGCAACTAAAGGAAAGAAAATGGATCAACTGGACTTCATCAAGATTAAGACCTTGTGTGTCAAAGGAGACTATCAAAAAAGGGAAAAGACAGCATCCAGAACGGGAGAACATTACTGGAAATAATTTATCTGGTAACGGTCTAGTATTCAGAATATATAAAGAACTCTTACAACTCCAATAATAAAAACCTAAATAAGCCCGGTAAAAATGGGTAAAAAATATGAAGATACTTTTCCAAAGAAGATGTTCCAGTGGCCAACACGTACACAAATAGATGCTCGATATGACCGTTCATCAGGAAAATGCAAATTGGTACCACAAGACAACACTTCACGCTCACTAGGATGGCGATCATAAAAAAACAAACATTGGAAAATAACAAGTTTGGGGGAGGGTGTAGAGGGATGGAACCCTCACACGCTGCTAGCGGGAACGTAGAAACGGTGCGGACTCTGGGGAAGAGTTTGGTCGTTCCTCAAAAAGCTCGACAGAATCACCACACGACCCAGCATTCCGCTCCTAAGGGTACACCCAAGAGAAGTGGGAACACGTTCATGCAAAAGCCTGCACGTGAATGTCAGGGAAGTGTTTGCTTATGTGCGGTAACCAAACAGTTGAAACCACCACCAAGTGACAGATGACAAAACAGGAACAGTACGTCCATAAACTAGAATATGTTCAGCCGTTTAAGAAACGAAGTAATACATGCTATAACATAATGAGTCTTGAGAACACTATGCTCACTGAAAGAAGTCAGACACAAAAGGACAAATACCGTATGATTCCACTCATAAGAGGCATCCAGAACAGGCAAATTCATAGAGACAGAAAGTAGATCAGGAATATAACAAAGGTAAGTAGAGAGAGGGAGAAAGTATTAGTGATTGATCCCACAGCCCTATCCCAGACCTTCAGAATCGACATCATCAGGGGAGGCCGGAAAGAGCTGGAGATTTTTTTTTTTTTTTAATTTTTTTTTTCAACGTTTATTTATTTTTGGGACAGAGAGAGACAGAGCATGAACAGGGGAGGGGCAGAGAGAGAGGGAGACACAGAATCGGAAACAGGCTCCAGGCTCCGAGCCATCAGCCCAGAGCCTGACGCGGGGCTCGAACTCACGGACCGCGAGATTGTGACCTGGCTGAAGTCGGACACTTAACCGACTGCGCCACCCAGGCGCCCCAAGAGCTGGAGATTTTTAACAAGTGCTCCAAGTGAATGTATTATGAAGCAAGTTTGGAAAATCCTGTTATCGCATTTGATTAGAAAGAATGAAATTATACCTAATTTGATAGAGTTGAAAACGATCTCAGAGACTAGCCCCAAATCAATACCTATGATAGTGGCAAAAACAAAAACTATATATATATTTTTTAATTTTTTTTAATGTTTATTTATGTGACAGAGAGAGAGAGAGAGAGAGAGAGAGATCTCTTTGACAGAGCATGAGTGGGGGAAGGGCAGAGAGAGAGGGAGACCCAGAATCCGAAGCAGGCTCCAGGCTCTGAGCTGTCAGCACAGAGCCCTAGGCGGGGCTCGAACTCACAGACCGTGAGATCATGACCTGAGCCGAAGTCAGACGCTCAACCGACTGAGCCATCCAGGTGCCCCAAGAACTATATATTTTAACTATAACCATTTTAAAATTTAAGATTCATTTGTGGAATTTCAAAAGTCCAAGATAAATACACAAAGACATGGGCTCACACAAGCAACCCTGGCACATGCACCACAATAAACTGCCAACAGGTTAAGCCGAATTTGGTTTATTTATTTATTTGCAAATAGTCTATGTTGTAAGTATATACAAAGGCCCTCAATATATGGAGGTAAGGAACAGTCAGGACCAGTATGGGGCAAGCTTCCTGTGGTATCTTTCTACTACTGGCCTTATTCGTCTCTCCCCAGACACTCCCTGACATCTCTTCTGTGACTCCTTTGTGTTTACACTTGGCTTTTAGTAACAGAGGATTAAGCTGTGACTTTATTCTTAAGGGGATTTATATTATAAAAAGGCTTCTGGTTGTGGGAAAAAAACTTTTTTAAGAATGAAGCTAAAATCAGTCCAACAAGTGGTGGAACAGATATTTTTTATGGGGTAGCGGCAGCACTGATTTCCCTCCAATATTATTACCGATAATTATTATAAACTGTAGCTGCATAAACAAGAGATACAAATACCTGCCTTCTCTTGGGAAAGAGTTCTCACGGTAAAATGCACTCTGTTACCTTAGCCCAGACACTTTTGGTTTTCCAAAGCTACGTAAATTCATTAATGTTTGGTTTTCAGTTTTTAACCACCGAAACTTAAGCAGAGTTACAACTAAAAATCCTTATTGTGCCCCCCCGCCCCAATTTTGGGAATAATGCTTATTGTAAGATCTGTAAAAGATATGGAGAAGAATGAAAGAATTGAAATCCTTCGCACTCGGAGAACGCAGACACAACAGCTGCCCCGATGCTTTGCATCTTCCCTAATAAGAGGAACAATTACAGGAAGTGGCTAACATTTCAGAGCCCCCCACGTGCCAGAACTCAGCACTCTACTGGCATCACGTCACTGAATCTCCAGCCTTGAAGGGAGGTGCTGCTGGCATTCCCGTGTCGGTGACGAGGCAATCGAGGCTGGGAGACCCACTACGTCCAGGGGGCAGGGGCGGCGTCCCAACTCAGCACGCATGCTCCCAAGTGTGCTGCTCTCTTTCCGTCTCCATCCGCGCCTGGAGCCCCCGGGCCCTACGATCCGTTTGATGCCGCCACCGCTGCATTGTTCCTTTCGCCTGCTGGTGTTGTATTTCCCACCTGGCTCGGTTTCCACGTCCGACCAGTGCAATCGTTTCCTTGCTTCTATTTCACGTTGTCACATGCTCTTGGCCGACCCCAACCCTGGTCAGAGCCAACTCCCTGCCCTTTCCGTCCCAACACTTGTCCAGTGACCATGGAGAAAAGCAACTACAATCACGTTGATTAGACTCACTTGAAATTCGTAAGTAGTGACCTCCACTGGGATTACAATAAGGCTACTGGCGATCATGTTACATTTCTCAATCCTTCCGATCAAACCTGACTGTTTTAGAAGACTACTCTGGCAAATCTCCAACACCCCACCCCCTTCTTCACTCTCAGCAGATGACCTGGATTCTTAATTCACCGAGAAAGAGAAACAGAACTTGCACGAGCTCCCACCATGCAGCGTGCCTCTTCCAACGCCAAGCTTCCGCGGTGTTATTAGTCTCTTTCCCCTCCTACTTTCTCAAAGACTTTGTCCTGGAAACTCTCCTTGCTGCACTGTCACGTTTTCCTCTCTCATCTGTCAACGTATAAACTTTTGTTTTTCCTGTCTTAAAAAAATCCTCTCTTGATCTCACTTCCACTGCCATCTACTGCTTCAAACTTCTCTTTCCTTTTATGCCAAACCCCTCACCGTCTATTTTCATTTTTTTCCACTTTCTCTTTTCCCATTCCCATTAAAAGCGACTCGAGCTAGGCTTTTTTTCACACCACTGCACAAAACTGCACCTATGAAAAGCTACCAATAAACCCTCATGTTGCCAAATCCAATGTTCAATCCATTCATTTACTTGTTTTTTAACGAAGTATAGCTGGCAATCAATACTATATTAGTGTCACATGTACAACACAGTGACTCCACATTTAACACATGACGAAATTCTGACCACAAAGGTAGCTACCATCCTTCACCATACAAAGTTATTACAATATTTTATTTTAAAAATTTTTTCAATGTTTATTTATTTTTGAGAGAGAGACAGAGCATGAGTGGGCGAGAAGCAGAGAGAGAGGGAGACACAGAATCCGAAGCAGGCTCCAGGCTCCGAGCTGTCAGCACAGAGCCCGACGCGGGGCTTGAATTCATGAACTGCGAGATCATGACCTGAGCCAAAGTCAGATGCTAAACTGACTGAGCCACCCAGGCACCCCTCACTTGTTTTGGTTTTTAGATTCCACATATAAGTGAAATCATTTGGTAGTTGTCTTTCTCTGGCTTATGTCACTTAGCCTAACACCTTCTAGGTCCATCAATGTTGTAAGATTGCAAATTGCAAGATTTCATTTTTTTTTTAATTTTTTTTTCAACGTTTATTTATTTTTTTGGGGACAGAGAGAGACAGAGCATGAACGGGGGAGGGGCAGAGAGAGAGGAAGACACAGAATCGGAAACAGGCTCCAGGCTCTGAGCCATCAGCCCAGAGCCCGACGCGGGGCTCGAACTCACGGACCGCGAGATCGTGACCTGGCTGAAGTCGGACGCTTAAACGACTGCGCCACCCAGGCGCCCCTACAAGATTTCATTTTTTATGGCTAAGTAATATTCCACTGCGGTATAAAGATATATCATAGGCTCCCCCGCCTTTTTTATTTGAGTATAGTTGATACACAATGTTACATTAGTTTCAAGTGTACCACACAGAGATTTGACAGGTTTACACATTATGCTATGTTCCCAAGATACACTGCATCACTATCCATTCATCCACTGATGGACATGTGGGTTGCTTCCGTATCTTGGCAGTTGTAAATGATGCCGCTATGAACACAGGGGTGCATATACTTTTTCAAATTGGTGTTTTCATTTTCTTCAGGTAAATATCCAGAAGCGAAATTACTGGATCATATGGTATTTCTGCTTTTAATGTTTTGAGTAACACCATACTGTTTTCCATAATGGCTGTACCAATTTGCATTCCTACCAATAGTGCACAAGGGATCCCTCTTCTCCACATCCTTGCCAACACTTACATTTCTTACCTTTTTGACACTAACCATTCTGACAGGTGTAACGTGCTATGTCACTGTGGTTTTGATTTGCATTTCTCTGGTGATTAGTGATGTTGAGCATCACATGTGTCTGTTGGCCATGTGGTTTTCTTTTTTTTAAATGTCTATTCCGACCCTCGACCCATTTTTAAATCAGATTGGGCTTTTGGTGTTGAGTTGTATGAGATATTTATATATTTTGGATATTAACCTGTTATCAGATACATCATTTGCAAATATCTTCCCCATTCAGTAGGTTGTCTTTTCATTTTGTTGATAGTTTCCCTGCCATGCAAAAGCTTTTTAGTTTGCTGTGGTTCCAACTGTTCTTTATTATTTTTGTTGTCTTTGCCTGAGGAGACAGATCCAAAACAATATTGTTAAGACCGATGTCCAAAAGTTTATCACCTATGTTTTCTTTTAGGAGTTTTATGGCTTCAGGTCTCACATTTAGGTCTTTAATCCATGTTAGTTAATCTCTTAGCTTTAAATAACACTAATTTACTGAAAAGTCTTAAATTTACACTTTTGGTTCAATTCTCTTTCTCGTGTATCTAACTGCTTACCTAATCTCTTCTCTTGTTAATGAACACCTGCTATATGTCAAGTACTTTTCCGGGCATTTGGTCTGTGTCACTGAGCACAAGAGACAAAAATCCCTGCTCACAGGGAACAGGCATTCTAGGGGTGGAAGACAGACAGTAAACCTAGAAAATAGGTAAATTAGATATAGTATACATTAGATCATGATAAGTGTTATGAGAAAAACCTGAACAAGGTAAGAGGGATTAAGAGTGCAGCAAGATGAATGGGTGTGTGTGTGTGTGTGACTACAGTTCTTCATTGAGAAGGCAATTTTAGCAAAAAGGGAAGGGATTAACGAAGAGATATCTGGACGATGTGTTGCAGGCAAAGGGAACATCCAGTGGAAAGGCCCTAGATGGGACACGTTTGTTGTGTCTGATGGGAAGCAAGGTGGCCGTGTGGCTGGAAAGGAGAGCTAAGAAGAGAGTAACAGGAGTTTAAGGTCAGAGAGGTGATGGTGGTGGGCAGATAACTTTATAAAATACTTTAATGTCCTATTTAATTCAGCTCTGTGTATCTGTCTAACTTGGATTTATGAGAAACAGAAGGGCAGTAGATAGCATGCTTATGTCCAGTCTTTGGACAAAGGGCTAAAAATTTATGTTGTAGGTCTTGAGGATTTGGACAGCCCCCTCCTTCACTGCTGTCTGGGCTGGCTTTTTAGCAAACTTTCCTATATTTCCATTGCAAAGCCTGCAAATGAGGTTAAAAAAGAAATTGCCAATCTTAGCACATCCTTCATCCACTTCTGTGCCTCCTGCCTTAGTTTGGTCAGCTAAATAAAAATGCAGCTCTGTCTGACTAAATGAATTGAAATAAAGTGTCCTAAACAAAATTTATAAGGTAGACAGATACTGTGCGACATTCCATATGTGCTATTATAACAGCATTTGTTCTAAGGCATTATATAAATATGCTAAAGAATCATCTAATATGTAGGGGTGCCTGGATGGCTCAGTTGGTTAAGTGTCCGACTTTGGCTCAGGTCATGATCTCACGGCACCCGAGTTCGAACCCTGTGTTGTGCTCTGTGCTGACAGCTCAGAGCCTGGAGCCTGCTTTGTGTCTCCTCTGCTCTCTGCCCCTCCCCCACTCACACTCAGTCAGTCTCTCTCTCTCTCTCTCTCTCAAAAATAAACATTAAAAAAAGAATCATATAATAGGTATAAGATATACATTATATGATAACAGAACAATACATTCGATTAAGCATGCTGGCCATTAAGGCAAAAAGAAAAGTACGCTTGACCACAAAATTTTCATTTTCTAACATAACACAACGTTCTAAGAGTATAAAGACATATTATGGTAATCATAAACACATTTTCAGCAACGTTTTTAATTATGAAGATGCCAAAATTAATTCACTAAAATTATAATGTATGAGGAATACACCAAGTATCATATTCTACTAAAACAAGCAGCCTGATCAAACTACCATGAGAAAAAGTCATATGAAATTTGGCTATTTTCTCCAAATAAAGCTTAAGTGAATTTCTCATGGCAGTATTGCTGCTTTGTTATAAACACAGTTTTATTATGAAACAGTTGGTTGTTAAGTTGCTTTGCATGACTAAGCAAAGAGCGCAACACAGAGGAGAGACATAGGCACCAGCCAGAGCAACAAGGGCTCTGAGTGTTAAGCTAAAAGTTGTGGGAAACGCTAAATAATTTTAAGCGGGAGTGTAAAAGGATGAGTTGTTAGTATGGGGAAAAAAGAAGCCTAAACTGAAGGAAAGGCAGCCATTGCAATAATCCAGGGAGAAGTGCTGACAGCCTAAACTAAAGCAAAGGAAATAAGAAAAGGACAGACACAAGAGAAATTAAGGAGGCAGAATGAGCAGGTCTTGGTGATGGGCTGTATATAAAAATGAGAGAGATACAGGTGTCTGTGAAAACTCCCAAAAGGCTGAGTGGCTCAGGGAGGTGATGAGGGTTGTGCCATCACAAAGAAGATACGGGGAAAGAAAAGATTTGATGGGAATTCAGGCTCAGACACGTTGATTTTCTTTTTTAAAAAATTATTTTTATTTGTGAGAGAGAGAGAGAGGACATGTGCCTGCACACGCGATCTGCGGGGGCGGGGCAGAGGGAGTGGGGAGGCAGGGGGTGGGGGGAGAGAGAGGAGAGAGAGGAGGGAGAGAGGACAGCAAGAGAGAGAGAGAGAATCCTGAGCAAGCTCCGCACTCAGTGCAGGGCCCAACGTGGGGCTCGATCTCACGAGCCACGAGATCATGACCTGAGCCGAAATCAAGAGTTGGATGAGCCACCCAGGTGCCCCAGACGTGCTGAGTTCCTAATGCCTGTGGGGATAACACCCAAGTGTCTAACGGACAGCCAAGATATGTGCTTCTGGTGGCCACCAGAGTTTGAGGCTAAAGCGAAAAATATCTAAAGGAACAGCCACTTAAACAGCTGAAGTCATGAGTGACAATAAAATCATTCAGGGATTATGCATAGAGTGACTAGAGCTAAGGGAGCATATGGGCACTTAAGAATCGATAGGTAGAAGAGGAGCCACAAAACCAGCTGAGAGGTAACGAATACACCTGTTAGAGAACAACAAACAAACAGGAAATATGTGTTACAGGGAGAACAAAGTTTCGAGGAGGGAGTAAATGCTGCTCAAAGATTGAGAAGACTCAGAAAAAGCAGCCTTTGGTCTTGGCGATCTGGAGGTCGGTGGTAATGTTTAAAAGATAACATTCAGTGGCGAGGTTAGAGAGGAAGCCAGGCTGCGGGGCACTGAAGTGTACGTGAGCTGTAAAGCAAGGAGTAGGGATGGCTGAAATCTGGCTGAGAAGACAAGAGCCAAAGAGAAGCGGAGATCACGTTCACGTTGGGGATTTTTCCGAGAGTAAACACACAGGACGACTTGTAAACTTCGGAGGAGGCAGTAGAGATTCAAAGAATGACAAAACTAGAGGAGATGGTGGGGGAATTAGTCTCAGCAGCGTGAGGAGCACGCCAGCCTGAGGGTGTGTAAATGCCTTAGAGGGTCCAGGTGAAGCCGAAGAACGTAAATTTAGAGGCTCCAATCCGCACGGTCATGTGACTTTTCTCCCAAGAGGTCTTAGGTTTAACAAGAAAGACAAAGGAGAAAGATGTTTGAAAGCAAGCATTAGTGAGTGACAAGATGACAAACCATGCAGCTACAGAAAAGGAAGAAGATCCAGAAGTGCTGAGGTGTTTTGGGTATTAGAAAGTGGGGCAGGTGGAGGGTCGCCAGAGGCTGGGACTCTGTGATCTGAAATTTCTAAACCGGAGCAATCCCAGGCAATGGGCATAGGATGTGAGCGAAAAGAGGCCAGGTCCCTGGAACTGAGAACCTTACAGTTGTAAGGCTAAAGAAATTGAGTAGAAAATAGCAAGCTGGAATTCAATGTACAGGAACCTAAATAAGGGAAAATGGTGTTTCAACCACATAAACTAGTTCTCAAGGGAGCATGCTTTTATGGCATTTAGAGTCTGCAAAGGGGAATCAAAGATGGCACGGACCTGCCCCAAACCGAGCAAAGAATGTAGAGGCAGCATCGAACGTCCCCTTGAAAGAAGAGCAGGGAGGTGATTTACACAAGCCCCATCAATTACCATCAGCAAAGTGTATTATTTGCACGAAGTCCCAAAAACTACGTCCCGGGCAAAAGTGAGTTTCGGATCTAATAAATCTCAGATTGTTTTGTTTCTTTCTGTTTATACGATGAAGATCATGGGTCACTGGGTTGGCTCTGCTTTTCCTTGTTTTTCTGTTCACCATGATCCGAAGGAATGCAACCAAGATTATTATCTTCTTATCCACGATGAAAAATGAAGATGAAGTACATCATATGCATAAAGGACGTATTATTTGGCCTGCAAATTACTGAATTCTTGATTTAGCTAAATGCCTTCTGATGAGTTTAATTGCATTCCAATGAATAATAAAAGTGCAAACACTCTTAAGAACCTAAATTGGTTAAATCAAGCACTGCATAAAAACAATGAAACAAAGAAAAAAGCCATGTAAACTTTGAACTTGATTAGAAGAATAGCATGGGTCTGTGGCTAAAATAAGGTAAAAGCAAAAACTGGATTCAACTGAAAAAAGATAAAAGGGAAGAAATTCCTTGATAACATGAAGCATAGAATGATAGTTGATGAGGAATAAAATACAAATGTTTAAGGAAAATCAAAGGAGTGAACCACTGAGTTAGGGGAAGAGAAAACAAATACTACTGCCTATTATTTACAAGTATATGACACATTAATACTTTGAGGATGATGATCCGTTCCTTACAATCTCTACTTGGAACACTTATATGAAAAAATGAGCAAAAATTATAGTCTAGGAGACAGCATAGACATTTCTGATAACCAAGAGCTGTCTGGCTACAAAATATTTCTAGGTAATTCTTCCGTTATCTTTTGTTTTTTCCCATACTGTCTATCATCCCGCTGTTTTGTGTCTTTTAGAACCAAAATTTTCAGAAAAAGCAATCTATATCTGCTGTTTTCGTTCCTTCTGATTCTGTTCACCTGCCCACCGGTCTCTTGAAACTGATCTACCAAAGGTCCTAATGGCTCATGCTAGTGACCGAATGCAATAGCCTCTTTCCAGTTATCATTCTACTGGACCTTTCTGGAACATCCACCCACA
Source organism: Leopardus geoffroyi (assembly GCF_018350155.1). Taxonomy (NCBI): domain Eukaryota; kingdom Metazoa; phylum Chordata; class Mammalia; order Carnivora; family Felidae; genus Leopardus; species Leopardus geoffroyi. Next base: position 2,348,947 of record NC_059326.1, read on the forward strand.
CTCTTGACCAAATATTTTCTGACTTCTATGATACTCCATTCTCACTGCTGGTTAATAGTCGTATTTTAAAATTCTCTGTAATTGCCTCTTCTTGTTTCACTTACCTTTTAAATGTCGATTTAAGAAGCGTTTTAAACTTTTTCTCTTTTATACCCACAATATATTTTGCAGATGAATTAGAAAATTGTAAGAACAAGAAGAAAATATAAAAAACTGACAGGGCCAGAAACTCAGCGTGTACTATTAGCAGCTGGTGATACCCTTGCAGGCTGTATTTTATGCTTTATGATGAAACCAGAAATGAGTAGCAGAAGGAAAACTAAAAAATTCAAATATTGTGGACATTAAGCAACACACCATTCAAATAACCAATGGGTCAAGGGAGCAATGACAAGGGAAATTAGAAAATACCTTGAGAAGAATGGAAATGAAAATCACCACATACTGAAACTTATAGGACACATGAGAACACTGCCTACGGTGTTGCTTTTGCTACAGAAACTTAAGTGGGTACTGGGGAGCACCCGGGTGGCTCAGTCGGTTAAGCGTCCGACTTCAGCTCAGATCATGATCTCACGGTTTGTGGGTTCGAGCCCCAAGTCGGGTTCTGTGCTCACAGCTCGGAGCCTGCTTCCCATTCTGCGTCTCCCTCTCTCTCCGCCCCTCTGCTGCTCGTGCTCTCTTTCTCTCAAAAATAAATAAACGTTAAAAAAATTTTTTTTCAATAAAAAAAGTGGGTACTGAAGCCTCTATTATTGTTGAATTGTCTATTTCTGTCTTAATGTCTACAGTTTTTCCTTCATGTATCTTGATATGCTCTTCTTACTAGGTGCAGTTATATCTTGCTGATGGATGGCCCTTTTCTCATTATAAAATGTCCCTATTTATTTCTGGTAACATTTTTTAAAGTCTATTTTATTTGATACTAGTAGAACCACTCCAGCATACTTGTGGTGGTCGTTTGTATATCTTTTCCCATCTTTTCACTTTCACTCCTTTTTCTTTTTCTTTTTTGCATCTAGAGTACGTCTGCCGTTAACAGCAATTAGTTGGATGTTGTTTTTAAACCTAGTCTGACCACATGAAAAGATGTTCATCATCACTTACCATCAGGGAAATGCAAATGAAAACTACGATGAGCTATCAACTCCCACCTGTCGGAGGTGGCTAAAATCAGCAACACAAGAAACAACAGGTGTCGGCAAGGATGTGGCGAAAAAGGAACCCTCTTGCGCTGCTGACGGGAATGCAAACTGGTGCGGCCGCTGCGGAAAACAGTATGGTGGTTCCTCAAAAAGCTAAAAATAGAACCATCTTACGACCCAGCAGTTGCACTGTTGAGTATTTACCCAAAGAATACAAAAACACTAATTCAAAGGGATATATGCACCCTGTGTTTACTGCAGCATTATTGACAATAACTAAGATATGAAGAAGCCTAAGTGCCCATGGACTGATAAATGGATAAAGAAGATGTGTCCTATATATATACATACTAGATTATTTGGCCATGATAAGTATGAAATCTTGCCATTTGCACTGATACGGAAGGAGCTAGAGAGTATGCATGCTAAGTGAAAGAAGTCAGTTAGAGAAAGACAAATATCCTGTGAGTTCACTCCTATGTGGAATTTAAGAAACAGAATGAGCAAAGAGGGAAAAAAAGAGACAAATCAAGAAACAGACTTTTAATTACATGGAATAAACTGATGGTTACCGAAGGGGAGAGGAGTTGAGGGATGGGTCAAACAGGTGATGGGGATTAAGGAGGGCACTTGTACTGAGTACACAATTGCCGAATCACTATATTGTACACCTGAAACTAATATAACACTGTATGTTAATTGGAATTAAAAAAATCTAGTCTGACGAATTCTGCCTTTTGATTGGATTGCTCGATCCATTCCCATCTGATGGCAGTACTGACATAGCTGATTTACATCTACCATTTTACTTTGTGTTTTCTATGTGTGTTAAGCCTCGGACGTTGCTTCTCGGGGAGGCACAACTTTGGGTGTGCCCACAATCACTGGGATGACAATAGTTTTTGGCAGTTCTCCTGGTCCCTTTCCCTGACCGTATCACGGTGTTAAGCTCCACTGTAGTCAGCTAACTATTGTTTCTGAGAATGCCTGGGACACAGATTGCTTTGGACAGTAATACAATCAAAATTGGGCTCCTTGAAGGCATGGTTCCCATGGTCAGTATTTAATATTTGTTATGAACCCAGGAGGGCTCCTTCTAGCTGCCTTTCTCTCATTCTTTTCTGCAAACTAGCCAGCCTACAGTCAAGCTTGTTATCTTCACTGAACCTATCAAAATCCTCTCAATTACCTTTCACCACACTCTTCTACCTGTTTTTCTTAGAGCATCCTCAGGCTTAAGCTTCTCTCTGCTGTTTAAAATAAAGTCAGTTTCTTTGCAAAGAGATTAGGAACTATTTTCTTTTTTTTTTTTTTTTTACCACCTGCTTCTTCCCCCAGGCAATATCTTTGACCCAGGCCTCTAGAGCTGGGAGTAGGGCTCTGACACCTCTACTCCAAAAGGTGGGTGGTAGTAATCTCCAGTCTCAGTGTGGAAGCAATGCCTTATGAGCTGGGAAAAGAGAAATCAAGGTTTCAATATTCTCAGTGGCACAGAGCCCAAGGCAGACTCTCAATTCTGTAAGTGAGGTCTGGGGGGGCAAGAAGGGAGCTCCGACCTCTGAACTGCACTCGCACAGAATTTAGCCTTGGCAAGTAACTGAGGGCAGGCAGGATGAGAAATGGCGGTGTCCTGCTCAACCCTGGGAAGTGAGTCTCTGACTAGGAGCTGCGGGTAGAGGGAACCCTGTGTTCTTGGCTGCACCAGTCTGGAATGGAGTTTCGGCCTCAATGAACTGAAAGGAGGGAGGGATCAGTCTTAGTTCAAACACTACAGACCTTCATTTCTTATCCAATTTTAGCTGATTTTTTGAATATATGCTTCTCCATGTGCCGTATGGCCTTAAGAACATTTCTAGAGACTTTAAATGGTATTTTAAAATATTTAATCAGTTTCAGTGGGAAGCAGGTCCATGGAGCTCCTCAGGTTGACACGACGGGAGCTGATCTCTTCAGTTTGTTCATTTACTACTAAATAAAATTCCATCGTATAAACACACGAACAGTGTATTTATCCATTCTCTAAATGATGGACATTTGGGTTGTTTCTAGCTTTTTTTTGCTACTACTGCTGCTATGAGTATTCTTATACATATATTCTATACATGGGCAAGTGTTCCTGTTGGTTGTGCAGTATGTATACACAGAGGAAGGGGCTTTTTAGATCAAAACTTATGCCAACTTTACAAGGCAATGCCAAATTGTTTTCTAAAGCACCTGTTCCAGTCGATGCTTATAACCAATAGGATATAAAAGTAAGGCCTTATTGATCTATATCCTCTATAGCCTTTGTTATTAAGAGACTTGACTGTTGAAAATCTGAAAGGTATAAACTTGTACCTTGTAGTCACTAATAAAGGTAAATATATGTTTAAGTTTATTGTTCTTGTATATTTCCTCTTCTGTGAATGCTATTTGTTTCTTCTGCCCCATTTTTTGATCAGGTTGTCTTTTTCTTATTGATTTGTAGATTTGTACATATTTTAAATATTCTTTGTCAGCGCCGTACATAAATGTTGCCAGTTGGTGGCTTGTCTTCAATTTTTCTAATGTGACTTTGGATAAACAGAAGTTCTAATTTTAATATAGTTGAATTTGTCAATCTCTTATGTTAGTCCTTTTTGTGTTTTAAGAAATGTTTCTCTAGCCCAAGGAGACAGATTTTTAAAATTATTTTTATAATTTAACAATTTTAAAATTATCTCCTTCCATATAGAGTAGATTTATTGAATAGGTCCTCCTTTCCACGCTGATTTACAATGCCCCTTCTATCATACATGAGCTCCACTTATGCCCATGTGTTTCTGGGCTCTATCCTGCTCCAATGGCCAATCTGTCTATTCCTGTACCAATGCCACTTGATATTAATTACTATAACTTTATAATAAGTCGTAAGCTGGTAGGAGTGTCTTAGATAGTTCAGGCCTGTTGTTTTTCCACTCAAAATTTCAAATCAGCCTGTCATAATACATACACACACACACACCCTACTGGGACTTAAAAAAAAATTTTTTTTTAATGTTTACTTATTTTTGAGAGAGTGTGAGCAGGAGAGGGGCAGAGAGAGACAGGGAGAGAGAAAGAGAATCCCCAGCAGGCTCCTCACTGTCAGCAGTGAGGCCGATGTGGGGCTCGAACTCACGAACTGTGAGATCACGACCTGAGCCAAAGTCAGACATTTAACAGACTGAGCCACCGAGGCGTCCCACCCTATTGGGATTATTACTGGAATTACACCGAATATATAGGTTAGGGGTTACAAATTGGGGTCTATGGACCCAATTATGCTTGCAGAAATGTTTAGTTGTGTAGCAGGGAGTTTGACACAATTTTGAAATTTGAATGCTTCTTACAGCGGACCCCTTCTCCCCCACCACCATCATATTGTACGTTGATTCAATCTACATAATACTTTTCTGCCTGGTCCTACATGTTACTGAATTTGCCACTCAGTCTTACATACCATTCCTTCCAAGGATTCTCTTGAGGGTCCCAACTTCCTTCTGAAGATACCAGCTGAAGGCTCCAAATTTCCCACTTCCTTATTATGCAGAAATACTTAGCCCATCTTTGTCTAATTCTGCAACGTTGGCCATACCCAAAGGATATTACTTTTTATAACTAGATAGATTCCTTTTATCTTCCAGATAAAAGAACAACTTTTCCTAAAAGGAATTCTGAAATCTTAATGTTACTTACTCAGAATATGGCCAACTTTAAAAATAATCTTTTCTTTTATGGGTTTTGTACAAAATGAGAATCATATGATACTACTTCGCCCCACTTGGTTAACATGGCTAGCGGTTTATCAATTTTATGATCTTTCCAAAAGTCCAGCTTTTGGTTTCATTGATTTTCTCTATTAATTTCCTGTTTCAAATTTCAATGGTATCTGCTCCAATATTTTATCTTCTGCTTGTTTTGGATTTAACTTGCTCTTCATTTTTGAATTTGCTAAATTGGAACTTAGATTCTGGATTTTAGGTATTTCTTTTTTTCTAACCTGCATTCAGTGCTAACAATTTCCCCCTAGGCATGGCCTTTGCTGTATCCCATAAATTTTCATCGGTTGTATCTCCATTTTCATTTAGTTCAAAATATTTAAAACTTTTTTTTTGGACTCATGTTTTATTTAGAAGTGTGTTTTTTAGGGGCTCCTGGGTGGCTCAGCTGGTTAAGTGTCTGACTCTTGATTTGGGCTCAGGTCATGATCTCGCGGTTTGTGAGTTCGAACCCCGCGTCGGGCTCTGCACTGACAGGGCGAAGCCTGCTTGAAATTCCCTCTCCCTCTCCCTTTGCCGCTCTCCCACTTGTGCACTCTCTCAAAACTAATAAACAAACTTAAAAAAAGAAAAGAAGTGGCTGATCTTTAAATACTGTGAAAACTTCCAGTTACCTTTGTTACCGATTTCTAGTTTAATTCCATTGTGGCCTGAGCGCATGTTCATATGATTTTTATTTTTCTAAGTTTGTTTGGGTGTGTTTGATGGCCGCAGATGTGGTCAGTCTTGGTGAAGGCTCCAGGTTGGAGTGAGAGTGTAATCCTCTGTGGCTGGATACAGTATTCTGTAAGTGTCGGGTAGATCCGGTTGGCTGACTGGGCTGCGTGGCTACATCCTTACTCATTTTCTGCCTGCTGCTGCCAATCACCGGCAGGGGGCTGCTGAAGTCTCCAGCCTAAGGGTAGATTCACCTACTTCTCCTCGCAGTTCTATCCGTTTTTGCCTCATGTATTTTGACGCTCTGTAGTTAGCCACATACGCAGTAGGGATTGTTATGTGTTCCTTAAGAACTGCCCCCTTTTGTCATGATATAATGCCCCTCTTTATTCCTGAAAACTTCCCTTGCTCTGAAATATGGTTTGTTTGTAATTAATATAGCTATTCTAGCTTTCTTTTTTGCAGGGTTAACATGGTACATCTTTCTCCATCCCTTTATTTTACATCTATGTCTTTATATTTAAAGTGAGTTTCTTTTCCATAACACATATAAATGAGATACCTGTCTCTGATTGGTGTCTTTAGACCTTTCATAGCTAAAGTGATTATTGATATAGTGGGATTACTATCTACGGTATTTGTAACTGTTTTCTGTTCATCATTGTTTTTTGCTTCCTTTTTTGTCTTTTTTGTATAATTGGATTCTCTCCTCTCATAGCATGTCAATTATATTTCTTCAAATATATTTTAGTGGTTTCCCCAAGGTGTGCAACATACATTTATAACTAACCTAAGTCTACCCTCAAGTAACACCATACTGCTTCACGGGTAGTGCAGGTGCCTTATAGCAGAGCATCCCCGGTTCCTCAACCCCACTCCTCAGAACGCTGCTGGCATGCGTTTCACTCTTCCATAAGCTATCATCATTGCTGCTATTGTTATTTCGAGAAAACTGTCAGATCGGTTAAGAAAAATGATTTTCTTGTGTCTTCATTTATTCCATTTCTAACTCTGTTACTTTCTTCATGTAGACCTGAATTTTTGACCTCTGTCATTTTTCCTTCTTTCAGAAGAACTTAACATTTCTTTAGGGCAGATCTGTCTACTGATGACAAATTCCCTCAGTTTTTGTTTGAGGAATTCTTTATTTCTCCACTGTTGAAGGATAATTTCATTGGGTACAGAATTCTAGGTTGGTGGATTTTTCTTTCAAAATTTTCAGTATTTTACTTCATTCTCTTCCTGCTTGTATAGCTTCTGAAGAGAAGTATGACATAGTTCTTATCCCTGTTTCCCTTTAGGTGAGGTTTTTTCCCCCCCTCTGACTTCTATTTCCTCTCTGTCTTTGATTTTCGTCTCTCTTCGTCTTTGACTTAATTTTCTCTTTGAGATTTTCTGCAGTGTGAATGATATGCCTAGGTATAGGGTTTTTAAAAATATTTATCCTGCTGGGAATTCTGTGAGCTTCCCGAATTTGTGGTTTGGTGTTTACAAATAATTTTGGAAATTTATCAGTTGTTAATAACTCCGAATATTTCTTCTTTCTTCTTCTGGTATAGCCATTATGTGCATGTTACACTTTTTTGAATTGCCCCACATTTTTTGGACACTCTGTTTTTTCCAGTCTTTCTTCTTTTTCAGTTTGTCAAGTCTCAATTAACATGTCTTCAAGCTCACTGATTATCTCCTCGGCCCAGGGCGTTATTCTTATGACACCATTAAAAGCACTCTTCATTTCTATCGTAGTGTTTTTTACTTCTACGTTTCCTTTTGATTCTAAGAGTTTCTCCATCTCTGCTTACATTACCTCTCTGTTATATGTTGGCTACGTTTTCTACTGGAGTCCTTAGTTATATGAATCATGGCTATTTTACATTCTGGTCTGCTAGTTCCAAAACCTTTGCCATCTTTGGATTTGGTTCTGGTGTTTGCTGGGTCTCTTCAGACTGCCTTTTGCCTTCTGGCACGCCAACTGACCTTCCTGAGAGCCAGCTACGATCTAGCAGGCGAACGTTACTTAAGGAAATAGGTCTTAAGTGTGAGGTTCTGTTTACCTGGACGACGTCAGGATGGGTTTCCTGTCTGCTCTGGCTGCCGGTGTCAGAGGCTGCAATTTCCTCTGCTGTCCTTGTGTTGTCTCCTCTGCTGCTGTCATTTCCCTAGAGACTCCTTCGTGCACACGGCCCGAGAGGCACAGTTCTGTCAGTCGTACCCCTCTGTCAGACAGGAGCCCTGCTGACGTGTGGGGAGGTGGGGGGAGAAGCTCTTCCAAAGCCTGTGGTTAGGCCTCAGTCGGCTAGTGAGCCTGTGTCCCCGGGCTGTGACCCTCACAAGCGCTTTCAGGTTTTTGTTTTCCTTCTTAAGTGAGACAGAAAGGCTAGAGGGGGCCAGAGGTGGGTACTACGTTCCTCAAGGTTGGTTAGGCTGTGGGAAAACACCAGTGGTCGGAACCTGGTAAAACAGTGTCCTGTCTGTGAAGGCCTTTGCTAAGGAGAACCGAACGCTCTGGGAGTCTCTCGGATGATTACTTTTCCCTTCCCCTCGAGGGAAGGAGGGAAGATTTTTCTCAGATCTCCACTGTGACACATGGTGGGGCTCCTCTAAAACTCACAAAAGTACCTGGGACCCTCGTGGCTGGGTCTTCACAAGTTCTTCTCTCTCAAGCTAGCCCATGCTCAGACTCTAGCAATTAGCCAAACCACTCTCTAAATATGCCTACCAGATGCTGGCTGCAGTGGCGGTTTCTGGGCAGTTTCTGCCCTGGGTAAGCTCTGCGTCTCTGGATCTGCCCGTCCCCAGTTTTCAGGTCCCTGCGCCCTGTGGTCTCAATTCTCTGATGGATCTAAAAAGAGTTGCTGATTTTGAATGTTTCAGCTTTTTTCTTGCTGTGAGGATAGGAATCACCGTGTTCAAACTCTACACGTTGGGACGGGCTAAATTACATAAAAAAAAAAAAAAAATTCTTTTGTATCTCTCCAGTCATTTACTTAGACTAATTAGTTTTCTAGCGGGAATTTACTGCAACAAAGTGAGTACATGTTTTAAGGGTTTTGATACATACTGCCAAACTCCCCTCCAAAGAAGAGGTAACCAAAATAACCTACATTTATTTTTCTGCTCACAAACCTTCACTGGTCCTTCACTGGTCACAGACGATGTCCACCCAACTCTACCAAACACACGAGTCTCTGACGGCTGCATAGGGTTACTGTACAATATGGCCCTTATCTGTTTTCCGGTTTGACCTGTCACTACACCGGACCCAGTTCTTCGGTTTTAGTGTCTACAGCATGCCACGATGATTCATTTTGTTTTTGGTCGAGTCACGTCTCCATCTCGACAGTGCTCTCCCAAGTCTTCGTGGTCTTTTCAACTCAACCCGCACTCCGTTACTGCTCCCTGAGGCCTCGCCCACACAGCTACCTACCGCACACTACTTCTAGCACACTCTGACAGGGGTCAGCGAGGCAAGGAGCTTTCAGAGAACACCTCTATAATAGAGGGCACAGAGGATAGGCCCCAGTTTACTCTCTGCAAAGTAAAAGGGACTAGTTTAGGTAATAAAACTAAGAATTTCTAACATCATTTGGAGTAACTAAAAGTTGACGGTTTAGGGCAGAAAAGTACAGTGGACTTTTGCTTCTTATTGTATTTGTGGGTTCCCCTCCATTGCTCTAATCTAGTTTCATTTTTTTTGCCCAATTTGAAACACCAATAGCACCAAAAACTAATATCCTGAATAAATTTATTCTATTAAGAACCTAGTTAGTGACATTGAAAAACGTACCTAGTTTTCCTCTGGCTCTTTAGAAAAACCCATATACAAAACAACTATTTCTTAGATAAATACATAAAAAGTTGAACTAAATTTGTGTCACAAAGAAGATAAAGTCTAAACAATAAGCAAATGCGTGGCACAAAGAATTATAATTAAAATGAAGGGGCGCCTGGGTGGCTCGGTCGGTTAAGCATCCGACTTCAGCTCAGGTCATGGTCTCACAGTTCGTAGGTTCTAGCCCCGAGTCGGGCTCTGTGCTGACAGCTCAGAGCCTGGAGCCTGCTTTGGGTTCTGTGTCTCTATCTCTTTCTGCCCCTCCCCTGCTCGTGCTCTATGTGTCTCTCTCTCTCTCAAAAATACATAAACATGAGAAAAAATTTTAAATGAAGAAAAGCTGTTACCAACTCTGAAAAGTAGTATTTTTTCAGCCTTAATGTTTGATTTTTTTAAAAAAACTTAAAAAATCCAAAAAACAACTCACGTTCCATTTGCTCAAACATTACTGAAAAGAGGAAGTCTCGCGGTGTCATGTAAGATTCGCCCTCATGTTCCAGTGAAGAAAACTGCATGAAGCGCTGTTTACGAAGGGACAGTTTTTCTCCCATCTCTCCAGAGTCGGCCATTCTCTAAAAGAAAAAGGGATTGCAATTTAAGACTTTTTTTTAGGATGAGTCCTCAACTTAGCTACTTTTAACACGATCTTGAAAGAGTAGTTTCAGTGTCTAGGTCTGCCAATCTCCGATTGTTTACATCGTTCGTTTAACCACTGTTTACTTGAGTGTCTACCTGCCCCTCTTTCAGGCTCGAGGAGCCTTTCAGGCTCAGGAAGATGACAACTAACGAATACACACGGAAACTCATGCAGGATAATGAGAAGCGCCAGGAAGCAAGAGCAGGCCGGATAAAAGTCGTAAGGGGTAGTATTTCAGAGAGGACGGTGAGGGGAGGCCTTTCCAAAGAGCTGACACTTACAGAGACTAAATGAGCGCAGTCATTGAGCCACGGGGCTCTCTGGAGGAAGAGAATTCTAAGCAGGGGGTAGCGTAAGATCCAAACCCAGGAGATTCCCGTGTGTGTGTGTGTGTGCGTGTGTGTGTGTGTTTCTAGGTAAGCTAGAAACTGTTCAGGGAACAGTGTGGCAGTCAATAAAATCAGAGAGATGGGTAGGCAAGAGTTCAAGTACAGTTGTGCTTTTTCACAAAGATAAAACATGTCATGTCTGATAAACAGCCCTGCTTTCAGAAATCTACTTACGTCACAGGTGGAAAGTGCTAAAAGGATAAGAAATGGGAACTGGTAAAATACTCTTAGTACAAGAGCCTGTATATCTCAGGCAACGGCACCTAGATCTCGACTCAAACGTGGACAGAGACAATATCGAAATCTTTGTTGCTGACCCTTCGTTGAGCACTTGTTATGTGCTAGGGACTACACTAATAAAGCCTTCCACACCATTACTCAGTCCTCACCATAACTGAACAACAGACACTGCAGGAGGCATGGAGACTAAAGTCAATGGCACAGCCAGTATAAAAAACCAGAAGTGTCCAACTCGCAGTGTTTGGACCCTTACCTACCACACTCACCTCCCATCCAAGGCCGGGCATCGTATCCCAGACATGTGGAAGGAGACGACACAGGGGTTAGCGCAGACACCAATGTCAAGATGGCAGCAGATGCAGAAATCCGAAAGCATCCTCTCACCTTGGATTGTTTTCCTTACACCACTGCTCTGATCTGAACCACAACATCCTCCCTGGACACATCACTTTCCTTTCACAGTTACTACCACTGAACCTATTATTTGCCCTGACACACAGTGACGTTCGCTGACTAGAATCGAAGGGGGGGAAAATGTGAATTCCAGTTGCTTCAACCTCTCCAAATTCAGAGCCAACAAAATTCTAAGTCAACAGCTCCTTTTGGGCTGATCTCAGTCCTTTGCCTAGTATTAACGCTCTCTCCTCGGTTTGACTGTTGCTTTCTTCGACCAGCTAGTTTCATACCTCTGTGGTGGTCTGTGTAGTGCATTTCAGAATACTAAACATACATACTCAGTAATACTGCAACGACCTGAACCCCTAGCTTCCCCAGAACTTGTCTATTTGTGTCTTTCCTTTTATTTCTCCTTAAATTACTACCACAAAAGTAACCCAAGAGTCATGTTTTCATTGTATTACTCCATACTCTTATCCTAATCATCAGAAAAGTGAATTTTGGGGCATCTGGATGGCTCAGCTGGTTAAGCGTTCAACTCCTGAATTCAGCTCAGATCATGATCCCAAGGTCGTGGGATCGCGCCCCGTGTTGGGGTCCACGATGAGCACGGAGCCTGCTTAGGACATTCTCTCTCTCCCGCTCTCTCTGCCTCTCCCCTACCCCACTCATGCTGTCTCTCTCCAAAGAGAAAAAAGGAAGGAAACTGGATTTTATTACCACTCCAAACGTTTTATATGAGGCAGATATAGTAACAGATAACATTATTACTTTATTTAAGAAGCTGATACCGAGTATTTGTAGGAAAACAGTGGTAAACAAGACAAACGTTAATTCCTATCAGCATGCACTAAGTGCTCTGGCAGTGAAAAAAAGGATACAAATGAGATAGGAGAGAGCGGGCAAGGGTCTGCTCAGTAAACGTCACAGCACTGCCAAAGTCCTAGATATGAGAGAGAATACAGTACAGCAGAAGAATGGAAAAAAGTTAAGGGCATATACACTATTAGTTTAGAGAATCGTTCTATTTACTATACTAATATTATTGTATAGTTTATTAAGAAATTAACAAGAGTGAGTGATCCATACAAAAATACAGTGTAGTTCCAAATTCTTTTTAAAATTTTTATGTTTATTTATTTTTGAAAGACACGACAGAGACAGAGCACAAGCAGGGGTGGGGCAGAGAGACAGGGGGACACAGAATCCGAAGCAGGCTCCAGGCTCTGAGCCGTCAGCACAGAGCCCGACGCGGGGCTCGAACTCACGAACCGCGAGATCATGACCTCAGCCTGAGTCGGACGCTTAACCGACTGAGCCACCCAGGCGCCCCTATATTTCCAAATTCTTAAACAAACGTCTTTTTTTAATGCTTCCTAATATGTAAATTGCTCCTGACTAATTAAAAGAACAGCTTTTTGCCCAACTTAACCCTTTTTGTGTAAACAAACTCTTAAATTTCAACCAACTAAAAGGAGTCCATTACTCATTTATGCTCCTCCTCAAATGGTTTCATAACAGGATGGACTGTTACCTCTGCGTCTCTTGGTTTTCATGATGTCCTCCCCCTTGTAGCAATCCTATTCTTTCCTGGTGTGTCAAAAATGACCGAGAAGTAAAAACAAACCTTCCACTATTTTACAGCAAGACATGAAAACTACTTGCAAAGAAATCCTATTTTTTTCTTCTAGGAGATTTGGACCCTAAAAATCCCCTATCTCATGGTTACCATTCCATATTTTCCATATGCCTGTATGTCTGTAACTTGCATAAGCATAACATTTCCGAGGAGCCTTGAGAAGAATCAATTATTCTGGGAAGTGCCATTTTCAATAATGGTCGACTGGGTTGTCATCCCTTCCAGTTTTGATTAAATGTCCTCTCCAGTGAACAAGAAAAAGTAGAGGAGGTAAAACTAAAACTGCCTTTCACGGGCAGGTCTCTGAGCTTAAAGTTGGCATATGAATCCCAGGCCATGAACTTAGAAGGTCACTTAGAAGCAAATGACCTCCAAATCTGTCCTACCGCCATGACTTTATCAGCAGATGCTATGAAACACAACTGTCTGACAACCCCTACGAACACCCTCACAATCCACTCTGGTATTGTGGCCTTTAATTCCTGCTACTTCGTGGTATAAACACACCTATTCTTTCAACTACCTACAAACCTTTCAACTCCCATGGCAGTACTCCCATGGCATAATGTCTCTTTTTTTCCCTCATCCTTTCTACTACCTCTCCCGCTCTGCTTACTGAGTACACAGCTGTCACTTGGAGGTCGCCACCACCGTCGGTTCTAATCCTACCACTTCTCTTACGGAACACAAAGTGGAGGCTCCAAGTCAGCCTCTTCCCGTTAGTCTTCCCCGCATCCTAATCCACCCTTCAAGTAAAAACTTACTGGAGCATCTACTGACTTGAGGTCTCTCTAGGAAGAGACAGGACACGTACGAGTCAAGGCGGCAACAGGATAGTAGTAAAGCCTAACAATAATAGCCGGTGTTAATACAGAGTACACGCAGGGCAGCGTGCTAACGTCTTTACAACCTTCGCGGTAACCCCAACAGCAGACATCTTTACCATCTTCATTTTACAAAAGAAGAAACCGTGGCTTGTCAAGTGTTAACGGCTTGCTCAGATTAACACAGCAAGTAAGTCCGCAGCACAGGCAGTGTGACGATAACCCCAGTCTCAACCACTACCCTATACTCGCTCCTCTAAGACTTACAGAAGTTAGCAAAACAGAGAAAGCAGTGTGGGTAACGATGGCTGAGGAAGCTCGTGAAAACAGTGGGATTTAAGCTAGGCTCTAGAGAATAAAAATGACTACAACAAGAATTAGCCATATTTAGGCCTGGGCTAACTGTTGTCCATTTCCTAAATGTTAACTATGGCTTCTCTCCTTCAATCAACGTAGGATTTCTAATGTTTCTTTGCTACAATGAACTTTACCTAGGGGGGGAAAAGTACTGTTTTAAAATCACTAGAACCTTTATAATTCCAGGTTGATGAACCAACAAATTAGTTTTACTTAGGTCACCTTTACCATACAGTAGCTGAATTTTAAGTTCAGTTAGTTAGTTAGTTAATAATCTCTACACCCAACATGGGGCTCAAACTCATGGCCCCAAGATCAAGAGTTGCACACTCCTCTGACTGAACCAGCCAGGCACCCCAGTATTGAATTTTAAAAACCACTAGTATAATTGATGTGCATATATATATATATATATATGCTTACTTCACAGAATTTAGATGATAAATCTAGATCACTGAAGTATAAACATATGACACATAATGTTACATTTAATTTGCCATTTTTTTTTTTTTAAAAAATTTTTTTTTTTTCAGCGTTTATTTATTTTTGGGACAGAGAGAGACAGAGCATGAACAGGGGAGGGGCAGAGAGAGAGGGAGACACAGAATCGGAAACAGGCTCCAGGCTCTGAGCCATCAGCCCAGAGCCCGACGCGGGGCTCGAACTCACGGACCGCGAGATCGTGACCTGGCTGAAGTCGGATGCTTAACCGACTGCGCCACCCAGGCGCCCCAAATTTGCCATTTTTAATCTTTTATTTACCTGTCAGGTTTATTCCCACCTTACTTCATTTGTGTAACCAATTCTGATCAAATTTCAGACTTACTGGATGGATTTAATTGTCAAGAATGAACAATTTTTCCTTCCTCCCCAACTCTTTCTTTCATCTGCGTTCTTTTCCTACACACATGCTTGCATGCTCTTTTCCCACCTTCCCTTCTTTCCTTCTCTTACATGTTTCAGGTGGATTTATTTATTTATTTTTAAAGGATTTTTAAAATGTTTATTTATTTACTTTGAGAGAGAGAGAGAGAGAGCGAGCGAGCAGGGCAGGGGCAGGGAGAGAGGGAGAGAGAATCCCAAGCAGGCTTTACACTGGTAGCACAGAGCCTGATGCAGGGCTTGATCTCTTGAAATCATGCATGACTGAGCTGAAAATCAAAAAGTCAGATGCTTAACTGACTGAGCCACCGAGGGGCCTCTTAAAGATTTTATTTTTAAGCAATGTCTGCACCCAGTGTGGGGCTTGAACTTACAACCCCAAGATCAAGAGTCTCATGCTCTACTGACTGAGGCAGCCAAGCATCCCCAAAACAGGAGTTTTCAGGTGGCTTTGTAAAAATTGTTGGCTGCTGCTTTCATATTCCTTGAACGATTACTGTTGTTGTTATTATTGTTATTGATATTGTTTTGGGTACTCATTTGCTTAACCTCCATTCATTTCCTTTAGTCTCTTTCTCACTTTGGCATATATGTGGCCTATCTATGGTAGGTTGGGCTTGGTAAACTGAACTAAGGCAAAAGACTAAGGCTTATAGACTTTGTGTCATGAGAATATCAGTTTAGATGGAAAGGATGAGAAGGAACAATAAAGGTTAAAATATTAAAGTTATATCTGAGAGTAACAATATATGAGCAAATCATAGCTTAGTATTCTTGCATATCAGGCAATGAGAAGCTCATTAATTCATTCTCAAACGTTGAAGAACCTGTTATGTGTCACTGTTCTGTAGATATATAGATGGATACTATGAGGTCTTCCTTTAAGGAGTTTACAGAGGGGAGTGCTGGATAGCAAATAAATAATTAGTAAGAGCACTGTCTCTCAGGCCAAACTGCCTGGGATTCAAATTCCTGTTCTGTCACTTACTAGACATGTGAAATTTGGACCAGTGACCGCTCTGTGCCTCATCTGATTCATATGAAAAATGTGGAAACTGGAATCAAACTACTTGGATTTAAACGCCAGCTCTATCAGTTGGTCAAGTTGTATTATCCTTCTTCACTTAACTAATGCATAAAACAGACAAAACAGAAGTCACTACTTCAAAAGGTCTTTTATTTATTTTTTAGTCATTGAACAAAGTGAAGTGTAATTAACATGCAACGTTACATCACTTTGATCCAACAGTTCTATAGGTTACTCCATGCTCAGCACAATAAATGTCGTCACTACCCGTCACCATACAAAACTGTTGACTATACTCCTTATGCTGTATCTTTTCATCTCCCTGTATCATTCAAAGTCTCTTTTAAAGAATGAGTGTTCAGTGAAATAATACACACAAAGCCCTTATCATAATGCCTGGCACACACTAAGTGCTCTAGAAGGTTAGCTATTACTACTATGATACATTTTAACAAATGCTCTAATAGAGTTATAGGAAAACTTCTATGAGAAGGCAGAGAGAGGACCAATGAACTGTCTTGTTACTTGGAAGACTTCAGAAAGGCATCGCAGAGCAGAAGATGGTTGAACCACATCACACAAGAGGGGGTACAAGGAGCTGCAGCACAGCAAACTATACTAAAGTCAGTTGTGAGCTTGGGCGGGGGGGCACATCCATGGTGTAGAGGGCTGCTGGGGTATATGAAAACATAAATGGACCAAAGAGGACAATGGCACACACACTACACTGGAAAGGTCATCTTGGCTACTGACATTTTCTTCTGTTAATTTATACAACAGCCACCCTATGTGTGGGACGCTGGAACCTACCTAGCCGATTCTACAGGAAACTCATACCACGATTCAACACCTACTCTTAACCTACAAATAGATCTAATAAGCTTGGGTTATTAAGTTTCAGCATCCCAGCACATTAAAAACATTAAGTTATAAATGCTAGATGCACATACACTGATGGCAGAAGTGAGATCTAAATAGCCTGACAGCGAGATAGGAAAGAAGACAAATGTACAACAGACCTGGCTGCCTGAGTCGGAACCAATCACCGTTACGACAACCAGTCAGTAGCCTCTGGGGCTATTTATGGGGATGATCTTCAGGCACTGAGAAACTGCTAATTTATGTAGGGAATATTCTGTTAAAAGTGTATGAAAATATGTAACACGGTTTAAATGTTAACGCACGTCTTGCATAAAAAGGATGTTTTACTGCTTGCAAGGGTAATGTTCGTCGTCTGGAAGATTCACTCACATGCACACCCCGGATGATGCTATAGAAATTCAGCATTACTGTCTGATCTACAATATACCCAAAGGACTTTGTAGAATGTGTGTTAGATAAAAATACCAGGCCTATGTTTACATAAACTGAAAATGAGTAGAATCTTCAGTGAAAATAGAATGTCTTTCAGAAAAACGAAGCAGACATGGTTTGGGCTTGTCATAAATACTATTATATGTCAAATAAAATTAGACCACAGGATGTGAAGCTTTTCATCTTTCCAAAACTGTTAACGTACACCTTTAAAAGAACTTACCACCAGTGTATTCCTAGTCATAACGCGGTATCACTTACAGGAAAAGCATCTACGAAAAACGTATCAGTATGCTGAAACACAGGTGTGGGGGATTTCGGGATGTGAAGAGAAATGCAACTGCTTTTTCCTGGGGCTAAATCAATTCCTTTCAAAGACAAAAAGTAGCATAAGGCAAACCATAATTACAAGCAATTTATTTAGGATATACATTTCAGCATAAATGTAGATATTCATGTCTGAAGTCTCTAAGTACAGAGGACTGTTCCAAGGCTCTGGAGAGAATATCAGCAGCAGAGGAAGTTGGACTCTCCAGGTACTAAAGGATCTACTGCATAAACAAGTTTTCTTTTTCCTTGGATTTTTGGTTTTCAATCTCAATCAACATAATAATTCACTTGAAAATAAAATCTGGAAAGGTCCTTTCTACCATACTAGGTTCCTCCAAAAAAAAAAAAAAAAAAAAAAAAAAAAAAGAGGGTATGATGTACCTTCTTAAGAGAGTTAACTCTTAATAAAAATCAAAGGGTCACTAAAAAACAAAACAGAAACAAAATTCTAAAAACTGATGTGAAAGTTCTTAAAACCTCCCTCCCACATCACGACAAAAAAATAAAAAGCAGTAAGTTCAGCCATGCCGAGGCTAGCTCCTAACCTCCTACTTTAAACTTGTCCTAGAAGGACCTTCTGATCATTTGGATCCAACTGTAAGAAAACACTAGGACCGAGAAGTAGTTTCTTCTTCCAGGGAGGAGAGTGTCATTTGGGGGAGTGAGTGGGTGACATCCTGAAATCCCTCACTGATGAGGGCCACCCTGGACAGCTGTGTGCACTGCACAAGTCCATGGGGCACCATTCGCTGGAATCACCATGCAATCGCCCAGCAAATGGGAGCAAAGTGCACTGAGGAAAGGGTGTGTGTTCCCAATCTGTACAAAGTTATCGTACGGGACAGGTGCATTGCTGTCACTGACATCTCCTGGTTTGCAGGGGCCGTGAAGGCCAGAGGAAAGTACAGGACGTCCCACGGGAAGCTCCTGCCACTCTCTGCATTCACTACAGGCCCAACAGTTGTCCTTTTCCCCCTCCTGTGTTCTACCAAAGGGGGCCAGCATCAGAAGTTATGACTTGGTCGGGCAGAGGGAAATACTTATTCATGACCATGGAGCCCTCAGGCAGCTAAATGATGGAACAGTTGATGTTGCTATTAACATCCTGCTCTTTAGTTAATATTCTAAGGCAAAGATAAAGAGTGCTTAGATCAAGATGGAAAGAAGTCAAGGATAAACATTCACATGGTTTTTGGCACACACGGTGTTTGGCTGGAAAGTCTGTTTAAAACCTAGTGTTGGGACTATGCAAGTTCTGTGGGAAAAAATGAAGAACAACAAGAAACAATGAACAATGAAAATCCCATTCTGAAAGAAAATAAGAAAAAATCATAGGAAACAAAAGTGGCAACCTTACAACATCAGAAAGCAAGATAAGATGCCTGAAAGACAACAGAAACACTTGAGAAGGGAGTTGGTCTCACTAAATAAGAGAAAATGCCATTATAAAACTTAAAATACTTTAAGAAACAGAAAAGATTAGAATCAACCTTGCAGTAATATACGGACTACATGATAGGGGGGAAACATCACACAGAAGGCAGAAGAAAAGCACGAAGAAAAGCAATCAGGGAGAAGAACATCCACATGCATGACAGGCACAAAAACTCAACATCTGATTAACTGCCGTGCTCCGGAAAGAGAAAGGGCAAAATCAGACATCAATTTCCAAAATAATAGTTTTTCCACTATTTCCACAACAAACAAACAAAACAAAACAAACTTTACTGAAATGAAGCTTTGAATTTGCTCCTCTGCCACCGTCTTATGTATGTGTATGTACTTCGGGTTTGAATAATCCTGGAAGGCCTCAGAGGAAACTGATCAGTTTTAGTCTCTTTCAGAAAACCTAAGTAAGGCAGATGTTAGGAAATCGAAGTAAGGTTGAAACCATGACGCCTTTATTGTTGGTTATCTCAAAAGCTGTTTTCTAAAGGGCTAATACCCAAAAAAGGGCACAGTTTATAAAGGATAAGTCATAATTTATTTCTAAGATGATTTGTTTTTAATTTTTTATTTATTTTATGTGTTTAGTAGACTTCGTGCCCTGCGTGGAGCCCAGTGCAGAGCTGGAATTCACCACCCTGAGATCAAGACCTGAGCTGAGATCAAGAGTCGGACGCTTAACCAACTAAGCCACCCAGATGCCCCCATTCTAAGGTTATTCTTTTTTTTTTTTTTTTTTAAATTTTTTTTCAACGTTTATTTATTTTTGGGACAGAGAGAGACAGAGCATGAACAGGGGAGGGGCAGAGAGAGAGGGAGACACAGAATCGGAAACAGGCTCCAGGCTCTGAGCCATCAGCCCAGAGCCTGACGCGGGGCTCGAACTCATGGACCGCGAGATCGTGACCTGGCTGAAGTCGGACGCTTAACCGACTGCGCCACCCAGGCGCCCCTAAGGTTATTCTTAAAAGACACGTCTCAGTCTTACGTGTTATGTAGGGAAATGAAAGCAGTCCAAAGGGGAGAGCACATTCAAACCACTCGACCCAGAGGGCTGGAGAGAGCTTTTTTGCCCGTCCTCATCTCATTCACCGCGGTTCAAGAGAACTTTTCTACTAGGAACGGACTAAACGGTATTAATCGTAACTTTTATCTGAATAATGAGATTTCATAAGATACTTCCACAGATCTGCTCTGTTGGCCAAGGTATACGGTTACACATAAATAACCAGCGGACTGGCATGAGGGCAGCAGCTGCCGGACAAACTAGCCCCTCAGAACGAAGAGTATAGAATGTAGTGGTGGAGATCAAAGAAACGCCGGGGCCTGTTGGTGGCTCTCTTGTCATCCGAAACCCACCAGAGACTGAATTTAGAGTCGTGGTAGGTGGAAAGTGATGGCAGCGGGGATGAATTCCCATTACCACAACTATTTGCTTCTCAAACCTGCATCTAAAGCTAAATACGTGGGGAAGGAGGGGCAGCAGAAATGCTGGGATTTGGGGCTATGCTGAGCACGTGAGAACCATCCACATGGTTCTGGTTATATATAAAATGCTCCATGGATTTCAAGGATTACTTGTAATGCAGGAAAAAATGTGACAAAGGAATTAAGAGCAATGAGTGATGTGAAGTGGATAAAAGCGATCTTTGAAAGCTGATGACTTCTGTTAAAACATTTCCCTAGTTTATTGCCTTTAAAGCAACAGGTGCTTCACCATTCTGTCTCTAGTTTTTATCCATGAAGTGACAAATTCGAAAAAGTTAGCTCTCTGTTCTTTGTTGAACATTCTTTGCTTTCTGCATTCCCAGGAAGAAAGTGAGAAAAGAAAGAGCCTTCCTTACAATGCTTTCAATATATCCAATATACCCACAATGCATTAGACCAAACGTAGTAAAACCGTATTCATTTGGGACCTTTATTTTGGAATTTGTAACAATCTGGATACCATATTATTGCTTTGCTGTCTTTGAACTTTCTGTGGCCCATCTGAAAGACTATCTTTTCTTCTTAAAGAAAACTTTTACAAGTGGAAAAATTTCAGTCATTAGAACTTTCTGATTTTGTTCTGAATTGGGGGAGAATTCATCGTATATGAAAAAAAAGTCCTGCCAGACTAAATTAGAAATATTAACTGCATAAGCTATACTTCACAATAAACTCTACAAAATGAGAGAATATTAGCCAAGGAGACAAAAGTCACTCTTAGAAGACCCTGAAGTGCCGGGAGTGACTCTGGCTGGCTTCTGATCGTCGTCTGGTCTAGTGAGGGCCTAGCCTAGACTTCTTTCCAGAGACTAGAAGAACGCTAGTGTGACTTTCCTTGGATAAGTGCAGTGATGAAATGGCATATGCTTATATAAACTTAAAAAAAAGCGTAGAGTTCCGTGTAGAGAGGAGTGGCCACTGGCAGGGGACGCTGATGAGTAAAAACATAAGCGCCTTCTCTCCGAGTAACTGCTTTCTCTCTCCTGATGAGGTCAGTGAACAGAATACTCACTTTGTCTTCTTCCATAATTACCTTGCAGGAAGTACATAACAACTACATAAACTTCTGTTTATGCTCTTAACAAAAAGTTTAAATTAGGCTTCATATGATTAAAAAAAAAAAAAAACAGACTGGAGTCTCGACTTAAAACTACAATCCCAAGTTTCATCAATATCACTCATCGCAACCATAACTAAGTAACATTTTCCAAGGGAATGACTGAGTCACTTCAGTTTATTTCCCCCTGCTCCCACAGGAGAAGGTAAACTACTTTGTGAACTCTTGCTAAAACTACTCAACACCAACTTATTTAACAAATACCAGGCATCTCCTCTGACCTAGCATTGTATGGAGATAAAATACAGAGGCGCTCACTTTCTAGCGGGGGAGGCGTAATGGAATGGAAGGTGGGAAGTGCGAGACAGAAGTAGGAAAGGAGCAGCTAGCGGTTTGCGAGTGTGTCTGTCTCACTGATGATCAATTTCAAACTATGGTCATTCTTTTCCCCCTGTTATTTATCACCCATGACATTGTGACTTCTTACTTTTCAAAATGAGACAGGCATCAGACTAATATTTTTCAAGATGATACAATTAAGTTTAAGTAGGAAGTTAGTAACAGGTCTGGTATCAGTAAATTTATTTGGATTGTGGTCTCTCTCCTTTGGGCAGCAGAGCAGTAACAAAGAACCTTTTGTGGTGGAAGCTGTGGTCTAATTTCTGCAACCAACTCATCCATGCAAAAAGTTCTCAAAACTGAGAATTTCAGGTAAGCCCAGAGAAAGTGCTGCTATCAGAGGGCTGAGTCACAAACAGAGGCTGCTGCTAAAGATAACAACATTTAGGACACCGTATCCTACAATAAATGACCCAGTCTGGAGCAAAGAAAGGGTGGGCCCTTCTCTCCTCCCTCCCACCGCTTTGTGGGGAACAGCTGCAGTCTGTAGCTGTCAAGTATTTTATGGTTTGGGACTGCAGAAGGAGAGTAACCCATCCCTATAGTACTTTGCACTGCTTTCTCCCCAGACTGCCACATTCTCTGTGATCTACTCAGACTTCCATCCCCAAGTCCCAGGAAAAGACTGTCTGTCCCCTTCGTTAAAAGAACACTCACTTGTGGATGGCCACGTAAAGCTTGTGGCTGAATACTGATAGCAGTTTGCCTGGCACCAAGTTCCTTTAGCCCCATACCCTAACCCTACACAAAATTTGGCCAAAGAGTGGAATTATTTTTTGAAAACAGCAATTTGTTGCTTGCATATAAACAGAAATTGCATCCAAAACAAAAACAAAATTTTAAAAAAACCTTCAAATAAATAAATGGAAAGATAACAAAAGCCTGAAAGAAGGGGCAGATTTGCAATTTATTAAAAACAAAACTATATTTCTATTTAAAACTTCCACTGGTAAAATAAATAAATAAATAAATATTCCATTGGTATTATTATTATTATTATTATGAACTAGGTCTTTGTGCAAAATAAATATTGTACTAATTTAAAATGTCGGGGCACCTGGGTGGCTTAGTCGGTTAAGTGTCTGACTTTGGCTTAGGTCATGATCTCATGGTCTATGGGTCTTTAGGTTCGAGCCCTGTGTTGGGCTCTGTGCTGGCAGCTCAGAGCCTGGAGCCTGCTTCAGATTCTGTCTGTCTGTCTCTCTCTCTCTCTCTCTCTGCCTGTCCCCAGCTTGTGTGCTCTCTCTCTTTCAATAATAACTAAATAAACTTTAAAAAATTATTAAAAAAAATAAAATGTCAACCTTAGTTTTGTTCACTGCTAATATGATTTTCCTGAAACTGATGTTTGCTCCTGTGTCCTTAAGCTTCCGCATTTGCCCGGCTACCTGTGATGAGCGTCGATAAACCTTACTGCGTACCTTTCCAGAAGACAGGTTAAACCACCACTTACTGCTTCTGACTGTAATTAAAACACTTCACAAAGCTAAGATGTAACATAGTTACTTGTTTCTGGTCCCTTTTCTCATTTGGCTAACTTACTTATTGCTCTAGGAATCCTTCCTCAAGCAGCCACTTTGGGTTAGGTAGCCTCTCAGGTAGGAGCATAGAGAACCCAGAGTAAACTTTCATCAAGCTCTGTGCTGGAATCGTCTGTTGTCCAATACAATGAATTCTTTAAGAAAGGAAAATGTATTTTTGTCCCTCTGTATCACCAGTGCCTACTACATGGTTAATATTGCTAAATGGTTAAAAAAAAGAAAATGTGCCAGAATGCGTGGGTCTTTACGAATGGGAACCAATTCCAAACCCAGAGTGTGACGGTAAAAAAATAATAATTTAAAAAGATTTTGGTGTGTGAATACACAAAAGTTTGTTTTGTGTGTTTACACATTTAAAACCCCGTTAACTTATTAAAATATCTTTAGGTAGGTATGCACTTTGTCATGTGCAACTGCAATAAAGAAGTTCTCACGCCAAAGGAAATAAAGGCCCCTTGGTTCCTGTTATTATAACCACAAATTACTGT
Source organism: Leopardus geoffroyi (assembly GCF_018350155.1). Taxonomy (NCBI): domain Eukaryota; kingdom Metazoa; phylum Chordata; class Mammalia; order Carnivora; family Felidae; genus Leopardus; species Leopardus geoffroyi. The sequence continues at coordinate 2,372,814 of NC_059326.1, forward strand.
ATCCTGTTAAGGACTTCGGTTTTAAAAAATGCCTTCTTTGGAAGAGGAGAGAGGTAAAGCCATTGACAGGTGGGGTAGTGTTAGCCGTACCAAAGAATATTGCCTTATTTTTTGCTGATTGTAGAAACCATAGAATCTCAGAAACAGAATGCTCTCAACTGGATTACACCAGCTGCTTCACACTCTCCTGTAAATCTGAATGAATGACCTAATGGATTTCAGGCCTTACATCATGTTTGGTTTAGCTTTTAACGGATTGTTTCAGCTTTGGCTTGGAGATCACTGACATAACTTTACAGTGTATTTATGATAAAATTTTGCTATCAGAATATACTGGTAGGAAACGAGCGGGCGATGAGCCAGACATTTTACCAACCATTGGCAAAGCAGGTAGAATTTACGAGCAAAGGTACTGGGATGCATGCCACTTGTATTTCTGTTGATGTTTACAAATTAAATCGCCAGTTAAAAAAAGTGATGCATAGATTACACAATAAAAACACACAATACAGAAAAACAAGTCATACACAGATATGGCTATATATTTTGGCAAATTAATTTATTACTCAAGCAAATCACTTAAGACCTGGCAAAGATTTGCCAAAATCTCTCTTTCGGCTTTTACTTTATTCTTTGGACAAATTTCATGAGAAGATATCCATGCTTTTATTTAGTAATTTCTGAGGATACTGTAACAGTGAAGATTTAAAACGATTCCATAATAGAATCTGTTGTATATTGACTGGAAAACCAAACAGACTGTTTGTGTTTTGCTTTAAGCATAAGTAAAGTAGACAACGGCTAAATAAATAAATGGAAGAGAATTTCCCCTTTTACTATTTCAAATGCCATTCCTTTGAGTACTCAGTCACTTTTCTCCTTCAACTTCTCTACCGCGCTTTATGTCATTTACAACACTTGGGTCAAATGAGGAATCATGAGTTTCTATAACTTAACATGCAAATACAGGAAAGAAGCCGTATAAAACCGTGCCAGTGAATCATACACGAAGTTAGCAAAACCGTTACCATTTGCCTAGGAAACGGTGAGGTGTGCACTAAATACGAAGTTCTCTGGGTACATGTTAAGAAAAATCTTTATCTTGACCCTTGAGAATTTTAGAATCCTTTTTTTAAGTTAGAGTTTTTTATTTTTGAGAGGGACAGAGTGAACAGGGGAGGGGCAGAAAGGGAGAGGGAGAATCCCAAGCAGGTTCCATGCTGTCAGTGTAGAGCCCAACATGGGGCTCGATCCCACCAACTGTGAGATCATGACCTGAGCCAAAACCAAGAGTTCGATGCTTAACCGACCGACCGAGTCACCCAGACGTCCCTGAGAATTTTAGAATCTTCTATGAGAAACAAGACCAGTAAAAACCTGTGGTTGATGGTAAGTTGTTACATATGTACTTTAAGGGTAGGCATGGGCAGAACTAGCACTGGGGTAATCTTGTTAAAATGTATCTGGTGATAATTTACTCCCGTGTTTTTTACAACCAAGAGAATAACTCTGCTTGAATCTCGGGAAGAGTAGGGGACAGAAGAGACAGAGCCTGAAGTGCTGAAATGATTCAGGCAACCCAAATCTCCCAACATGAATTGCCAGGGAAGTCCCAAAGAGGAACTAACTCTTAATATTTACATACTTGGATGGATTTTGTCACTTTGTTCAGGATAAAATTAAATTCTCAATATTTATGGCTATTGTTTACTTGACAAAATTAAAAACTTTATATATGTACTACAGATTACCAGTATTAATAACATTCCTGTGAATTTGAAAGTAGAATCCTAAGCTCTGAGAACTTGAATAACCCAACCTACTTCCAGGCCACAGGGTGAAGAGAGGAAACTTGAAGACGCTCCCTCAGACAATGGGCCTTTAAGACTTAAAGGAGAGGGACAGACAAAGGTGTGTGTTCTCTTTATAAAGCTATACACAGGCTAAGCGAGTGTAATAGGGCTAATGGACCATACACTGGGCTGGAAAAGAGAATGCAGAGTCAAACAGAAGCAAAGAATTGGTGAAAGGGAAGAGTAATACCATAAATTATCTCACTTGAGGGTAACATCACTGAAAAGCTAGGAGTAACGCACTGAGACATGATAAAAGCAGTGAACTAGAAATAATTTTAGATATAACATTGCAAACATTTCATAATATGAAGGAAGGAGGGACAAGGGACGTATTCTAACACATTAGATCTCGCACAGGCTCTAAGTCCCCACACTACATGGTCACACTTCCTGGTGTCCATAACTCCCTGAAATTATACGTGAAAACGTGTATATGCACTTTGGGGAAGAAAGTATACACCTTTCATCACGTTCTTAAACGGATTCACAACCTATTCAAAGATAAGAAATCAGTGACAATGATGCATCAGCAAATATAAGTGATAATATGATAAAATACAATGATTAATAAAATCTTAAAATGCTCCAATTTTGAGTACTGCCCATATTAGAATAGTGTATACAATTAATTAACTTTAAATAACTGAGATGGCAGACTCAATCTGTTTTCAACATTTGGCTGTAGGGATCTCTTAAAATTTCAAAGGAAAAAAAAAAAAAAGCTTCCCAAACAGGACTAAATATAAAATGAGAAACCTATTTTCTAATTCTAGGTCCTTCAAAAATGTCTTACATTTCCCATCAGCTAAACTAGATTTAAATAAAGAATACACAACTGCTGTCTGGCCAGGACAAAGCAGTGTCCTAAAGGACATCTTCGCTGTATAACATCATCGTACGTTTTCACCGATGCGGTGCAAAAGCCACGGTAGGGTGCTTTCCCCAAACTAGGCACTACTCTAAAAAGGCACTATCTAGGCACTTAGCACAATAAAAACTTAACAGCTTTTGGCAGAGAAACCACTATATAGAAATATGGATAAGAAGAGATTGGAGAGCAAAGATACAGGGGCAAGAGACAGTCCCCCAAAGGTCAAGGACAGCTCACTTTTACTCTAGTGAGCCATTAACTTTATTTCTATAATATGAAAAAATATTTTGTGAATAATATTGTTTTGCAAAATCCTACGAAAAACCTTCCTACTCAAGATATAAAACTCAGAACTTTAATAATGGCAAGTTTTTTTAAGTCATGGTAAAGGGAAGACAGTTTTTACACTTTCCTTTTTGCCTTTTCTCCTCAATTTTCTGTAACATACATATATTTCAAGAAAACACCCAACATGAGTAATCTTTAAGAATCAGGATATAGCCAACAGCTCCAACTCCCTTCCTAATATACTTGAAGGAATTTCAGTAACCACAATAAAATAGTATTTTGACGGTGTTTCAAGAAGCAATCTTTTCATGATGGTAGTTCAAGATGGATTTAATCACTGCCCGGTGGCCAAGTCTACTCTTGAAACTCAAAGTCCTAACTTAAAAACAAAACAGTTGCAGTATTGCATAAATAAGTAAAATCAATTACAAATAAAACATGTTTACTTATAATTAGGTTTTTAAAAAAGTGTGCCTTTGGCTCATATTATACCACTGACTGTCCACTTTCTATCGCAGTGGTTTCCTGGTTAAATCCCGATGTCTGCTTATAATCACTTTCCTGGCTCGCCATTAAAGTATCTTACACTTGGCATGTCTACTGGAAGAAACAAACAGGCTTTCCTATTACACCTCGAGAGATGTAGCACTGCTAATCAGATGGTGCTCGCCTGTCCACTCTTTTTCCTCTGCAGTATCTGCAGTCACAGCCACGGGACACACACTGAAGCAACACATCAAAGCAGTACTAAGGGGCACCTGGGTGGCCCAGTTGGTTGAGCGTCCAGACTTCGGCCCAGGTCACGGTCTCATGGTTCCTGAATTCGAGCCCCACATCAGGCTCCCTGCTGTCAGCCTGTCAGCCCAGAGCCACTTCAGATCCTCTGTCCCTTCTCTCTGCCCCTCCCCGACTTGTGCCCTCTCAAAAATAAATAAACCTAAACATCAAAAAAAAAAAAAAAAAAAAAAAAAAAGGCAGTACCATACCACAACAGCAGTCTCCTAACACGGACTTTAACATCGGAGCAATTCCAAGCATTCCACAACTCCCCAGGACTGTGGGTCTGATCGGGGAAGAAGCCACAGTAGGGCTCTGACCAAATTAACTGGAAAATAATTTGTCTTTAAAACATCGTTAATAGTGTGATTTGATCTCTTGGTATTTACACTGCACACATAGAAATCAACCCACTAATAATTTCTTATGTATTATCTTCTAATTGAATACACTAGCAAATGAGAAAAAGAACAGGATATTCCCAAACAGATTTAAAAGTCACTCATATTTTGCTTTGAAATATCTAAAACAATTTATGAAGAAATATTGTACTTTCCTATTTTAGGTTTTTATCATGTCTAATGTTTGTTTAGGGGGGGGAGGGGCAGAGAGAGAGGGAGACAGAAACCGAAGCAGGCTCCAGGCTCCGAGCTGTCAGCACAGAGCCCAAGATGGGGCTCGAACTCACAAACCGCGAGATCATGACCTGAGCCGAAGTCGGATGCTTAGCCGACGGAGCCACCCAGGAGCCCCCATCATGTCTAATTCAAAAACCGGTTTGCATTACCAGGGTAGACACCAGCCAAGTCACGAGGACCAGAAGAGGGAGATGCTTGGAACTCACGTGCAATAGGAAACACAGGTATAAAGTTTCTAGTACAGAATACGTAAATCATACCATATACATGTGGATAAATTTAAGATTTTACAAGACTGTCTAAATGGCCATCAACTGATGAATGGATAAAGAAATTGTGGTTTATATACACAATGGAATACTACTTGGCCATGAGAAAGAATGAAATTATGGCCTTTTGTAGCAACGTGGATGGAACTGGAGAGTGTTATGCTAAGTGAAATAAGTCATACAGAGGACAGATTCCATATGTTTTCACTCCTATGTGGATCCTGAGAAACTTAACAAGACCATGGGGGAGGGGAAGGAAAGAAAAAGGTTAGAGAGGGAGGGAGCCAAAACATAACGGACTCTTAAAAACTGAGAACTGAGGGTTGATGGGGGGTGGGAGGGAGGAGAGGTGGGTGATGGGTATTGAGGGCACCTGCTGGGATGAGCACTGGGTGTTGTATGGAAACCAATTTGACAATAGATTTCATATTAAAAAAAAGAAAAAAAAAGATTTTACAAGGCTGTATTTCTAAATAGTAATCACAACTTTTATTCTACACATCACACATTCATGGAACTTTCATACCAACAAAAATTTTCCACAAAAATTTTTTCATGCCAACAAAAATTTTCCACATGGACCAGTCTGTACTTAAATATGTGGTTAAGTATTATTTCTAGAATGAAATTGTTTATAATCTGAAACATTTAACCATCTTATCTCATTCAATCCTATTCAACTTTTAATTCATATATTGCTACTATTGGTGGCTCGAGAGGCGTTTATGCACTGCTGTAACTCATAAAACTCCAAAGGCACAATAACAAGAACATTAATTTGCATACATTATCTACTAGAACATATGTTTGATTGAATAAGAGCATTAGGGATTTTTTACTTGGGTTCAGCTAAACATAACTGCAAAAGAAAGATTAAAATACACTTCTGCTTTGATATACAATTTGTTTTTCTTTCTTTCTTGCCCCCTCCCCCCCCCAGACAAGTACCACAAAAGATTTACAGTAGGATATGTAAGTACTGTCCTCCCATTATTCAAGGAAGGAGAGTAAGACAACCTCTCATTCATGTAGGACAAATAGCTATGCCAAAAGCACAAATTACATCTAATTGCAGGGTATAACTTTGTCATCTTTCTTTTCATAATCTAGCTATTTACACACTTTGATTTTTTACTTCCATTTGGGTTTATTAACATCAAAGCTTTGTCATCACTTATCTGTTTCTAGAGACATTTTTACCTGAGGCAATAAAGAATAAAAATGTCTGCATTCTTGCTTTACTGTTGACTAAAGAAAGCTTTAGTTTTCATTGGGCTTTCAATGTTTCACGGTTATTAAACTCCTGTATGTTGCTGTAAAGTTTACTGCCCTTGGCATACCAATTTTAAATGTACTATCACTAAACCCAAAGCGCTGCACACAAATATACTCCAATCCAAGTACACCCCAGTAAGTTCAAGTTTTACCCACTGCTAATGGTATTATTAATGTCTTTTACTCTCTTTTCACAAAAATAATCACCACAAATGTAGTCAGACAACCTAGAATGAAAGAAAGCAACACCAATTTTTTTATGAATTGAGTAGGGTTGTCACAGCAAGTTAAAACAGCTCCACTGTATTAATTACATTATTGGGGTTTGTAAATTATTCACTGATATATGATAGAAATGCATTACATTTAATGAAACTTGCAAATTCACTTCTCAATTAATATATATTTTTGACTGTTTAAACATGATCTATGTTCTTTGCTTTTATTTAAAATTTGTGACCATTTGTTTTAGTCGGGTTGTACACACAAAATGTAAAATACGAGTTCAAATGTGAATTTAAATATTATCAAAGGAAAACAAAACATCTTTGGTGTTCTCTTACTATTTTAGACTTTAATATTTTAAAATTTAATGCCATGATGCAGTATACTACTTACACTAAAACCATAATACCGAGTTTTCTTCAAAATAACTTATCAGATATTCCTTTTAGCCACACTGGAAAAACCCACTAAGAGAAAGCCATTAGAGTTTTGTGGCAAATTAGTCCTGTATTCACCATGACTGTGGTTGCTAAGCTCTCCTTCTTCATGAACTCGGTAATGCCCTCCCCATTGTCTCTAGGGGTTTTTCTCTCCTGTAGCAGTTAGTATAGATTCCTCTGACATGGCCCATCTTTCCAGAGCCGTTGACAATCAGGCTCTTTTTGCCTGTCTGTTTTTTCATAGAAGGAAAGTGGGAATTCGGTCTATAGCCAGCTTCTAGGTCCAACCAAACCCTTTGCTTTCACTCCTGTTACAACAGAAGAATCTTTTTTGCTGACAAAGTCCAACCTTTCTACTTGTGGTCTTGACTCCACACAACTTCCCTTCTCAAAAGACTGCAACCTATTAATTATCCCTCACAGATCTGTAAACAATTTTTGCCTCCCTATTATGTCATCCTATCAGCATTCAAATCTCATCTACTGTCTCACATCTGAAAACAAAAACAAAACCTGACCTTGGTCTCATATCTTGTGTCTTTTTTTTTCCTTTCCAAGATTTTATTTAAATTCAAGTTAGTTAATATATAGTGTAGTGTTGGTTTCAGGAGAATTCAGTGATTCATCAATTCCGCGTAACACCCAGTGCTCCTCACAAAGAGTGCCCTCATTAATGCCTGTCACCCGTTTAGCCCTTCCCCCGACTCCCCTCCCCTCCAGCAACCTTCAGTTTGTTCTCCATAGTTAAGAGTCTCTTATGGTTTGACTCCCTCTGCCTTTATTTTATTTTTCCTTCTCTTTTCCTATGTTCATCTGTCTTATTTCTTAAATTCCACATGTGAGTGAAATCATACGGTATTTATCTTTCTCTGACTTATTTTGCTTAGCATAATACACTCTAGTTCCAACCAAGTTGATGCAAATGGCAAGATTTCGTTCTTCGTGAGGTTAATATTCCATTTATATACATGCCACACCTTCTTTACCCATTCATCTGTTGATGGACATTTGGGCTCTTTCCATGATTTGGCTGTTGTTAACAGTGCTGCTATAAACATTGGGGTGCATGTGCCCCTTCGCATCATACACAAAAATAAATTCAAGATGGATGAAAGACCTAAATGGGAGATAAGAAACCATCAAAACCCTAGAGGAGAGAACACAGGCAGTAACCTCTTTGACCTTGGCTGTAACAACTTCTTACCAGACACATCTCCAGAGGCAAGGAAAACAAAAGCAAAAACGAACTATTGCGGACTTCTTCAAGATAAAAAGCTTCTGAACAGCGAAGGAAACAATCAACAAAACTAAAAGGCAGCCTACATCATGGGGGAAGATCTCTGCAAATGACGTATTGGATAAAGGGCTAGTATCCAAAATCTTTAAAGAACTTATCAAATTCAACATCCCAAAAATAAATAATCCAGTTAAGAAATGGGCAGAAGACATGAATATACACTTCTCCAAAGAAGACATACAAATGGCTAACAGACACATGAAAAAATGCTCAACATCAGTCATCATCAGGAAAACACAAATCAAAACCACAATGAGGTACCACCTCACACCTGTCAGAGTATCTTCTTGAATATCCTTTAGAGCAGCACTTCTAGAAAGAAGTATCTCTATTCATACCCTTTGTTTCCTTCCTTAACCATCTCTTCTTAATACATTCCAATTAAATTTCTCCCCCCAGTATTTCACTGAAATTCCTCTTGTCAAAGTCACCAACACCTTCCCAACTGCCACATCCAAAGCCCAACTATGTGTTCTCATCATCTCAGCAGCAGCAGACTTAAGTGGGCACTCCCTCCTTGAAAGGTTTTCTCAAGACTAAACCATAGGGGTGCCTGGGTGGCTCAGTCGGTTAAGCATCCGACTTCGGCTCAGGTCATGATCTCACGATTTGGGAGTTCGAGCCCCGCGCACTGGGCTCTGTGCTGACATCTCAGAGCCTGGAGCCTGCTTTGGATTCTGTCTCCTCCTCTCTGCTCCTCCCCTGCTCGCACTCTCTCAAAAATAAATAAACATTAAAAAAAGACTAAACTGTAAAGGTAAACCCATCTAATATTTTCTGGCTATGCAAATATTCCTCTTTGAATTATAAAAAAACTGCCATATGAAACTTCTTGCTATACTTATTACTATAACGATGCTGCAGTGTTCTCTTTGTGAAACAGGAGAAGATAAGTGTCCTGTTCCCAGATTTAGTTGTTTCTAAACAACTGACTACTATGAAGCATATAACTGGCCTGTTCCCCTCTTTGAGCTTGTTGCTAAATTTAAAATCAAATTTGTGATTAACCACAAGTATAACACAAGATCTTATAGCATTACTTTAGTCTTTTCTATAGTTTCATCTTGTATCTACTATTTTTCTCTCCATTTAAAAATTATTACCCACAACAGCATTTTTCTAAGCCATTTAAAATTATTTCAGTATCAAGCTCAGCATAAACATACAAATATACATGAAAACAAAAAACCAACAATGACAGCATTAAAGTCAGTGGGGGAAGACACCCACTTTTGTCTTCCTGGAAGTTGCTTTTTTCCAGGCATCCTCTTCCCTCTTTCCTTCTGACATTTCAGAAACTATCCCTTACTGCATCCTAGGCAAGGTGTTGTTTTGTGTTACTTATGCTACAAGTCCTCTCCTTTTAGATCCGTTAATCAAGAATTGGCTGCAGGCCCTCTCTTCCTCCTTCCCCTTGGTCAGGTGTGAGGGGAGCAGGCGTGGCAGGCCCAAGGCCTATCTTCCAGGAGATCGGTTACATACAGGCAGATCCATTACTCAAGTACAGATCTTCCTCCACTTATGATGCAGTGAGGTCCCAAAAAATCCCACTGTAAGCTGAAAATATCCTAAGTCAAAAATGAGCACCTGGGTGGCTCAGTCCGTTAAGCGTTGGACTTCGGCTCAGGTCATGATCTTGCGGTCTGTGAGTTCGAGCCCCGTGTCGGGCTCCGTGCTGACAGCTGAGCCTGGAGCCTGCTTCGGAGTCTGTGTCTCCCTCTGCCCCTCCCCTGCTCATGCTCTCTCACTGTCTCTTGAAAATAAATAATGTTAAAGAAAAATTTTTAAAAAAAATTGAGACATAATTGACATGTAACATATGGTTTCAGGTGTACAAGATAATGCTTTGTTGTCTGTACACACGCTGATATGATCACCACCATGAGTCTCGTTAGCAACCATCACCACACAGAAACAATGTTCTTCTCTTCCGATGAGAGCTTTTAAGAACTATTCCCTTAGCAACCTTCAAACGTAGGATACGGTATTGTCAACTACGGTCACCATGATGTACCTCCCCAGGACATCTTTTTATAACTGGAGGTCTACCCCTTCTGGCCACCTTCGACCATGTAAGAGACTAATAATTAAACCGACATTTAATTATTAAGGTGAATGGAATTTCGGCGAGTCTTGCATCTTGATTTGTTTGTTTGTTTTTTTTTTTTTAGATTCAAAGAAGCCAAACTTAGAATTGCACTCTGGGAAGCACTTTGCTTTCTCCCAACATGAAGTCACCTAAATCAAATTTATTAAGTAATATCAAATCTGGCATTTATAATAAATTTATACAACAGAATTAACTATAGAAACAATTATGTGAAAATTAATGTAACACATCAACAAAGTTTTATAATGTGAGACAGTGAGTGGAATATGATATTCTGCCGTATTCTTTTTTCCTCGACAACACCTCCAAACCCACATTCTAGGTAGGTTATAAAAATAAATGAAATATAGGGGCGCCCGGGTGGCTCAGTCGGTTGAGCGTCCGACTTCGGCTCAGGTCATGATCTCACAGCTCGTGGGTTCGAGCCCTGCAACGGGCTCTGGGCTGACAGCTCGGAGCCGGGAGCCCGCTTCAGATTCTGTGTCTCCTTCTCTCTCTGCCCCTCCCTTGCTTGTGCTCTGTCTCTGTCTTTCAAAAATGAATAAACATAAAAAAAATAAAAAAATAAAAAGTGAACTATAAAAAGACCAAAGACTTTTATGGCAGTCTGGACACCTATTTAGGAAGACCCTGTAATACTATTTGCTAATCCTCAAATTATGTTAGTCTACCATGATTTGACCCCAGTGACAATTCAGCATCTTCTTCTGACCCCTCTTGGCCTGTTCTGCCTTTTTTTCCTGCCCTGAGCATCACTTTCTGATCTGAAGGAAAGTGTGCTTTCATGTTTCTTTGAGAGGTATTTCTAGCCCATGATTTCTCTTCTAAAGACTAAGGTTTTGTCAAACAATGAATGTATCTCAATTTAAGTGATAAAAATGTGGACAAATTCTCACAGGAGGGGGGAGCTGGTTGGCTCGGTCGGTTGAGCCCGACCGACTCTTGGTTTTAGCTCAGGTCAGGGACTCAAAGCGCCTGAGTTTGCACAGAGCCTGCTTCGGACATTCTCTCTCTCTCTCTCAAAATAAATAAATAAAACTTTAAAAGTATAATAAAAAAAATTCTCACAATAACAGGCAATGACATCTAGGCCATGACTGCCACCTGGACAAAAGGGATTATAAAACACCACTGACTCTAAAATGTATCCCAATTTCAGATACGTTAAAATGTAAAAAAAAAAAAAAAAAAAAAAAAAAAAAAAAGTGTCCTAGACGTAATGAAATACAATATAAGTACCAGAGTGCTGACACTCTAATTCCACTTTAATAAGGATTTTTAAAGTTATTAGATATTTTAACAAATTAAATGCTATGAGTCAGAATATAAAAAATAGTTTCTGAGCTTAAAGGCTAACGTTGTTAGACTAGACACTAGATTTTCTCATAAGAAAATGCAAATGCTAATTGAAGGCACAAACAAAACATTATGAAAAGTTAAAGAAAGGAGGTATTAAAGTAGGCTTCAAGATCATCATCTCCATGGATATAATTAGGATAGCCAGAAGGAGGGATTCCTAGTGATTAACAGGAACTGATAAAACAGAAACTACTAATTATCATGGATGTCAAAATTTGAAAATTAAAGGCATGAAAAACCAGACTGTTCTGAGAAAGTTAAAAGTTTCTAAGAGCTAATGCTGTTTTGTACTGCAAATTGCTAAAAGATTAATATTGCTGCAGTCTACCTTAAACCATTGAAAATGCTCTATCACAAATCTAAGGTGAGGTAGGATTAAAAGGCAAAATATCATTCCAGAAATATAGGTCAAGATTACTAAATGGGATCTAAACAAAAAATCACATCCACACACACATCACTTCTAAGATATGTTCATGTGTAAGGCATTTCATCATGCATGAAAGATATTCATATGAATCCATCTTCAAAGTGTTTTTTTGGGGGTGCCTGGGTGGCTTAGTCAGTCAAGCATCCAACTTCAGCTCAGGTCATGATCTCACAGTTCATGACTCCGAGCCCCGCGTCAGGGTCTCTGCTGTCAGCACAGAACCGACTTCAGATCCTCTGTTCCCCCCTCTCTCTGCCCCTCCCCTGCTCATGTGCACTCTCTTCTCAAAACAAAACATTTCTTTTTTCTAATTTCTTTTTACTTAAATAAAAGCAAGCAAATTAAAACATCAAGAGAGGAAAATGTATTTAAAAAAACGTCAATAAAGAGAAATGAGAATTATTGAGAAATAAATTAATGAGAAATCATTAAAATCAGACCTAACAACTAAATCATAATCGCAATTACGCAAGAAAACAGCACATGACCTCAATGTACACAATAACTTCTCCCCTTAGAAGATCAAGGTGACTCTCCCACACAACAAGCCACATTTTTCATACACTTTGAAACTATAAGTTTCTTATAGTATGGTTTTAAAATGTGTATTTTCTGAACTGCAACACCAATTTCTGGTCCACAAGACTGGTTTTCATATTGGTAATTTTCTCATTAAAAATATAAGCTTTATTGGAAAACTCAAGGGCATTATAATACCTGATGTATGCTGAACTCTAAAAAGATGACTAGTTTAACAATCTAAGATTGTTTTCAAGTTTTAGTAGCAGAGTACTACCTTCTACATAGAAGGCAGATATAAAAGGGATCTCTGAAAGGCTGCCCATTTGATTCTCTTCTGGGTCTTGAGAAGTCTCTCTGATAGAAAACGGCTAGAAGCCATAGCTCCTAGAGTCAGACCAAATACTAACTGCATTGTGTCCTAGGGCTCCTGAAACAAAATGCCACAAACTGAGTGGTTTAAATACCAGAAATTTATTGTGTCACAGGTCTGGAGGCCAGAAGCCTGAGATGGAGGGGTCCACAGGCCATGCTCCCTCTGAAGGCATTTCTCCAGCTTGTGGCAGCATAATTCCGGTCTTCACATGACGTTCTCCCTTTGTGTGCACCTAAATTTCCCCCTTTTTATAAGGACATACTGTATCAGGGGCCCAACCTACTCCAATACGATCTCTTCTTGATTTTAACTAATTAAATCTACAACAATCCTGTTTCCAAATAAGGTCTGAGGTAATGGAGGTCAGGACTTCAACATGTGCATTTTGCGGGGACACAGTTCAACTCAAGAGTCCACCCTATGGTCCTCCAAAATTCACGTGCTTTCACATGCAAAATGCACTCTCCTCATCCTTGACCTCCTACAAAGTTCTAATCAGCCCAGCAGCCACCTTAAGTCCAACGTCTTATCTAAATACCATCACCTAAGTCCTAAATCTCATCATGTAAATTCTCCCAATCACTCTGGGTGAGACTCAGGGTATGACTTTCTTGGGGTGAAAGTCTACTCGTTCTGTAAACCTATGAAACTAGTCAAGTTATGTTTTCAAAATACAACGAGGGGACACACACACAGGACAGACTTCACGGTTTGAAAAGAGAGATCCAAGACATGGGTCCCAGGCATGTCTGCAATTTAGAGCAAACCGGATTTTACGGTTTGAGAATAATCCTCTGTGGCTGGGTGCTTTGTGCTTCCGAAATTGTTCTGGTCTTTTCTGGAAAGATAACACGTCTGCAGCTGGACAGCTCCATCAGCCTGTTTCTTGCCTGTGCCTGGAGAACTGGAGAAGTCCTCCTTTTCACTTCATGGCTCTCTGCTCCCTTCAGTCTAACCCTGGCAGCCTTTTTGCTAAGCTGGTTGACTGGATTCTGGAGTAACACACCTAATCTCCTCAGCAAGTGGTTGTCGAGCCACATCCTTAGTTTTCTCTGCAGAGTGTCCTTCTCATTTGTTTACAATCTAGACCTGCCCACAGCTTTCCAAATCTTCAAGTTCCGGTCCTTTTGTGTAATAATTTCTTCCTTAATTTCTCTCTCTCTCTTCTCAAATTTTACTACGTACAGCAAGGAGAAACTGGACCATGACTTCAACTCTCTGCTAGAAATCTGCTCAACTGAATATCCAATTTTATCGCTCACAATTTCTACTTGTCCCAAAATAGTAGAACACGATTTGGCCAAGTGCCACTTTATCACAGGAACTGCCTCTGCTCCAGTTTCCATTACCGTGTTCCTCTCTCCACCTGAGACCTCACCAGAAGCACCCATGACATTCACATTTGTAGCAACAGTCTCTGCAAGGCAATCTAGGCCACTGCCGTCACGTGCCCCAAAACTCTTCCTGCCTCTACCCAGTAACCAATTCCGAAGCCACTTCCACGGTTCTAGATACTTGTTATAGCAGCATCCTAATCACCAGTCCCCAAATCTGTGGGTTCTCCAGAGAATGGGACCAATAAGATATTCATATATCCTATATGTACAAAGGGAAAAAGAGAGACAGAGGGAGTGAGGGGTTTAAGGAATTAGTTCATGAGATTGTGGGCAACAGCAAATCAAAAACCTGTGGGGCAGGCTAGAATTTCTGGTAAGAGACTGGAAATTCAGGCAAGGTTTCTATGTTGCCTGCGGGAGATCAAATTCTTTCTGAGGAAACCTCAGCTTTGTTCTTAAGGAGGTCCACTGATTGGATTACATTCCACACTATGGAGAGTAATCTGCTTTACTGAACAGTCTACTGATTTAAATGTGAATCACATCTAAAAAAAACCCCTCCACAGTAATATCTAGACTAATGTTTAACCAAACAACTGAGCACCGTAGCCTTGCCAAGTTGACACATAAAATTAATGATCACTGACCTCACTAATTTTCTTGCCATCATTATTGTTATCAGTCTCAATAATACAAACGCGACAATTTCAACAATGTTCGTAACTTCTTTATTTTTTTGACTACAATGAAAATATTCCTTTTTTAGTTTGTTTATTTATTTTGAGAGAGAGCCCGTTAGGGGGAGGGGCAAAGAGACGGAAAGAGAATCCCAAGCAGGCTCAGCACTGTCAGCATGGAGCCTGACACGGGGCTTGATCCCACAGAACCGTGAGATCATGACCTGAGCCCGAACCAAGAGTCAGATGCTTAACTGACTGAGCCACCCAAGCACCCCTACAATGAAAATATTCTAAACCTTAATTACTGGTTTCCATAATACCAGGAATGTTACAACGAGAAATAATTAATTCCACGAGAAATCTCTGGTGGAGAAGGGTGTACCTTGCAACCTTGGAAATGTACATTGAACAAACGTTTAATGAACACCTTTTAAGCGCCAGGCCCTAAGTTCAGCACTAGAGAGACAACATGTGAGAAGAGCTCACTTTGCTCAGTTCTTTTACTCCTTGGTAACAACCAACTGAAGAAACACAAAGGACACGCTGGACCGTCCCGAGTGCCCACGTATCCTCTCCGACGCAAAGAACGCCAATATGCAATCCACCTGGTACCACTCGTAACGAGTGGTCAAGCGGAGGTTTTCCTGTCCCTTGAAACCTGGGTCAAACACTCTTGAACTCCACAGGAGTCATCGATTGTCTCCGCGCCTAATCTACCCTCCTCTGTCCTGCTTTGTGATGCTGGAACAGAACCCCCTGCAGACTTTTCCCCTTGGTCGGCTAGAACAGTTTTAGTCTCAGTCAACAGAGAGCACTGGAGTGACATTGCAAGAAAGCGGAGGCCGGAAGCCTTCTGCCTCTTCTATTCTGAGCTGGAGCCCAGCAGCCCTCATAGACCAGCCAGGGCCATTTCCAATCAACTCCAGTAGGCAGGTGCAGTAGCTCTGGCTACGCCGTACTCAGGCCAGAAGCTTCCCGCCAGGTGGGCAGCTTCCCAACAGCTCTACAGGCGGACTCCGTGGCCGCTCTTGTGGGGGGTGGCATCAGGCCAACACACAACCCACCAGGCCACCTCTGATGGGCACTGAGGAGGGCACCTGTTGGGATGAGCTCTGCGTGTTGTACGGAAACCAATTTGACAATAAAGTTCATATTAAAAAAAAAAAGAGTAGCTCCAGGTGCTACTTCTGCAGGAGCTCTGGCCACGCCCTCGGGCCACATCCCTCATTCAGTGGGTTGAATGTAGAGACCAGTTCCAGCCCCCATACACCTTCCAGCAACGGCAACCTTCTTCCAAAGACTGGCTCTGGCCTGTGCCATCCGGCCAGAGCTACCAATAGTGGTCTTTATATTTTTGTGGTAGCCAAGTCCTCTTCTAAGAGGCTAAATCTCAGCTCAACCCTTCAGGGTTGGAGGGGAGTTTTCCCAAATCCTTAGTTCCTTCTTCACTGTCTATTCTCCTTTCACTTACAGGTAGTAGCTACTTTTTGACACCTGCTACTTCTGGACCTCTTAAAGTCCTTCTTTCCTCTTTTAGCAGTCAACCTTCTTTTACCAGGTCATTCTTTATATTAAATGTCACCTTTCAAATAACTGGTTTAAGTTTCTGTCTCCTAACTGGACCCTGACAGAGATAAATCCTACCTTTAATTTTAATCGTTAACTGTTCAAAACCATTCCAGGAATTAATATATTAATATCAAAATGTTCATACTACCAGGGCACCTGGGTAGCTCAGTTAAGCATGCGACTCTTGATTTCAGCTCAGGTCTTGATTTCAGGGTCATGCGTTCAAGCCCTGATTTGGGCTTTGAGCTGGGAGTAAAGCCTACTTAAAAAAAAACGTCCATAGTACCCAAGTGAGTTACAGATTCAATGTAATCCCTATCAAAATCCCAATGGCATTCTTTACAGAAATGGAAAAAAAAATGCTGAAGTTCATATAGAACTACAAAAGATTCTGAAAAGTCAAAACAATCTTGACCAAGAAGAACAAACCTGAGGCATCACACTTACTGATTTCAAGATATACTACAATGCATAGTAATCAAAAAAAATGTGATAGTCCCATAAAAATAGACATATGGAACAGAATAGAGCCCCAAAATAAGAATACACGATGGGAAAGGACAGTCTCTGTAACAAATGGTATTAGGAAAATTGGATATTTGTATGCAGAAAAATGAAACTGGATGCTTATCTCACATCATATATGGAAATTAACCACAGTGGATTAAAGACTTGAATGTAAGATTCCAAACAGTAGAACTACTAGAGGAAAACATAGGGAAAAACGCTTCTTGACAGTGGTCTGGGTGATGATTTTCTGGATATGTGACCAAAAGCACAGGCAACAAAAGCAAAAATTATCATATGGGATTGCATCAAACTTGAAAAAACAAAAACAAAAAAGCTTATGCAGAGTGAGGCACCTGGGTGGCTTAGTTGGTTAAGCATCCGACTCTTGATTTTGGCTCAGGTCATGATCTCACTTATGGTCGTGAGGTTGAGACCTGCATTGGGGCTCTGCACTAACAGTGAAGAGTTTGCTTGGAATTCTCCCTCTCCCTCTGCTCCCCCCCCCCCCCCCCCCACTTATGCAAGTGCTTGCTCTGTCTCAAAAAAAAAAAAAAAAAAAAAAGCTTATAAAGAGCAAAGAGAAACCACGGACTGAAAGACAACCTACAGAATGGGAGAAAATTTTTGCAAACCATACATCTGATAAGACGTTAATAACCAAAATATAAATGGAACTCAAACTAAATGGCCGTAGAAATAAATAAAATAACCAGATTAAAAAATGGGCAAAGGACGTGAACAGACATTTTTGGAGACATACAAAAGACTAACATATATATGAAAAGGTGCTCAACATCATGAATCATCAGGAAAATGCAAATCAAAACTTCTACAAGGTATCACCTCACATCTGTCAGAATAGCTATTACCAAAAAGACAAAAGATAACAGGTCATGAAAAGGAGGTGAAGAAAAGAAAACCCTCCTATGCTGTTGGCTAGGAAAGTAAAGTGGGACAGGCATTATGCAAAACAATACAGAGGGTCCTCAGGACATTAAAAATAGAACTACCATATGGTCCCGCAGTACTGCTTCTGGGTACGTACCTGAAGGAAATGAAATCAGTATTGTGAAGACATATCTGCACTCCCACATTCATTGCAGCATTATTTACAGTAACCAACTGTCCATCAATGGCTGAAAGGAAAAGATGTGATGTGTATGTACACACACACACAGGAATATTATTCAGCCTTGAAAAAGGAAATCTTGCTACCCAACAATAAGGATGAGAATGGAAGATATGCTAAGTGAAATAAGCCAGGTACAGAAAGACGAATGCTACATGGTCTCATTTATATGTGAAATCTAAAGTAGTTGAATAGAAGAACAGAGCAGAATGGTGGTTGCCCGAGGTTGGGGGAAATGGGAAGATGTTGGTCACAGGATAATAGTTTCGGTTAAACAAGATGAATAAGTCCTAGAGATCTAACATACACTATGGCAACTGCAATTAACAATGCTGTTATTATATACTAGAAATTTGTTTTAGGATAAATCTTAAGTGTTCTCATCACACACATACTCTACGGTAACTAGGTGAGGTGATGGGTATGTTAATTAACTCCTTATGGTGACCATTTCACAATGTATAAAAAAAAAACATCAAGTTGTACACCTTAGGGGTGCCTGGGTGGCTTCATTGGTTAAGCCTCGACTTCGGCTCAGATCATGATCTTGCGGCTCGTGGGTTCGAGCCCCGTGTCAGGCTCTGTGCTGACAGCTCAGAGCCTGGAGACTTGCTCCGGATTCTGTGTCTCCCTCTCTCTCTCTGCCCCTCTTGGGCTCATGCTCTGTCTCTCTCAAAAATAAATAAATGTTTAAAAAAAAAAAAAGGAAGTGAATCACTTTTACTGGAAGGTGTATCTGAGCAGTGATGGGTTAGAGTATTACCACAACGGTCTTTGAGTATCAAAATTTTCTAATGTGGATTTTATCCTAGGCAGAATGAGGCACCAATGGTTACTGAAGAAGGGTACGCTATGTGGTTAAAAAGTCATTCTTTGTAAGATTAACCTAAAGGTTGCAAACAGAATGAAATAAGAGACTGAGAACAGAGAGAGGGGTGCCTGGGTGGCTCAGTCGGGTAAGCATCTGACTTCAGCTCAGGTCATGATCTCACAGTTCATGAGTTCGAGCCCTGCGTTGGGCTCTGTGCTGACAGCTCAGAGCATGCAGCCTGTTAAGGATTCTGTCTCCCTCTCTTTCTCTCTGCCCCTTTTCCGCTCAAGCTCTGTCTCTGTGTCAAAAATAAACATTAAAAAAAATTAGAAAAAAAAAGCTGAGAACAGAGAGAAACCAATGATGAATAATAAATTGAATCCTTGGCACCAGAAGAACTAACAAAAATGGCATAAAATACCACAAGACAGATCCTCCCACCTATGATCAGAAATGGTAAAAGGATAGGAAAGTTACTGAACCTGTTATCCATATGGCATCTTAATTTAATACAAGTCAAAATATCATTTATCAATGCTTAATTTTAATTCACAAGGCCTGCCTTCCTCTCTTTCTTTGTATCTGACCGTTCTTTGGGTTTTTCATTAGAAAGGTAAAATGTAGGGGTGCGTGGGTGGCTCAGTCGTGATCTCACGGTTCCTGAGTTTGAGCCCCGCATCGGGCTCTGTGCTGACAGCTCAGAGCCTGGAGCCTGCTTCCGATTCTGTGTCTCCCTCTCTCTCTGCCTACCCCCAAACTGCCCCCCTCTGTCTCTCTCTCAAAAATAAATGAACATTAAAAAAAATTTTTTTAAACAGAAGAGACCCTTAAAAAAAAGATACAAGGTAAACCTAACAAAGAATACGATTTCTAATTTTCAAAGCAACGCACACACTAAAACTTATTAAAAGTACATAAAATATCTAAAAAGTAGTACTTTTTCAAATATTTTACGGGGCAGTTTTACACTGAAGTAGGGAACTTTGTCCCTTAAACGTGGAGGTTTCAGAAGAAACGTCTTTTGCTTAGTACTTAGAGTCTACCGAAGATTAAGGTTTATAATCATGTAATACTGTTCCCCAGAGGTGATGATAAAATCTGGAAATCATCAACCTGCTAATTTTTATGGTTGGCACTTTTACGGTTAAAAAAAAAAAAAAAGTCATCTATTAGGACAACTTCACCACGCTACGCAGAGAACCAGTCGTAAAGGATTTAGTTACAAAGGTTAACAAAGGTACGTGTGGGGCGAGTCCCTGGAAACACCCCCCCTGAACCTCTGAGCAACACCAGCAAGAAGGGAGGGAGCGCGGGCAAGGTGTAGTGAGAAATCCACAAACCAAGACACGCCCACACCCATCGTCTCTATTCGCGTCGCGGGCTTTAGGTGTCCGTGCGGCTTTTGCGGGATTCCCCCCGGAGGGGCTGGGCGGCCCGTCGTCGGCCTCGATGCCCTCGGGCGCGCGCGGCGGGGGCCGCGGCTGGAAAGGAGCGCCTCCCACCCGTCCGGGGCCTTCCGCGGCGGCGCCCCTAACGTTGACTCCGGAAGAGGAGCCGGGGCCGCCCGCGGCAGCCCCCACTCTCCACCGCCGGGAGTCCGAGGAGGGAGGAGCTTGGTGGGGTTGGCGAAAAGGACCGGTCCCGTACCTGCGCTAAGACGGTGAGCCTGCCTTCGGGCGCCGCGACGTTCACGCGGCCGTGGTACCATGCCACTCCTGTGCCTGCCAGGGCCACGCCGGCCACTGCCGCCGCCAAGGGGCTGGGGCCCGGCCAAGCCCGCCGGCCGGCGGAGAGCCCACGCCGCAGTCGGCCGCCCCAGGCCGTCAGCCGAGCGCTTCTTACCGCAGCCGCCGCCATCTTTGCGGAAGCGCCCCATCCATCACCGAGTCCCGGCCGCCGCCGCCTCGTCGCACGACTCGAGAACTCCCGCGCGGCCACGGGTCTCGCGAGAGCCGCACGGCCTCCGTCCAGCCTCCGGAGCCTGCCTTCCGCGGGCGGCTGCGGCCGCGCAGCTCGGAGCGGCGGTAGGGGAGCGTGTGCAAGGGAGCCGGGTAACTGGAAAGGGGTCCGAACAGAACCCCAAGTGGCCTCCGCAGTCGAGAACGAGATAGCTCCCCTATTGTGTAGGGAGGTCCTACGATTTTCGTAAGGAAAACGTGTCATTCACTAGGGAGAAGCCGCTGTTTGGTGGGCGCTGCGGGCTTGAGGGGAAAGCACGGACGGGTGAGCCGGGCACTGCGGACAATAACTGTGATCGAGTGTGTGGTTTGCCTTTCTGATGGGCCTGAGCTTAGCAGTGGAAGCCCATCCCCGAAGAAGTTGGGGCGTGTAACTGAAAAACCTTGCATAGTCCTTAACGCTACATCTGTTTTAAATTCCACGAGCCTACGCGTGTTAAGAATTTCTTCAAACTACTTGTACATTATTCTGAAATCCACAGACGCTGCAGTTACTTTCCCACGGGCCATTTAAAATAACATCAATTAGCTCGCTCAGCTTCTAGTAAACAAAAGTGTTTAAAGCAATTTTTTTTTTTTTTTTTAATGTGAGCGTGTTCTCTTATGTCACTTTAATAGCTTAAGCAAACTCTAAACTTATTTTTTCAGTTGTGGCAAAATGCGCACAGCGCTACCGTCTTAACCGTTTTTAAATACACACTTCATTGGTGTTGGGACATTCACGTTGTTGGGCAACCATCGCTACCGTCCGTCTCCGGAACTGCTTTCATCTTGCAAAACTGGCAAACTTAAAAAATAGCATCTTCCTCATCTGCCTTGTTCATCCTCCCTATTCTTGTATTCTTGACTGCTCTGTTCATTTTTGCCACATCATATCCTCTCCCAGCCTGCTCACTCTGATGGGGTATTTTCTTTTTTTTTTTAACGTTTATTTATTTTTGAGACAGAGAGAGACAGAGCATGAACGGGGGAGGGGCAGAGAGAGAGAGGGAGACACAGAATCGGAAGCAGGCTCCAGGCTCTGAGCCGTCAGCCCAGAGCCCGACGCGGGGCTCGAACTCACGGACCGCGAGATCATGACCTGAGCCGAAGTCGGACGCTTGGCCGACTGAGCCACCCAGGCGCCCCGGCATTTTCTAATGAACTCGCAAACAGAGCCGCTCTATTTCAGGCAATCAGCATTTGCTGAATGTGGAATTTAAATTCTGTCCCAGTGAAGTGTTTGATACCTGTCGTCCCACCTGGGACCAAGTCAGATGCATCAGGACACCTGCCCGGCGTCACTGTCGTCAGCGATGTTTTCCCCTGTGCAGGCTTGGGACAGAAAGCCTCGGTCCTGGTTGTTGCGACGGTCAGAAGAGACGATTTAGCTGAGGCTCGTGCCTTTAGCAGAGGCCTTTGTTTCGTAGCCTCCGACCCTCCGTTCTTTGGTCTTTACTTTGCAGAGCACGTTTCCTTAATAAGCTTGCTTCAGCGTCTGAAGCGTCCCAAGTAGAAGCTTTACTTGGATATGCAGTAACTTGCAGCCAAAATGGTGCCAAGGTCCCGACCACATAGTCACTGTCACCTTGAAGTTTGTGAAACCAACAAAAAAACAAGTGGCACAGCGAGTCTGATTTGACCACTGAATTCTCAGGTCGTTTTGTCGCGATCTGCCCTCAGCTCCTGCTCCCTTTTCCTTCGCCAGCTTGTCCAAATCTGCAGTCAGAGCTTCCTCACTGTCCCCCCGCTGCTGCAACCACTTTCCCCGTGCCTTCCCAGGCAAGCAGGTGGTAGATGAGACTCGTCACACCGAGATTTGTGAGCCAGAATCCTGGCTGTGCCAGGCTGATCACTGTGACTTGGGGCAAATTAACTTAATTTCTCTGAGTCTCGGTTTTCTCCACTGCAAACAACTCTGCCATGGTTTGGCATTGGGGGATGAAATGAGACATTCTGTAGAAAGTCCACAAATGCCCGGCACGTTGTAGACTCACCACACTGCCAGTTTATCTTCTTCAACTTCTGGGTTTTTCCTGTCCTCTGATCATAAATGAGCTTGACGGAGACCTTACCTTCTGCTTACCTTGTGCTATACTCTTGGCTTCCAGAAACCATGGTTAAAATGGTAGTGTTAGGTATATACATACTGTCTAATTCCCACTGTTCCTCTACCTATTTATTTTTTTTATTAAAAAAAATTTCTTTTTTAACATTTATTTATTTTTGAGACAGAGAGAGAGCATGAACAGGGGAGAGTCAGAGAAAGAGGGAGACACAGAATCTGAAACAGGCTCCAGGCTCTGAGCTGTCAGCACAGAGCCCGACGCGGGGCTCGAACCCACAGACCGCGAGATCATGACCTGAGCCGAAATCTGACGCTTAACTGACTGAGCCACCCAGGTGCCCCTCCTCCACCTATTTGATGAAACCCCACATCTATTACTTAGTCATGGCTCCGAGCCCCAAATATTCCCATTGGAACATTGGGCATATTTAAAGACATTCTATTTGACCCACAGTTTGACATCCTCCAGGGCAAGCCTATCTTATTTTTCTGTTTCCTCAGCACAATGCCCAGTACGTATTAGACATTCAGTGAACGAATATATGAATAAGTGAAAAAAAATAGATGGCACAAATGAAACTCTGGTGTGCCTATTTCCATTCTTTGAGTATCAAACATCAGAAATCTATATAATTTATTTTCCAAGACAAAAAATTCATTTGAATTATTTTTGCTGAAAATCTTTGAATGTACTTGGAAAATTGTGCTTTGTAATTAGGTTTTTTTTCCCTTTTTTTTTTTTTTTGTACTGTGTGCCCAGGCCTGCAGAATTCTCATTAAGATTTAATGTATTCAAACTTTTCTTTTGCAGAGGAAACAAATTCTTATAATAGAACCAATTTCTAGCCGACTAACCATTCTAAGTATGAAATCTTCCCTGGCAGCTGTTGACATTTGTCTAAGTGCATTGACTATATTGGTCTTTTTAGGCTCCAGCTTTGTTCGTTTCTTCATCACCAGCTGTAGAGAAAAATATACATCCTTGGCTGGGATGTATTTTCAACCACGTTTATAAACTGATCCCCAAATAAGGAACTGCTTCTAAAACTATAAGATCTATGCTGCTTTAAATGATAATTGGAGAAAAACAGAATAGAAACACTGGTAGCTCCAAAATTATTTTTTAAAATTATTTATTTATTTTGAGAGAGAGTGCGTGCGTGTGCACATGCAGGAGAGGGGCAGAAAAGGAGGGAGCGAGAGACGTGGGGCTCAAACTCATGATCATTATGAGATCGTGACGGGATCGTGACCTGAGCTGAAATCAAGAGTCGGGTGGCTTAACCCGCTGAGCCCCCCAGGCACCCCCCAAAAGAACACTTTTCATTCACTTTGTGCTTTTTTTCTGAAGGAGGGACATAAGTTATAGGACAGAGAAACTATTCTCAAGGAACTTTGCTTTTACCAGAGGCCAGGCCTGAATTGAAAACAATGCAAGATGGCATTTGACTGTTAACCCCAAGGAGGAGGAGTGTGGTTGGCTACAGTGGTCAACTAGGAAAGAGAGGAAGCCTAATCTGGAACTCGGAAAGTGAGAAAGGTTTGCTTAGATAGGATCCTCAGAGATCGGTGTAGGGTTGTGAGCATGGGAGAAAACTAGGTACGGTGTGTGTTTGCATGGTTTGGAGCAGAACTGGTTTAGGGGTGACCCTGAGTGGCTTGAGGGCCACAAGGGGTTCTGCAGTATTTCCAGCAATATGTGGGACAGTTGTCAGCTTTCTTGACCCTCTACAGGTTTGTCTTTGGGGTACTTATGCCTCTTTTCCAGTATCTGCCCCCACCCCCCCTTAGTGCCTGATCAGACTTTGCATGTCAGATGCTACCCAAGTGATTGCCTTCTGCCTGCCCAGATTTTATCCTGGCCTTTCTCACCCATTATCCCATCTGCTTCTCTAAATTATTTTCCTTCCCATCTACAATCAAAAGTTTGATTTTCTCTGGGTTGTTGGTCTTGAACAAAAGAGATCAACCAGCTTTTCTTATTGAAGACATTTAGTCTATTGTATGTCCATTTTAAAAGACAAGGTTAACTGAAATGAATCTTTGATCTCAGCGTGTTTAGGGAGGATAAATAAAACTTGTTCCGCTGGGTGGCTCAGTTGGTTAAGCATCCGACTCTTGGTTTTGGCTCGGGTCATGATCTCACAGTTTTGTGAGTTCGAGCTCAGTGTCGGGCTCAGTGTTGGGCTCTGCGCTGGCAGTGGGGAGCCTGCTTTGGATTTCTCTCTCCCTCTCTGTCTCTGCCCCTTCCCCACCCATG
Organism: Leopardus geoffroyi; assembly: GCF_018350155.1. Classification (NCBI taxonomy): domain Eukaryota; kingdom Metazoa; phylum Chordata; class Mammalia; order Carnivora; family Felidae; genus Leopardus; species Leopardus geoffroyi. The sequence goes on from NC_059326.1 coordinate 2,397,845, forward strand.
CTTCTCTGTCTCTCTCAAAATAAATAAACTTTAAAAAAATTGAAAAAAAAACCAAGACTTGCTCTCCTGATTCTGAAAGATTCCTTACTGTCGTATTACAGAATAACGTGTGTCAAGATTGATTATCTTAGGATAAAGATAATCCTATTTTTTTTAAGAGAAAAAAAATACTGAGGATCTCAAAAGATAAAGAGGTTGGACTTAATCCTACAGCAAAAGAGTAAGTGACGTACAGATGGACATGATAAAGAACCATTGCTTGGAATAAGCAGAGGTTAAACTATATTTATGGTGGATAATTGTGTAGTGAAGGGTATGAATCACTCTCAGAGGCCCTAGATGAGTCAAAAGAATTGCTAATTATGTCTTTTTTTGTGCAGTTTGGGGCTGTGGGTAAAAATATCTGGGTATCATGATTGATATCAGCTTGTGCAGAAATAGGTCAAGATTAAATCTTACTGACAGTGAAAACGCAGTGCGAAGGGTACATTTTCAATGTCTTTCAGATCCTCCTCTGCTTCTCATTCCCTGCCCATCACCCCAGTTTACACCCTCATTACCGCATGCTTTGATGATGGCAGTCGCCTCTTAACACACACGGTTGCTTCCAGTCTTTTTCTCCTCTGAAGCATCCCATAGATCTATGTCAGATCAATCTTCCTAAACATTTCTTTCACCGTACTTCCATTAGCTGTGTGATTTAACCTTCCCAAACCTCTCTTTGTTGGAGAATGAGGCGTTTGGTTTCAGTTTGTTTTTCCAGTTCTGAAATTCTCATTCTGTGCCACTCCAGAGTGGCCTTTTTTTTTTTTTTTTAAAGTTAAGCAAACTGGATTGAGTGTGAAATATGTGCCAAGCTTAGTGCCATACCTCAGAGATGCACAGACAAATAAGTAACAGCTCCCCCTGTGGGGTTTTGTCACCGGCAGGGGTCTTCACACATTGGATTGTGGCCCTTATGCTTAAAACTTTTTGAAGCTTTATGTACATTTATTTGTTTCTTAAACCAACACATTTACAATTAAACAATAAAAAGCTCATAGTAAAATTTTAATTATGAGATAAAAATTAAATAGTATTTATAAAATAAAATTTAATTTTGTTTTTAAAGGTGCAATAAATGTTTTGCACTGTCTAAAAATGTTAATATCTAGTGGGATCAATGTGATTAAATTGGCTTCATTAAATTGGATAATTTTGGTTTAAGTTTTGTGAGATAGAAATGCAAAAAAAAAAAAAAAACAAAAAAACCCAAAAACAAACAAACAAAAGAAATGCAAAATTCTGGCATTCTGTTCGGTTAATTTAGATGCTAGTTTTTAATAACTGTAAAAACTCAAAAAGCTGTCTCATAAAAAAATGTTCAAAGGGAGGGAAGGAGCGTGTTATTAACCGAAGTACTGAAATCATGATACTTGTGTCTTTTTAAGCTTTTTATCATGAAAAGCTTAACATATACACAACACTGGAGAGCATAACATGATAAACCTCCATGTGTGTCTACCCTGACTTGAACAGTTACCACCTGTTACCCATTTTGTTTCATCTGTACCTGCACCATTTCCCCCGACTAGATTGTGGCGAAGTAATTCTCAAGCTCGTACAATTTTATTCTAAATATTTTAGTATGCCTTTTACAAGATGACTTTAAAAGAAACTCTACATACCAATTTCTCGGTTTTGTATTTCTTAATAGTGTTTGTAATCCAATGGACACACAAAAATGCACTGAGGAAAAAAGTCGCAAAGGTTGCGTGAAATGCCGGGAAGTTAGACACGAGGCAACGAGAAGAAGACTGTTCTGCAAGGGTTGCGTAACACTTCCGCGTCATGGGGAGAGTGACCTGTGCTATAGTGAAGTGCACTTAAGGGTGAGTGGTGGCACAACGTTTGAAGTTGCGAAAAAGATGTTATCTGAAAACACATTTATGGGACAGACTGTGTATGCTCGGGAAACTCGATTATTTATTTATTTTTTTTTATAAAAATTTTTTTAATGTCAATTTATTTTTCACAGAGAGAGAGAGAAAGAGAGGGAGGAGAGAGAAAGAGCATGGGCAAGGGAGGGGCAGAGAGAGAGAGACACAGAATCCAAAGCAGGCTCCAGGCTCTGTGCTGATAGCACAGAGCCTGACATGGGACTCGAACCCATGAACTGTGAGATCATGACCTGAGCTGAAGCTGGACGCTTAACCGACTGAGCCACCAGGCACCCCAAAACTTGATTATTTTCAAGTCAGTTATAATATCTCAAAAGTTCTGCATATGTCACCAAGAAAGGAAAATAATACTATTTCCTCCTTTGCTGCCTTTCAACTGTGAACCACGTATTTCTAGCAAATCAAAGATGATGATTGGAGGGGGCACCTGGGTGGCTTAGTTGTTTGAATGCACAGCTGTTGTTTTCATCTCAGGTCATGATCCCAGGGTCATGGGATTGAGCCCCATGTCTGAGTGTAGACACTGCTTAAGATTCTCTCTCTGCCTCTCTCTGTCCCTCTTCCCCGTTTATGCTCTCACATTCTCTCTCTCTCTAAAAGAAAGAAAAATTAAAAAAAAAAAAATGATGACTGGAGGAGTTAGAAGAGCCATGTCATATGCGGGTGAGCGAGGGCAAGACTGGGACGGGAACTAAAAAAATCTAGCGAAATGTTCCCAAGGTTTCATAGAAAATTTCAAGTCCATGGTACGGATTCATGTGCATCAGGACATCCAGAATATCTTAGCCTGTCTTCGACTGTGCAAAATATGAGGGCATCGAGTTAGTGCAAAAGCGTCACTATTTTCATTCTTTCTTAAAAAAAAAAACAAAATTAAAAATTGCAACCTCATTATGCTTTTCTTTCCCCCAAGAGCAGATCTGTTGGTTCTGTCTTCAGGCCACGAAGCTGGGTGGCTATGTGGTTAGCAGCAGCACCAGCCCAAGGCGGTTCGTGCCCTGGGCATTGGCAGGGCTGGAGGCTGGTCATCCGGCAGCAGAATCTAAGTTCCTTTCGGAAGCGTCTTTCTCCGACTGACTGGGTTGTCCTGAGTTTGTTTCGTGCTTCAGGGATTCAGAACAAATACTTTGATATGGTCACTGTTCGGTGGCTCTCCCAGGGACAGTGATGAGCATTAGGCGTCGAGAAATGTTGGGGCTGTGGCAAGGAGGGCGAGGGCAGGGTGTGACAGGTGACCCTCCAGTCACTCACAGGGTGGATAGAGCTGCCCCTTGAACACACGCAGAATGATGGCTTGGATGTCGGTGATCTGCTGCCTGCTTGGTTTGCTGCGAGGTGATGCAGACGGCCTTGAGGGATGAGGTATTCAGTCGGGCTTGCTTCCTGGCATGACCTCAGTGACCTCTCCCAGCTGTGAAGCCTTTAGCTGCGACCTTTGGGGGTTGGGAGTTGAGAGCGGGCCTCCAGATGAAGAGACAAGCCTACGAGCCAAGAAGTGGTTGTTGGTGACAAAGATGAGCTGTGCAGAAGCTGGGTGGCTTTTGAGAGCCAGTAGTAGTTCTTGCCATTGACGGGGAACTTGTTCCGAATTAGAGCCAGTAGAGCTGGATCTGTGAAGTCAAGAGCATCTTCTTTGGGGGTGTAGATACCTTCTTTGGGGGATTTGGGTATGTAGATAGTCCGGGGGGCGTGATAGGGCTGCTTCTGGACTGCCTGACCACTGGAGGTCTGTCTTTAAGGAGCAGCCACATGGCAGATGTGGCCTGTGCCACCGAAGCCCTGAACTCGGACACTAGGCCGTAGTGGCGATTTGGAGGTCCTCTTGACCTTTTTAGGAGCTTGAGATGTTTTGCAGGGCTGGGCTGGCTGAGTGGGCTGGGGGGGCTGTTCCCCGTCAGTAGGAGGCTCTGAGTGGAAGCCGTGTCTGGAATCAGGAGGGTGTGAGCACGGAGCCTGGGCATGGAAGTTTCCGAGGCCGCTGTGCCCGTTGCTGATTGTTGGAGTAATCGTGAGGGTGGGAGCCTTCTGCCCGGGACAGGCACTGCTTCGTAGCTTCTTCCAGGGCTGTGGCAGGGCTGCTGGCTGTTGGCTGCTCTCCACTGCTCACATGCAGCTGTCCTGCGAGGACGAGCTTTGTGGGCACGGCCAGTGGCGAGGACCCTAGGCAGTTGCATGTCTGGCACCTCTGACTGCAAGTGCACGATACCGCCCTGATATTTATTTATGTCAGTTCCAGCCACCAGTGAGGGGAAGAAGGTGTTAGTTTGACCCCTGGAACCTCTGACTGCCTTGGTGTCATTCACTTGTGCTTTTAAACTAACTGAGTTCGAAACTTGCCAAAAATGTTGGAAGGGGCGAGGGGATGGGCAAAATGAGTGAAGGGGAGTCAGGGGTACAGGCTTCCAGTTATGGAACGAGTAAGTCAAGGGGATGAAAGGTTCAGCCCCGGAGTATAGTTGATGGTATCCTAATGGTGTTGTGGTGACCCCAGCATAACAGACTGGCCAGGTCGCTATGTTGTGCACCTGAAGCTAATATAACATTATGTTTCAACTATACTTTAATATTTAGAAGAAGATTTTCAAATGGGTTAGAACATTTTGTGTTCAGGCTTTGTAAGTGTGTAAATAAAAGAGTTTTCCTAGGTGACACTTACATCACCGGGGGGAGCAAAGCACATAGTGATGCAGACATCTCCGAGTAGTGGTTTCCAAAATGAACTTTCAAAGCACACGTTTCTTTCAAAAAGCAATCACTTTCTTGGCCAATGTGAAAAACATCACTTTTGCCTTTAAAAGACAAAATGTTTTTTTAATTAAGTGTGCATTACTGACGGCCACTTGTAGAAGTGGGCACAAAATCTGGAACACATCGTTTTGTAAAAGAAAGATGTGCAGCTCATCTTTCCATGTGACAGGTGCTCAAATTACTTGCTTGCCAGTCGTCCGGCAAACCGTGGTGTGATCCGCCAGTTTCAGGATCACTTTCCGTCTCATTTTAGAGCACTGAGAAGATTCTACGGGATGTTACACGCCTTATGAAATTGGGCCTTGGCGGTTTCTCAGCCTTGGCGCTGCCGACTCTCTGGGCAGGATAACGCTCTGTGGCGGGCGTCTGTCCCGTGCACTGCAGCATCTTTAGCAGCAGCCCTGGCCCCCAGCCGCTCGATGCCAACAGCACCCCCCTCCTAGTTGTGAAAGCAAAAACGACGTTGCCGAACTGCCTTCAGAGGCAGAATCTCTGCCCCCGTTGAGAACCAGTGCTCTAAAATGTCAGCTCCAGGAGAGCAGTGCATTTTTCCTGATTTGTGTAACCTTTCCATTCTTGGTGCCCAGAGCCGTACCTACCACCTAGCAGACTTCAATCACTACTTATTAATTCAATGGATAGATGAATGAACGAATAGTACTTTAGTCATTTTTATTATAATAAGAAAAACAAGGATTTTCTCAGTGGGTTTTGGGGTTTCCGTTTTGTGATTAACAAATCTCACAAGGACCTCTTGAGCATTTATCTTTTTTTTTTTTAGTTTTTTTTTAACGTTTATTTATTTTTGAGACAGAGAGAGACAGAGCGTGAACGGGGGAGGGGCAGAGAGAGAGGGAGACACAGAATCGGAAGCGGGCTCCAGGCTCTGAGCCGTCAGCACAGAGCCCAACGCAGGGCTCGAACTCACGGACCGCGAGATCGTGACCTGGCTGAAGTCGGACGCTTAACCGACTGAGACACCCAGGCGCCCCTGAGCATTTATCTTTAAATTTACTAAAATTTTGTTTAACTACTGGGTTGAGTATTACTGAGAAAAATTTGTCGATAGAGGCTTGTCTTCATGCTCTAGATAGTTTGTTTTGAAATCTCATATTGGCTCCATACCATCGATAACTAATGATCTCGGCCCCATACCATTGATAACTAATGATCTCCAGACACAATATACATTCAGGATCTGGTTCATCATTAACGCTAGTGAATATAAATCCGTTTTTCAAATAATTGCTAACTGTTTTGTTTTTATGGACTTTGTCTGATTAGATAGTCGTTTTCATTTCATAATACAGTTGGGAAGGAGAAGCATGAGCCCTACTGTTTTTCCTTCGTTCATTTTAGTGTTTTAGTTATTATGTTATTATGTTCTATTTTTGGCTTTTGCAGGAGTCTTTTAAAGCCAGTTATCCATTTTCATCAGGCTTATTTACTTATTATTTGTTTGTTTGTTTATTTATTTAATTTATTTAGAGAGAGAGTGTGTGTGAGTGGGGGAGAGGAGCACAGAGAGAGAGAGAGAGAGAGAGAGAGAGAATCGTAGCCAGGCTTCATGCTCGGTGTAGAGCCTGATGCAGGGCTCGATCCCACGACACCGGGGTCATGACCTGAGCTGAAATCAAGAGTCTCAGGCTCGTGTGACTGAGCTACCCAGGCACCCCAGGCTTATTTTTTATTAATCCTAGGTAATGTAATCTACCCCACCCAGATGCACAGAAACTACACTAGCTGACAATGTAGCAAAGCCTGGTGAGCAGCTGTTGGCATCTGGCCCACTCTTTCAGGTCACAGAGCTCCTACTCTTTTGTCAGGGTCCTTCATGTATTGTGATATGAAGCCATTGTATGTAGTGAGTGTATGTTATTTACATGTGGGTGTTACCGCATATATGTGTTGCTTATGTATGTGTTTTTTCTTTTTGTTGGATTAAAATAACACATAGAAGTTGTAATATTTTGTTTGTGTGTCCTTCATTTTACGTACATTTACATTTGACAATCACAGGTGTAGTACATTTTGGATCCAATCCAGTCTCCCGGCCTCGCGTTCTCAATTGTGACACAGACAGTGTTATAGATCAGCCACATCTCGTTTTATTTTCCTCTGCCCAGGTACACAGGAAGTTGCATTTCCCAGCTTCCCTTGCAGCAAGGTGTGGTCATGTCGTCATGTCTGGCCAATGGTGTGTAAGTAAGGAGAGTTCATTCTGAGCTAAGGGAGTTGAGAGTCAGTGTACCTTCTTCCATGCCCTTCCATGCGTGGATCACCCTCTGCAGTGGTCATGGAGGCCATGCGTTCCAGGTGGTACAGCTAAGAGAGACACATCCTGTTGGAGGAGAGCGGGCCGGGAGAAACCCACAACCTACGTGTGGCTTTGACTTGTTTTGTGTGAATCGACCTAGACTTTGTGCTTGGATGTTAGGATAGCTGGCATGAATTGCCCTGCGTGACACTCAGGTTCTCTGTTAATGTTCCCTGTCTGAAATCTCCAGGGCACCTCTCAGTTACTTCTTGTCTTTTGTTGACATCACTGCGAAGAATACAGCAAAATGAAACTCACGCTTATATTGTTTAAAGAGTATGGAAGTTGTAACCCACTAAGTCACATTGTCTCTCTCTCTTTTTTTTTTTTTAACGTTTATTTATTTTTGAGACAGAGAGAGACAGAGCATGAACAGGGGAGGGGCAGAGAGAGAGGGAGACACAGAATCCTAAACAGGCTCCAGGCTCTGAGCTGTCAGCACAGAGCCCGACGCGGGGCTCGAACCCCCGGACCGTGAGATTATGACCTGAGCCGAAGTCGGACGCCTAACCGACCAAGCCACCCAGGCGCCCCACATTGTCTCTCTTAAAGAGAATCCAGAGGGGAAATTTCTCTTAGTTCCAGCAGTAAGAAAAGACCTCTCACCAGTGTGCCTGGTCTTTTTTTTTTTTTTTATCTCACAGACACTATGTGTCTGGTAACTGGTGCTGTGTTCTTCAGCACCAACTTTGTGACTTGGTGTGGTGACTGTATATATTATTCTGCTATATGTCATTCGGTTTTGTGACCTACATTATCCTGGTTTTCTACCTTTATTTTCCCATGTCACCGTACTTTCTTGGTATAACGTAGAAATAAATCCCTGTTTTAATGTTTCGTTACATGCCTCAAATATTTTTTTGGTAGAGAAACTGCTATGAATACATTTTAAAATATGTAGACTTTTACTGTTATCTGGTTCTATTTTTTACTTGAATATACATTCCTTGAGAGTTTGTAACAGGTCTTCTAGATTTTTGGTAGTTCTCCAGTAACATTTAATAAATATTTCTTGGTTGATTAATTAATTAAGTTATCAGTATATGTGTTGATTTAAAAGTGTTATAAGTTTAAAATGAATTAGATGTGACAGTGGCACAGAAGTTAGGAAAAGGGACATTATACTAAATGGAGATCAAGACATAAGCTGTAGGTATATCTGTATGGTACACATGACTTTAGTTACATTTATGCCCTTGGACATTTCAGTTCAAGTGATCTCAGTGTGCATTGCACTGTTTTTGCAAGAACCGTTTCACTCCTCACTCAAATGTAGATGTCAAATAACTTATGATTTAGGCAGAAATACAGTGTTTGCAAAATTCATTAAAAGTCTTTCAGTGAAGTCAAAGGAGAAAGGTAGCGAGGGTAGCACACGGGACATTTTTTGTTAATATGAGAATTGTTTAAGTGTATTTCCCCTAGTGCAGACATCCAAACTGTCACGGCTGCAGTACAACAGATACTGCAATACGTGATTTTTTTCAAAGATGACAGCAATGATGAATTAGGTGTCCTTGTGAGTGAAGATAAGGTGCCGGCCGCAGCGGTATCGGCCGGTGTCAGGTGGGACGGCGGCTGTGCTGTGCTAAAAGCAAGGGCCCGGCAGTGCAGACAGAAGGCTGCACACTTCCACGGTTCCACACTTGCCTAGATGCCTGTGATGTCTGTGATGTTCCCCTGGGATAGACTTTGAAAAATGACTGTGGCTCCGGGTCCTTATTAACTGGGAACTCCTCAAAGAACTCTCTGCAGCTTCAGAAAGATATGCTGTGTTTGAAAGCATGTTTTTTTATGGGTGAATTATCAGAAAACAAATATACATGCCGTGTGTGTGTGTGTGTGTGTGTGTGTGTGTGTGTAAAAATTTGCTTCTTAGTGAACAAATGTTTGAATTTGTATAAAGTATCTTTCAGAATATGATACTATGATATGTCTAGAGGGTGTAAAATTTAGGAATAAAGTATTGCTAATCCATATGTAATACAGTATATAAAGTATTAAATTATATAGTGTAGATCTGAAGCATTCTTGGAAAAAGAAAAAAAAGAAGGTAGTCCTTTGTTAAAATTTTATAGTGCTTCTCTCTTTGTGAAGCCTTATCAAAGTTCTAAATCCTTTTTCCAGCATGTGTGAGACTCTTCAAAAATACTTTCCTCAGAGATCAAAATTCTAAATTTCAGATTGGGTTAGATACATTTTATATTTTGTCCTGCAGCTGTTGGAGCTATAACGGAGTAAAATGAGAATTGCCTTTTAGGGCGTATTTCTCAACAGAGGAGTTTTGAAAATGAAACCAAATCTCCATGCTCCACTTGACATTGGAATTTAAAGTTATTTTTACGGGCTCCATTGCAGTCACTATGTGAAACATTTAAAGGCATTAGAATATAGTAAGTTATAGTTAAGACAATTTTCTCCCAACATCTTGTTCAGTAAATGAAAAGCAGGAATACAAATTATATCTTGCTATCACGTTTCGCAGTTTTTCATATTTACGCTTTGACCAAATAGCACATTTTCTTGTGTAAAATGTTTCCTCCCTTTTAATTATAGCCAGATTTGCTGCCTCGGCAGGTAGAGCTTTTATTAACTTGAAAGTATGTTTGCTTTAAGTAGGGGATGTGGGAGCAAACCCTTCAAGGAAAATCACATTTTCTCTGAAATGTGGTATGGTATCTAAATATAGCCCTAAGTCTCTAGAACATTGAGGTGCTGGAAATTTTTCAGGTATCCCTACTGGGGACATATCTGCTTTCGATTTTACAAAGTAGTGACTGTAAGAAGTCACTGGAGCTGAACAAAAAAAAAAAAGCCCTCAAACTCATAGTAAAGCCCACAAAAGAAATAACCCAAACAAAAGCGTGAGCAAAGGAAGAAATGTGTCCATCCTCCTTTTTGTATGTGACTGGAAAGGCCTTTGACCCTAGGTGGATGACTTTTGTTTTTGTCTCATTCAACTTCCTCCTTCCATTACAGCCCTTGCAAGTAGCAAGAGTGTCCTTCCTGGAGGGCCTTGTCCCAAGCTAACTGCCAGCTAATCCCTGGTAACATATATGTGAAAGGCTTCTTTCAGAACAGAGGGACTAGCTGTCCCTAATCTCCGCTGACTTTGAGGAATCAGGCTCAAACTACAGCTTTAAGGATGGAAGGGTTTAGGTTCGTTTACAGTGAAGACTGGTAACTCTCAGTTCCATAGCAATTCCGGAAGTCTTTTAAAATAAGAGAATTCCTCGTGTGTCTGAGACAGCTTAAATCTTGATGTTAATCTGGGAGGCACTGAATTAGCTCAAGAGCAAATTCTGGGTAACCGTGTCATGGTTGAATGTGTGATTCCAGTATTAGTCTTTTTCATATATACAAAAACTTATTTGAGGTCTGATCATTACTCATTTGTGAAATTCTAACGATTTCAGTTTGGGAGCCACTAGTAGAAAACCTTCGTTTTAGATATTTAAATGAGTAAGTAATGAATAAAACAGAAACAAAATAACTGAAACCTAACAAAATTAATGGCTTGCTCAAAGTTACATCACAAGATGATGACAAAGTCAAGAATAGAAAATTCAGTTTTTTCTGGTCTTAATTGAACGCTCTTTTTATAACAACAGTATACTACTCGCAAGTGTAAATTGTGATAGTCAATTGACAAGTTTTTCCCAAATAATTTAAATATCCCATAAAATATAATACCAGCTGAAGACCAGTCTGTTACCATTTTTCCTAACAAGCACGGAAATTAATTGGAGTCAGTGTGGCCTATGCTGAATAGTTTAGATCAGTCGTTTTGGAGGCTGTAATGTGTGAACAAATGAGCCAGGCGTCTCATTACCATGCAGGTTGGGTTCCATAGTAATGAGGTGGGCTTGCATTTCTAACAAGCTCCCAAGAGATCCTGATGTGGCAGCTGAGATTCAGACTAGGAATGGGAGACCCTTAGTGTCCTAAGAAGGGCATGGTTTCTGTCCTTAGAGAGCTTGCGCTTAAGACCCCAGGTGAAAAAAAATAAGGAACAGAAGACAACAAATAAATACGTCTTGAATATCTGGTTTTTAAATATGTATATTAGTTTTTGTGAATGTTAGATTTTTCCAATTAGAGGCAAGCCCTGCCCCCCCCCCCTTCAGTCCCTTTTTTGCTTTTTTATACCACGTAGAAAACCACACTCAGTACATAGTGGGTGTTAAGACATGCCAAGTGACGGTCATTATCATAGTTGGCTGGAAATATCAGATGAAAATTCCAGGTGGAACTGGATCATTCAGTCTTGTGATAAAATTCTTTTCGGCGATGGATTATCAGAATGGCTGGATGATGGCTTTCTTTGCAACTTCATCAATTCCCCCAATACTGGCCACTTCATAGGCAAAGCAGGGGCAGGCAGTCTCTTCAATGCCTGGGAACATTCTGCAGGTTTCAAGGCTAATGGACAGAGTGTATGTAGATGGCTGGCTATTAACTCTTTCCCCCTCAGACCAGAGTTTGAGGGTGAGGCAGAGGGTGATGGAAGCAATGAAAAAGACTGGGGTTTCCTCAAAAATAGTCTAGAGCTCTGCTAGCCCATACAGTAGATGCTAGCCCCTTGTGGCTATTGAAATGAACTAAAATTAAGTAAAACACTGAAACGCAGTTCTTTAGTTGCACTAGATACATTTGAAGCGTGCATTGGATAGCAGTGCAGACACAGAACGTTTTCATGTTTGCAGAAAGTTCTATTGGCTATAAGGGGCAAAGAAGGAAGGAAAACTTGATTTTTGAGTGAAGGCTGGAAGTTATTGAAGAAACATATAATTAGACAGTGATTGCTTGATACAAGCATTCAGACTGAAGGAGAAGAAGAATGGGATGGGGCAGGTTTAATGGGGGGGGGCAGGGAAAAGAAAGATAAATAAAATTAGGTGCTCACATCATAACCAATTCCTTTGACTCATTACCTTTTTTTTTTTTTAATAAGCAGCGTGTGCATACCACATTACAGTTTCATCCCAGAACCCATCCACCTAGGAAATCACTTATTTGCTACATCACATGATGGGTTTCTGCAGTGCTTTATATATATTTTACGATACGCGAACTACTCTTGATTTTGTGTCTCCCCAGTGGTGCGTGGGCATTCTTGTGTTAGCTCGGTTTGTGAAAGTGCTCAGATATCAGGATCGGATGCCCTGCTTTTATGTCTTAACAGCCTTGTCTAGTTATTCTGTCTTCATTCATTCATTCATTCATTCAACAAGTATGTTTTTAAATGTCTATTTATTTATTTCTGAGAGGGGCGGGAGGAAAGAGAGGGGGCAGATGGAGAATCCCAGGCAGGCTCCGCACCGTCAGCGCAGAGCCCAACATGGAGCTCAGACTCACCAACCCTGAGATCATGACCTGAGCCGAAATCAAGGGTCGGACGCCTAACCAACTGAGCCACCCAGGTGCCCCTCAGCAAGTATTTATTAAACATCTACTAGGTGCCAGGCATTTGTGATTCTTAGGCTTTTTTCTCTTTTTCAGTGACAGCTTCTTTCTTCTGGTTGAGAATTTAAGCATCATAAAATGAAACTAACCAGGCTGAACTTCATATTACAAAATATTTTCTAAGTAGAGCAAAACACATTGTTTAGCAATCTGGGCCAAATGGATGAACTTCTGTCTCAGGAGGAGAGAACTTTTAATAGTTTTTCTTCTCTGGTCTTAAGATCCTCTCTGATTACTCAATAGCCTTAGTCCCTGTATTTGCTTCTTCGGGCTGCCATAACAAATTATCACTGACGGAGTGACTCACAACAACAGAAATGTATTCCGTTACAGATCTGGAGGCGAGAAGGCTGAAATCAAGGTGTCAGTAGGGCCGTGCTCCCTCTAGGGAAGCATTCGTTTTGGCCTCTTCCCACCTTCTGGTGCTTGCTGGTAATCCCTGGTGTTCCTCAGCATGCAGCCACCTCCATCACCATGTGGCTCTTTCTTCTGTGTGTGTCAGTGCCTCTGTGTCCCCATCTCCTTCTCCTTTCTGCTCTAAAGACACTACTCTCTAGACCAGGGTCCACTTTAGCCCCCTATGACCTCATCGTAACTTGATTATGTCCATAAAGACTCTGTGTCCGAGTAAGGTCATGGTCACCTGAATTGGGCATTATGACTGGAACATTTTTTTGGAGGATACAGTTCAACCCACAACAGCCACTTTGAGTACATATGCACATGCGTATATATGCAGGTCATTGATTTTAGTCCCAAGAAAAGTAGCAAGGAAGCAGGACTACAAGGAGAGCCTGGGGTTCAACAAGAGAAGAAATAATATTACTCTGACCCTTGGTCCTTACAGCTTCTTCAGGGAGCGGATGGGACGAGCCGTGAGGAAGATCAAAGACAACCCGGGGCCAGAGGGCAGAGTGATGAGCACACTGGACACCAAACGGATTATAAATCACTTCTAGTCCTTTTAAGTTACTTCTGCCTTTTATTCTCTCCTACCACTCTTCCTTCCACTAGCCTCTTTTCTCTCTCCCCCCACCCTTCCATTTTCCGCTCAATCTCTCTGTCATCCCTTTCCTTTGAGCGCCAAAGTGAAGAAGAAATATATTATGTGATCAAAGAACTTCCAGAGGACGCTTGCATATTCCCTGTTAGGTTGTAGGTGCTTTATGAAATTTTATCTTTTACAAACAAAACAACCTAAATCTAGCATCCTGAGGACAAATGATAGGGCAAGTTTTGTAAATTTCTTTTGCTTGATATCAACCAAATTTTGGTTGAATCCATTTTCTAAAATCCTTTGTCCTATTTTATTAATTCCCAGGGCACACAGTGGAAGCATTAACAACATCTTGTTAATCAGTATATACACATCAAAACAAATTAAGGAAACAGGAAGGATATCTCTTAACATTTCTTAAAGAGCTGACTCATGTTATAGTTTAGCCTACTCTGATTTTCATGAGACTTTTGTTCATTCTTACTGCAAATATAAAGTACCCACCATGAACAAAGAATTTTGCTCAAATTGTAAATGGTGCAGAAATAAATAGGACACAGTCCCTGTTTTCAAGAAGTTCCCAGTTTGGTGGGAGAAAGATTCCTATATACGTGACTCTGACAGAAGGTAAAATGTGATGAATGCTGCAGGCAGGTTCCAAGTATTTGGGGAAAGAGGGATTCATTATAACCGGGAGCGTTCTTGGAAAGGGTAGTGGAGTTTGCAGTGGGAATTCAGGAATGGAGAGCGTTGTCAACGAGCATCTATTGCTCAAAGAATACTTGAGCAAAGGTGTTGAGGTGGGACAGGGCGGGGTATGTTCTGAGAGGACACCAACAACTATAGGGCATGGTTAAAGGGAAGCGAAGCAGAAAGTAAAGCTGAAGAGAAGTTTAAAGATCCAAAAGTGAAGGATTTCCCTTTGAATTTTAGATGGAAGGGTTTGGACTTCGTTCTGTGTTTGGTGGAGAATCATCACGGTTTCTCATTGGAAGACTGAGAGATCAGTTAGGGAGTTTCTGAAACGGGGTAGAAGTCAGAACACAAAGACCCCACCAAGGGAAGGAGCAGAGGATATGGAGAACAGGAGGATTAGAAGCCCGAGCTAGCAGCAGAGTCCAGAGGATGTTGAAGACGGGGAAGAACACGCAACAGTTGGAATCTTGGTGGTGCCGTGAAAGAGGCAGGTTTACGCAGGGAGGAGGGATGTGGCGAGGAAGGGAGTCAACATCCTGTTCTGGTCTTGGGGTAATTTCGAAACGTTGATGTTGGCAAGGTGAGAATGCATGTTTGGAGTTTGGGAGAGCAGTCGGAGCGAATACTCTTGAGCTCAGGGATGACTGTTATTTACTGGAGGATGGGTTTTAGGGAGAAATCTAGAAAAGCCCTCATAATACTATGGAAATACCATGTACCCACACTTAAAGTACATGTATCATATTGGAGAAATACTTAGAGACAAAAGCATTAGCATTTATCAGACATAACTGTGTCTAAAGAGGAAAAAAATGTACAAAGGAGAAAAACACTAAGTGATAAAAACAAAAGACAGGGATTCAAGGGGGGAAAAGGGCCTCATTTCAAGGATCGTTTGTTGATTGAAGGGAGTCTTGTTATTGGCGGGTTTTACATTTTATAATGGATCATTGAAAGGTTGTGGAATATACTTACGTAAAAGTGTTATCATCCTAATGTTCGGATACAGCAGTCAGAATAGAGAGCTGTGCGGGTAGTCAGTTAACGGGAAAATGATTTTGTCCTCTATGCTTAAGTCCTTCTAGTCACTTAGGAGGCATTTCTAGTTTTATTTAACTTTATTTCCTCACTTTATTTCCCTACCACAATGGAACAGGCTTCCTCAGGAGGCCTTAGACTTCCCACTCAGGAAGTGCTCAAGGGAAGTATGATTGGCCAGATATCTGTTGAGATGTTTCAAAAGTCATTTTTTCCTTGGGAGGAAAGTTGGCCTAACTGTCACCCAAAACCGTATGAGCTCAAGATTAGGAGTTAAAGATTGGTTAGGCATTGCTGGGTTAGAGGCTAGTCATTACCTTCTGGTTCCAACGACATTCCTGTTGTTGATTCTTTTGGAACCCAAAGTAGAAAGGATCACAGGAGATTGTAAATAATCTTAGTATCTTTTATATTTCCTTTATGATTCTTATTTTCTAAACTTTTAACATTTTTAGTTCCTAGGTAGGGAGAGTAGGAATGGAAACGTGTCTTATGGGGTGTTTTGTTTGAATTTTGAAGGCAGCCACAAAGAGAAGCTTTATTTTAAAATAATATCTTAGAAATTTTATTTCAAGTCAATTCTTGGAGTTTAAACGGAAAAATTACCAAGTATGTTTATGTTGTTATAGTTAAAGGTTTACAATTAATACAAAACACCTTAAAGTTTTCAATTGACTGTAACACTGACAATTTTGTATCTACATGAGAGATACATTTCATTATTTAACTTGTTTTTTCACTTGAATCTTACTCTCTTTTCTATGCTTGGGATATGTGCTTATGCTAACTATGATTACAAAATTAGTCCGATTAAATATGGCGGGAAATGAAAACAGTCTTTGTAAATCTTACATAAAGACAAAGATAAAATACAACCGCTTAAGTATCCTCTCCTACTCCATGAGTGTTTTCGTAACAAAATTGTGGTTCTATCATTTGGTAGTCTTAAAGCCAATCTTAATCCAATTTCTAGTCCCATTAGCAAGAGTCATATTCACATATATTTTTTCAACAATAGATGGCACTAGCATACAAGGATCTCATGAGTATTCAACCCAACAGAAATGTTACTAGGTGGGAGAGAGATAAAAGATACTCAGGATGCCTGAAGACCAGAAATGCAGTTCGGATGAACACAGATATATCGGGGAGCCACGTGAGATACAAGCAGTTCTTGAGCAGGAAAGCACTTCCAAACATGAACATAAGTGCCAAAACATTTGGGGTTGGCTGGTCTCTTGTTGAGGAGAACAATAAAAACCAGCTCTCTTGGAGAATGTCTAACCAGAAAATCTACCTAATTTCTCAAAATAAATTCTAAAGAATGAAGGAAACCAAGGATTGCATTTGCACACCCCACTGCAACCCTAGCAGAAGTAGAAGTATAGAAGAATGTGAAGAAGGAAAAGGAGACGTTTAGAAATGGGATGATGACTGAATGCCATAGGTATTTGGAACTTCAGAAAAAAGTGCTGTGGGGGCACCTGGGTGGCTCAGTCGGTTGAGCATCCAACTTCAGCTCAGGTCACGATCTCGCATTTGTGAGTTCGAGCCCCGCGTCGGGCTCTGTGCTGACAGCTCGGAGCCTGGAGCCTGCTTCGGATTCTGTGTCTTCCGCCCTCTCCACCCCACCCCTGCTTGTGCTCTGTCTCTCTCTGTCTTTCAAAAATGAATAAACATAAAAAAAATTAAAAAGAAAAAAGTGCTATGTACTCTCTGCCTATTTCTTCCTAAAAAGTATAAAAAGTATGATGACCGCATAGATGTCTAGGAAAATGTCCTCTGGGGAGAAAAATACCAATAAAGGTGATAAATTGACCCTGATTATGATGCAATACTTGTACAGTTGACCTTTGAACTATGCAGGGGTTAGGGGCACCAGCCCCTGCACAGTCAAAAATCCGTGTATCGTTTTGGATTCCCCCCAAATTTAACTACTAATAGCCTACTTTTGACGAGAAGCCTTATTGATCAACAGTCAACACGTATTCTGTATATGTATTATATACTGTATTACAATAAACTAGGGAAAAGAAAACGTTATTAAGAAAAGCATAAGGAAGAAACAATACATTTACAGTACTGTACTGTATTTATCGGGAAACATCCATGTATAAGTGGACCTGCGCAGTTCAAACTCAACTGTAACCAAATTACAGTTTTCCATTTGCAAAGCTGGCATACATGAAACTTTACTTGTATTGAATTCGACTTAAAAACCATTGCAATTTGAGTGTTTGTTCCCAGAATGGTCAAACAAACACTTCTTGCTAAATAAGCTAAACTTAATTTTATACTACCACATAAAAATTAATTGCAATTAAGGCTTTTCTTTAAGTTAAATTCTTTATTAGAATATACAAGCACAACAATGGGTTTACGTATTACCTCTGGGTCTCCTTTTCCTTACTGGTAAAATGTAAGGGCTAGATTATTTTTCATATTCCTCTACTGTTCTATGATATTGCATATAAGAATGATATATGACTTAGAGCAAGATTTAAAGAAATATAAACACCCAACTTAAAACTAAATATTTATTATTAATGCTTTAATAAAGTTAATCCCTTACATTTTTTCCTTATAAGTTGACAAATCTATTTTGAATCTTTCCTAATGTCAAATATGTACAGGCTGTAGTCCAGGTTTTCCTGGATTTCCGTGGTCTTTGGAGTAAAACTATTGCTTTGAATATATTTGCATTATTTAATATCTTCTGCTAATAAAACTTTTCTCATCTACTTTTCCTGCTTTACTACTAAAGTCATGAATATGTTTAAAATTATAATTTGTAAAAATACTTAAGATGAACAATTCTCTTTAGTAG
The DNA here is from genome assembly GCF_018350155.1 of Leopardus geoffroyi. Taxonomy (NCBI): domain Eukaryota; kingdom Metazoa; phylum Chordata; class Mammalia; order Carnivora; family Felidae; genus Leopardus; species Leopardus geoffroyi. The sequence continues at coordinate 2,415,874 of NC_059326.1, forward strand.
TTCAATAAGTTTGTAACCTACCTTTGACACTCCTCAATGGTGCAAGCTACTTTGGAAGATGAAGCATTAAAAAGGAAATTAAAAAAGCCAAAAGCACCTGGTGACTCGGTTAAACATCTGACGTTGGCTCAGGTCGTGATCTCATGGTCCATGAGTTCGAGCCCCGCGTCGGGCTCTGCGTTGACAGCTCAGAGCCTGGAGCTTGCTTTGGATTCTGTGTCTCCCTTTCTCTCTCTGCCCCTCCCCAACTCATGCTCTGTGTGTGTGTGTGTGTGTATGTGTGTGTGTGTGTGTGTGTGTGTCTCAAAAATAAATAAACATTAAAAAAATTATTAAAAAAAAAAGCCAAACTCTTGCCACTCATATAACAAATATGGTGGTTTTAAGAACAAGGTCAAGTTCTACTGGTTTGTAAAATCTTTCCTTATATTCCTAGCTACTCAGCTTGACTATTGTTCTGTAATTGTCATCTTCATATATGTATCTCTCTGAGTAGATCTAAGGTAATTAATTGAAACCAAATTATTTTCTTGTGTATTTCACTGATAATTTTCTTTTGCTATTTTCTCTCTCTTTTTTTTCTCCTTGATTTTCTATTTGTCTGATGTCACATATGCTAGACTGATTCTGATCCTGTTTAGAGTTTATCATGAGTAGTTCAGTAGACTTTTGATTCCAATAAAGTTGTGGTTTTCTTCATCATGGACTTTGCTACCATTACTCCATTTGGTTTCTTCCAGAACTTTATTGTGATTTCTTATCTGCTGATGGACTCTTGGTCTCATTATTATGTAGGTTTACATTTTAGTAGAGTCTCGGAGTGGAGAGAAGGTAAATACGTATGTGTTATCTGTCTTCTATGAGTAGAGTTAAAAGTACTTTTATGGTTAATTTGGTTAGGATTTAAAGACATTAACTTAGATCAGTGGTTCTTCAAGTTTAATCTTTGGACCAGCAGCATCAGCATCACCTGGGAGTTGGTTAGAATGCAAAATCTTGGGCCCATCCTAGACCTACTGAATCAGAAACTTCAGGGATGATTCTGAACAACCCATGTTTTGACAAGCCCTCCACATGATTCTGTTGCAAGATAAAGTTTGAGACTACTGATTAAGGGAATCTGACACTTCTTAGGGCACCGTTTCTTTCTTAGCCTCTTTGTTTTTCTATTGAGTTAATTTTGGCTCTCCTTTTTATTACTTTACTTTCTGTTTATCTTTTTTTCTTTTTACTAACTTCTTTTTTTCTTTTTTTAAAAAATGTTTATTTTCATTTCGAGAGAGAGTGGATGCATGCGCCCATGTGACGGGCAGAGAGAGGGACAGAGAGAACCCCAAGCTGACTCTGTGTTGCCAGTGCAGAGCCTGACACAGGGCTCGATCTCATGAACCATGAGATCATGACCTGAGCCAAAATCAAGAGTCAGATGCTTAAATGACTGAGCCACCCAGGCACCCCTCTTTTTACTAACTTCTTAAGTATATACTTAGATTTTATCTTTATTTTCTCTCTCTCTCTCTCTCTCTCTCTTTTAATTTTAGACAGCACATGGGGGAGAGGGGCAGAGGGAGAGAGAGAGAGAAAATCTTAAACATTCTATACACTCAGCACAAAGCTCAACATGGGGCTCGATCCCATGGCCCTGCGATCATGACTGAACCACCTAGGTGCCCCTCTTTTCTAAATTAGGCATCTAAGTCCTTAAATATTCATGAATTACTGCTTTTGCCATACGTCTACAAGTTTTCGAATGTGGTGTTTCTTTTTTCTTTTAATTTTTAATTTCATTTTATTTTTTATTTTTATTTTTTTTAATGCTTATTTATTTTTGAGAGAGAGAGAGAGAAACAGCATGAGCAGGGGAGGGGCAGAGAGAGAGAGAGACAGAGAGACAGAGAGACAGAGAGACAGAGAGACAGAATCTGAAGCAGGCTCCAGGCTCCAAGCTGTCAGCACAGAGCCCGATGCAGGGCTCAAACTCATGAACTGTGAGATCATGACCTGAGCTCAAGTCGGATGCTTAACTAACTGAGCCACCCAGGTGCCCCTCTTTTTTTTTTTTTTTTTTAATTTCACCATATTTGGCTTATTTATTTATTTATTTTAAGTAAACTCTACCCCCAATGTGGGGCTCAAGTTGCATGCTTTACCAACTGAGCCATCCAGGCACCGCTCAAATATAGTGTTTCTATTATTCATTTACAAATATTTAAAATTTTCCACTATGATGTCTTCTTTGACACATTTTGTGAAGTTTTGCTTTAATTTTCAAATATAGGGCCTTTTGTTTATCTTTTTGTTTATGCCTTCTCTTGTGTTTAGAGAGCGAGACTTGTGTGCTATTTCTTTTAAATGTAGAGACTTGCTTTGCATTAATTTTTGTAAATATTCCCTTTGTACTTGAGAAAAATGTGCATTCTGCAATTATTGGATCTGTTCTAGATATGTCCAGTAAGTCAAGCCTATTTGTTGTGTTTTCAAATTCTTTCAAAGCTGTAGTTGCTATTGCTTTATTGTTTACTTGTCTTATTTCACGTTTGGGAAAAATATGTTGAACTCTTCCAATCAATATACACATCTTATGACAATAATTTGTCACTTACTTCCTGTAGTTCAAGCAGTAGTTGTTTGTTTGGTTTTTAGTTTTGAGGCATATAAGTTGTAGAATTGTAGTAATTTGTTGGTGCACTGACTCTTTTTACCGTCATGTAATGATGTATCCTTAATAGTGCTTGTGGTCAGAGAATATCTTTTGTCTGAAATAAATATAGCTACTCTAGCTATCTTTTGCTTATTAGCTTCCTGGAAGTCTTTTTCCATATGTAAAAATGAGGTAAAATTTAGTTTAGTTTTTTTCATATTTTCCATATGTTTTGGTTTTTGTGAATAGCATATGGCTAGGTTTTGCCTGTCTTTTATCTGTCAAGTTTAGTTCACCAGCTTTTCTTGTGATTATAGACATATTTAAATTTGTTTCAATAATCTTATTTGGTGCTGTCTATTTGACTATGTTTTCCTATGTTTTTTTACTTCTTTCTTGCCTTTTAAATACTGATAATTAAAAAAAAAAGAATACTGGTTGGAAATGATACCTTCAATTTTCATATTTGAACTCTTATGCATACTTATTTATCAACATTTAAAGTTAATATTTTAGCCCTCTTTTGGACAACTTGGGTCCTTGGAACACTTTAGCTCTGATCACTTTGTCCCAATTTTTATCTTGTTTTTATTCAACATTTTATTCTAGCCTTGTCTTTCCAAATCAAACATTACTATTGATTCAGAAGATATTCCTGCATTTTAGGCAAGTTATTTGCCCACTTCTTCCTGTATTTCAGTCCCCCTTTCTGAGATCATTTTCCTTCTCATGAATATATCTTTTATAAGTTCCTCTAGTGTTGTCTTATGGTCTACATAGATGCTTATTTTAGAAAAGAGGGGCACCTGGGTGGCTCAGTCCATTGAGCGTCTGACTCTTGATTTTGGCTCAGATCATGAACCCAGGGCCATGGGATTGAATGTAGTCTTACGGACTACACTAGGGGAACTTAAAAATACTCAGTTTTTTAATTTATCAGGATTTACATGAAAATGATATCACCTGGAAACACATATAATTTTACTCCTTCCTTTCCAATTTGGACACCTTTTATTTCTTTTTCTTGCCTAATTGCTCTGGCTAGAATTTCCAGTACTGTGTAATAGAAGTGGTGAAAGTAGACATGTTCGCCTTGTTCCTAATTTTAGAGGAAAAGCTTCCTAACTTTTACTATTGAGTGTGATGTTTCCCATGGAATTTTCATGTGTGGCCTACTTATGTTGAGGTAGCTTTCTTCTATTCCTAGTTTGTTTAATGTTTTTATCGTGAAGGGGCATTGAATTTTGCCAAATCCTTTTTCTATAGCAATTGAAATGATCAGGTGGTTCTTCCCATTTCATTCTATTTTTGTGGCATATCACATTGATAGTTTTCATATACTGAACCATTCTTGAATTCCTTAAATAAATCCCACTTGATCATGGTTCATTATTTATTTATTTATTTATTTACTTACTTACTTACCTACCTACTATTTTTAAAAATATAATTCATTCTCGAATTGACTAACATACGGCATATAAAGTATGCCGTATCTTGTTTTTTGGGATAGATTCCCATGATTCATCACTTACATACAACACCCAGTGCTCATCTCAAGTGCCCTCCTCAATGCCCATCACCCATTTTCCCCTCTCCCCCACCCCCCATCCACCCTTAGTTTGTTCTCTGTATTTAAGAGTCTCTTAGGGTTTGCCTCCCTCCCTCTCTGTTTGTAACTATTTTTCTCCCCGTCCCTTCCCCCATGGTCTTCTATTAAGTTTCTCAAGATCCACAGTGAGTGAAAACATATGATATCTGTCTTTCTCTGACTGACTTATTTCACTCAGCATAATACCTTCCAATTCCATCCACGTTGCTGTAAATGGCATGATTTCATTCTTTCTTATTGCCAAGTAGTATTCTGTTGTATATATAAACCACATCTTCTTTATCCATTCATCAGTTGATGGACATTTAGGCTCTTTCCATAATTTGGCTATTGTTGAAAGAGCTGCTATAAACATTGGGGTACATGTGCCCCTATGAATCAGCACTCCTGTATCCCTTGGGTAAATTCCTAGCAGTGCTATTGCTGGGTCATAGGGTAGTTCTATTTTGAACTTTTTGAGGACTCTCCACACTGTTTTCCAGAGTGGCTGTACCAGTTCACATTCCCACCAACAGTGCAGGAGGGTTCCCGTTTCTCCACATCCTTGCCAGCATCTGTAGTCTCCTGAGTTGTTCATTTTAGCCACTCTGATCGGCGTGAGGTGGTATCTCAGTGTGGTTTTGATTTGTATTTTCCTGATGATGAGTGACGTTGAGCATCATTTCATGTACCTGTTGGCCATCTGGATGTCTTCTTTGGAAAAGTGTCTTTTCATGTCTTCTGCCCATTTCTTCACTGGATTATTTGTTTTTCGGGCATTGAGTTTGTTAAGTTCTTTATAGATTTTGCATACTAACCCTTTATCTGTATATGTCATTTGCAAATATCTTTTCCCATTCCACCGGTTGCCTTTTAGTTTTGTTGCTTGTTTCTTTTGCAGTGCAGAAGTTTTTATCTTGATGGAGTCCCCATAGTTCATTTTTGCTTTTATTTCCCTTGCCTTCGGAGACGTGTTGAGTAAGAAGTTGCTGCAGCTGAGGTCAAAGAGGTTGTTGCCTGCTTTCTCCTCTAGGGTTTTGATGGTTTCCTGTCCCACACTTAGGTCTTTAATCCATTTTGAGTTTATTTTTGTGAATGGTGTAAGAAAGTGGTCTAGTTTCATTCTTCTTCATGTTGCTCTCCAATTCTCCCAGCACCATTTGCTAAAGAGACTGTCTTTTTTCCATTGGATACTCCTTACTGCTTTGTCAAAGATTAGTTGGCCATACATTTGTGGGTTCAATTCTGGGTTCTCTATTCTATTCCATTGGTCTATGTGTCTGTTTTTGTGCCAATACCATACTGTCCTGATGATTACAGCTTTGTAGTAGAGGCTAAAGTCTGAGATTGTGATGCCTCCCACTTTGGTTTTCTTCCTCAGTATTACTTTGGCTATTCGGGGTCTTTTGTGGTTCCATACAAATTATAGGATTGTTTGTTCTAGCTTTAAGAAGAATGCTGGTGTAATTTTGATTGGGATTGCATTGAATGTGTAGATTGCTTTGGGTAGTATAGAATGTTTTTCCGTTTCTTTGTGTCTTCAATTTTGTTCATAAGTTTTCTATCGTTTTCAGCATACAGATCTTTTACATCTTTGGTTACGTTTATTCCTAGGTATTTTATGGTACTTGGTGCAATTGTAAATGGGATCAGTTTCTTGATTTCTCTTTCTGTTGCTTCATTATTGGTGTATAGAAATGTAACCAATTTCTGCACATTGATTTTGTACCCTGCAACGTTGCCTAATTCATGCATCAGTTCTACAGCGTTTTGGTGGAGTCTTTAGGGTTTTCCATGTACAGTATCATGTCATCTGCAAAAAGTGAAAGTTTGACTTCTTCTTTGCCAATTTTTATGCTTTTGATTTCATTTTGTTTTCTGATTGCTGATGCTAGCATTTCCAACGCTATGTTAAACAACAGCTGTGAGAGTGGACATCCCTGTCGTGTTGCTGATCTCAAGGGGAAAGTTCTCAGTTTTTTCCCAATTGAGGATGATATTAGCTGTGGGCTTTTCATACATGGCTTTTATGATGTTTAAGTATGTTCCTTCTATCCTGACTTTCTTGAGGATTTTTATTAAGAAAGATGCTGTATTTTGTCAAATGCTTTTTCTTCATCTATTGATGGGATCATATGGTTCTTATCCTTTTGTTACAGTGATGTATCACATTGATTGATTTGCGAATATTGAACCAGCCCTGCAGCCCAGGAATGCATCCCACTTGATCATGGTGAGTAATTCTTTTTATATGCTGTTGAATTCGATTTGCTAGTGTCTTGTTGAGAATTTTTGCATCCACGTTCATCAGGGATATTGGCCTGTAATTCTCCTTTTTTGTGGGGTCTCTGTCTGCTTTGGGAACCAAAGTAATGCTGGCTTCATAGAATGAGTCTGGAAGTTTTCCTTCCCTTTCTATTTTTTGGAACAGCTTGAGAAGGATAGGTATTATCTCTGCTTTAAATGTCTGGTAGAATTCCCCTGGGAAGCCATCTGACCTAGGACTCTTATTTGTTGGGAGATTTTTGATAACTGATTCAATTTCTTCACTAGTTATGGGTGTGTTCAAATTTTCTGTTTCGTCCCGTTTAAGTTTTGGTGGTGTGTGGGTATCTAGGAATTTGTCCATTTCTTCCAGGTTGTCCAGTTTGTTGGCATCTAATTTTTCATAGTATTCTCTGATAATTCCTTGTATTTCTGAGAGACTGGTTGTGATAAATCCATTTTTATTCATGATTTTATTATTTGGGTTCTTTCTCTTTTCTTTTTGAGAATTCTGGCTAGGGGCTTATCAATTTTGTTTATTTTTTCAAAAACCACCTGTTAGTTTCATTGATCTGTTCTACTGTTTTTTTGGATTCTATATTATTTATTTCTGCTCTGTTCTTTATTATTTCTCTTCTTCTGCTGAGTTTGGGTTGTCTTTGCTGTTCTGCTTCTAGTTCCTTTAGGTGTGCTGTTACATTTTGTACTTGGGATTTTTCATGTTTCTTCAGATACACCTGGATTACAACGTATTTTCCTCTTAGGAGTGCCTTTGCTACATCCCAAAGCGTTTGGACTGTTTTGTTTTCATTTTCATTTGTTTCCATATATTTTTAATTTCTTATTTAATTGCCTGGTTGACCCCTTCGTTTCTTTAAAAAAAAAATTTTTTTTTAAACATTTTTTCATTTTAGAGAGTGAGAGAGACAGAGCATGAGTGGGGGAGGGGCAGAGAGAGAGGGAGACACAGAATCCGAAGCAGGCTCCAGGCTCTGAGCTTGTCAGCACAGAGCCCGATGCGGGGCTCGAACTCATGAACCGTGAGATCATGACCTGAGCCGAAGTTGAACGCTTAACTGACTGTGCCACCCAGGCACCCCTGATTTATGATTTTTGATTGAGAATTCATATTTAGTCAGTTAATGTGTGGAAACCCTGGGGACCTCAGTTGAGGATATTTGTTTCTTCTTGGAAGATCGGGGTTTCTTTGGACCTTTGTCGAGTCTCTGGCCAAATCCTCATGCCTTTATTTCAACTCCCCTCCCTTCATCATGGCTAGGTTGATATGTAATATTTACTGCCATGCAACACAGCACTTTACCCATGTTTATAACTCACTGTGTATTTTTCTTCCTTGTAAGTTTATGTTATGAATCAGTTAGAGTAGGCTAGGCTACATTGTGTTAAACAGTTCCAAAAATCTCAGTCTTTTGAAACAGCATAAGTTGATCTCTCACCCACATAGGGACTGATGCAGGTCACAGTACATGTATCACCAGGGCACCTGTCCTCAGGCAGCCCAGGTTACTTTGTTCTTATGGTTCTACTGTGTCAACGTGAGGCCCCTGCTTTCATGACGTAAACGGAAAAGAGAGCAGAGAGAATTTTATATGAAACTTTTATTCTGTTAACTCAAGAGCGACATTTGTCATCCAGCTCATACTTTTGGAGGGAGTTATGTGATTCCTCCAGCCGCAAGGGACCTGGGAAATACGATCTTCCACAGGCCCAAGAAGGAAAGGAGAATCAGATACTGGTAACCCCTGAGAATGACTGCCACAGCTTAATTCCCGAGAGCCCACCAATGTGGCAAAAATGGCTTTTTATGTAGAATTTACTTGTTGCACGTTGAGAGGGCCTTTCATACTATCTAGACTGCAACTCTGCGGGATGGGAAGCTCCCAGCTCGTTCTTACCTGCACCAAGATCTGAGAGCCCGATGATATCTGATGACGTCACAAGTTCTACTACTGTGAGTTTTTAAAAACTCTGACTACCTTTGATGAGGTGAACGAAATAATGAGATAATTGCCTAGTTTTAATACTTGTATTCTTTAAATGTAATGAAATAGAATATGGTGGATATGAGTTTGGATAGAGGCAGCACGGAGTACTATATAAAAATATAAAGGAAGATATTTGAAAAAAATGTAAGTTAAATAGGATTGAGGAAGGTGAATGATTTTTGGAAAACTTTCTAAGGCACATATTACTGTCATTTCACCATGATCCTTTGAAACATTTGAGCACTTTTGGATTCCTTTCTGGTGAGTATCGATACTCCGTACTCAGATGAAACGACCAATTCTAGAATGTTTAGGATGTGTAACACTAGTGGAATTAGGTCTTTTAAATTCTTATTAGAGTTATTAATTTTATTACTTCTTTTATTGATAGTTTTCTTTTTAAGATGTTGTTATAATGTGAAAATATATATACTTTTGTCTCTAGGCTCGGAAATAAGCTGAATTAAGAAGCATAATAAAACATGTCAAGATTAACAATTTTAATTGATACATTTGACTCCAAACTTGAGTAAGATTTACCAGAATGTCTGTATCTAAGTCTAATGTGAATTCCAGAGTTTTGAATAATTGCAGTGTGTGCAGCTGGAAGAAACAACTTAAATAGGAAGGAAATCTATTACGTCACAACACTATTAAGGAAACAAATATAGAATTACTAGTGTTTAAATCTATTTTCAGTAGTTTAAAATTATATGTTGCATGAAAATGCTAAACTCAAAGAAGCCTATTGAGTCTCTAGCTTCTCTGAGCAGCTGCCAATGGCTAATGGTTATAATTATTATTATTATTGACAATAATAATAATTAATAGTAAAATCTACCTTAAAATGTGATGCTTTTAAAAATAATATTGAAGATGACAAAGGGTATATAAATTTTCCCTAATAAAGTTTAAGATTGTAAAACTACATCATAATGATTATTTCCTCTAAAGTACATTACGTTTTAACTGGGATTATTTCCTATAGTCAAGATATTTAAAGAAAACACTTAGGAAAAATACACCAAACTCTTTAGGAATAGAAGTACTATCTGAATGGAAAAAAAGATATTATTGTTCTAATATTTGTAGTAATAACAAGGGAAAAAGACTCATTTGCCCATTATATTCAGTAATATTTGAGTGACGATTTAATTGACCTTATAATTTTTAGATACTCTTTTTTAATGATAAATTTTGGTATGAGATTCTGCAAATTTCTTATATACTAACAAAGAGAACAAGTTTCTTCTTAGAACTTAAGGGTGGTGTGATAATGGTCAACATAACTGATGCCACATGCCTGGCCCCTGACATCACGCTTAACATGTATGGGCTCATTTAATTTCCCAGCAGCCCAAGGAGGGCGGTCACTCCGTTGACTGCACAGAAGAAGGAGGCTCCGAGATTTGCCCATAGAGAGTCCTATTCCAGTCTTCCTTCTTAACTCTGGTACTGTGCTTCCTCCCAGAGAGAAAGTCAGGGAACCACACTACTAACAAATTGCTTCTTTTAAACCTAACCCTCCTCCTACTATCAGTGGGATAATAGTTGGTTTGTGTACACACGATAAAAACAAGACAATATAGGGGCGCCTGGGTGGCGCAGTCGGTTAAGCGTCCGACTTCAGCCAGGTCACGATCTCGCGGTCCGTGAGTTCGAGCCCCGCGTCGGGCTCTGGGCTGATGGCTCAGAGCCTGGAGCCTGTTTCCGATTCTGTGTCTCCCTCTCTCTCTGCCCCTCCCCCGTTCATGCTCTGTCTCTCTCTGTCCCAAAAATAAATAAACGTTGAAAAAAAAAAAATTAAAAAAAAAAAAAAACAAGACAATATATTGCTAAATAAAACCAGAGTTGTTAAAAGTGAAAGGTGAAATTTGAAATCTCTTTTTCGAATAAAGGAGTTATATAATTTTGGATTTGGAAGAAACTTCTAAAATTATTTATTAACTCTTTAATTTTACAAAGGAAATAAAATGAATCCAGAGACTTGACGTTTTTTGTGCTGGATGTAGTGATAGAACCTAGATCTACTGACTCCTAGATAAGTACTTTCTTCCAGATAAAAATTTTTCTTTTTTTTCTTTTTTTTTTTTTTTTTTTTTAAACACCATCTTGCTATTAGGCTTTAATAATTCAGCGTTCTAGATATGACTAGCAAAACCAAAGCCTGCCATGTTAGGTTTAATGTTGGCAGTCTTGTTTACTTCTTACCAAATAATCATGAAACTACATTTCCTGCCTTCAACTCTTTCTTTTCTCTTACCTCTTTTTTATTGATTGATTCTTATGTAATGTGCGTCCAGTTTCTGTAGACGAAAGGTGACCAGAAGATGAATCTGCTGCTTTTGACTGATGATAAAAAACAGTGCTCGGGGCCCCTGGGTGGCTCAGTTGGTTAAGCATCTGACTTTGGCTCAGGTCATGATCTCATGGTCTGTGACTTGGAGCCCCTGGTCGGAAATCTCTGCTTCGGAGATTCTCTATCTCTAGCCCCTGCTTCAGAATCTCTCTATCCCTCTCTCTCTGCCCCTCCCCCACGCATGCTTTTTCTCTCTTTCTCTCTGAAAAATAAAATAAATAAACATTAAAAATCATTGAAAAATAGTGAAATAAAAATAAATGCTCTATGTGTTCATGAAAATATCTTCAGAAAATGTTTCCTCTCGTGGATATCCCATCGGAAGGGAGGGCAGATCAATTCCACAGCTTGTGGCCGCCAACCGAGTGGCAGGGGCAACGTTATTTTGGGGGCCAGCCTACACCTCATACCTCCATGTCTGTCTAATCAGTAGTGGCATCGCTTCTCTGAGCAGTATGGTAAGCAGTCCTTAAACTGACCAGCGCCCTGCCTTCAGCACCTATTAGACACTGTTATGCGGTATCCCATGGTAGCTACCTTTGTCTAGTACTGGTCTAACGCACCCGTGACAGCGATAGCCGTCTTGTGACGAAGAGGTCTACAGTCATGGAGGCGGTTAATCGCAGTGCACTGTGGGAAAATCCTCAGCTCAGACATTGCTAATGTGTGGACCCATCGTTTCCAGTAGTGTTGGGATTGTGGAGCAGCTAACAGGAACACCAGCAGCCTAGATAGCAGAGGACCGGGCCAAGAGATGGAAACTATGCTTAGGAGGTGCCTGCTCAGTGCCTGGTTTGTGCTAGAGGCTACCTGCATGACCTCGTGCAGTTATTCACCCCAGATGTGTAATCTTCATTTTCTAGAGAGGCCCATTGCACTCCTGGGAGGTCAGGTAACTTGACCACGGTTGCCCAGCTTATATGGGCACGTTACATTCCCGTGGCCAGCCGTGGGCCTGTTTACACTCGGATCCTTACCATTGTGCTGACCTCGCACACTGCTCCCATGTCAGGCGGCCTCCACATTGGCCGGGCTAAAAGACGGCTCCGGGAGGAATCTGGCAGAAAGGGAGAAGCCAGGCATTTCTTTGGTTGCCGTGGCTCTGCCCGGTCCACCATGGGTCCAGCTTCCACCAAGTGACCCTGGGTTGTGATAGCTCGCTTTTCCCTTTAAGTTCAGACTTGTTGCCAATCTCCAGACCACTTTGCTCAGCTCTTCCGTGGCCTCTGTTATACCTCTATTCCAGGTGTATTTGACTCTAAAGTTGACATTAGAAAAAAATCTGATCGAAGTCCAAGAGCTGTCACTTTGCCATCTTTTCTCTAAAACGGAGTTAAAACTTTTGCCTTCTTTATCTCCCAGGATTGTTTGAAGCTCAGATGAGACAGTGTAGGGGAAGGCTTTGCAGTAAAGAGATGTAGTATTATATGTTTCCGTCACCGAAACAGATAGCCTATACAGGCATTGGCAGACTTTGGCAAAGCCTTTCTGTCTAGAAAAGTCTTCTATCTGGCTGGGGTGTGGGGATGGGCTTTAGAATTACTGCTGCTTGGGTCCCACCCACATGGATTCTGATTTCAGGTGTCTTGGGAACCTATGTTTTCAAAAATCTCCAGGTGGTTCTAATGTGCAGTCGGCGTGAGAAACACAGCTTTCTATCAGTGGTTCTTGAAGGGTGGGCTTTGGACCGAAAGCATCAGCACCATCTGGAAACCTGTTAGAGCCGCACCTTCTTGGGACCCACCTAGACCTGCTGAGTCAGAGACTCTAGAGTGGGGCCCTCCGGCTACCTGTAAGAAGCCCCCCAGATGAGTCTGGTGCCCACTCAGGTTTGGGTACAGCAGCATTGGGTGGGCGTGCCGTGCTTCAGTCAAAGAGGTTTAGCTGCCCTGCCTTTTCTCTTTTCACCTCTGCTCTCCTGTGGCTGGGAAGGGGGACTTCTTACCATCCCAACCACGATTGCTTGTGCTTCCTGTGACCGTGTGTCTACTGCTCCTGTGGCTCTCTTGGCTGCGGCTTCAAGCCAGCCACCGTTGGACACGGAAGTGGAATTTATTTATTCGAGCCCTCATTATTAAGCACACGCTGTGGGCCAGGAACTGTGCAAGGCCCTGAGAGTGCCACAGTCAAAGGAGGGGATGGGCTCCATCCTCAGAGCACCGGCCGTCTGGGGAGAGGCCGCCAAGCAGCTAGCAATGCACATCTGTCGCGAGAAATGCTGCGCGAGGGCCCTCGCCCTCGAATGGAAGAATGGCACCGTTATTTCCCTGACGACAGTGAGCGTAAGATTTATCCGTATCAGGCGTTCTTTCTCCCACAATGAAGATAGAATTAATGTAGTGTCTGATAAAGGGAGGGACCGGTTTCACTAGATGTGGCTTCAGGATGTCCCGAAAGGGTGGGCCCCGAGGGAGTGGCTGTCAGCCGGGCGGCCCAGGCCTTGTCTGAAATCCCCACGGAGGAGGCGCCCAGAAGGCAGACCCTCCTGGAGCTCACCGGGCTAAGGGCATGCCCAGGTAAGTCCGCCAAGAAGGATTCGGGAGGCAAGGCCTTTGCTTGTCCAGAAAATGACAAGCTGCTGATGCTTCTGCCTGGTACAATAAGTGTTGCTCGAGCAAAAGAATGAGGAAGGTGAACGTGTCTACAAGTGTGTTTAGGATTCGGGGCCCTCTCTGATTTGGCGAATAGGTTTTCGAAGTGGAAGGGCTAGCTCTCTCCAGAAGAGGGCGCCTGTATTCTTTGTTACCATTTTCCATCTGGAAGCGACCGTTTATATTTTCATACTGGCACAGAATAAACAGAAGACTGACTTATGTTTTGCTGTTTGCAGAACTGACTTCATGTAATTTTGACAGTTGTACCACATTCCAAACGGTTATAGTTTTTTCCACTGGGACTTGGGGATATTAGATTAGGACATCAGAAAACCATGGGAAATGCATCTCCTAATAGTATTCTTGCACTACGTGAGCTCTGTGCCTTTGGCTTATCTGTAAAAACATCTCCTTCATTAGCGCCTACGAACAAGGCCTGTCAGTAACACACTAGTCTCCAAAGTATGCTTCTGCGTATTTGAAAGAATATTTACATAACGCGGAAAACAAGTGGTTGATCCATTTAAAACGGCAAAACAATTGGATGATACATTTTCTTCTTATTCAGACAGTTACAGCACTATGGAGACGTTGCCATTAATAAGTTCAGACGTGAGTAACATGACACTTTGGCAGATCGCATGCCAGAATCAGAAAGGGGCCGCCATCTCAGAGGGGGCCGCGAGCGAGGAGGACACATGTACACAAACACGCAAACTCCGCTCAGTGGCCAAGAAGGGTGAGTGGAGGAATCTGAAAGCAAAAATCTGTGGCTTTTGAATTTAGTGTGAAATTGCAAACAGACAATGCAGTAAGCGGATCAGAGCGCGAGGGAATAGAAGTGAAATTTTGGTGACACTAGATAAAAGTATGTGAAGGGCGGTCCCTGTGGCTCAGGGGTTCTGCTCTGCCTAGAGGACCGATACGTTGGCACATGGGTGACCGTGCCGTTTTTAAAGCAGATTTGTGCGATTTCCTGCTTTCCTGGGAAGTAATTCTCTCTCTCTCTCTCTCTCTCTCTCTCTTCGCTGGCCTGCCCCCACCTTTATACTCCCAAATTAACATGACATGGGGAGAAGGGATGTCCAGGTTGGGCTTTATGTTCAGGCAGCTTTCTGCAAAGATAAGAGATGTTAAACCTTCTGGGACTGATGACTTGCCTCACGTGGCTCTGAGACTTGCTCTCCTCGGAAGGTGAAGAAGGGTGGGGAGAAAGGGCGAAACGGCCCTTTCTGTACTGCTTATTATGTGCAGCGTTTTCTCAAAGTCTTAAGTGTAGATGAAAGCTCTCAGCCTTTAAATTAACGTGACCCAACGTTCACATGGCCGATGCTGCGGACATGCCCGCCTGTGAGAAGATTCGGGGTCTGGGCTTGATTTCTGTGGATGTAATCAGCAGAGAGCATGAATGGGAGGAACGATTGGGAAGCTCTGAAAGTTTCTAGTGTGCTCCCTGTTTTGTCATTATCTCGGGGTAATTGGAGTTGAGAGGGTAGGACCTCTAATGAGCGGCTGCTCTCCCCTAATGGACGGGGACTGGAAATTAGCGCGGCTCCTGCTGTTCTTCGTGAGTGAACCGTGGCGGCCAGAGCCGCCAGCGGATCCCTCCAGGAAGTTTAGGCAACTGCCTAATGGTGGCCTCGCTAATGGCAACAATTACAGAATAGCCTTTTCAATGAGGCCCGTGTGCATCAGTTAGAGACTAATCTCATTGAGCAGCAACGGGCCTGTGACAATGTCCATTCGGTGACTGGTACTTCAGCATCGCCGGCTAGAAGGGGTTTTCGCGTCTCCCGAGAAAGCCGAAACAGACACGACGTGACACCAACCTGTGCCCCTTTGCAAGACCAAGATGGCAGCAGCAGGCGAGAGAGCAAGCGTGCCTTCTCCCGGGGTCCGTCTCCTGCCGGGGAGGTAGCCCCCTTTTCTACCCGCGGCATCCCACTTAGCAAGGTCAGAGCCGTGGCCGGCAGACGGGCGCCGACCCTCCGCCAGCCGCGGCCTTCAGAGTCACCTGCCACGTCTCGGAGGGAATATGGGGGCACCGAAGGCAGGAGAGGGTTCCCGCGATGAGAATCCGTCAACACGGGTGGATGCCTGTAGCCGGGAACGAGAGCCGGTCGGTGCCGTTTCAAATCACGGGACTTGTTTACTGTTGCAGGTTTTAACACCTCCGGTGACAGAACTGGGGCTTCCAGGCCTGGCCGTGAAAGCCACTGTAGCTTGAGGTCACGTGGCTTTACTCACACTCTGTGGGAAAGACCGGCCTTGTGCCGTCACGGCAGCACCGACTTGACCCCAGAAGGGCCTGCACTCCGAGAGTGAGTAAGGAGGCATTGCCTTTTAGGGGCCCTCCCGGGCAGGGTCAGCTTCTCAGCACGAGGGCCTCTTAAACTGTCCATCCCGGGCACCTCTCTGGCCTGACCCTACCCCCCAATCCGAGAAGAACCAGTCCCCTTTGAGGCGTGAGCGCTCTTTCTCGGAATGATTGGATCCCTTCGTTTTTACGGAATTAGTAGGTTGGTAAATTTGGCCTAATACGCACACACACACCACATCTCCTCTACAGAAAGACATAGGTGTTGAATGAGCCGCAAACGCCTTTAAATATAAAACCTACGTAAGGAAAAAATGGAAGAGGGCAGTATGTTTACTGCGTGGATTTCAAGATACGCTAGGTCTTTTTCGTCAGAGTAATTTATCCTGAGCAGAATCGACTGACCCAGATCTGGACGTTTTTGTTTGTGTGTGGGGGGTGGGGAAGGGGAAGCTTCAAATTTTTCTTAGCTTTTTGGAGTTTGCTCGCAAATATATTATAGCTGCTGAGTCATCATCACGGAAGAGTGGAGATGAGAGAAAGTCGCAAATACATTTGGTGTATGGGAGTTTTTTTAAAAAAAGTTCTTGCTGTCATTTTCAGGGTTAAGTGTTGTTCCAGCCGTAGCACGCAGACACAAAAATTGCTCGTAAAATATAATTTCACTAGAAGATGATCCCTTATCCGCTCAGAATGAGGAGACAGTGCTGAATTCAGCTCACAAGTGGCCAATTTAACTTAACACTATTTGCATGAAAATAATTGCAGGTGCAAGCAGGGAAGGAAGCTTTTGAGCAGTTGGCCTTAGGTGTGCCTGGTCAAGTCGGGTCCTGTAATATCCGTTCTCTGCTTTGGCTTGAGTCATTTCAGGGACTTGTAGCTTTTTTTTTTTTTTAAGAGGGAGCACAAGGAAAAATTGCAGACTTCACCTAATTTAAAATAAGAACTTCCTATCGACTGATTTTACTCTTTTCACTGCAGAATTTAGAGAAAACAAGCAGTTCACAAGGCACCTATTTCTGGTTTGCAATACAGGTTGTGGTTTCCCTCTTATTAAACATTGGCTATATTTTTAAGACACTTTGCCTAAGAGTGGATAAAGTGCTTGCAAAGTAATCGTTGTTGAAAGCGTCCGAAAATCCCCCAGGAACTAATTTGTTGTTGTTTTTATTCTCTAACTAGAATGGAAGTTTGCCTAAGATGTTGGTGATTTCCTGCAGTGATTTCTGAACGAGAAGTAGATTTAAGGTTCGAAGTCACTTTTGTGTGTGATCTCTGGGTTAAGAAGCAAATTCCTCACTTTGAAGCCTCAAATGTTTTTCTTTGGAGAAATAGAAAAACAAAAAATCCAAGGGACTTGTTAAACATGCTTGTGCCATTTCGACTCCATCATAGACTGGAACTTGGCCCACAACAAAGCCTTACGGGTGTGAGGTGCTGGGGGTTAGGTGTCGTCCTTGGGCCACAGAAACCTCAAGCATGTGGGCAGAATGGTGACCATTGGCAGCCATCAGGCTGTGAAAACAACGTGCTAATTACTGGGGAAAACAAACAGCCAGCAGTTTCTACATACCCATCAGAAGATATGAATAACAGAGTACATACATTTTTAAATTTAGCGCATTTTTGCTGCTCAATAAATGCATAATAATAATCATCATCACATTTTTATTAGACACTGTGCATTTATGAGCGAGCTTGGTGGTCTCTTTGGGCCTCTGCCAAGGTCTAATGGAGCCTTCATAGCTGTGCAGACTCCTCTTTCAGATTTCCCCCTCCTTTCTGCATAATCTAGGGGACGACAGCAAACCTACCTGGGGTAAAGGGAACGTGAAGGAGGTAGCTTTTACTTTATCTCAGAGTCAATCTACCCTGGCTTTTCCAAGCCAAAGACATTCTTCTAGAAATCACTGTGCTCCGTGACAAAAGTTGAACAGAAGATAATCACTCACGAAGGAAAAGAAAAATGTTAGCATTAGCCTTTTTTCAAAAATTGGTTTCTGACCCAAGTGTCAACGTTCATTGACCTATAATGCTAGACACCCTGCTTCCTTATTAATAATGGCAAAGTTGGGGCTTGGCACAAAAACATCACCTTGCGTTTTAGAAAGCAGAAATGAAGGCAAAGTTAATGCCGTAACATCCTATGTATCGGATATAATCGGCCTGGGAACGTGGAAAGATGAGACGGGGACATGTGTTCAGTCAGTCAACAAATCTCTGTGGAGCACCCAAGATGGCGCAGCCCCTCTTCCTGGGACTTGGATACATTGGTCACCAGGACAAAGACCCCTGACTTTGCAGGGTTCGACAACTGGGTGGTGTTGAAGAGCGTGTCCTACTGAGTAGAAAGTGGCAGTGAAAATCCAAACATCTCGCCTAAGTTTGGAAGGCGAGGAAAATGAAAGCGAAGTGAGGGAATCAGGGTCACGGAGCTTGGGAAGACACAGTTGAAACTAGACTTTCTGATGGGATTCAAGTATGGGAAGAATTGTTATCTTGGAGGGGACGGCGGCCGTCTCCAAGGAGGGTGGTACGGAAGGAGCCATGCCAGCTGCTAGGAAAGAAATCTCGACTCGAAGATATGGAAGAATGGCACTGAGGACTGGAATGCAATGCCAAAAAAGGAAAAACAGTGAGATAAATTACGCGTGGTCTTCCCAGAGCTGGGCATGAACTATCTTTCAGCTTTCTTTCTTCTACCTTTAAAAACTCGAAATAGCTGTAAACTTATTTAACGTCAATAAGCAATACATTGTCTAAGGGAGATAAACCCAGAATAGTGCACCGTACATGGACCTGTACGTTTAGAGAACAAATGTGGATTGTGTCTAACGTGTTGGTAGAGGGGTGGGCTTACACGCAGGGAACGTTTTTCCTCCATCTGAGGCGACATCTATGTAGGAGGCTGGTTCACCACTTCTAGACACGTTTGTATGTGCACCCCACCGCACATGATGCCCCTGTATGTGGCATAGAAATATATATTTCTATGTTGTTTGGGTCTTTTTGGTTGTTTTTGTTTTTGTTTTTAGGTTCCAAGATATATAGTCAACATATCACCCAGAGGAGAACTATTTGAGGCGTTCTTGGAGTGATTTCATCTGTTGAATGTTAGGTAGTGACTGAGAGACCAGGTGGGTTTGTCTGGGGGGGGGGGGCATAATTAGTAAAGCTTTAGCGCAGGTAAGAGCAGGGCCTAGTGCGGCCATTCTACCTACTTTCCTTCTCCCTTTGCCGTTTCTTGCTACTACTGGATTGGTACCCACCACCGCATTGTGGTGAGATCCTTGAGGACAGGGACCGTGTGTCGTGTGGCATTGAATTCCTAGCATCCAGCACAGGGCTATGCGCTTGGTAGGGGCTCCATGCATATTTATTGGCTAGAATTGAACTAGTATGAACATACAAGGAAAGCCTCATCAGGGAGCCCGGAATACCAAGAACTAAGTTAAAGGAAACTTGGGGCAGGTCTTTCTGCCCAACCCTAGGGCACAGCTCTCCGTGTCTCAGACACCACTCCCTGCAGTTGGGCAAGGAGGGGCGCCGACTTCAGGGTGGACTGTGTCTAGTTTAAAGGATGCTCACTGTGCCACTGTGAGTGAAAAACTGTTGACAAGTCGCACATCCATCAATAGGAGAAAATTGTCGGATTATGGTTTATCGATGCTATGGAAGGTGAAGTGGCCATTGAAGAGGAACTAGGGAAGTCTGCCTGTTCTGACAGAGGAGGATATCAATGGTAGAGTACTGGTGTTTTTTTTTAATGTTAATGTTAATGTTAATTTTTTTTAATGTTTACTTATTCTTGAGAGAGAGACAGACAGAGACGGAGCGCGAGTGGGGACAGGGGGGCAGAGAGGGAGACACAGAATCCAAAGCAGGCTCCAGACTCTGAGCTGTCAGCACAGAGCCCGACACAGGGCTCAAGCTCATGAACCGTGAGATCATGACCTGAGCCGAAGTTGGATGCTCAACTGACTGAGCACCCAGGGCGCCCCCCACCACCCCCGCTCTGCCCCCACCCCCCAGAGTACTGGTTTTTGAAAAGCAATATGCATGTCATTATGTGTAATTTGTTCCTATTTAAAGAACTACCCCTATACATATGTGCATATGTATGGGTACTTACAGAAAGCTCTGGAAGGATGTACACACATCAAATACTAGCGAGTGCCTATGAAGGGATGGGAGAGATTTAAAAATCCATGTACTCTGAACTGTCTGAATGTTTTACAGCAAACTTGTATTACGTATGCAATAACATATATATGTTATTTCTCTCTCTATATTTCTCTCTATATTTTTATAGATATATATTTATATATACACATATTGTAGATATATATTTTCTCTCTCTATATATATATGGAAAAGAAGAGTTTCTCTCCTTTGTGAGAATTGGTTTGTTGTAGTAGCCTAGAATTAATATATAAATAAGTATATATATTAAATAGTTGTTATTTAACTAATTTACTATTGATTGAGTGATTGATTCTTGGCTCAATAAAGTGGAACAATTCTCACGAAGGAAAGAGACCATCGTTGACTCGTAAGAAGGTCTTATTTTTCATGACTGAAAGTCCTATCTTTTGGTTGGGCTTGTATTTCTTTTAGTGATGAGTAAGGGGCAGTGTCCCTTGAGAACATAGGTCCCCAAATTGTAGGCAAAAAAAAAAATCATAATTTCATGTCTAATACTTTTTTTTTTTTTTGCTCTCTTGCTTTGGTCTACATAAAGCAAGTCAAAAGTTAAAGTAAAACTCTAGATTAGCATTGTCGCCAGAAGGGGAGGGAAATTGTAGCAGAGAGTCTAAGATGAGTCCCAAGCGGCTATGTTTTTATGTTCCTCCACACATAATTCTGAGGCATAGCCAGGACTGAGACCTACCCCTGGGGTTTCTTTGATACTAACCATACTCTACGGACTACAAGGCAATCTTTCCAATGTACTCTTGACATCAGCAAAAAACAGGAGTAGTGAAACATGATTTGTGCCAACATAAGTTTGCACGTTTCCCATTTGTTTGTGGTCAGCATCGAATCCCAGTCCGATATTTATAGGCTTATTATTTTAAAGTATCCCAAATCAAGGCTCTGTCAAACACTCAAGACAAATCTAACTCAACGTCTTGCTTTTCTTTGTCACTATTGGGGGTCTTGGGGATAATCACAAAGTTTCCTTCCAATTATGTGATTCCACTGTATGGCTCTGATAAGTCGGTACTTGAGTATACTGAATAGGTTTGAATCTTTAGGCCTGGACAAGTTATATCTCAAGGTACTGTAATAATTCATGTATATAATGGCCGAGCCTGGCCAATGGTATTTATGAAACTTTTCCGTGACTCTAAACAGTCTCTACCACACTAGAAAAATAACGGTTTTATCTATTACCATGGGGCTGAATTATTCTATTTAACTAGAATTCTTATTATTGATGTTAAGTTGCTACTAATTAAAAAAACTTTTTTGATGGGGCGCCTGGGTGACTCAGTCGGTTAAGCGGCCAACTTCGGCTCAGGTCATGATCTCACGGTGTGTGAGTTTGAGCCCCGCGTCGGGCTCTTTGCTGACAGCTCAGAGCCTGAAGCCTGTTTCAGATTCTGCGTCTCCCTCTCTCTGACCCTCCCCCGTTGTTCATGCTCTGTCTCTCTCTGTCTCAAAAATAAATAAACGTTAAAAAAAAAAAATTAAAAAAACTTTTTTGAGTGTAGTTGACACACAATGTGACATTAGTTTAAGGGGTACAACATAGTGATTCAACAGTTCTGTGCGGTATACTGTGCTCACTTACGTGTAGCTGCCATCTGTCACCACACAGCACTGTCGCAATATCATCGACTATGTTCCCTATGCTGTGCCTTTTGTTCTTGTATCTCCCGCCAATCTTCTTCACCCATTTTGCCCAACCCTGTACCCCCTTCCCTCTGGCAGCCATCAGTTTACTCTGATTTCTGCTTTTTGTTTATTCATTTGTTTTGTTTTTTAGATTCTACACACGAGTGAAATTATACAGTATTTGTCTTTCTCTGTCTGCCTTGTTTCACTTAGCATGACACTCTCTTGGTCCATCCGTCCATCTGTGTTGTTGCAAATGGCAATATCTCCTCTTTTTTATGGTAGAGTAATATTCCATTGTGTATATATATATATATATATACACACCACATCTTCTTTGTCCATTTATTTTTGGAAAGACACTTGGGTTGTTTCCATATCTTGGATATTGTAAGTTATTTATAATTTTTCCCCCTTTTCCAGGTGTCTTTTTTTTTTTTTCTCCTGAATGGCCATACTGATTAATTTTATGTGTCAATTTATGTCGGGTATTTGGTGAAACATTATTCTAGGTGTTTCTGTGAGGGTATTTTTGGATGAGGTTAACATTTGTATCAGTAGACTGAGTTGAAGCAGACTGCCCTCCATAAACATGGGTGGGCCTCAGCCAATCAGTGTATAGCCTGCGTAGAACAAAAGGCTGACCTTCTCCGAGTAAGAAAGAATCTTTCAGCCAGACAGCCTTTGAACTAGGCACTGCCTCTTGCACTTGGCAGCTTCCAGCCGTTAGACGTGAACTGCAATGTCAGCTCTGCAGATTTCGGACTACACCAGCATCTGTAATCACATAAGTCAGTTCCTTATAATAAGTCTCTTCATGTAATCTGTCTCTATATAATAATCTTCATACATATGTAATCTTTATATATAAAGTCTAATAATATTCTAGGTAGTAAATATCTCTCTATGTATATGCATATGTAGAACCCTGACTAATACAATGGATGATAAAAACCACACAATTTTCATTGTATTTTCAACCTTTTTTTTTTTTTTTTTAGTGATAAATATATAGGATTGTTAGCAGAAAAATGTATGTTGTGTTACTTATGAATTACATTCATGGGGCATGAGGGTGCTACAGTTATAGGTTTAAAAAACTTCCTCTTATTTTACTTTTGAGATGAAATAGATTTTGAATAGATTTTGAATACAAGTTCAATTAAACGGTAAATGAAAAGAACGCTGGTGCAATTTTGATTGGGATTGCACTGAATGTGTAGATTTGCTTTGGTAGTCTTGCCATTTTAACAATATTTGTTCTTTCAATCCATGAGCATGGAATGTTTTTCCATTTCTTTGTGTCTTCTTCAATTTATTTTAATCGCTTCTCGGCCTTTTGGCTAAGATCAAGTGCAATTTCTTTCATAAGTTTTCTATAGTTTTCAGCATACAGATCTTTTACATATTTGATTTGGTTTATTCCTAAAATTTATATGGAGCCACGAAAGACCCCGAATAGCCAAAGTAATGTTGAAAAAAAAAACCAAAGCGGAGGCATCAGCATCCTGGACTTCAGCCTCTGCTACAAAGCTATAATCCTCAAGACAGTATGGTACTGGCACAAGAACAGACACATAGACCAATGGAATAGAATACAGAACCCAGAATTGGATGTATGAAATGTATGGCCAACTAATCTTTAACAAAGCAGCAAAGAGTATCCAATGGAAAAAAGACAGTCTCTTCAGCAAATGGTGCTGGGAGGACTGAACAGCAACACGCAGAAGAATGAAACTAGACCACTTTCTTACACCATACACAAAAATAAACTCAAAATGGATGGAAGACCTAAATGCGAGACAGGAAACCGTCAAAACCCTAGAGGAGAAAGCAGGCAACAACCTCTTTGGCCTCAGCTGCAGCAACTTCTTACTCAACATGTCTCCGAAGGCAAGGGAAATAAAAGCAAAAATGAACTATTGGGACTTCATCAAGATAAAAACTTCTGCACTGCAAAGTAAACAATCAACAAAACTGAAAGGCAACCGACAGAATGGGAGAAACTATTTGGAAATGACAAATCGGATAAAGGGTTAGTATCCAAGATCTATAAAGAACTTACCAAACTCAACACCCAAAAAACAAATAATCCAGTGAAGAAATGGGCAGAAGACATGAAAAGACACTTTTCTAAAGAAGACATCCAGATGGCCAACAGACACATGAAACGATGCTCAATGTCACTCCTCATCAGGGAAATACGAATCAAAGCCACACTGAGATACGACCTCACACTGGTCGGAATAGCTAAAATGAACAACTCAGGAGACTACAGATGCTGGCGGGGATGTGGAGGAACAGGAACCCTCTTGCACTGTTGGTGGGAATGCCAACTGGTGCAGCCGCTCTGGAAAACAGTGTGGAGGGTCCTCAAAAAGTTCAAAATAGAACTACCCTATGACCCAGCTAGAAATTTACCCCAGGGATGCAGGAGTGCTGATTCTTAAGGGCACATGTACCCCAATGTTTATGGCAGCACTTTCAACAATAGCCAAATATGGAAAGAGCCCAAATGTCCAACAACTGGTGAATGGATACAGAAGATGTGGTTTATATATACAATGAAATAATACTTGGCAATGAGAAAGAATGAAATCCTGCCGTTTGCAACAACATGGATGGAACTGGAGGGTATTATGCTGAGTGAAATAAGTCAGTCAGGAGAAAGACAGGTATCATATGTTTTCACTCATACGAGGAACTTGACAGAAGACCATGGGGAAAGGGAAGGGGAAAAAAATAGTTTCAAACAGAGAGGGAAGCAAACCCATGAGATTGAAATACAGAGAACAATTGAGGGTTGATGGGGAGACGATGGAGGGGGGAAAACGGGTGACCGGCATTGAGGAAGGCACTTGGGATGAGCGCTGATGAGTATGTAAGCGATGAGTCATGGGAATCTACCCCCGAAATCAAGAACACACTGTATACACTGTATGTTAGCTAACTTGACAATAAATTATATAGATAAATAAATAAATAAATAAAAATTAAAAAATAGTGAATGAAAATTGAATAAATCACTTGAAATATGTTATTTAAATATTTAATATTTAAATTAAATATTTAAATAAATACGTTATGTTATTAAAAAAATAATGTAAATTATGTTTCATGATAAACTAAATCATACATACTACTATATTTAAAGTTGTAATGGTTTAGAGATTTTTATTTTTTTTTATAAAATTTTTTTTAATGTTTTATTTATTTTTGAGACAGAGAAAAACAGAGCATGAGCAGGAGAAGGGCAGAGAGAGAAGGGGACACAGAATCTGAAGCAGGCTCCAGGCTCTAAGCTGTCAGCACAGAGCCCGACGCAGGGTTCGAACTCATGAACTGCAAGATCGTGACCTGAGCCGAAGTCGGATGCTCAACCGACTGAGCCACCCAGGTGCCCCTAGAGATTTTTATTTTTAAGTTATCTCTATACTCAGCGTGTGGCTGAAACCCATGACCCTGAGATCAAGAGTTTTGTGTTCTACAGACTGAGCCAGCCAGCCGCCTCTAAAGTTTTAATAGTTTAACTACAATCAGTAACTTTCACTGACTCAGAACATTAATATTTTCAGCCATTTTAAAAGTGAACATGTTTTATTCATTTTACCCTTCCAAAAATCACCAAAAACTCTGACATGATTTTAAAGAGTAACTTCAGCCAAGTTCGGAAACTAAAGATTAAGGGAATTTAACAAGCTTATTTTCTCCATAGACCTAGTGTTTGAGGAACTTGATCAGAATTTGCGGCAGAACTCATACCAGTATCGTCTAGACCAGGGTTTCTTAATCTTCGCACTATTGACATTTGGGGATGGATCATTCTTCGTTGTGGGATCCTGTCTTGTGCACTGTAGAATGTTCAGTAGCACCCCGGCCTCTACCGTGTAACCTCAAGTGTAGCCACCAAAAATGTGTCCAGAGAATGTCAGAAAGCCCCTTGGGTGGGGGTGGGGGGTGCAAAATCACCCCAGTTGAGAACCCCTGGTGTAGACACATATGGCATGAGGAAGGCTAGTCGCATAAATAAGGGACCATAGGCTAAAATAAATTTAAATAAGAGATTGTCTAATAAAAATAAAGTTTGATGAAGAAAAACAGTCGGAAACCTTCGGAGCCTACAGTGTGGGAGTGATAGCTCTTCTCCACCTCTGGCCTCCTCACATTTGACATTGTGGTTCATGGGAGCAGATTTTGCTTTTCCCCGATTCTTGCAGTGCCTCGCTGCCTTGGTCGTCACCACATTTAAAACGACCACCCACCTGAAATAAGAATATGTCAAGTGTAAAGTTCCCAGTTGACCAAGCGTTGTGTTAAGCAGGCCTTGGGGGGAAGACAGGGTTGCAGCAAGGGCACTGGTTCCTAAGAGTTCTGTGTTCGGTGAGGTCTGAAATGAGCTGAGAAAGTAGTCGCGTTAACTAAATCAGCAGAGGCGGGAGAGAATATTGAGAGGCTCTGAGGGTCGGTTTGATGCGTCCAGTTGGCGAGGCTATAGTTCCCAGTTATTTAATCAAACGCTTATCTAGGTGTTGCTCTGAGGTATTTCATACACGTGGCTAACATGTATAATCAGCTGACTCTAAGTAAAGATTATCCCGAATAATATGGGTGGGCCTGCGCCAATCAGTTGAAAGCCTTTGACAACATTAACTGACGTTTCCCTGGGGTGGGAAACCTTTTGCCTGTCCACAGCAGCTTCAGCTTTTGCTCCCGAGTTTCTGGCTTGCAGGCCTGCCCCACAGGTTTTGAACTCGCCTTGCCGGCCCTCACAGTTGTTGGAATGTGTATCTCTCCCTTCCCCTCCCTCTCTCGCTCCCTCCTCTGTTTCCTCTTAAGCCTTAATGCTCAAGCTGACTTACAACAGAAGAACAACCACTGTTTATTATCAAGGGACACAAGGAAGACAGGCCTCTATCTCATTTATTCTGTCTCCTTCTGGAGTCTGGCACGTGGTGCTCAATAAATGATAAGTTGAATGAAGCCCGTCATATTAGCAATTGCTACAAACACCTCTGGAGCATCTAAAACGACATTTTAAATGTCTTTGCTGGGAAGTGGGTAATTTCTATGAAAAAGGCATCGTCTGGCTTCCAAAAAAAAAAGTATTCTCATATAAGTCACATAAACACACTGTTGAAAATGTGGGAAACGGAAGGCACACACACTCACGTTTGCAATCAGAACATGACTCGTGTCAGCTTTTGGTGAATTTCCTGGAGGCTCCTCTCCTCCTGAACCCCCACCCCGTGCAAATGTTTTTGTGCAGAGGCAGTCACGCTGTGTTTAAAATTTCTCCCAGCTTCCTCTCTTGATACGACTTAATCTTTATAAATCTCATTTTCTCTTTGTTTATTTAGTTTTCTGTTGAAAAAAGCAAAATCGATTAGCGCTCATTAATAAGATGTAACTTTGTGGGGCCCTTTCAGATGCACGACCTTTTCCACGGGCTTTCTTTTTATCCTGCAAACAAGCATACGGCAAGTCTTTTCATCCCCGGCCTACAGATGAGGAAACTGGCCTGGGAGTCCCTGAAGAGCTTGTCCAGTCTGCCCGATGGCCTTCTGAAAAATACGCTCTTTCTCCTTTGCCACGCAGTCTTGTTTTGCTTGTTTTAGGCCATCTTCTCTTTCGTGGCTAACGGGATTGATGGGTTGAGAGAGCTCTCCTGTTCATCTTGTTCTGTGAGAAAGAACGTGCAAAGGCCCAATGGCTCGTTCCATATTGTATCGTATGGTGTCAGTATTTTCCCGCAACTTGACAAAGTGAAGCGCGCCTTTTTTCTTTAGGGGCGTGACGATTCATTCTTGTTTTACTTCAATTTCTGTTTTCAAATTTAGGTCACATCCCAATGATGTTTACTGAGGAAAAGTGAACTCTGGAGAGCCACGGTTTTAGGCTTTGGGTTAGTCGCTGGTAACCATCCCACCCGAAATGCACGTAATCGGATACGTACTTAAGATGGACAGACATTGGGGCGCCTGGGTGGCTCGGTCGGTTAAGCGTCCGACTTCAGCCAGGTCACGATCTCGCGGTCCGTGAGTTCGAGCCCCGCGTCGGGCTCTGGGCTGATGGCTCAGAGCCTGGAGCCTGCTTCCGATTCTGTGTCTCCCTCTCTCTCTGCCCCTCCCCCGTTCATGCTCTGTCTCTCTCTGTCTCAAAAATAAATAAAACGTTAAAAAAAAAAAAGTTAAAAAAAAAAAGATGGACAGACAAAAGTGCCACATCATCATCCAACTCCATCGGAAGGGCGCAAAGTAAAATGAATAACTGAGTGCACAAATAAGTACAATTCAGCTACGATTAAAGAAATGCTCAGAGATTAAGAATGAGCACAGCGAGCTGAATCTCTTTTTCACATGAAGAAGTAACTCCGACTACAGCATTCTCTCCGTTGGGGGTATACTCAGAAATACTAAGGAACTTCTGCTGTTTTGCCGTGTACTGAAGCAAATCGTGCCACATTAGAATAAACAATTCCCTTACGTTAAATATATTACATGAAAAAAAATAAACAAGCAATTCCCAGATATGGCTGATTAAAATCGCATGTGATCACATTAGAGCACGAAAACATGACTTGACTTCCTTTGCCCTCAAGGAGCTCACGTGTACTGCAAATGATAATGCCCCCCCCCCCCAGCATTAACTGTCTGTGGTGATGTCGTGTGCTGAGCGTGGCTCTAGTTTTGAGTTGTCTTTGAACCCACGCTATGTAACTATTCTTGAGTCTCGCACACAAGCTGATATTAACTGCGCTTCTTCTGGGTTTGACCAGTTTATGACTAAGACTTGCTCTCCTCCCCTCTCCGATTTCTGAAAGAATTGCACTGATGCTGGGAGAGGATTTCTGACCATAGGGACTTCCTGAATCTCCTTCAGAGAATACCACGTAAGTGTCGCCGGCTACCACGCCAGAGACCAGCTCAGCTTAATAGCAGCTACTCTGCCACAGCGACAGGGGCTTTGTCGAATTGCAGAAGCTATCTAGAAGGTACTTAAAGATGGTGTACATTCCACTTCTTTGAAAGGTCAGCTTGGGAAACCTGTCTAGAGAGATAGTAAGGATAAACCTATCCTCCCAGCTCTGTAATATCGAGAAGCCAGCATGGTTCTCTAGAGGTAAGTTTACATACCAGCATAATTCATGAAATTAATGTGCCGGGAGGTTCATAAAGGGTACAGTTTTACTGCTGTGTGTGTGTGTGTGTGTGTGTGTGTGTGTGTGTGTGTGTCTCCTTAGAAAATTTTGGGATGTTACTATTATTTTTTAAATTAATTTATTTAAATTCAAGTTAGTTAACATACAGTGTAGTCTTGGCTTCAGGAGTAGAACCCGGTGATTCATCTCTTACACACGACACCCAGTGCTCATCCCAACACGTGTCCTCCTTAGTGCCCACCACCCTTTTAGCCCGGCCCCCCACCCACCTCCCCTCCAGCAACCCCTCAGTTTGTTCTCTGTATTTAAGAGTCTCTTATGGTTTGTCCCCCTCTCTGTTTTGTATTTGTTTGTGTGTTTTTTGTTTTTTGTTTTGATTTTGCATTTCTTCCAATCAGTAACCCGGTGGAAAAATGCTGTCTGAGGTGAATGTTTCATAAGTGCTGTAAACCCGCCTTTATGAAGATCTCAGGTGATTCACCAATAACCTGAAATCAGCCTGAATCTGCGTGCATTCAAGCATTCTTGTAAGCGGAGACTAACAAGCGTGAGTCAGTTGTTGGAGACTATGCTGTGTTAGCCTGGCAAATAAGCTCCCATTTGTTTTCATGTCCTTCATACAGAGGGACTGCGGACAAGCCAGGCCTCAGAAGAACGGAGGAGAACCCTCCTCCCTTGCCCGTGGGCGGTTGTGCCCAAGGGGTGTGGCTTCAGAGATGTCCCGCCGAGTCGGGTATCCTAGTTTACCCTATGCCACGGACCTGGTAAACGTTGGGATAGTGGATGTGTCACACCCTCGAAAACTACAAAACATCATGACATATAAGGTAGAATCCTTATCGTAATAATCCTGTCATCTTCAGACATAAAATGTGAAACTTCTACTTGTGGATACTGTGCAGTTAGCTGAGGCCGGCCAGTAACTCTACTGTAACAACTAGGAAAAACTAGAGAAATTACAAAAATGAGATCCGGAAAGGCGCCCCTGAGTTGTGGAAGAAATGAGTAGTAGATGAACTAAGATCACAGAGAGAGAGAAATTGTTTGCAGGTAAGCTGCAGACCCACAGATGTTTTTGGCCCTGGTGACATTTATTGATTCTGGGCACAGGTTGAGGATCAGGCATGGCTCGGGCAGAGGGTCCTTGTAAAGGTAAGAGAAACCAACAAAGCTCTAACCAACTGGGGGCCTAGTGTGAAAATATTACAAACTTGAGGGGCTTCACCCTCAAAGCTGGTTTTCTCCACAAGACGTTTGCTGAGTTCTCAGGGTTCATAGGATGCGGGGAAGTGACGTTTGCTGAGTTCTCAGGGTTCATAGGATGCGGGGAAGTGAAGCTGAAAGTTTCTAAGGGGCAAATGAAACCTCCCACAGGCTTATGTTCTTAAAAAGCAAGATGCCTCTGGGGGATCGGCCCGCTTCAAGCACATGGCCGTTTCTTCCTGGCCTTAAGGCGTTTGCCAGATTTTGGGATTCCTGGGTTAAGCGTCGGACTTCAGCTCAGGTCATGATCTCACGGTTCGTGAGTTGGGGCCCCACTTCGGGCTCTGTGTTGACAGCTCGGAGCCTGGAGCCTGGAGCCTGTTTCCGATTCAGTGTTTCCCTCTCTCTCTGCACCCCCCCCCCCCAAATAAACATTAAAAAAAAAGACTTTTGCCAGATTTTGAAGCTTTGTAAGGGTGAGGAACCTGGAAAGTTGGTTTGAAAATGTCTGAACTCTTCTAGAGTTGAGGAAACAGACACCCCCTGGGCTCTCCATCAGAAGTAGGGAGGGCTATACTCAAGGAACTGGGTGAACCAAAGATCTGTAGAGTCTTACTAAAACTGCCACCCAGCCCCAGCCCAGTTCAATTATTGATTGGATTCACATGATCAGCCACTCATATCTAAGAAGAAAAGGGACACGCTCTCTAGTGGAATATAGCATCAGCAGGAACTTACATATTTCTAAATATCTGCCATACAATCAATAATATCTAGACATGCATGGATATAAATTAATATAGGCTGTACAAAAGTAAACATTTTCTAGATGTTTTCTCCCACTCTGAAGAGATTTTGATGTAAATGGAAAAGCAACTATTTATGTATTTTTAAGTCAGTTTTTTTTAAGTTTATTTATTTTGAGGGAGACAGAGCGAGTGAGGGAGGAGCAGAGAGAGGGAGAGAGAGAGAGAATCCCAAACAGGCTCTGAGCACAGAGTCAGACTTGGGGCTCAAACTCATGAAACTGTGAGATCATGAACTGAGCTGAAACCAAGAGTCAGCTTCTTAACTGACTGAGCCACCCAGGCGCCCCAGAAAAGCAACTCTTTAATAAAAGTATGACGTTTACGTTAGTAGGTAGATAATTGGAATGAGATGCCTCTTCTTTTTCACTCATCCTTTACCTCATTTGATATATGACTTCCAGAAATGTCAGTCACACCTCTGATATTATTTTATGCTTCTTATATTTATCTTATATTTTATACTTTTATTTTATATTTTTATACTTATGTAACTTATATTTTATACTTTTTCTGTTCTTCCTATGTCTTAAGTTTTTAGGTACTTATTAAATATTAGAAACTTGGCAATTAAAAAGCATCAAACTATAAGAAACGAAGTAGATAGATGTTCTGTTAAATTTAGCATTCTTATTAATGATAACCAAAGGCAGAGTTAGGAAAAAAATGGAGAAGAGAATATAGACAGATAACTCAGTGGGAATCTGGTTACAAATTAATCTTAAACTGCAAAGAATTAGGAGTGGAGAACGCAGACTTTTGCGTTGGAAGGTCCGTGTTAGGATCCTGCTTCATCGCTGTTCAGCTGTGTGACTTCAGTCAAGTGTCTTAACCCCTCTAAGCCTTAGTTTCTTCAACCCTAACAAGCAGAGGTAATAATGTCTAATTTGTAGTGTAATGAAGTTTTAAATGAAATAGGGCAAGTGAAATTCTTGGCGTGTATTGAGTGATAAATATTATTGTTGCTGTTGTGACTTATACCCCATCCATATTCTAAAAGTGGGGGTGGGGGGAAGTAGAGAAAGAGGCAAGAAAAAGAGTTAAACTGAGTTATGCTGGAGTGACCAAAAGGAAAGTGGAGAGGCATGGGAATGGAGAGGCAAACGAGGAGGGGAGGTTACGGTAGGAAGTTGGGCAGCTTTGCAGGCCGTGAGAATGAACTCGGAGTGGAAGGTGGGACAATTTTGAACCGGCAATGTGATCTAATATTGGGACAGTTACAAGTGAAGAAAGTCCTAGGACTTTGCCGGTCACATTTTATGATAGGAGAAATCAGGAGAGGCAGAAAGGTAAAAGGAACCGGGAAAATGCTGAACACTGCTAAGGACACACAAGAATTATCCTGAAAGAGACGGAAAGGAGCAGCATCTGGAGATTGACTCTGTTACATTTTCAGAGATGTGTTATTTCACGAACCTGGGTCGTGTGCAGAAAAGTCTTCCCTGATCACATTTTCTGCAGCTCCTCCCAAGACCAGGTGCTGTACTTCCATTCCTTCCAAAGAGGAATATGTAATTACGTAAAAAAGTTAAGCCGTGCTTATGTTTTTGTAAAGAAACGTTACATTCGTGTGGTTCAAGATGGTAAGACAGTGTATGCAGTGAAAATTCTCCCTCCTATTCATTGTCCCCTAGGTATATGATTTTCAGCAGACAAGCAAAGCTATTGTCTTTGTTTCTTATATATATTTCTAGAGATATTATTTATACGTATTAATATAAAGGTTTTCCTTTAGGACATAAATGATGCCATGACACATATACTGTTCTGGACTGTATTTTTCTCTTCAACAGTATTCTTTGGAGTTTAGTCCATGGTAGCATACAAAAACCTTCCCTATTTTTTTTTTTTTTTCCTTTACCAAGCTGCTTGAGATTCTATTTTATGGAATTATTTAAAAAAAAATTTTTTTTGATGTTTATTTATTTTTGACAGAGACAGAGACAGAGACAGAGCATGAGCAGGGGAAGGGCAGAAAGAGAGGGAGACACAGAATCTGAAGCAGGCTCCAGGCTCTGAGCTGTCAGCACAGAACCCGACGCGGGGCTCGAACTCACAGACTGCGAGATCATGACCTGAGCCAAAGTCGGACGCTCAACCGACTGAGCCACCCAAGCGCCCCTATGGAATTATTTTAATTCGTGTAACCAGTCATTCATTTTTTAAACTTTATTTATTTTGAGAGAGAGAGCGTGCACGCATGCTTATGAGTCGGGGAGAGAGTGGCACAGAGCCCCACGTGGGGCTCAGTCTCACGTACCCTGAGATCATGACCTGAGCCAAAACCAAGAATCAGACACCCAACTGACTGAGACACCCAGATGCCCCATAACCTGTCCCTGATGGACACATGAACTGTTTCCAGTCTTTTGCGACTACAAAGAGTGCTACAGTGAGGAATCTTTTGCACACAGGATTTTGTACATGTGTATATAGATACTGAACATAAATTTCCAGAAGAGAGATTGAGTCAAAGGATCTGTGCAGTTGTGATATATAAGTAGATATTATCAAAAGTGCCCTTCCTCAAAGCTGTGACAACTTCATCTCCACAGTGATATATGAGAGCATCTGAATTCCCCAAACTCTTAACACAGTATTTTATATTATTTTTTAAATAGTTGTCAAATTATAGCAAAAATGGTATATCTGCAGTTTTATTTTACATTTCTTTTATTATAAATGGAATTGAAACTATTTACTAATGTTTAAGAGCCATTTGTATTTTCTGTAAACTATTCTATCGTTAGTATTTTTCTTTTGTCCCCCCAACATTTTAAATATGTCATTCCACTCTCCTCTTGCTTGCATGGTTTCTGAAGAAAAGTCCAATGTGATTCTTTTCTTTGTTCCTCTATAGGGAGGATTCCCCGCCCTCCCTCTAGTCTTTTTCAAGATTTTCTCTTTGTCTTTGTCTACACTGTAGACATGGATATATGTTGAGCATGAGGTACACTGTACATTTTTTTGGGTTTGTCCTACTTACTGTTCTCTGACCTTCTTAGATCTGTGGCTTAGAGTCTGTCATTAAGTTTGGAAATTTCTTAAATGTTATCTCTTCAAATATTTCTTCTGTGTTTCTCTCTTTTTTCTCCTTCTAGTATTCCAATTACATGTGTGATACTTCCTTTGTCGTTTTCCCACAGTTCCTGGATATTCTGTTCCATTGTTTTCTTTCTTTTATCTCCACGTTTCAATTTGAGGAGTTGCTATTGACATGTATTCCGAGCTCACTGGTTCCTTCCTTGACTGTGTTCAGTGCCCTGCTGAACCCATCAAAGGCCTTCTTCATTTGTGTTGCAGTGTTTCGGATTTCTCGCACTGCCCGTAGATTCTTCCCTTTACCTTTCTCTTTTCTGCTTTCATCACCTATTGGTTCTTGCATGTTATCCACTTTTTCCATTAGAGACCTTAACCTATTAATGATGTTTTTTTCAAAAAAATTTGTAACGTTTATTTGTGAGAGACAGAGCACAAGCGAGGGAGGGGCAGAGGGAGAGGGAGACACAGAACCCAAAGCAGGCTCCAGGCTCTGAGCTGTCAGCACAGAGGCCAGTGTGGGGCTCAAACCCACGAACCTGTGAAGATCATGACTTGAGCCAAGGACGGACGCTTAACTGACTGAACCACCAGGTGCCCCTGTGATGGTTAATTCAAATTCCTGGTGTGATAATTCCAAAACTTCTAACTCTTACTTTGTACACTGTGCTTTTTTTTTTTTTTTTTAACCTTTTAACCTTTTTGTGTAAAGCTGGATATGATGTATTGGGTAAAAATTACTTAGGTAGACAAGCCTTTTGTGTGAGATTTTATATTTATCTGGCCAAGAGTTAGGCTGTTTTTACTGTTTGCAGTTGCTGTGGGGTCAGGGACTAAAATTTCTTCCGGTGTCTTTTTCATCTCCCTTGTTTTATCTGGGAGGCTTCCTAAATAAGGTCTGAGTCTTGCCGTTCTTGTAGCTCTAATAATCCCTGTATTATGCTGGAGCCCTCTGGATGTCGTGGAAAGATGTAGAGGCAGGGGAAGTGTTCTCTAGTCCTATGACTAGGTCTCAGTCTTTTAGGAATCCCAAACTGGGTATTTCCTTTTCCCCACAGTGAGGTCTAGAGGGGGCTGGAGGGAATGATGGCTTCCCCGTCTTTACATGTCAGACTAGAAAACAGAAGTCATATTTTTCTTATTGATTTATAGGAGCTCTTTATATATTAGGGAAATGAGTTCTTTATCTTGATATGAGATGGACATTTTTTCCATTTTGCCATTTATCTTCTGAATTTGTGTTTTCCCTCCATGCAGTTAAACAATGTTTTGTCTGTGGTAGAATTTGTCATTATTCCCTTTCGGGCATTTGGATTCTGTGATACAATTAGTAAGAACTTCACTCCTGAGATTATAAAGGAATTCTTCCATTGTTTCTTTTACTATTTGTTATGGTTTTATTTTTTAATATTTTAATATTTGCTCCATTTAGGTTTTATCCTCACATAAAGTGTGAGGAATAGATATTACTTATTTTTTCCCAGCTGTCTATTCAGTTGTTTCAAAACCATTTGCTCAATAGTTCATTCCCCACCTCCCCTGATTGCTTATCATGTATTAAATTATACTATGTATTCAGGTCTATTTCTGTGATTTCTATTCGGTGTCATTGCTTTATCTATATGACAACACTACTCTGTTTTGAGTGTTATAGCTTTAAAATATTTAAAAATATTGTATGGCTAGTTACCTTCTCATTTTTCTTGTCAATTTCAAACATTTTTTTGGTCAACTTAAAATGAATGAATCTATATTAACTTTAGCATCCGAGTTTCTAATTAAAAAACATATTGGTTTTTTTTGTGTTCATGTTAAGTTTTTAGATTAATTTAGGAATGATTATGTATTTATGAAATTGAGTTTTTTCAATCTGAGAAAGCTACATGCCTTTCTATTTGTTTAGTTCTTCTTTTGTGTCCCTAGAGAGCTTTAAATGTGTTTCTTCATGTAGACCTTGCACATTTTTGTTAATTGCATTCCTGGAAATTTATCCTTCTTGTTTCCCCCGTATTGTAACTACGGCCTTTACTCCTTCATTATGTCTTTTAACTAGTTGTTCTTGTATACATATAAGCAATTTACTTCTGTGTAAATTTCTTTTTTATATTTATATTTATTTAATGCAAACATGCCATTTATAAAAATGTATAATATATGTATATATGTGCATATATGTCTATGCTAGTATATGCTTATTATATGCACAGTATAGTATGCATATAGTATATGCTCGTATATGCTTATTATACTAGAGGGTCATATACTTGGCACCATCACTTGTTAGCACTGTGGCAATCGGCATGTTACTTAATCTTTAGAAGTCCGTTTTTTCATGTGTAAAATGGGATAAGAGCACCTATCTCATATGGCGATTTTGAAAGTTAAAAGGGTAAAACACAAAAGCGCTTAGTAGTGTGGAACCCAGCAAGCAGCCAATAAATGGTGGCTCCAATAGTTCTGTCCTCTTACCATTGAAGCTTACCTGTAGTCCACGAGGGTCAGAATAGGAACTGACTTCAACCTTCCCAAACACTCCTCTCCACTCCACACTCCTCACAATTTCCAAACCAGAGCCCTTGACTAAAGGGCTGTAGAGGAGGTGGGGGGAGTGGGGGAAATGGAGATGGGAGGGTGGAGGCCCAGTTACACCTTTATTGTAGGAAAGGAATGAAAGTATTCCATGGTGATGTGCGTTTGGGGGTCCAAGGAAGTCAGGAGGAGGGGACATGAGTTAATGAAGAGAGCAGTAGAGGTGGGCAGAGCGCTCTTTCCAGCGGTCACCTGAAATTTGGAGGGACTTTATTATTACCTTACAGGCCACTGTTTACATCCATGTGTCATAAACTCACCCCGGGCCCGTGAAAGGGGTATCAGCAATCACGCGGAGCAGATCTCGGTGGGGCAGGGAGGGTCGGGCAAGCTGTTTCCAGATCTGCTGCCCCCTATCTTAGCGCTCATTTCTCTTCATGGCTCTCTTCACTTACCTCATCATTTATTCCCATCGGGGTCTAAGCACTAAATGATCAGCAGAAGAGACTGGTGAAGAGAAAACCAGAGGGATTAAAATATTCAGAGAAGAGACAGCCTGAGAGAGCACTGCGGTGGGAATCAATAATAGTATTTGCTGCGTATGTCATGGGCAGAAATGTGGGGGGAAGGACATTAGGCCTAGCCTAATGATAGCTCTTAAGTGTCTATTGTTTGCTGCCTGTTTTATATGCATTTTTCCTTTTATTCCTAACAACAGTCTTCCAAGGCAGGTGTTATTAAGCCAATTACACCACGTGTGTGGAAAGCAAGGCCTCATTCCTCTTGGAGTTTGGCATCTATGTACCAGTTGAAAAATACTTATAAAACCTACGCACACAGGCGTGGACCCAGGAGCTCATGGCCATGGCGCAGCTGGAGGGGAATCGTGAGGAAGTCGGCCAGACACGGCCGGTGGAGTGGGTTCTGGCGAAAATGGGACGCGACCCACGGAAGGAAAGAGATGATCGCCTTAACTGCAATAGGAAAGCAGGACCAAACAGAGGGGAAGGCACCTTGACCCGCACGCTGACGGCGCAAGGAAGGGGCGGAGGCTTCCTGCGGCTCGAGTTCGGTGTGCAGATGAAGTGTGGGCTCGTCCGCTGCAGTCGCAGAGCGACGCCGGCGGCACGCCGCTCCTCCGCGGGGAAGCGCTCCGTCAGCTACTCAGCCCCGGCTCCCACCGCCGCATCCTTTTTAAAGTGACAGTCACGAGGCTGCAGGATTCGGAAGCGGAAATGGTCTTTGCTCATTGGCTCGCCATCTAAACTCGGACCGAAAGAATGCGGTCGGGGACAGCTGGCGGAAACTGTCCCAGGCCGGTCTTCAGTGGAAGCGTCCACGTGCTGCGCATGGCTTCCCTCACCGAGCGTCTGGCCCCCTCTGCCCCCGCCCCCGCCCGCCCGTCTCCCTTCATCAGCTTCTGCTGGCAAAGTAACCCACCCGGCACACGGGGCCCGCGCGGCCCAGGGACGGCCCCGCGTGAGCCGGCGCTGCTGGCTGCCTCCGTGCTGGATGCCGGCCACTCGGGTGGTTTATGAGAAGTGACACTTCCTCCCCGGCTTCTCGAGCAGTTACCGTGAAAGCCCACCGTCGACGTGACCGCCGTCAATGCCGCGGGGCAGGGCTCTGGTGCTTCCTAAACACGTAAGCACGACGCACGGAGTCAGCCCGCGGACACCCAATGACCTGGGACTGCGGCAAAGGGGTGTGGGAATGGCCAGGAGGGAGGACCCCCTCGCTCCTCGCCCTCCTCTCCGCCGGGGCCGGGCCGGAGCACGCCTTCCGCCCCGGGGGCGGCCGAAGGTCGCTCCGGGTCGCCGGCACCTCCCGCACCCGAGAAATCTGCCAATTCACGACTCCCTCTCATCTTCCGGCGAAACCCTCTCGTCCCGAGCAGGGCCAGCCCCAGGGCCTCACCTCCGGCCTCTCGCCGACTCCTGGGGCGGATCCCCCCCCCCCCCACCGCTCCCAACCCCGCGCCCCCATAAAGAGGCTGCCTCCCTTTCCCGGCGCAGGGGTCCAGTCTCCGCTCCCACCCGCGCCTCACTCGCACGTCCCGCGGACTAGAGCCGTGCTCAAGTCCCGGCAACTTTCACCATCTTGACCCGAGAGCCGGGCCGTTTCTGAGACAATGTGAACAAAGAGGAGCGGCGGGGCGAGGGGCCGGCGGGCGGACTGCGGGGCGAAGGTGTGCGCGCGCGGGGGGCGGGGGGCGGCGCGGGGGGTCCCGGCGCCGGCCGGCTGTCCCGGGCTCCGAGCGCGCCGCCGCCGGGCTCCGGGGCCGGCCTGGCTCGGCGGGGCCCCCCGAGGCCCGGGGTGGCGATTTCTTTCTTTGTCCCGGCCCGTGGCCGGGCGCGGAGGCCGCTGGCCGCGGGCAGGAAGCCGAGCCCGGGCTCCGGGGCTCGGGCTTGCGCTTGGGGCCCCGCGAGGCAGGGCAGGAAGGAGCGGCTGCGGGCCCCAGGGCGCCCCCCACGCGCCTCCCGCGCGCTCCCCCGACTCCGCGGCTGGCTTCCGACCGTGGGGGAGACCCCGGAACTCCTCGGTCGGGCCGCAACCGCCAGGGCGGCACGGCTCGCCCTAAACGGCGTGGCTGGGGGGCAAAGAGGGAGTCCACTGGCGCGCTCGCCTCCACCCCGACCCTCCGAAGATGCGCGCGCTAGTGGAACTCGGGGGCCGAGGCGGTTCTCTGGCGCCCCCGCTGCCGGCTGCACCGCGGTCTCCCGGATCCGGGCTGCCAGGCTGGACCTAAACATAGCCGGGTGTGTAGAAACCGATGCCGTCAGAAAGCCCCGAACAGAACGGTGGGCACATCTGCCTCGCCTGTGTGTGTGTGTGTGGGGCGGGGGGGGGGGTAGGGAGAGGGAGAGAGAGACCGAGAGACAGAGAGGAAAAAGACAGGGAGAGAGAGAAGCTGGGTCCACATCCATCCGGCTTACCTGCAGCACGGTTTGCGCCTCTGTGTGTCTGGCATTAAGAATGAAAGAGAAACTGCCCTTTCCATTCGAGCTCACCGAATCCCCCCCACTTCCCTCCAACTCTTTCAACTAAGTTTTATTTTATAATGCAAGGCAACACTGCAGAGTCCACGCGAAAACCCGTTTCCCGATGGCAGTCTGAACCTCCGTCGGTGTCTCCAGCCAGATTTTAGGTTGCCAGCCTCGATTCAGCAGGAGACGCGGCGTTTCCGCCTCCCGCCTCCCGCCTCCCTCGGTGCATCCTCCTTTGTACGGCGAGGGCTCCTCGGCCGTCTCCCGGGAAGTCCCGCGCTCTGGCACGCTGCGCCGGGCCTGCGGCAGAGCCGCGCGGGCCGTGCGGGCGGGCGCTAGGACCGCGGGGAGCCCGGGCGGCCGCGGCGCTACCTTAAACCCAGCCCAATGCCGCTGCCTGCGCCACTCTGCGCGCCGGCGGGGGCTGCGCAGGAGGAGCGCTCCGCCCGGCTACAACGCTCCGCGAGCCGGCGCGGCAACACCTGTTCGCGGCAGCCAGGGCGGCACGCGAGCTCCCGGTCGCGGCTCCGCTCGCTCGCCGCTCGCCACCCGTTCTAAGCCAATGGACATCTGCCGAGCCTCTGGAGAATTCTGGATACTAGCTTTGGACGCCTAAAGTTTTTTTCTGCTTTTTGTTTTTTTAAATAACAATAATTTTTTTTTTTTTTTTTTTTTTAGAGGGGGGACCGGGAGGGGAGATTTTGTCGCCGCCGCCAACGTGAGATTTTTTTTTTTCCCCTTGAAGGATTCATGCTGATGTCTGCAGAGTCGGTTAGAGTAAAAACAGCGCATGCCTTCCTGGAGTCGGGATCCGTAAATTCTGACGTAGCCCGTGCATCTTAAAAATCCTTATAATAACGCCTAGGCATTTAAGTTGCTATGGTCATTCCGATCTCAAACCAAATGGAGAAACTACGGATTTTTTTTCCTTATTACGGTCGGATGGGATGAAGACCTTCCTGCCTGCTAAGAGCTGGGGATCTATCCATAGAGATACATAGATATGTTTATCAATATGTCAGTGTGTGAGTATAAAGTGGTGGTTTCTTAGACTATCAGTGGTTTGACCTTGAACCTGTGCCAGTGAAACAGCAGATTACTTTTATTTATGCATTTAATGGATTGAAGAAAAGAACCTTTTTTTTTTTTTTCTCTCTCCGCAACTGCAGTAAGGGAGGGGAGTTGGATATACCTCGCCTAATATCTTCTGGGTTCATACCGTCATTATTGTTTATTGCTGTGCTCCAAAAGCCGAGTCCTCTGATGGCTCCCTTAGGTGAAGTTGGGAACTATTTCGGTGTGCAGGATGCGGTACCATTTGGGAATGTGCCCGTGTTGCCGGTGGACAGTCCGGTTTTGTTAAGTGACCACCTGGGTCAGTCCGAAGCAGGGGGGCTTCCCAGGGGACCCGCAGTCACGGACCTGGATCATTTAAAGGGGATTCTCAGGCGGAGGCAGCTATACTGCAGGACTGGATTTCACTTAGAAATCTTCCCCAATGGTACTATCCAGGGAACCAGGAAAGACCACAGCCGATTTGGTAGGTATACCATTAACCCTTTAATGTCCGTGCGATGCCATGTTCGGGTTATAACTACCAAGAAGGTGGTGGCCGGGCGGGGGTATGCAGGAAGGGGTCTCTCCCTCTGCCTCTGTTTCTGTCTTGCCAGCTTAAAAGAAAAAAAAAAAAAAAAAAAAAAAAAGAGAAAGAAAGAAAGAAAAGAAAAGAAAAAAGAAAAAGCCTCCGGAATTGCAGATCCGCTGCTGGCACTGATGCAACTCTACATTGAAAGGCCCCCCCACTTTTTTTTTTTGAAAGGAGGGCATGATTTATAAATATAACACAAGTCTCTAGTTCTTTTGCATCAGATACACGGGAAGATCGGGTTTAGGAAGTTTCTTTTGAATGGACTGATTCCGCGAGTTTAAAGCTTTAATCATTAACTACTGAGAACTTGAAAATGCATTTTGCCGAAGGCAGTGGTTATTATCTTGTGCCCCAATGAAGTTTTTGCTCCCCCTCTTTTTCTTCTAATAAGTACACTGCTTGAATTGTAAATTAAGCGTATTGTTTATTCCCACCGCGAGGGTCTGAAAACCCCGTAGGCGAAGGTTGCTGACTGATTGTTCTGCTGGGAGGACTAAAGTCATATTTTAGACTCCGAGAGCAGCAGAGGCAGAGCGCTGGGGGAAAATGACTCGGGAAGGGGTCGAACGCTCACCGGGGGCGTTTGTCTTTACAGCTATCTAGTTATTACCTATGCTCTGTATTTGTACAGTGTGCAGCCCTGTGTGGCTTTCCTGGGTGGTTCCCTGGTGTGTGTGTGTGTGTGTGTGTGTGTGTGTGTGTGCGCGCGCGCGCGCGCGCGTGCAAAAGCTGCGAGCTAATTTTAAAGGACATTCCGAGGATTTCATTTCCCAAGGAGGGTACTTGTGACTCAGCACTGAGGGCTGCAGACCCGGGTGCTGGTGACTCTGCTCCCTTTAATGCCTGCACGCACGTGCCTGCGGGGCCACCCTGAGCCCAGCAGCACAGTGTCAGCGAGCACAATACCGATGGGGAGACTCTCGGGTGTTTTCCTTACTCACTAAAAAGCAAGCAAGCTCCAGTTGGGCAACCAGACTGTTGGAAGGAGTTAACTTCTCAGTGAACCCACCTGACAACACTTAAACTAGGTCGTAAAAAACAAAGTCCTGTGGTGATTTTTCTTTCTCATGCTTTAATGCCAGATGTTGAACGCAGCCTAAACTATCTGTTTAGATTCGTAGGGCTGTAGAGGATGCCAGAAGGTGAGGACGACTCAGGCCTGGGATGGGGATGGTCCCAGATCGACGAGGCCCAGGATTTTCTCCTTTTGCTCACCGCCAAGCCTAAGCCCCAAGCTGAACCTACTAGTGTAAATATTTCTGGCAGTCTCCCCTCTCTGCTTAAAAGAAAGGAAAAGGCAAAGCTGTAGCTCTTTGCTTTGCAATTATTCAGTTGAAATACAACTGCCCCCCCCCGCCCCCCGAAGTGAACGCAGCTCTGGTTGTTGCAAAGCGTAGACTAAACTTTACTAAAAGTGCTGTTCTGTCTGGCCACTTTAAGGGCTGCTACCGTGCCTAGCGCTCGGTACCCGAACAACAGGCCACGGTGGGCGACCGTGGGTGGGGGAGCGAATGTGCGCCCGGCCGCAGCGGCCCCCCGCTGGACGTCTGCACCGCGCCGGCGGTTGGCCGGCGGCGTGGGCGGGCGGCCTAGGTGCGCGGGGCGGCTGGAGCCCCAGTCCTCCCGCGCTCCCGGCCGGCAGGTGCCGAGTCGGCAGCCCGGGCCCCCCGGCGCTCTCGGCGGCCGCCCGGCCAGCTCCGCGCGGTCCTAAACACGCTCCGTTTCCGTCCCCCTTTCTACCGGGCTGGAGTGCGCCCTTCGGTGCTGCAGGGACTCCTTGCGTCCGGGGGCGACGGGCAGGGGCCGACACGCTTCTGGTAGTGTTTAGGGAATGAGATTTTTTTTGGCCCAAGTTTAGTGCCTTCGCTTTCTCTTTGTGTGTGAGTGTGGGTCCAGCGAGGCTGACAGCCGCCGCCCCGGGCAGCGCGGGTGTTCGCGGTGTGGGAACCGCCGGAGGCGCGCACCGCGGCGGGAGAGCTGGTGGCGGGGACTGAGATAAGGCTGGAGGTCGTACCCCTGGCCTCCCCCGTGCCGTCTCGGACCCATCTCCCTCATCTGAAGCACGCAGCCGGGTCTCGGAGAATCGATGGCTCAGCGGTGCCTGGGAGGTGGGTCGAGGACCCCGGCCTGCCGGCCGGAGCCGCAGGGGAAGGGGTGGGGGTGGGGGGGGGGGACAAAGGGCCGCGGAGGCGGGTGGAGGGGGCGGTGAGCTATTGTTAACGGCGTTCCGGGAGCGGAGCTCGCGGCCCGCGGGCCTGAGTCTCGGCGCCCCGGCTTGGGCCCTGGCCTCCGGGCCCGGGGGAGCGCGGCGGGGCACGAATGCGGAGCGAGGGTAGCTTCATTGTGTGAATTACCCGAGCCCTGCCTTGGCGAGAGCGCCTCGGAACCCCGGCGCAGCCCGACTGGGCCCCGGCGTGGACAGATTATGGGCTGTTCCACTTGGGGTTCCTCCACGTCCCCCCCCCCCCCATAGCCTTTTTCTTTTTCTTTCTTTCTT
This sequence comes from Leopardus geoffroyi, assembly GCF_018350155.1. Lineage (NCBI taxonomy): Eukaryota > Metazoa > Chordata > Mammalia > Carnivora > Felidae > Leopardus > Leopardus geoffroyi. The sequence continues at coordinate 2,459,356 of NC_059326.1, forward strand.
TTTTTAATGCAGTCACCTTTAGGGTAGGACGTTTGCTAAACGCAGTCGAGTGAGTCATTAGAAATCTGGTAACTGCCACCGGGGAGAGTGAGGATGCAAGGGTTGAATCGTGGGGACCGCGAGGGTGGAGAGAACCCCAAAAGCGAGTTCTGGGGTCATCGGACGAGGACCGCTGCTACAGCAGCTGAATAGAGACCATAGAACAAAAAATAACTGGAAGTCGTCACCCCCCACCCCCCAATCCTGGAGGTTGGAGAAAGGTGTCGCCAAGGAAGTGACATCTCTACTCCTTAGACTCGCTTGGCACTGTTGGCCGGGTTGGTAGGGGCAGTGCGGGGAGGAGGAGAGGAGGGGAGGTCAGCCCCGGCCCGCGTTGGGGGGCGGGGGGAGAAGGGGCTCGGATCTGCGAGCTCGAGGGTCGGCCGGGAGCCGGCCGCGGGGGGAAGGGCGCGCCCGGCGCTCCGCTGTGCCACTCACCCCCGTTTGGATGGAGCCGAGTGGGTGGCTGTGCGCAGTGGGGGTGGGGAAGGAGGGTGAGGCAGGAGGGTTATTTAAGTCTTTCATCCGCTTGCCGGGAGAAGCGGCCCCCGGGGTGACAGCAGTGCCGCGGTCTCCCGCCGCTACCGCTGCGGCAGGTCCCAATATTAGCAACCTCTGCAGCGCCGAGCGAGTGCCGGGAGCCTCCTACCCTTGCCTTCCCAGCCCCGCCCGGAAGCAGGGCTGGGCTCCGCGGCGCTAGGACCCTGCGGGCAGGGCGGGGGAGCGCGCGGCCCGGGGAGGGGGCGGAGGGGCTGCAGCGGCCCGCCACACCTGGCGCTCCCGCTCGCTCCCCGCCGCAGCCGCCCTGGCCGGCCTCCTCCCTTCCCGGTCCGCTGCCTCCCTCTCCTCGGCCCAGCTCCCTGCAGGGGACTCAGTCCTCAAGACCCTCGGTTTCTGTCCCGATTCTTTAGAAAGGAGTAGCTGTAGGTAGGGGGTGGGGGTGGTTTTACACTTCGATGAAAAATATAAGGTGCATTTCTGCGTGCAACGAGCTGGCGGCAGGAGACGGGCCGGAGGAATGATTTTTGCCACCCCCCCATGCAGCCGCAGGTGACTGCAGCTGCTGGCAGGCTTCGCGGTGACACAGCAGCAGTGCAGGGGACGTGGGGGCGGGGGCATCTTACCGTCGTCCCAGCGGGAGCTGCGGCAGTGACAACTTAGGTGGGACCTTGAGAAAGCCCTTTGTGTTTTCCTGGGGGGGTGGTGGTATGCAGATAAGGCTGAGCCAGGAGAACTGGCACAAGGTATTGCATCTCTCTGGGTAATAGGCTGGGGGGGGGGGCGGGATGTTTCACTTCATGCATAGTTTTTGTCTTTAAAGCACTTGCTAGACGGGGGAAAAAAGTGAGCAGAAAATCGATTGGGGAAAAGGTAATGCAGAATAATAAAAAAGTGAGCGCTGGTCCTTTTCCGCTATTTGATTTGGCACAAGGACGCCCGAGTGGACCGACCCCCTGACTTCGTGGAAAGATGGCGTGCTTCTCTGCTGCTGTGCCCTTTGGGCTGGAGTGTTGGCTCCAAAAGGCCAGACTTCATCAGCCCTCCAGATGCGCATCCGACCTGGGGCTGCTCTAAGAAAGACTGCCTGTTTAAGGTGTTATTTTCCGGATTGGTTCAGATTCTTGAAAAATTGGGAGTTGTAACTCCCACTTGGTCATTTCCTAAGGAAACTCTGAGATCTGCTCAGATTGCTACAGACTCCGCTTTACTCCGTCCCAGGCTTGGAGATGATTGATTTGGCAGCCCGGGTGTGGGATTCTCTGGGTGAGGAGGGAGCTCCGGAGGGAGGGGTGCTAATCTATTTTCGAAAGCCTCCTGTCTTGCCTCTCTCCACAGTCCGCATACATTCTTGTCCTCTAAAGAATGCAGCTCTGTTAAGTGTTGGGGGCTTTTAGCCCAGAGGGTTGTTTAACACGGGCCACAGTGGAACATGTGCCCGCCCTTCCACTTGCCATGGCTGGCCTTATTATGGCCTTGGACATGAGGCCCGATACAGACGGGCTTTTGGGAGCCGGGCCAGCTTTGGGTTCATGGCCCATTTGAACAGAGCTCTGGGCTGACCACTAATATCTAGTAAGTCTGGAGCAAAGGTCTGGTGTGGTCATTTTCCTAAAGTGGTCTCGGGAGCTGTCCCAGCCTCCTGTGGACCAGAGATGACCTCAGGCCCCATGAGACCCCCTTGGGCCCAGTGAACACATCCTCAAAGGAACTGTTGGCTGCTGTGAAAGAGAATAACAGTCAGATGCCACCAGCCGCTGACCCTGTGCTTCCCATGTCACTCCACCTCCACCCACTACTGGGGCCCTTCTGAGTTGAGGGTGCCTTGGTTGTGCCTGCCTAAGAGAAGGGACAGCCCCCTGCGGCCCACGTGTGAGGGCGTACATTTAGATGTTCAGCAACAATCCCACCGTTCCCTCCCCCTCTCTCGCTTCCTGTTTTCTTTCTCCTCTTCCTGGCTCTTCCCTTCTTGCCCTCCCTCTCCTGTTGCTCATTAAACATTTAAGGGTTTCTACACGGAAGCCTTCTCCTGGGTTGTATTGATCCAACACCCCTCTATGCCACACGCTCATGCAAAAAAAGGGGTGGGGGCTGCCCTCAAGTGAGAATTGTTGGAAGCCCTTGCTTGTCTCAGGCCCAGAGAGACATTACTTGACTCGGTGGAGGTTATGGAGTTCACTGTGGACAAGATGGTTCCAGGAATGATAAGGATTCCAATGTGGGCGGGGGGGGATCTTGTTGCCCCATTGCCGGGTCTTTCTGACCTTATGCTGTTGGTGCTCTGGTGGGTGGGGGGGGGGGGAATGCTGTGACTCAGGCATTCAGGTGTTCTGCTTGCCCTTGGATCATTGAGATGACCTCATAAAAAGCCGTGCCTTTCTTTTGAGGTCTCTATTTTTCAAGGATGGTGGTTTGAGATGATCAAATCCTTTCCACCTGGGGTAACTACATAGGTAGTTTGTTCTCACCTCGAGAGCCGCCTCGGAAACTTGTCTCAGGAATTATTTCTTTCCGGAGGACCCCTCTGACTTCCCTTCCCAAACCTGAGTGAGCTACTCTTCCTTGGACACCGACCACACCCTAAACGTCTTCTTCTCACTGCCTTTCCCACATTGTTGTTGTATTTACTCATTTGTCTCTCCTTCCACTAGATGGTAAGCTCTTGGAGGATATAGGCCTATGCCATGGCTTATTTATCTTTATTCGATACACGGCACAGTTCTTGGCGTACAATAGTCACTCAATAATAGTTTGTTGATTGGATAAGTCAGTATAAATGAATTACAGCTATCTTGTTGATGCCAGAAAAAGAAGGTAGATATCTTAATACTTTCATTTCCAGAATATATAATAATTTCAGTCCGTAAGGCCTTTAACAGACTTGAACTTTGCGCACGTAAACACTTTGGGTAAATAGTCTATATACATAGGAGATGCCCACTGTGGTGGAGTCTCATCTAGGTAACGACTTCTAGTCACCAGTAAGGGAATGACTCTATCAATATGGTACAGAAATCACGGATACATGAAAAAAAAAAAAGGTAAAAACAGTGGTAAGATGTGCATCATCAACAAGCATATGGGCTTCGGTGTCCGATTGCGGGGGGCAAATTATTTAACATCCTAACGCCTCAGTGTCCCCATTTGTGAGCTGAAGATTAAAACGTAATGCCTCGGGTTGTTGTGAGCACTGAGTGGAAGGCCCCACTGCCACTGACTAAATGCCCCAGTGTCCGAGCTATCTTGATTGTCGTCGTTTTCGGTATCGAGAGTGTTCTCGATGTTCTGCAGGCAAGCTAGTGGAACGGTTTTGTAAGATCACACCCACCCACCCTGTTGCTTTTGGGCCTGACGGGCAAGGATGATGAATATTCACGACTCGTTCCCAGAGCTGCCTCATGTTTAGGGAAAACACAGAGATCCTCACATACCCTGTGAGAAGATGCGAGTGTCTTTTAGTCTTGGGATTAAAGCCTTCCCCATTGATAGGGCGTAGCAAATTGATCAGACCCCAACGGGGGCAAAATGCTTCCTGTCTTTCGTTTTATGATGAAAATTGGACACTGGCAAATTCCTTACACTCCTTTCGGGATCACTGTGACCTATATTGTGGTTGTTTTCAGGTAGCTAAGAAGAGGTTATGCACGTGACTCCCAATAGTAGTAAAATGCCATAGCTGAGATGAGTTTTTAATCGTAAGAATTGGAAATAGTACAATGAAAGGAAAGAATGGCGTCAATCAGGGAGTGCATCTCGTGCGAAGGGAATCTCGTGGAAGCATTTCCTTACTGACCTTTCCGTTTGCTCTGTGAGGTGGGGAAGGCTCCTCGTACACTAGCTTCTTTGGACGCACCTTCTGACGTAGAGTCTCAGATGATCAGATCCGAAGTGTAATTTGTAATTTCTCTTTATATCTTTTTCCATGCACTGCTTCACATTTTATGAAAATAAATAGTTTTGCATGTTCAGATAGATATTCTATAAAATGCAGACACACGATATTGGTTACATTTTGTGCTTATAAAAGAATTAAGAATCCCCCTTTACAAGAAATCTCTCCTTTGTTGTATCACCTTGGAACCCTTTGCTTTATGAGATTTATGTAGCGCATGTCTTCTTTGGATTTTGCAGCACAGTCTATTTTGTGAGAGTTGCAAAATTAATTGTTTCAAAATCCACATAAGTGCTTTTTTATTAGTCACAGGAGACTGACTATAGCACACTGTTATCCTTAGTGTTTTGCTAAACTCTCAACTGTAAGTGAATTTTTCAATATTTGAAGATATTTTTAAAACAAGAATTCAATATTTGGTATGTGTTAACTCAAGGTCTACACAGAGGATATCCTTTTATAACAAAATTGAGTGAATGGCTAAGCACAAGAAATACTAGCATTGTCCCAGATATACGGTTGGGTAGTCATCTTAAAACAACAATATAGTTAGAGAAATTAAAGTTGCTGTTGTATGGCCATAAAATTCTGGATTGGTGCCCAGCTTAGGTGTTGTTATTCTTAGTGAGGTAAGCACGGGGAAAGATGGGGGAAAAAAGATCATGATGTTGGTTTGATTTGGGGATATAGTCCTTCATACCCATTTTCATTCAAGAGCATTTTTGCTGTTAGCATTTTCCCCTCAGAATATTATGTTATCTTAATTGTTTAACTAGTTCTTTGAGGCTTGGATAAGTACAGCAAAAATCAATACTTCGTTTAAGCAGAAATATTTGGGATGCATGTAGGCTATTTTAATTTTCCAGGTGGAGCTCAATAAAGTTATACAATGAAAAGGTGAATAATATTCTATATAAACCAATCAGGTCTTCGGTTAACACCTCATACTCTTATTTTAAGGGACATAAGATCAGTCTCTGAATAGAATATTTTCCAATACCTGCCCACACACAAATACTTAATTTCGTATTTATGAAGTAGAAGTAAGTTGTTTTTCTCTTAAAGTAGACTCTTCTAAGGTTAACTTGAAGATGTATTTTGATTTATCTGTCATATCACTTCTTAGGGTATCTGTAAACACTAGCTTTAAAAATTTTTTTTGTTATGTGTCATGTTAGTAAGTATTTTTATATCATTTTTATATGATGGAATTTAGTTGAAAAATCAGTTTTCTTAGGCAGTGGTTTTAAGAGAAGACACTTAAATTTTTTTAAAAAAATGTTTATTTTGAGAGAGAGGGAGAGAGAGAAATTACAAGCAGGAGAGGGACAGAGAGAGAGGGGGCACAGAATCCGAAGCAGACTCCAGGCTCTGAGCCATCAGCACAGAGCCCGACGCGGGGCTCAAACCCACTAACCGCGAGATCATGACCTGAGCTGAAGTCGGACGCCTAACTGACCGAGCCACCCAGGTGCCCCGAGAGAAGACACTTCTTCAATAAGTGTGAGATTATCCAAGTTGGGAGTTGGGCTCAGTGTCCTGTCAAAAAGTCTTAGGGATGTTGAGACTAAGGAATTGCTCTGTGCTCTGACCTGTCTTCTGCCTTCTGCCATTTGTCTCTTAGGCATTCTGGAATTTATCAGTATAGCAGTGGGCCTGGTCAGCATTCGAGGCGTGGACAGTGGACTCTACCTCGGGATGAATGAGAAGGGGGAGCTGTATGGATCAGTAAGTACTGGGAGAGACTTTGCCGATCTTCATGCTTTATTTGATTGGAACTGCATTTTCTGTAGATGATACGTATCTAGAAATGAAGCTGAGTCTCTTTGGAAGGAGAGCGTAAGTTCTTGCTTTTTGAGAAAAACCATTCTGTTTGTATTTATAGATATCAGCGCTGGACCTTCACCAGACCCAAGTTTCTAAGAAAATGCTTTATTTATATGCCAAACCATTTTCATTGTCAAGTAAATAAAAAATTCACAAGTGTGAAAAATCCCATCTTCTTGTATTGAATGGGAGTTATTTTTGAAATGAATTGAAATTATCTTCTCCTAAGCTTTGCAAAGCAGTGTAATTAAAACTAGAAACAGACAGCCGTGCAGTGAGTATAAACCCTTTCTCTGAGCTCCATAAGACTCTCATTATGTAGAGGGAAGAGAGGGATGGAAATTATTGCCAGATATTCTTGTACGTGAATAAGAATATAAAAATATTATAATTATTTGCAAGTATCATAAGTTTCTTTTTTTTTTTTTTTCCGGTCTCACTTCCCATCTCTACCGGGTTGTAAGCTCCCGGAAGGAGGCACTGAAGAAGTATTTATTGTATCCTAGCAGGTGCCAGGTGGTATTCTAGGCGCTCTGGGATGGCAGTGAGTGAGACAAAGTCCTTGCTTCTGCTTTGAGCGAAGGGGACTGACTTTACATCTTTGTTATCTCTTTACTTGTACTAGCAGTTTCTAAAACACAGTGCATGCTTTACAGTAGGAACTTAATGCATTTTTTTTTTTTGCTAAATGTAGGAGTATGAATAATAGATTATTAGTTACTATATACCAACTTGAATTTTCGCCAAAAAAACGCTTGTAGTGAAACCAGCCTTTAGTTTTTCCTTGCCATTATCGGTGGCCAAATGAGAATTGAATCCACGTTATCGGCAATAGGAGAAGTTTGGTTAGATCCACAAAAAGGTGAAAATTAAAAGAAACTGAGCATGGGAGGCAGAACTGAAGGGCATCTTTCTACATAATGGAGAGAAACGTTGTCTAGATGTACCCCTTTCTTGTCCACATATTAGAAAATAGATGTGTGTACTCACACATACACATGCGGGGGTTGGAATGCTTTCAGACGCAAGATCCCCAGATGACAATAAGTGTCCTATGTCATTTGAATAGAGCACACACCATTTTCAATGAGGTGACATTGGTTTTTCTGCCTTGGTGAAATTTGAGTCTAGATTGGTTGATTTTGCTAGATGTTTAAGTCTTTTAAAAAGAAGTGTGTCCTTGAGAAAATAGATAATTTTAAAGTCTCTTTTTAAGCATAGGATTGGGTTGAGCTTTTGAAACACCGTTTGTGGTTTAGATCAAGTTCTCTACTGCCTAAGTTATCTTTGCCAGCACTTTTAAGTGCAAAGATACAAGGTGTAAGGAAGCTTTTAAACTTTTAAAACATAAAATGATGTTCTCCTTTGTCACCCCCTCAATTTTTTTTTTTTTTTTCCACTTTTAGGTATAGCGTGTGGATTTAATTAGGTCGGTCACAGTTGAACTCAATAAAACGCTTCTTGTGTGGAGGGCACAGTCTGACATCTAGTGGGTGGAGGGACAGGTTTATCACCATGGTCTCTAGGCTTTTTTGATCACATATCACCACCCAAACAATTTTTTTCGAGTCTGGGTCTCAACAGTGTATGTTAAATTATTTAAGGACTCTATATATAAAATATAGTTCATATAGATTGCTATATTTTATAAAACCCTTATTAAAGTAAACATTTGTAAAGGTTGTGACAAATGACTAAACTCAAATAGAGGCCACGTTTGTTCCCCTCTCCATGGACCACCGTGCACGCCCCTGCAGTTTCGTGGTTGACAAGGAGAGCAGTGGAACTTTGTGTCCAGCCCAGTGGCCTCTGTGTGTGTGGACCAGCCGAGCCTCATCTCCCCGTCTGGATTCTTTCGGTGGCTTCTTGCTTGTCTCTCCCCTCCTCCAGCTGCCTGCCTCTGTAGGCCCCGTCAGCAGCACAGGCTGCGGACAGAATGCAGGCTCTAGAATGTACCCCGAAGGTAGGCCCGGTCATTATCAGTGACAGGACTCTCCGAAATGGTAGCCAGGTGGCAGAAAGTTGGAGAACCCCGTCTTGGCATGTTTTCTGGGAAGCCCACCGAGCGTGTGGCTGGGAGTAGACGTCCCACCTCCGCTGCCATGTGGCCACAAAGCCACACAGCTGGCCGACAACCCCAGTCCTGGAACCCCAGCTAGAAGGGGAGGGCCCGAGAAAAGGCCTCCACTCCCTCCACCGCCCCGTGCTTGGGGAATGCCCAGTTTCTCGTGTACAGAGTGCCTGCAGGCTTGGGAACCGCTCAGGGGAAAGTATGGAAGGGAACGCTTTTGCATGCTGTGATTTCCTTTCTGGAGAGCGGTCTCCAGAGGCTTCTGCACACCAAGCTCCTCCCCCCTCCAGTCCATTCTCCACACTCCTGGGAGAATTGCCCTTCAGAACTGGCAAATGAATGTCAGCTATCCACGTAGATCAGATGCTTACCTTTGAAGGTGAATGCCTGCGTTCTTTGGCACGGCATTCAGGGTTCCACTTTGCCTGCACCCACACGTGGTAGGTAGGTGCTCGATAAACACTTGTTGGGCTGAAAAGAACTAAGCGTTGTGATTTATTTTGCTGCTTCGTTAAACATAGGGGTGTGGCCCTCGCTGTGTCTCTGCCCCTGTGGTCAGGTGTACTTAGGACTCTGCTGGAAGGGAGAACCCCCATCTTCCTATTCCCACACTAAGCTGCACTGTGATATGTCGTCCCTGGTGGGTCCCGCCCAAGGCGGGTATGGCTGAGGCTGGGAAAAGACGGGATGGTGGTAAGAGCGTGGCAATCGGAGTCAGAAGACTTGGGCTCTCATTCTGTCTCTGCCACTCGCAAGGGCCCTCGTTCTCCTCGTCTATGAGGCGAACAGCTTGACTTGGCTATCTGGAGTGTCTTTTCCTACTCTGGATCTCAAGAATGTGTGGTTTGGATTTGTTGGGATTCACTCTCGGGTCTTACCTGCCTAACGCGTGACGTTCTCTGCATACACAAAGTGTGTGTGCCGCGAGGTCTTTTTGTCCCTTACGTGTAGAGCTGGGAAGAAAGCTTTCTGGGAAGCCAGATGGTTTTCCCTTTGGTCTGTACCTGAGGCAGGAGAGGGGAATGGAAATTAGATCAGGGCTCCTCCGTGGCCGGGAATTACGTTTTCCATCGGGGTTGTGGTTACCCTATCTGGTGTGGCAGTGGAAATCGGGAGTGACCAGAACATCACATTTCATTGTGATGAGACTGGGAGAAGGAAAGAAGGGAAACTGGCAATGATTCTGTTATTAAATACAGTTGACCCTTGAACAACACATGTCTGAAGTGTGCGGGTCCTCTGATAGGCAGGTTTTATTTATTTATTTATTTATTTAATAAATACAGTAGAGTACTGTAAATGTACTTTCTCCTCCTTACCATTTTCTTCACATTGTCTTTTCACTAGCTGACTTTATTGTAAGGATCTAGTATCCCAAATGTGTGTTAATTGCTTATGTTGCAGGTAAGGCTTCTAGTCAACAGTTGGCGATCGGTAGTGCAGTTGCACGCAGATTTTCCACCGCGCCGGGGGGCGGTTGACGGGGTCAAGGGTACAGTACAAATTGTAGCTTAAAGACTTTTTGCCTGAATGAGGTTGTGTGTTACTATGAAAGAAGGCTAAGAGGAGATGTGGGGAAATAGCAGACTTCCCCTCACGAAAAGTACATGAATGTGTAGATGCAGCAAAAATTAATTTACAATGTGTTTTGGGGTAACTTGTCTCTTTTCGTCTATGTAATTCTTTTGTTTTCAAGTTTATGTTGGGAATGTATCTCAAAGGCCAGAGGTGAACAGAGTCCTATTTCTTTAGAAAAATGCATAGGATTCTGCTATCCTTGTAGAACGTGGCAGTAGGAGAAAGGATATTGGTAGTGTGTATCACGATATGATTTAAGGACAACCTGACCTGAATAATTCCGACTCTGGGTTGGGGTCTGACTCTGGCATTCATGGGTTAATTCACCCATGTGTCAATCCTTTGTTTGCTCATTCATTTACAAACACTTATATGCGCAGTACAGCTAATTCTATGCTAAATGCATAACAGCGCAGCAAAGAGCTCAGACTCTGGTAGGAGAAAGGTACTTATAATCATTCAGTGCCGTGTGAAATGTACTATATTAGAAAAACACACAAATATCTTGGGGGGGGGGTCCGAAAGAGTGCATAATAACTGCTCGAGTGCATAATAACTGCTCAGGGAAACTGGGTGATAATATTGAAACTGGATCTTGAGGCATGAATAGGAGTCTCAGAAAAGGAAGAGCAGACAAGTTAGGGCACATGAGCTTTCAAATGTAAAGATTAGGGTATCTGCCTGAGTCATAGAGAAGGTGTCAGATCTCACACACACACACACACACACGCACACACACACGTGCACGCACACTTGCTTGGTCAGAGGATTATGGTATTAGAGTATTACATTTGTCACTTTTGTTCTTATCAAAGAGACTAGAAGTAAGGCTCAGATAGTTACTTTTAGAGTCTTAATCTAACTTATCTGAATATTATCAAGATTCTTTAATCATTAAGAAAAATTCACTGTAATAAATATCTCTTTAAAAAAGAATGCCATGGAAAAAATTAATCTCTTTCAAGAAGTTTGCATTTAGGGGTGCCTGGCTGGCTCAGTCAGAGGAGCATGTGAAGACTCTTGATCTTGGGGTTGTGAGTTTGAGCCCCATGTTGGGTGCAGAGTTACTTAAAAATAAAATCTTAAAAAAAAAAAAAAGGCTTGCATTTAATGAAAGATACTTTACCATTTCATTAAAAAAGGTAGCACAGTAGGGGCGCCCAGGTGGCTCAGTCAGTTAAGCGTCTGACTTTGGCTCAGGTCATAATCTCACAATTTGTGGGTTCGAGCCCCGCATCGGGCTCTGTGCTGACACCTCGGAGCCTGGAGCCTGTTTTGGATTCTGTGTCTTCCCCCGCCCCCTCTCTTTCTCTCCCCTGCTCATGCTCTGTCTCTCTCTCTCTCTCAAAAATAAATAAATATTAAAAAAAAAAAAAAAAAAAAGGTAGCACAGTCACTAAAATCGCAATGATAGAGGAAGTAGAGCATAGAATCTGTAAACGTGATACAGAAGGATGATGTGCAGGTTTCAGGTTTGTATCCCTTCTGGAACACTTACTTTATTCCGTCCAGAACTTTAATTCCTGTTGGTCTTTTCCACTAGATTGAGTTCCTAGGAGTCAGATTCTCTTTCTCATCTTTCTGTTTCTTGAGGGCCCAGCAGTACATGTTATGTGCAGTTGGCATATGGTCAGTGTTTGTCGACTCAACTACTCAGCCTGTCACGACCTGCACACATGCAGAGCCTTGCTGTACTTGAGCACTGTGTGTCGATGGCATTACCTTGTGTGTAGTTGCCTACAGAGAGAACCTACAGAGCTCTGTGTTTCCTTCTTGAGAGACCCAGGCCTTGTAGATGGCAGAGGGACTCTTGCAGCCTTCAGACCCGTGCGTCGGAACCCGACCATCATCTTGATGGAGATGCTTATGAAACATGTGTTTCCTAGAAGATTTTGGTTGCTAGGTTTCCGGAGACAACGTTGGGACCTGGTTTATATGAATCCACGTAGTAAGAAGGTGTGATGGATTTTTGACCACGTTTCCTACGCACATAAACTTAAGAAAAAAACACATTAGTCGAAGCAGTTGTCTCTACTGGCCAGAGGTACGTGAGTCAAAAATTGTCCCTTGCCAGGTGTTTCCATGGTGTGGGGTGGAGGAGGAGAGACCCCGTAGATCCACCTGTCCCCAAAGGAAGGAATATATCAGCTTCTTTAAGAGGAAAAAAATAAAGTATCTCAGATCCTTAGAACCCCGTACTGATTTCAATTATTGTTGCTATGTCATTTGAATACATACCAACGTGAACTTCTTATACTTCTCTGGCAGTTCCAATTCAAAGCATATTAATGTGAAAGTTCACACGAAACTCTAAGACCGGTAAAATCCATGTGGGCACAGTTGCGTTGATGTCATGGAAGATGTCACCTGCCGTAGGCTAAGAGGTGCTTCACTGTCAGGGTGGCCCTAGTGCTCTTTGGAGCTCTGCACACCTTGGAGCACCTTGGGAAGACGGCTGCCCCCCGCCACCCCCCGAGTCTTCCCGTTCCAATTACTAGGACGCCACATGATGTCATCTGGTCTTTGCTGATGTGCCCAGTCTGTCCTTTCTTTTCCTGTTGGCCCTGATGGTGGCGGTAGCACTCGGTAGTGCTGTTTAGCACAGGTACGTCCTTGGGTGGCAGCGCGTGCTTACAGGTGGTCCTCCGGAGGGTCTCGAGTAGCCTCGCCACGATCCCTTTGCTTCGTCACGACATGAAAAGACAAAGTGAAGACGTTCTGGCAGAAAACTCACAGTCCTGCAGATGAGGCCCTGGTGCTCCAGGGGTCTGCACACGCCAGCTTTGAAAACAGCACAGGAGGTGTGAGGTCCTACAAGGAGGGTCAGCGGCAGGCCCGAGAGGCAACTTCATGGAGGCCTTCTTGTCTCCGGTAGGCATTCCGCATTGGCACTTGTGAGCAACTTGTGAACAGGCTGAATACACTCGCATGTGCATGGAACGGGAAACCATACCAAACGGCAAGGCCCCACTAGGCTTCGCAATTTGTCCCTGTGGTTTGTCAGTTCCGCTTACTTTGATGGTAGATGTTCAGGCATGTCCTGTAGAAGGTCTCCAAGGAATGTAGTTCACATAAAGGAAATGAAAAGGGTCATTTGTTTCGTAATCTCCCTGATAGCGGGTATGCTCTGGAAGTAGGTGGTTTTAAGCAGATGTTTTGGGTAATAGAGCCTTGCCTTTGCTGTGTGTGCACGCTGCCAGTTTTCAAAGGATCAAGGAGTAATTCTCTGAGGACAAAGAGGGCGGCTCCTCAGAAGAGCATCGTATCCTGCATTATTCGATTTAGTTCATACGCTGTCCTTGTATTAGGGGTGGAGAGAGTGAGAGTTTAGTGGCTTAGTGGTTTACTCAAGGTCACATGGAGAGTGACAGACAATTATGATTGGAACGTAGGTGAATTAATAAACTTTGTTCGATACCTATGCATAAGAGCGGCCATCCATTTTTGTGAATAAAAAATAATTTTACCGGAATTAACCATGTATTAAGAGGAGGATTTTAGTATTTCCTCTGCAGATATGATTTTGGAACAATTTTGTTTTCTCTCTAGCAGCCTAGTTTTTATTTTGTGGTTGGTTTGTTCCTTTAGCACCTATACTGATGGCCAGTAGTTAGTGGAAGATCATTTAAAAAATGTGTCTCTATTTATTTAATTTTACTTTAGCGTTTGTTGTTCAGCGGAGTAGCTGTACTGATTTGCTGAAATACTGAGACATGTTTAAAACATCCCATGTCAGTAATGACCAAAGTCACAGAGCATAGGTCTGGAGATGTTACAGGTTTTGGAAAGGATTTGGTTTTAGTCATTAATAGCTCAGTAGATTAAAAAAATTTTTATAATGTTCATTTATTTTTTGAGAGAGAGAGAGAGAGAGAGAGAGAGAGAGAGAGAGAGAGAGAGAGTACGGGCAGGGGAGGGGCAGAGAGAGAGGCAGACACAGAATCTGAAGCAGGTTCTGGGCTCTGAGCTGTCAGCACAGAGCCCGACGCGGGGCTTGAACTCACGAGATCATGGCCCAAGTCAAAGTCAACTGAGCCACCCAGGTGTCCCAATAGCTTAGTAGATTGCTCTCATCTTCTCTGGAGGAGGATGGCTCTGAGTACCAGGCAACGTGTTCAGGAATGGTCTTTGTTCAGGCTCAGGAGTCTCAGAGTAGAATCCTCCTCATGACAGGTGCAGACTTCACCTAAGATCCTCTCTGTGTTCCTGCCCTTGGTTTTACTCCCATTCCCTGCTCTAAACTGCTCCTTTTTCTGAAGCCCCACTGCCTAGTGCCTGCCAGAAAAGTCTGGTGAGGAAAGCTTGAGAGAGTGAGTGGCTGTTTCTTGGGGTAGAGCCCCCACTGGCTCCTCGTTCTTCGAAGTCCTTTCATAAAGGGTAAGGCAGGGACTCGGTTACTTTCGTTTCCCATGGAACTGCCAGTACTTAAAACAGTGTCTTGCTTGTGGTTGACACTTAATACGTGTCGAAAGTATGACTGTGTTGTCAGTGGGATCCCAAATCACCCCTTTCTTTCTCCTCTTTCTTTCTTTCTTTCTTTCTTTCTTTCTTTCTTTCTTTCTTTCTTTCTTTCTTTCTTTCTTTCTTCTTCCTTCCTTCCTTCCTTCCTCCCTCCCTCCCTCCCTCCTTTCTCCCTTCCTTCCTTCCTTCCTTCCTTCTTTCCTTCCTTCCTTCCTTCCTTCCTTCCTCCTTCCTTCCTTCCTTCCTTCCTTCCTTCCTTCCTTCCTCCCTCCCTCCCTCCCTCCCTCCCTCCCTCCTTCTCCTTCTTCCTTCCTTCCTTCCTTCCTTCCTTCCTTCCTTCCTTCCGCATTGGCACTTGTGAGCGCCTCCCTCCCTCCCTCCCTCCCTCCCTCCCTTCTTTCTTTCTTTCTTTCTTTCTTTCTTTCTTTCTTTCTTTCTTTCTTTCTCTCAGCATCCAAATTATAAATAGGTATTTAAGATTAGAAGGACTGATGTACAGATCAGAGTGGCTCCTGACCATCTTGTGTAGAAGGCTCCCATTTGGATAAAAAGTGTTAGGGAGCCCCACAGGATAGGAATTGTACTGGTGTCTTTGGATTGAAAAAATACATTATGACAAAAACCTCTGTGAATTCCTGGACATTTTAAAATGAATTTGTTACAGAGCAGTTCATATATTCGTTGGAAAAGAGCAGCATATCTGTGCAATGGATGTTTCGCTCACCTATTTTGCACACTGACAATGCTGACCTCTGGTTTTGAGGTCCTGAGCCTCCCTGTGCCTGGGAAATCTGGTTAATTTGTAAACTGGGGAGTGTGAGGACCACCAAGAGAAAGCAACACCGGGGACAGCAAAGGTACCAACTGACTGCCTCCGACACACCCGCCCGCTGCTGCTTCTGCTCCTAACCTGCCTGGAACTCTCCCTCACCCTGTGCTCTGTCTCACCCCTCCACCATCAGCTCTCAGTTCAGAATAGACTGTTGGTCACAGAGAACCTGAACTGCTCCTGCCTGGAGCCTGTGTCGTGGACAGGATCTGAATTGCACAGCCCCCCTGCTTCTCTTTAGAGTGCGTCAGTCTTGGGGCGCTTGGGTGGCTCAGTCGGTTAAGCGTCCGACTTCAGCTCAGGTCACGATCTCATGGCCCGTGAGTTCGAGCCCTGCGTCAGGCTCTGTGCTGACAGCTCAGAGCCTGGAGCCTGTTCGGATTCTATGTCTCTCTTTCTCTCTCTGCCCTTCCCCCACTGGTGCTCTGTCTCTGTCTCTCAAAAATAAATAAACGTTAAAAATTAAATAAATAAGTAAGTAAGTAAGTAAGTAAATTAGTAAGTAAGTAAGTAAGTAAGTAAAGTGCATCAGTCTCCCCCAGTTCCTTGAATTAGTGATGCTGGACAAGCTGATCAGAGTTAGGAAGGGCTGTTGGGTCAGTCTTGCTCATTCCTGCTTCCACTCCCTCGTTCGCTCACTCACTCACACCCTCGCCTGCTCACACCTTCACCGGCTCACACCCTCAGTCTTCCCCGCTTGCTTTTGCAAAGCCAACAAACGTCACTGACACCACCTCCCACTGATACCTGCTGGGAACACGGTTGATCCTCACGACCTGCAGATTGTATACTTGCCGGTTTGTCTACTTCCTGCATTTGCTTGGAACCCTAATATCATTCCCGCTGGCTCTTCCGTGGTCATTTGCAGACATTCACGGAGAAGCGAAAGGGAGTTGCCTGATGGGCACGTTTCCACCTGGCGCCCACCAGGTGACGCTCCGCCTTCTTGTGTCAGCTCATCCTGAAAACAGGTGTCCTTTTGGGCATCTGTTTAGCGCCATGTTTTTCCTTTTTGTGTTTTTTGTTGGTGATTTTACGGGTTAAAATGCCCCCCAAGCTAGTGCTGAAGTGCTGTGTGGTATTTCTAGTATTTAAAATGTTTTAACGTTTATTTTTGAGAGAGAGAGAGAGAGAGAGACAGAGCATGAGTGGGGGAGGGGCAGAGAGAGAGACAGAGAATGTGAAGCAGGCTCCAGGCTCCGAGCCGTCAGCACAGAGCCCGATGTGGGGCTTGAACCCACGAACCGTGAGATCATGACCTGAGCCGAAGTCGGACGCTGAACCGACTGAGCCACCCAGGCGCCCCCGTCTGGTATTTCTAAATGTGAGACGGCTGTGACGTGTTAGGGAGCAAACCACATAAGTTGGATAGTTTTGTTCGGGCATGAACTCTCGTGCTGTGAGTTTATCGTTAACGAATCTACAACATTAACTTAAACAGAAACCCACAAAAAACCAAGATCGCATATTGATGGTTATGACCGGAGGCTTACAGGAACCTGACCCTGTATTTCTCTTGGGAGCAGTGCTTCAGTATTC
Organism: Leopardus geoffroyi; assembly: GCF_018350155.1. NCBI lineage: Eukaryota > Metazoa > Chordata > Mammalia > Carnivora > Felidae > Leopardus > Leopardus geoffroyi. The sequence goes on from NC_059326.1 coordinate 2,476,090, forward strand.
GCCCCTTCAGCGTCCACGGCGGCTTTAGACAACAGCGCTGCCACGAATGGTGAGAGCCAACTGTACGTACAAATGCAAATGGTACTTTCTCTTGTGGGTGAACTTGGAACTGGCTTGAGAACTTGCAGCTTCGTGGGGGGGCGGGGGGGCAGATACGCCAACCAAGAATTATAATTTGGTCTGATACACGTTATCACAGAATTACGTGCAAAAAGGGCTCGGAGAGCTTAGAGGAGAGAGCTCAGTTCTAGGGTAGGAGAGGAGGTCAGGATTAATCACGGAGGACGTAGAGGTCAATAGGCAGGTGTCCTGAGGAGAGGGTGGCTTGTGCGAAGGCAGCTTTGCTGCAGGGTTTGGAAACGTGGTGGCTGGTGGATGTGTGCTAATTCTGTTATCTTTGCGCCTGACACCCCCCCCCCCCCGCCATGCTGTGGTCCAGCCCATTTCTGCCGTTTCTCCCAGCTGCTGCCAATGCTACACTGCTGGCATTTGGAGGGTCTTCCCCTGTCATCATCGTCAGCCATGGCCTGGCAGGTGCCCCGCGGCCTCACAAAGAAAGCTGGCCACCCTGGAGCCAAGTGGCAGCCGCTGGCCCGACAGCAGGTCCAGCAGGGGCCCGGCCACCTCGTCCCTCCTGCCTCCCTCATGCCCGGGACTGACTTGTCCTTGTGCACAGACATCACTTCTCAGTCTGTTGACCTGGTGCACCCCAGCAGCCTCCCAACAGACGGCCGAGAAAAATGTCTGCATTCCTGACACCCCTAAGGGGAGCAGTGGGCTCCCCTAAGGATTGACAGGTTATGGTGTTAAGTGGGAGAGACCTACGAGCTGTGTTCCCTCATCCTCTGTATAAATGCTTAAAATCCTGACCTAAGTTGATCTCCTGTTTCCCTGTTCTTGTGTGTGTGTGTGTGTGTGTGTGTGTGTGTGTTATAATTCATTGAAATCTCCATCGTGATTTGCTTTTGCTTTGTAATGAAATGCTCAAAGCTCAATGCAGTATTCTAAGAACAGACTTGCCAAGGTCATGCCAAAGACATCCCTCTCCCCGTGGTGCACAGTGTGATTGCTTTGCTCTAGGATGGCGTGATCTTTGCCCATTTCGCGGCCACGATGCACTCTGTGTCCTCACATAAATGCTGTCCACTTTCAGCTCTAGGTCTCATCCCTCCCTCCTTCTTGCATACGAATTGCTGTGTTCCGGGTAGTTTTCTCTTGGCTTGCGTTCTTTTTCTTTCTGCATCTTTCAAGTTGGTCTTCAGTGTGCGATGTTTTGATGGAATAGTTAAGCCTGTACTTGCATTTGGAACAGTTCGAACTCGGAGGTAAGACAGAGAGTAGTGGAAACACGAGGCTTCGCATCCCAGCTCTGTGGCTCCCCGGCTGTGTGACCTCGGGCAGTCTACTCAAACTTGCTGAGCTGTAACTGTGAAACGGGGCTAATGACAGCCACATCACAGCATTGCTGTGAGGATTAGAGGAGATGAAGCCTATGAAACAGCCCGCACACTGCTTTGCTCGCTGTGGCTCGTTAGCACAGGCTTGCTCCCTTAGCATTCTTCACGGATGAGTGTGGCAGTGCTTCTGGAAGGCCGCCTTGGTGCAGCCTCTCATATTCCTTCCGGGGTGGGAGATGCACAGAAAGTGTGTTTCTTGCACGTTTGGATTCTGGAATGATGATTTATGACATAATCTATGAAAATACAGATTTCCTCCACATCAAAATGTGGCATCCCTTGAATTATACTTGAAAGTGTTAACCGTGCTCAGGGAGCCTGGGTGGCTCAGTCGGTTGAGCGTCCGACTTCGGCTCAGGTCATGATCTCAGTTCGTGAGTTCGAGCCCCACGTCGGGCTCTGTGCTGGCAGCCCAGAGCCTGGAGCCTGTTTCAGATTCTGTGTCTCCCTCTCTGCCCCTCCCCTGCTCGTGCTCTGTCTCTGTCTCTCTCTCTCTCTCTCTCAATAATAAATAAACGTTAAAAAATTTTAATAAAGTGTTAACCGTGTTTATCAAGATTAAGTTTAGATACTTTATTTTCATATGTAGCTCGTAATCGTTTTATCCACGTCATTGAAGAAATTTCTTTCTTTGGGGTTTCATTTACTTTGTATTATTCTTATTCGTTTTTCTAACGTTCACGTAGTAGCAAATGCACCGAGCTGTCACAGCCCCAAAATGTCTACCATCAGAATCGTGTTTTCAGGATTCAAGCACTGTTTAAAAAAACATCCGTGTCAGCATATGTATGGAATGGAATTATTAGTTGATGGTATTAGGCCTGATTAGTATGGAAGTGGGTTGTTACAGTCTGGCAGAGAGAGCGGGCCCTGAGAGAGTTAGACACAGCCATCTGTGTGTTACAGAGAGGAAGGGACAGCAACACTGGTCACTTTCTAAGAGAGCAGGGCCATTTATGTATTGGGTGGAAAAGCTTGGTTCCAGACAAATCTGGGCTGGCAGGAGTACAGTGGAGTTAGAAGCTGCAGACCCAAGAAGTAGGGGGGATGCTACAGACAAACTTGATCTACTTTGCGATTTTACACAGTGTTCCTCTGTGGGCGTGGGGTGGGGGTGTAGGGGCACACGAGCATTGCCTGGGGGCGTGTGTGAGAAATTCAAGAGTTCCGGTATCATTTCTCTTCAGCGTTGCGTGTTGTCTGCCTTATGCGCACGTCCGGCTTTCCCGTCGGGTGTGAGTGCTCTATGACATTGCTGACTTTTTGTTTTCTTGCAAGACTTGGTTTTTCTCCCAAGTGAGTTCTCCTAGGGAGAGCTCATGATGTAGGGTTTGCTGGTCGGGCAGACATTCGTTGATGAGCCATGTCTGTTGCGGCCAACGCGGGGGCGAGGACAGCGGCGGGCCCCACAATGCCAGGCAGTGGTAGCAAGACACCTTCCAGGACGGGACCACCCGAAGATCTCCCGGGGAGAGGAAAGCAGGGGCCCCTGGTGCCGAAGTGAGGCCTTCCGCCATGCCGCATCTCTTCCTTGAAATAGCAGCCTCATTCCCTTGGCGGCTTCTGGAAGCATTAATTCAGTCTGCATTTCTGATCCGCTGCCCCCACCTTCTCTGCAGTGGGCGACTGATGCAGCACATTTTATTTGGTTTCTTTCCCTGTTTTCCTCCACTGCAGTTTCTTTTTCCATTTCCTGTTCAGCGTGTCCTTCCAGAGCTCTTGTGGATACCTCTGCTTCCTGCATTTCCATGTTCCGAGACTGAATCACCAGAATCTCAGACCCAAAGAGGCCTCAGGAATATCTTAGTCCGGTTCCCTCGTTTTACAGATAAAGGAAACGAGGCCCGGGATTATTAATCAACCCGCCCACTGCTCCCAGATTGTGTGCGTGTGTTTGCGGAAGTCTGGCATTCCTTTATGTGAGGAAATTCCGTGAATCTTTCAGTTCTTCCAAAATAGTCTTTGGGCTTATACTGTCATTCTGTTGGTTCACCTTTCAGTTTCTCTAATTTTATTCCCACAAGCCAAGTTCTTAATGTAACCCGTTTTTGTCTAGCGTAAAAAACCTGAGGCCCATTTTTCTTTTCCGATTCCACTCCCTACAGTATATCAGATGGTTATCATGGAAACACAGCAGTTGGATTCAGTTGTCTTTGTCTTTTAGGATCCCTTATTTCCTTCATTTCCCCTCCCAGCTCTTCGGCTGGACGTGTTTCTGCCGTTGTCTGTCAGTCTAACTCTTCAAGGGCATCCTACCCTTGGCTCTTGCCTCGAGTGCTACCTCGTGCGAGGTTTCTTCAGCTTTTGCGGGTGTTTGTGTCTTTTCAGTGGTCACTGGAGAACATACTCCTCTTACCAGATAATTATCTATGGTAAGAAATGTTACCTGTGATTTCTTTTTCCTCTGGTGTTCCAAGATCCTAAAACAAGTTTCATGAATTTTTCCTGTAAGGTTCTTTGTGGAAACATTAAACATGCATCGTCTCTTCGGGGATACAGGTAATAACATTTCTTTTTTTTTTAATTTTTTAAATGTTTATTTGTTTTTGAGAGAGACAGAATATGAGCGAGGTAGAGGCAGAGAGAGAAAAAGAGACACAGAATGTGAAGCAGGCTCCAGGCTCCGAGCTGTCAGCACAGAGCCCGATGCGGGGCTCCAACTCACAAACCGCGAGATCGTGACCTGAGCCCAAGCGGGACGCTTAGCCGACTGAGCCACCCAGGTGCCCAAGCAATAACATTTCTTAGAGTGAATATTGGACTTCTCAAATTTAAATCCTTGAGCAAGGTCTTCTTTCCCCTTAGGATTACATCTCTGGAAATGTATTACAAGTTCACAAGCTGATATGATTTGCTAAACAAATGTCTGTGTCTCTAGGCAGCTTCTGAGGAAGGCCCCTAGATTGTCTAGCCTGTCCATGGCAGGTTCTGTCCTTGCTGGCAGGCATCGTTGGTGCCAGAAGGCTGGTGAGCGCACAGCATAGAAGGTGTCTGTGTGCCCCTAGATTCAGACTGGGACCCGACTTTTGAATCCCCAAATCCCCAAGTAGCAGCTTCTGGAGAGAAGGTCACTTGTGTTTGTTTTGTTTGGTTCAGTCTCTGGTGGGGAAGAAGAGGAGAGAATGTAGGAATCCTTAATTTTCTATATGTTTTGATGAGACAGAATGAAAAATTGCCCGCCTACTTGCTTCATTTTGTTTAGATTGACCAGATACAGCTATTTCAGTGGTTCCCACACTTCCAGTCATGGGCACGAAAGCAGGCCCACCTGGGATGGTGGGGATTTTAAAGAGGTTTAGAAGATAGGGCTTAAGGTGAGCCATATCAAGGGCACAAGGGGATATGGCTCTGAACTGGAGCTTCTAATAAATAACAAATAGTGCCCTCATGCCTATTCTCCTCTGTGTTTGTTGCTTTCTGTCTGTTTGGGGACTTCTCCCAGGAGAGAAGAGTTAAAAGACCTGGCTTCTTATTAATGGTCCTTTAGTCATCGTATTTAATCACCCCGATCCTTGCAACAACTCCCATTAAGATTTTACTGCTAGATTATTAATGAGGAAGAGTACATCTGTGCGAGTAATTGTGGTCGAGGGAGGTTTAAATGCCATGACTGTAATAAACGGGAGATATAAGAATGAGCGATTACATGAAATCATTAACTTGTAAAGTGTTTGGGAACTCTACACTCAGGTTAGTTTCTGTATAGTCACCGACCTCGGATTAACGTGCCGGGCTAGCTTACACAACCGGTTTAAGTGACCCATTGAGTTGAGTACACGCAACCATTTGGATAGGTGGGTAAAACTACACCGTATATATTTACGTATATATAGAAATACGGATGGCTAGAATGGCAGCACAAAGCCTATTTGTTTTCCATGAGGAGAGCTGAGCCGCGAGTTTTGAAAAATTCTGATTTCAGGTTTTAAATGGGTATAGATACGCATTGGGCCTAATAGCCATGTGGATGACACATTTTCCAATTGTCTAATATTTTAAAGTGGTGTCTCTATGAGTTTATGTCTTATGGCGTTCCTGAACATTCTCCAGGGTGTGCTGTAACTTTCACATTATTATCTCATTCTTTGGTTTTAATAGGATTCGTAAAAGTTTTGAAGTTTTAATTTCAGTTTTTCCCACTGCTTAGAATTTGATGATATAAAATGAAAAGAGGTTTCCATAGTTGCTAACATTCACCAGATTTTGTTCCAAAGCATGGGCTTCAGTAGACTTTTGAATTAAATCCGCATTCTCCACCCAAGCCTAGTGATATAATCCAACAGTTCAAAGATAGGTATGCCATAAACAGCTATCGTTAAATAATCTAAAAAAAAAAAAAATTAAAACATGGAAATACAATAAAACAAGAATTGATCACTTTATAGTGGAATACTCTATAAACTGTCTGCATTGGAAACATGTGGTGAGTTTTAAAACATCTGACTTCTATAATTCTAAAGTGTACAGTTGAAGGCAGAAATTTTTTTTTCTCCTTTGCACATATAGGAGAATACAGGTTAATATATTTGTGCTGTCCCAATTTGCACTCATTTACTTATTTTCAATTTAGAAAAATCACTGTGGAGTACAAATACATAGGAATAGTCACCTCACTAAATATTTTGTCACCGAGTTCTAAAGTGTGAGCATAAAGAGAGCAACTCTGTAAAGTTTGCTATTTTATCTGTCCAAAACAGAAGTCACATGTTAACGTAATCCCAAATAAGAGGAAGAAATTTAAAAGCACATACGTGGTATAAAAAAGTAACGAGGTCTTTAATTCTTCAAGATCATTTTAATTTTTAAGGTATGTCAGTTTATCTGAGCGGCATTATACCAAGTGTGTAACAATTATAGGAGCTGAAAGGTACCAGCGGTTTGCAATGTAATGTCGGCACAGTCTCATTTAACTTGTTAACTGAAGTCGTGCAGCCCTTCCGTATGGGGGGCAATTCAACTCTTTTTTTTTTTTTTTTTTAAATTTTTTTTTTTTCAATGTTTTATTTTTATTTTTGGGACAGAGAGAGACAGAGCATGAACGGGGGAGGGGCAGAGAGAGAGGGAGACACAGAATCGGAAACAGGCTCCAGGCTCCGAGCCATCAGCCCAGAGCCCGACGCGGGGCTCGAACTCTCGGACCGTGAGATCGTGACCTGGCTGAAGTCGGACGCTTAACCGACTGCGCCACCCAGGCGCCCCATTGAACTCTTAACCATCACAAAAAATGCTGGCTATAGATGATACTGTTTTAACTGGAATAATTTCCTTTATTTTCTGGGTTGCCTAGAAAGTTACATGTATATAAACAATGCTATAATAGCCTGCTAGGGGAAATAGGGCAGTGTTTTCTGAGTACTGAAAAGGCTAGTTCAGTTTCTTATTGTTTTTTAAACGTTTTTTTCAGGGGTGGCTGGGTGGCTCAGTCGGTTAAGCGTCCAACTTCAGCTCAGGTTGTGATCTCACGGCTCGTGAGTTGGAGCCCCACGTCGGGCTCTGTGCTGACAGTTCAGAGCCTGGAGCCTGTTTCGGATCCTGTGTCTCCCTCTCTCTCTCTGCCCTCCCCCCCCACCCCCCGCTCATGCTCTGACTCTCTCTTTCTCTCTCAAAAATAAATAAACATTAAAAAAAGTTTTTTTTGTTTTTTTCATATGTTACAAAACCCTCTTGAAACATGTAGAACAAGAACCTTTTCATAAATACTGACAACAAATGTGTCCCGTTGCTAGATTGTGATGTCCCTGTCACTGTAGAATTTTGTTCCTAATCTCGGTTTTCTTTCCATCTCCATGCATCCCTCTTGCAGAGCCAATTGTGTTTTCTAAAAGTTATATTTTCATTGAGGTAAAGAAGAAAGGACGCTCAGGAAGCCTCCACGAGTCTTAGAGTAACGTTGCCGCATGGAATTTCTGAGCCTCGTCTGTGAGCTCGGGCCTTTCCCCTGCGTGGCCCGCCCTGAGGCCTGGCCCTTCGGAAACAGCATCCGAAGCCTCCCTGCGGGAGGGGGTCTGGAGGAATCACACTGCTTAGTGAAAAGCAAAACACATGGAAGGGACTGGGCTCCAGCGTGCGGTGCCTCCAGCAGGGCTCCTGGAAACTTCTTCCTGCCGTGGCCCCATTACCATAAAGAGATCCCGTGGCCTAGACCACGGGGCGAGTCATTTCACATCTGGGCCTCCCTGTCCCACATAGTTAATGGGAGAAGTTGTGTTCGCCGTTTCCTAGACTGCGTCCCAGGAGTGAGAGGTGATGATGTGGACTTTATGTCAGCAACCCCCATGGTTCCTGGAGCGCCTGCTCTGTGCCAGGCGTGTTCTGGGGCTGGATTTGTGATAGCCCTGCCTCCAGATGCTGTTTACTCACCCGCCTTACAGACGAAGTTGCGAGACTCGGAGAGGTTAAGTGAGTAGTTGTAAGTGTCCCGCAGCTAGTGAAGGACGAAGCTGGGATCTGCGTGGGCCTTTGATTCCACAGCTGGGCTGTTCTGTTCACCACCGTGCAAGCTCCCTATACTCTGCTGAGGTGATGTGTATGTGTTCCTTTAAAAAAAAAATTTTTTTTTTAATATTTATTATTTTTGAGAGAGAGAGACAGAGCGTGAGCGGGGGACGGGGAGAGAGAGAGAGGAGACCCAGAATCCGAAGCAGGCTCCAGGCTCCGAGCTGTCAGCACAGAGCCCAACGTGGGGCTCGAGCCCACAAACCGTGACATCATGACCTGAGCCAAAGTCGGACGCTCAACCGACCGAGCCACCCAGCGCCCCTGTGTGTGTTCCTAATCCAACAAAAGCCGTCGTATTATAGGTTCGATAGGTCTATAAAGCAGGCACGGAGTAGTGCCTAAGTCATGTTTCCAAAAGGAAAAAGAAGTGTTTTAGTTTGTGAATAAAATGTCTGTCAGGTGACAGGATTTCCTGAGGAAAAGAAAGCTTGATTTGAATTCATTTTTCACTGAGGGTGGAGGGGGGTGGGGGAGAGGGGAAAGTGGGTGATGGGCTTTGAGGAGGGCACCTGGGAGGAGCATCGGGCCAATTTGACGATAAATTATAGTAAAAAAAAAAAATAAATGAAAAAAATGAATTCGGTTTTCATGGTTTCTTTCACTCTCTCTCTTTTTTTTTTTTTTGTAGAGTTGGAAGTTCAGTATGCAGGTTTTGTACTCTGGTCCATTTTATTAAGTAAAAGAAAACAACAACAACAACAACAAAAATCTCACCATAATTTGTTGAGAAAATTTACTTAATCACAGCAAACCCAAACCAGACATTTTTAGCCAGTAGTAATCTTGTCTGTGTGGAGAATATTTATCGTACGGATGGAAGTAAAGCCTAAAATAGCTGGTAGTGTCTTTAACACACTATTTTTATTTCGTCAGTCTTAGCAGAGATGAAAGAAATCACACGCGGCCTTGTCCCCCAGCGCAGAAGCACAGAGAGGGTAGGGGTTGCTGGGGTTTTCTCGGACGGATGTGCCTCTGGTTTCCGTGTGGACTGCCGCGAAGGGCTGCCTGTGGGCAGGGAGCCTCTCCTGGCGCCCCGGTGGGCTAACCCAGCCAGGGGGGAGCCACAGAGTACTTCCCACTCCCCACAGTTCACTTTGTCCCTATAAACACGGCGTCAGCCTTCCCGAGTTTCCCCATCGCCCCCCACATTGACAGGCGTCGTCTTTTTCTTTTGGCTTTTCCCCGTCGGATTTCGCGAAAAACACGTCCAGTGAGGTGACGCTGTGTCACAGACCCTTCCGGTGCCCGGAAGAGCGCCTGTCTGGAGTGCAGGCCCCGTGTGGTTTCCAGTGGGTTCTAAGCCTTCGGTGCATTCAAAAGTGGGGAAGCCGGCCTTCCACTGGCCGCTTCACCTTGTCACATTCTCTCCGTCTGTCCCTTCCTTTGCTCTCCTGACTTCCTCCACAGAGAGGAGCCCAGGGCTGCTGCCCGTGAGCTCAGGGCACCAAGTGGCGTCCCAGGTGAGGCATGCGGAAAAGGACATCTGTACTTTGGTTGTGCCTGGTTCGTTGTCCTCTGGGTCCGAATGCGAATGTCAGAAATGGAAGGACGTCGGACGCCTTCCTGGGTTGTGCTGCGTTAAGCCTGTGCAGGGACACGGGTTGGTCGGGTTGTTTCCTTATTCATGTGAGGTGCCGGGGGGGGGGGGGGGGGGGGTGGGTGGGGCAAGAGCAAGGGGACAGTTTGAAAGATCGCTCTGTGTTTGTTCTGTAAAAGTACCGTCTAGGAAGGTATTGGTTTGAAAAACTTGGGTCCAGTGGTGACAAGGGCAGAGGCTCTCGGATCCTGTCGCCTTGTTTCTCCAGGGGACAGCTTGTATGCCTGGGGTGTGCTCACGGTTTGGGGGAGTGACGCGTCCCTTGTTTCGGGTCACGGCTGCTGCCCACGAGACACGTGGAGGACCCTGCAGGAGCCCCGGGTTGTGGGGTGAAACGGGGCCTAGAGTCTCCTAAATCTCAGGTGAAGGGAGGGGTACAGCACATTTGTGAAAATGCCGAAGCTTTCGGCTTCGGGAACGTAGGAGTGTCAGCTTTTCTCTTGGTAGCCGTGTGCCCGAGAACGTGGCTTTTTAAGCTGGGTGTGCGCGGGGAGGGTCTTCTGAGTTCCAGGAGGTGGGAGGGCTTCAACATTTGTTTCCACTTCTTTGTATTCAGGAAGACTCAAGTCACACCGGAGGCCTTCTGTCTTAAAAGGCGGACTGGGAATTAACTGCATCAGAACTGCCCCGAGGGCCTGTTAAAAATGCCTATTTCCAGACTTTCTGGATCCGAATTTTAAAGGATTGGGGATTGGAAATTTGCATTTTAAAGGAGCATCCCAGGTGATTCCTCTGTAAGCCTGAAGTTTGAGAGGCACTCTTACAGAGTAATAAATGAGCACTACTGCGGTTGTCGAGAAGGTTGGTCTACACGGCGAGTACTTTATAACACACAGTAAAGGTGGAGCAGTGATGTGAACTTTTGGCTTCAGCTGAGGCTCTCCCCGCCATGACGGTCCGCATCCTACTTGCTGTGATAAAAATGGGAACAACTCACAGCCTTGGTTGCCCTTTGTCTGTTAGACTCATTGAAATCATTTGGCATATGAAAAAATCTAAGGAGAAAACATTTGCGATCTTTCACACTTTACTCACCGTGAGAAGCAATTAGAATGTAGTTAGAGTTCTACTCTAACTGCCTGTGTCCCGATGGTCAAAATGGGCTAAAGTCAGTATTTTCTCTTCAGAGTTATATCGCGTAGCAGTCGAACATTGCTTCAAATGCAGAAAGTAGCTGTTTTGCCAAAAAGACTCATTTGTTGTTTGTGTGTTTGTTTGCACAGGAAAAACTAACCCAAGAGTGTGTATTCAGAGAACAGTTTGAAGAAAACTGGTATAACACCTACTCTTCGAATCTCTATAAACACGTGGACACTGGAAGGCGATACTACGTTGCGTTAAACAAAGACGGGACCCCCAGAGAAGGAAGCAGGACTAAACGGCACCAGAAATTCACACATTTTTTACCCAGACCAGTGGACCCCGACAAAGTACCCGAACTATATAAGGATATTCTAAGCCAAAGTTGACAAAGACAATTTCTTCACTTGAGCCCTTAAAAAAAGTAACCACTATAAAGGTTTCACGCGGTGGGTTCTTCTCGATTAGCTGGGGGGTCACCCCAGCTCCACTGTTGCCAAACTTTGCCGCATGCATGATGTCCGATGGAGGCTTGGACGGGAACATGCTGATTCTGTTCTGCACTTACAGGCTGGTCCTCCCGGAGGCCGGCCGCTGCCCACTTGCTCGATTTCTTGTGCGAGGAGGAGAGGGAGACTGAGCGGGGGTGCGAGTGTGTGCGTGGATGAGTGGCAGGGGGAATTGAAGAGAGAGGCAGAGAGGACAACGGCCTGATGCATGCTGGGATTTAGACGCGCTTTTACATTTTTGATCAGTTGTACTTCATCCTGTATCCGCACAGCCATACTTCGACTCATCAGGATTGGGGCTGGTGGCCTTCGCGAGGGCACGCTGCGTTTTCAGAGGTGTGGAGGGTGCAGTCTTACTTCAGAGACTTTTTCAGTTAATGCTCGCTGGTGCCATCCCAGTGAATCGAAAGCAAAGACCTCTTAGGCAAAAAACAAAAAAACAAGAAAACAAATACAAAACAAAACAAAAAAAAAAGTTAAATTTATTTATAGAAATTCCAAAGGCAACATTTTATTTATTTTATATATTTATTTATTATATAGAGTTTATTTTTAATGAAATATGTACAGGCCAGATAGGCATTTTGGAAGCTTTAGGCTCTGTAAGCATTAAATGGCAAAGTCCGCTACGAACCTGTGGTAAATTCATGCAAGTAAGTATAACGGTGCATGGATGTGAGAAATTCTAATGACCCTAATGTACTAAAGGCGACAATCTCTTTTGTGCCCGTATTATTGTAAACTTATGCACATCATTCATGACACTGAGTATTCACTCTTCAGACTGCTTGTTTCATAGCTTATCCCAGAGGATTAAAGAAAAACTGGGTCTCAAACTTTTATTCTGTGTCTGTAATATTTCCTCTCTCATTAAGTGACTTATTCCATCATTGTAACTTCACGGTTGGAAGATATAAGGGTTGGTATATATCCTACGTGTTTAAATCTATTGCAGAATATACCAAAGCTAAACAATAACTCTGCTTTTGTTTTAGTTGATCTCCAGGACAACAGGTCTAACATCAAACATTGTACTGATTTAGATCCTCAAAAACGGGGGGGAAAAAAAAAGAAAGCCTACACAGAACAGATTTTTTTTTTTTTTTAAAGGGACAAGAGTCAGATTAAACAAGGATAATTCTTGGAGAATTTTATTCGTGCACTTGGCTATCAAACATGAAATGATACAAGTACCAGGGGGGTCACTGTAAGATCTTTTATAGAAAATTGCTTTCGGTGTGAACCGTCCTAACACATGGTAATAGAATCCTTCAAGTAAAACTTGCAAAACGAAACTAATAAATCTTCATCCATAATGACAAGAGGGGGAAAATATTTTACTTGTTGACTGTGTTTTGTTTTTAAAAATGGTCTTCACAAGCGCTCAATGTTTTTAGAGGGGAGGTTACTATATAGAATATCTTTTACGAGGCTTTTATAACATTTTATGCTGAAAAGCGTAAGAATACATATTTCTTTAGTAGCAATAATTTTGGAACTTGCCCTTGGGCAAGGAAGACTATTTCTTACTATATACTAAGGAGAAAAGAGCCAAATTCTTAAAGCAATATTTAAGAAAAAGGAATTTATAACAAATTCTCATACCACATATAACACTTTGTAGCGTTATGTTGGGACATGGAAAGTGACAGTTAAAAAATGTGTTGGGATTTATGTAACTAATTTTAACATTGAGTATTCCAACTTTGTTTTGCTCCGATGCACATTCTTTATGGAAAATAAAAGTGTGTCCCTGTCGAGTGAGAGCTGTTTTCCAGTAGAAGTGCATGACGTGTTGCCACGAGCACACGTGGCCCTTCTGTGGTCCAGGTTTGAGCGTGCAGCAAAACCCTCCTGCTGATGTGCATTAAGGAAAAACCAAGTCTAACATTTGGAATGAACAAATATTTGGGGGGGGGGGAGACAGAAGCAGTGTAAAATAGTTGATTTATGATAAACTCAGAACGTCCTCTTCGTGTCTTGTTTTTCTCTCTAAACGGAAACTGCATTTAATTCCAAGATGTAGTATTCTTATTTATTACTCAACCCGTGGCTGCTGCTGAAATGTGCACATATTCAGGCTTTAGTTTTCCCAAAAGGCATTTAATATTTTTGGCTGAACGCATTAAACAAACATCTGACCACAGGGAAGAATCAAGTTTGTAGGATGTCACAGGTACGATACTTAGCACCGAAGACATTGATTTTAGGAGGTAGCCAAAAGTGGTCTTAAAGTAGCCTGAGATGCTAGGTATTTGGCCTAAAAGAAAGCAACCCATTTGTGGAGAAAGACTAAACTCTCCATGCATTCCTACAAAATGCTACTTTAACGTCTACTTTTGGAGTCACTTTGTTTTGGTAGCTTTTTCTTTTCTTTCTTTTTTTTTTTTTTTTAAAGAAAAACAAAATGTTACATGCTTTTGGCAATGGATACAATAAACTGTAATGGTCTGTAAATAAATAAACATTGGCTTATGCAATTTATGTAAATAAGTGTTCTGGGAGAGTAGATGGCTCAGGGTTTGGGTGTGGGCATCGTCCTGTGGGGCTTCAGAGCAAGTGGGTTTGCATCCGGTTCTTGTCGTAAGAGACCCAAAGCCCATCGGACGGCTGCTCCGAGCCACTGTGGAGTGGGTGGTTCCAGTTTTCAGAAACAGATGCTCAGATGGCCAAACCACGACCTTACTGGTGGCAACGCTTGCACCTTGGTCAGAGACTTAATGGGCACGGGCTGAACCACCCTCCCGTCTGTCATGTGAATGTCCCCAGGCAGTGTGAAGGGCATGCCAGGTCAGTGTTGGGGAACCTGTCCCTGCCAGGTCCTGTTTTGTAGAGAAGCGAATGGCTTTAGTTGACGGTGTTTTCCTTCTATTTCATCTCATTAACACTACAACATTGTGTCATTTACTTGATCATCTGTAATTGTATGTAAATACATACAGGATTATGTAATTTGTGTAAATACATAATTACAGACTTTTGAAAACTGGTATTTTTTACTCGATGTCCATTTTGGAGCTGCTTCAGATTATGTGCCTACACGAACCGATGGAATTTTAAAAACATGCTCTCCTTGCCCTTCCAGCTGTTGCGTGTGTATTGAGGGGATGGGGGCGTGGGGGGTGGAGGGGGAGGAACAAACACATCCAGATGTCTTTTCTTTTCCGTAGGCGTGAGATGAAGAGGCGAGTAATCTGGGAGAAAGATTTATGAACTTGCAGCGGGCGGAACGCAGCGCGTGCACACATTTTCGTGGATGGCTGAACGGACAAAGGCATATTGTTCGAGGTCAAATTCTGTTTGCTGCATCATTTGACCTTGAAACGTGCTGAATTTAGATCCACCGTTTGTGGTCACTCGCACGAAAGGGCAGTGAAATCGTGGGGGTGGGAGAACGCGCCAGATGGATTGCAAAGACGCGTTAACCACCGAGCCCCTCTCGGGTGTGTGTGTGCGTGTGTTATGTACTCCACGTGACGCCCCGTGTGTCCAGAGAGTTTCCCACTTGCAAACTGCTATTACACTGTTAAAAGTGGAACGGGGAGGGATCGTGGGAATCCGCCGTGCCTACTCCTTCGATGTATAGCCCCGAATTCCGGGATTCAGGTTCGCGGCACGGCCCCGGCCACGGCAGGTGTGGTTACCAAGGCGTGAACGGTGGCCGAGGGTGTGATTTCTACCTTTTCCTTGCAGGGTGCTTTGGTGGCTGCTTTCTCTTAGGTCTTTAGGAGAATTCGCCCCACCCCATTCCAGTTTTATTAAGATAAAATGGATACGCATCTCTGTAGACGTATGAGGGGTCCAGCGTGGTGGGTTTTTGTTTCCACATCTATCGTGAAATGATCACCACCATCGGGGTTCGTTGCCATCCATCCTCTAGAAGAGTTCCCAGTGTAACGTTGTCTTCACCGGAGAGGAACGTGTGGACGTGAGAAGTAGCCTCTTGTATCGTTTTCTTTGGAAAGGAAGCACAAGCGAGTATCCTCAATGTGTGTTCTCCCTCTTGCTTCCAGCCAGCATAGGCATCCGGTGGGGGGACAGTTGGCTCTCGGGTCGGATGATTGTTGTGACGGCCACCAGGGATGCACGTGAAACGCCAAAGGGAGGCCTCTGCTGGTCTGGTTGGTGGTAAAAGAAAATTCTTAGAGCTGCCGTGATTCACCAGTTACATTCCATCTTATTGCTTAGAAAACATTTTTAAAACAATGTATTCAAACTATTTAACATTTATTCATTTTCTGAGAGACAGAGAGAGACAGAGTGTGAGCGGGGGAGGGGCAGAGAGAGAGAGGGAGACACAGAATCCGAAGCAGGCTCTGGGCTCTGAGCTGTCAGCACAGAACCCAACGCGGGGCTCGAACCCATGAACCGTGAGATCATGACCCGAGCCGAAGTCGGACGCTTCACCGACTGAGCCACCCAGGCGCCCCGAAACTTACCTTTAATTAAAAGAAAATCGTAGGCGTACCACATATCTCAATAGCCCTGGGCAAGTTGTGCCTGTAACTGGCTGCTTTTCTGGTTTTTCGTTTTTGGTTTTTTTCCTGTTTCCTTCTGAAGATCCTTCTACTGACATATGTGGTTTGGGTTATGATCCCCACTGCCGTTAGTGTACCTAGGAACATTCGATACCGGGAAAGAAAGAGTTAAAAGCAAAAGTGTACCGAGGACGTTCAGACTGGAACAACTGGTCCTGCTCCCCTCGCACAAACGTGACGGACGGACGGACGGACGGTGTGCGTGGCCCTTGGAGAAACTTACTTTTAAAAGCAGTCGTGCCGGCTGTTTCCCAGCCAGTTTGTGGGCTGTCGCAAGGCATCGTGTGAGCCCCTCCTGGCTGTCGCCTCTGGCCTCCTAGCGTCTGTGTGATACAGGGTGCGTGACAGCCCTGGGAGATTTCTGTTTCCGACTGATGGAAAGAGGGCTTTTCCCGGTGTGCTGGGATCAGGATCGGAAGCGCTCTTGCAGAAGGAAGCCCTACTCTGAACATCTCCCGACGGTCGACCAGAGTCTGTTTTTCGTTCCGTCCCTCCCCCTCCCTCCTTCGTTTTAGTGGGTGCAGCTGGCCTCGCGACACACGGACGCGGCTCGTGATGGCACACCCGCAGCCGAAACAAACAGGCATGCTGCATATTGGAGGAACACGTGGTGGGGAGGGTACGCCCAGGGCGGACTTCGGAGGGCCCGGCTCTGAGGCCTGAGGTGACACGCCAGAGGCGAGCGGAAGTGCAGAAAAGAGAGCTGGAGTTGTTGGCATTCTAAGTGTGTCGGGAAAGGGCCTTGTGCTCGGAGCATGTGGGGTCGTCGTGTCTTTGGCTCACGGTTCCTGGACGCCTGGGACTGAGCCCGAGGATGAAAGCAGCGTGGGCTGACGGGCCAGCCTTGGTCGTGGATGCGTCACTGGTTCATGGAGAGGACCAGAGTCAGGTCTCGAGTGGGGCCTGCTGGCCTGGACTTACCCAGGCCACGCTCAGAATGCTCTTTTGCCCGTGACTCTTGGTTTCTGTCCAGAGGAAGGCGACTCCGTTCGGTTTTGTTAACGTTAGTCGCTTCAGTGACTCCTGGTTTCCCCACCTCACGTTTGCCTCACGTCTTGGGCAAAATCCGCGACGTGAACGTCATTAAAATATAGGATAATAAAAGAGGTAAAAACATAACACAGCTTTTAAAATACGCACTTCATTCTTTCAATAAATACGTACCGGGCAACTGCTCTAGTGCATGGAACAGTGTTGAGGATATAATAGAGAAAATACCAGACAACATTCAGATCCTAACTGCCAGGCTAGGCTCCATAGCACTAATTATACACACATGCCATACTCGCTTAAAATACTGTAGGACTGGGGCGCCTGGGTGGCTCAGTCGGTTGAGCGGCCGACTTCGGCTCGGGTCACGATCTCGCGGTCCGTGAGTTCGAGCCCCGCGTCGGGCTCTGTGCTGACCGCTCAGAGCCTGGAGCCCGCTTCGGATTCTGTGTCTCCCTCTCTCTCTGACCCTCCCCTGTTCATGCTCTGTCTCTCTCTGTGTCAAAAATAAATAAATGTTAAAAAATTAAAAAAAATACTGTAGGACTGGGATGTCCACATTTTAAGGCAATTCGGACAACACTGGCAATTTTCCATGAACTTCATTTTCTTCAACTGGATAGTCAATTTATACTACTATGTAAGAACCCAGAGGCAGCCTCATTCAAATCCCTATTGTTTCAAGGAGGATAGCATTTTAAAAGAGTGTCCTCAGATTTGATGATACAGATTCTTTCAATAGATGACTCCTTCTTGACAGTAAATGGATTTCTTTTGAAAAAAACAACAACAACAACAGAACAGATGTTGTTTCATTTTTTCCCCCTTCAGGAAAATCCAAAGGAAAAGGCAATGGAATTGTAACAGTTTATCAATTGTAGATTTGTGATGTCTTTTAAGGGTACCAGAACTCCATGACACTAAAAGGACTAAGGAAGCTTTGGAAAAATACCTTATTTCCCATAGAATTCCCCTCGCTGAAATGTAAATGGGCCAATGACCATAGCTTTAATACCGGAGAGATGATATTATGCATCTTGGCTAGAGGGATAAAACTTTCATTGTTTGTCTTCAACGGAATTACAAATCTGTGGCCAATCAACTTCTGGTTTCCTTGTTGCTTGCTTTGATTTCCTCTTCTGTTATAGGGATGCCTGGACTTCCCACTGTCTTGGGTCTCCTTGTCCCTATTCCACATTGAAAGAGGACACCTGTTTAGGTGCATGCTACAGAACAAGTACGACTGACAGAATGTGATGGATGGTCTCTGGAATTTTTCCAGAAGAGGTTTGTGATCTTAAATTTGGCTTAGGAAATGAGGGCTAATTGGATTAGAGCAGTACTCAAAGCAAGCCATATTGGCAAGGAAAGAGAGTCTCCGCCCTTCGGGAGATGCATCGTGACTGTCTCTGGTTGGATAAAACCCCAGGGCAGGCGGTTTCCATGATGCTGCCGTTCGCCCGATGTCTAAAGTGAGATGGATTCAAGTTATAAATGACTCTTTGGTAAGTGGGTGAAAAATTAGAAATCGGACTGTTTCTTTTGATGATCTGCTTCAGAGGAGCAAGTTTAAATTTTGTGGTGACTCTCATATACCTATATATATGCTTCCTGTTTCTTCCTGCTGGCGTATTTCCGCTCAAGAAGGTTGTGTGCTACTATGGTCATCTCAGAACTTTCATTTGGTTCTAGATGCAAAATTCTTATTCCTTTTCAATATATAGATATTATGTGGAAGAGTTGTATTATTTTAACAGTGCTTCCTGTTGAAGCAGGGGAATTAACCTGCCTGAAAATACAGTTTAGTCACATTTAGCTCATATCCATGAGCCATGGCCCTATTCTGTGTTCCATGGGGTCCTAAATATGTTCTCAAATGCATCAGTACCTTGAAATGGCTGAACTGCATCTCAAATTAGTTGCTCCATGTTCTCATTAGCTGGTTACTATAGACGCTTGGGTCCTATGTTGTTTTCAAGTAGCAGAGGCTCAGATTATAGGAATACTAAAAATAAAATAGAAATAATAAAATCATTACCGTAGTTTGGATAAATACAACTTACTGTTTTTGTAGTCACGGGTCACATTTGGTGCTTTTATTTTTTAGCAAACTTTTAAAAAATTGCTCAACTATTGAGTTTTATCCTTAGATAAACCCCTGATTTTTCAATATGTCCCTATAATACCCAACGGATGATTTTAGAACCTGACCAAAATTTAAGCAAAGGGAACTTTTCATTGAAACTCATCAATTTATTCAGCAAGCAATTATTGATATATATTGTATTCCAGGAATTATGAAAATACAAACAAAATTGTTAAAATTTGTTTTCACATGCAATGTGACTATATATTGACTCACTTGGCTTATACCTACCCCTTGTGAAAGTGTGATAAACTAATTGTCCTAAGTTTTCCTTCTTATACAAACTATGACTTCTTCTTGGAGTAGTGGTTAGAAGTACGTACCATCTTTAAATAATGGACTTAGGCCATTTGGAGATATTCTTTTGGTTTTCATTCAACGGGGTGCTTAAAATTGTTCCCAAAGGAATTCATTCTTGGTTTGACTTTGAATTTAAAAAAAAAAAAAAAAAACCTGCGTAAAGTCAATACGATGTAATTTAGCATACCTTTTTGGCATGCTTTATAATGATTAGTCTATATTTTTAATTTAGAACAGCAGTTAAGTTTCAAAATTCCTGGGTGACTGTTTTTATCTCAGAAACATGTGATGGCTTGTCACGAGGCTATCTTATTTGGGAACCACACCCAGTGGTTCTGAGCACACTCAAGGAACTATATTAAGGAGCATGTGACAGATGTATGACCGATTTATAAATACATTTGATTAGTTACTGCCCTCTAGAAAGGAGCTGATTAGTACATGAATATATGGAAATAACCCGAGAATAGAGAAAGACCGGTTTAAAGGATGCAAGGTGACAGTACTTGGAGCTTACAAGGAACAGTGCCTCTTCTTACCAACCAGACTAGAAAACCTCAAGATTCAGAGAGCATTGGGCAGAGCACACAGAAGGGTCTTGCCTCAGTTGTGAAGAATAATTATCCTCAGACTAAATACTATTTCAGTTCCACTTAATGTATTTTGCAGGAAACACCAAAAAGGATCAAGCTATTTTAAGCCAACTTCATCCCAGAACAAGGCTCAATCAAATTTATGGGAATAAAAGGTATCTGGCACCCAGCAAGATAAAATACATCATGTTTGTCATCCAATTAAAATCACCAGACCTGAAAAAGAAGCAGGAAAATGCAGCCCTTAATGAGAAGGAAAAAAAAAAAAAAAAAAGGCATTCAATTCAATCTGATGTAGAACTGATAAATATTTTAGAGTGAATGGAAAAATAAATTGAAATAGCTATTATAACTATGTTCTGTATTAAGAAACTTTGAGACAAGGAAGGTGCAAGAAAAGATTAAAACTCAACTTCTCGAGAAAAAAAGTACATTGTGTGAGATGAAAAATACGTTGGATGGGATTAGTCGCAGATTAGACATTGCAAAACAGAGGATGTGTGCCCTCAAAACTATAGCAACAGAATCTAAAATGGAAGACAGAGAAAAAAGACATTAAAAAACTTGAATAGAGCATCAACTAGCTATGGGACAACTTTAAGCAGCTTAATATGCAAGTAATTGGAGTCCTTAAAAGAGAGGAGGGAGAGGAGGAAACAAGAAAATATTTGAATAAATTATGGCCAGAAGGTTTCTAAATTTGATAAAAACTATAAACACAAGGATCCAAGATGCTTGGTGAATCTGAAGCATAAGAAATGTGAAAACAAACAAAAAAACAGTATACCAAAGGCACGCAACAACCAAACTGCTAACAACTAGTGTTAAGAGAAAAATCTTAAAAGCAACGAGTTAAGAAAACCACACATCACATACAGAGGAACAAAGTTAAAGATGACCGCAGATGTCTTTTCAGAAACAATGTAAGCAGTAAGACAGTGGGGTAACATCTTTAAAGTACTGAAAGAACAAATTTGTCAAACTCAAATTATACACCCAGCAGCAGTATAGTTCAAAAACAAAGGTCGGGGCGCCTGGGTGGTGCAGTCGGTTAAGCGTCCGACTTCAGCCAGGTCACTATCTTGCGGTCTGGGAGTTCGAGCCCCGCGTCAGGCTCTGGGCTGATGGCTCGGAGCCTGGAGCCTGTTTCCGATTCTGTGTCTCCCTCTCTCTCTGCCCCTCCCCTGTTCATGCTCTGTCTCTCTCTGTCCCAAAAATAAAAAAACGTTGAAAAAAAAAAATTAAAAAACAAAAACAAAAACAAAAACAAAAACAAAGGTGAAGTGAAGACTTTTTCCGTCATACAGAAGCTAAAAGAAGTTAGCATCAGCTGACCCATACGATAGGAACCCTTAAATTGTAAATATTAATTGTTAATGTTAAAAATTCTAAAATCTTAAAATCCTTCAGGCGGAAGGAAAAAGATACCACGTGGAAATATGGATCTATATAAAGGAATGAAGAGTACCAGGAATAATAACTACATGGGCAAATATATATATATATATATATATATATATATATATATATATATATATATATTCTTATTTAAATCTCTTTAAAAGATAATTGACTATTTAAACAGAAATAATAACAATGTACCATGGGGTTTATCACATATGGAAAAGTAAAATGATGACAGCAGTAGCACAGACCGGGAAGGGGAGAAATTGAAGTATATTATTGTAAAGTTCTTTGTTTGGATGTTTATTTGTTTTATTTTTGAGAGAGAGAGCAAGCGTGTGTGCATGCATGTGCAAGCAAGCAGGGGAGGGTCAGAGAGAGACAGAGAGGGAGAGAGAGAGAACCCTAAGCAGGCTCTGCACTGTCAGCACCGAGCCAGATGTGGGGCTTGAACCCACGAACCACAAGATCATGACCTGAGCTGAAATCAAGAGTCGACTGCTTAACTGACTGAGCTACCCAGGTGCCCCTGTAAAGTTCTTGTACTATATATACATGGAATGGTATATAATATCACAATAAGTTAAAGATGTGTGGCATAAAACTCTAAATTAATTCCTAAAATAATAAAAAAGAAGAGCTATAACAAGATGATAAGTTTAAACCTATCCACTCTAATAATCACATTAAAAGCAAATGGTGTGAACATCTGCAAACAGAGATATACTGGATTTAAAAAAGTGAGATTCAGCTATATACTACCTAGAAGAAACAAACTTCAAAGGCACAGATGGATTAAAAGTAAAAGGATAGAAAAATATATACCACGCTAATATTCTACAAAAGAGAGCAGGAGGGGCTCTGTTCACATCAAACAAGCTTGATTTCACAGCAAAGAATGATATTAAGGATAAAAAAGGTCATCTTACATTAATAAAGGAATCAGTTCACCAAGAGAACATAAAAACCCGAAATGTTTGCGTACCTAATAAACAAAACGTCAACACACATGAAATGAAATGCGAAAGACGGCAAGGAGAAATGGCCACATTCGCAATTATAATTTGAGATTTCAATAACCTTCGTCAATAACTGATAGAACAAGTAGACAGAAAATCAATAAGACTATGGAATATTTTGACAACACTAACAGCCAGTTTGACCTCATTGACGTTTATAGAACAATCTCCCCATTCCCCACAACAGAGTATATATTCTGTTTAAGTGCACAAGGAATATTTATGAAACTAATCTCACTAAAGGGGTGCCTGGGTGGCTCAATTGGCTGAGCATCTGACTTCCAGCTCAGGTCATGATCTCCCGGTTTGTGGGTTTGAGCCCCAGGTCGGGCTCTGTGCCGACAGCTCAGAGCCTGGAGCCTGCTTCGAATTCTGTGTCTCCCTCTCTCTCTGCCCCCCTCCTGCTTGCACTCTCACCCTGTCTCTCTCAAAAATAACAATAAACATTAAAAAAATGAAAAAAAAAAACTAATCTCACTAAATTTAAAAGGATTTAAGTCATACAAATGTTCTTTGATCATAATAGAACTCAACTAGCTGAAAGGTCTCTGGGTGATCCCCAAATACGGAAAACTAAATAACACACTTTTAAATAATCCCGTTTTGAAGAAGAAATTAGAACTGAAATTATGAAGTGATTTAAAGTGAATACAAATGAAAATACAACGTATCAAAAACTGGAACATTGCTAAGTTAATACTTAGGGGGAAATTCATAGTGCCACCTTCCTACGGTAGAAAAGAAGAAAGTTCTTAAATCAGTGATCTCAACCTCCATCTTAAGAAACTAGAAAAATAAGAGTCAATAAAACTAACGTAAGCAGTAGAAAGGAAAAATAGAGATTGGGGCAGAAATTGATGAAATAGAAAACATGAAAACAGTAGAAAAAATCCATGAAATCCATGGCTGCTTTTTTTTTTTTTTGACAAGATTGTTAAAATCAAATTTTTAGCCAAAGTGATCAGGAAAAGAAGACACAAATTTATAGATATCAAAAGGGTGAGGTGACATTGCCACAGATTCTACAGATGTTAAAACAAAATAAGAGAATATTAGGAACAATTGATGCTAATGTTTGATGTTGAGTAAATTAAACAAGTTAGATTAAATGGACATATTTCTGGAAGAACGTAAACTACCAAATAACAAAGCTGACTCAAGAAGCAATAGAGAACATGAGTGGCCCTAATTTTATATTGATAATAGTCCTAATAATTAATATTAGCCCTACTAATAATTTAATATTAATATTATACAAATATAGCATATATATTAATATTAATTATTAAATTCATAATTAATTTTGTAGTTAAAAACCTTCCCACAAACAAAACTCTGGGCTTAGAGGCATCACTGGCAAATTCTACCAAACACTTAAGGAAAAAGAAATACAATTTTAAGGTAAACTCAGAAAATTAAAGTAAAGGAATTATTTTAAAATTTATTTTATGAATTGGGGCGCCTGGGTGGCTCAGTCAGTTGAGTGTCCAACTTTGGCTCAGGTCATGATCTTGTCCTTCGTGAGTTCGAGCCCCGCGTCGGGCTCTGTGCTGACAGCTCAGGGCCTGGAGCCTGCTTTGAATTCTATGTCTCCCTCTCTCTCTGCCCCTCCCCGACTCATGCTCTCTCTCTCTCTCTCTCTCTCTCTGTCGAAATAAATAAACATTAAAAAAAATTATTTTATGAATTAATCCACAGGAAGACATTACAAGAGGAGAAAATGAAAGACCATATCCCTCATCTTTTTAGACCTCAATTTTAGCAAATTGAATCCAACAATATATAAAAAGGATCATATATCGTGTCCAAGTGGGATTTATCCCAAGAATGCAAGGTTGATTTACCCATAAAAAAAATCAATCAATTTTGAGCATCTGGGTGGTTCAGTCCTTAAGCTTCTGACTTTGGCTCAGGTCATGATCTTATGGCTCGTGAATTTGAGTCCCATATTGGGTGAGCTTGAGCCCTGGTTGGAGTGAGCACGAGCCTTGCTTTGGGTAAAACACAAGCCTGTTTCAGATGAGCCCCGCTTCTCTGTCTCCCTCTCTCTTCTCTGCCCCTCCTGGGATTCTCTCTCTCTGCCCTTTGCTCACTTGTGCCTTCTCTTTCTCTCTCTCTCTCTCAAAAAGAAAAAAAAAAATCAATGTAATTCATCTTCTTACCAGGCTAAAAAAGAAAACATTATCATCTTGATAAAACCCAGAAAAAGCAATTGACAAAATTAAAATAATTCCTGATAAAATCCTCAGCAAATTAGGAATAGAAAGAAACTTCCTCAATCTGATAAAAGGTCTACAGAGAAACCACTTGAACATCATACTTATGAAAGACTGAGTGCTTTACTTCAAAATTCAGGAAAAAGAAGGATTTCCAGTCTTGCCACTTCTATCCAACATTGTGCTAGAGACTCTAGCCAGAGCAATAAGGCAAGAGAAAGAAATAAAAGTATCCAGATTGGAAAGTAAGAAGAAAAATTATCTTTGTTTGGCACATGACATGATCATCTATGTAGAAAATTTGATGATACCCACAAAAAGCTACTGGACTTAAAACATTAGTTGAGCAAGGCTGTAGGATGAAATATCACTATACAAAAAATCAATTGTATTTCTACAAATCCTTAATGAATAATCAGATATTAAAATGGAAACAACATTTAACAGGATAAAAATACTTAAGGGTAAATATGACAAAAGATATTCAATATCAATTCACTGCAAACTATAAAGCAGGGCTGAGATAGATGAAAGGTCTAAATACATGGAAAGATATACCATATTTACGTATTGTTAAGATGTAAATTTTTTGGATATTGATACCTTTTAAAAAAATTTTTTTTTACATGTTATTTATTTTTGAGAGACAGAGCACAAGTTGGGGAGAGGCAGAGAGAGAAGGAGACACAGAATCTGAACGAGGCTCCAGGCTCTGAGCTGACAGCACAGAGCCCAATGCGGGGCTCGAACTCACAAACCGTGAGATCATGACCTGAGCTAAAGTCGAGCGCTCAACCGACCGAGCCACTCAGGCGCCCCTGAATATTGACATCTTGATTTAAGTCCATCCCAATCAAAATCTCTCTCTTTTTTAATTTAGAAATTAAGAAATTGATTCTAAAATTCATAGATACCTCTGGTCTGCACATATGCATAGCCTTCCCCATTACCAGCACCCCTCATGAGAGTGTACATTTGTTACAGTTGATGAACCTACACTGATAACTTCATAATCAAAGTCCATAATTTACATTACAGTTCACTCTTAGTGTTGTGCATTTAATGGGTTTGGACAAATGTATAAGGACACGTATTTATTGATATGGTACCATACAGAGTATTTTCACTACCCCCTAAACCGTTTGCACTTTGTTTATTTATATCTCTACCCCTCAAGCCCCTGGAAACCATTGATCTTTTTAGTGTCTCCATGGCTTTGCTTTTCCTGAATGTCATACAGCTGGAATCATACAGCCTGTGGTGCTTTCAGATTGGCTGCTTTCACTTAATACTAGGCACTGAGGTTCCCTCCATGTCTTTCCATGGATTGATGGCTCATTTCTTTTTAGCACCGAATAATATTTCCTGGCCTGAATGTACCACAGTTTATCCTTTCACCTACAGCAGGACATCTTGGTGGCTTCCAAGTGTTGGCAATTATGAACAAAACTGCTATAAACCGTTGGGTGCAGGTTTTTGTGTAGTCATGTTTTCAACTCCTTTGGGAAAATACCAAGGTTCTCAATTGCTGGATCCTATGGTAAGAGTATGTTTAATTTTGTAAGAAACTATCAAACTGTCTTCCAAAGGGCATACTATTTTGCATTCCCCCCAGCAATGAGTTCTGAGAGTCCCTGTTGCCCCACACCTTTGTCAGCATGGACAGCTAAGTTTTGACAAAGATGCAAAGGGAATTCAGTGGAGAAAGACAGCTTTTGACAAATGGTGTGGGACAATTGGCTATCCATATTCAAAACATTTAATTCACATCTTGTACATAGAGGTTAACTCAAAATGGATCACAGACCTGAAACATCAAACAAAAAACTATAAAACTTCTATAATTAAACAAGGAAATGTATATTTGTGATATTAGGTAAAGATTTTTCAGATACAACACAGAAAGACACAATTTCTTTCAAAGATAGCATTAAGAGGATGGAAAGAAAAGTCATAATCTGGTGGAACATATTTGTAAATTATGACTGGACTTATATGTCCAGGGACTTATATCCAGGATGTAGCTATCAAAACTCAAGAAAATAGGCAAAATATTTGAATAGACATAATTTGAATAGACAAATTGGAAAAATTTATGAATGACAAATCAGTACACGTAAAGAGATTCCACATCATTGCTCATTAGGGAAAATGCAAAATAAAACCAGAATGTGATAGATACCATTGCACACCTATTAGAATGGCTAAAATGACAAAAAAAAAAAAAAAAAAAAAAAAAAAGACCATTCTAAGTGTCGGTGTGGATTTGGAGGAACTGGAACTCTCACACACAGCTGGTAGAAACATAAAATTTTACAACTTCTTTGGAAAACATTTTGTTACTTTCTTAAAGCGTTAAATGTATGCTTACTATGTGATCCAGATATCCCACTCCTATGTATGTACTCAACAGAAATAGAAGCATATGCTCATAAAAAGACAAACCCAGATTTTAAAATAATAGCCAAAACACCTGGAACATACCCAAATGTACCCTGCAGCTGGATGAATGAACTATGGAACACCTATACATTGGGATACTGCCCAACAATAAAAACACATGAGTTACTGAAATATGCAGCAGCACTGAGGAGTCTCAAAATAGTTGTGCTGAATGGAAGGAGCTAGACAAAAAGAAGTAGATACAGGATGATTTCACTTAGGTGAAATTCTAGAAAGTTCAATCTCACGTAGAGTTATAGAGAGATTAGTGGTTGCCTGGAGATGAGTAGGACAGACAGGGGTGGGAGGAAGAACTACAAAGGGACATGGGGAGACTTTTGGAATGGTGGCTATGGTAGTGACCTTGACTTACTGGGTGTATAAATACGTCAAACTTATCAAGTTATATACTTTGGTACAGTTTATTGTATGCCAGCTATGGATCTATAAGAATACAAACAATATGAAATGATTACAAACAATATCAACCTTCCAGAGCTGTTACACAGATATAAGGAGATAACGGAAGCTGGTGTGATCCGGGCACATCGAGGAATCCAAATAGAAGTCAGCTCCCTTTACTTACAATATAGCCTGATGTTTTCCCATCAAGGAAGAGCTCCTAAAATTTGCCAAATAGCAGGCAAAGGGGGAATCAGAAGAAGGGAAAGAGTTTTACGATGTCTGTCCCTGTGACCGTTTTGGACTGGAGTGAAGGGTCAGAGAGGGGCAGATGATTCCGGGGATGAGCATTTCCTGATGCATGATGGCTGAAAGCATCCCCCGCCCCGATCCTACCTGAAACCTTCACGGGGGACAGCACACTGTTATCAGGAGAGAGTGACTCTATTTACAACAAAGGAGATGCGGAAGCAAACGAAACAAACAAAAAACCCAACAAGAAAATCAAAACATATACGTAATATCATATAGAGTAGCCTTTTGGGTATGCTTTGTAATGATTAATTCTATATTTTTAGTTCAGAACAGGAGTTAAGTTTCAAAATTCCTGTTTAGCTGTTTTTATCTCCGAAACACGTGACAGCTTGTCACGAGGCTAAATTGGGAACCACACCCAATTGTTCTGAGCACACTCAAGGAACTATATTAAGGGCTACGTGACAAATGTATGAACAAATTATAAACCCATTCGATTAGCTACTGCTGTCTAGAAAGGGCTGAGCATTTGAGGCAAATGCCAGAATTTAGACTATGCTGTGAAGTTTGTGAGAGATTAAAGAATTGATACAATGTGTAATCCAGTGACTGAATTATCCTCTCCACTTTCTATTTAAGATATACTATTTTATATTTAACGTATGACATGAAGGCCAGGACCTTTGGGTTATGGATTAATGGTTTGAAAACAAGCCATGTTTTCATGTCAAGGCGAGGAGATCCATTCAGAGCCTCATTTTTGTTTTCTAGAAGTAGAATGAGAACTTTTCACTAGGTGGGCAGTAGACAGATCAGCTATGGTTTGTCTCAATAGAAACTGGGCCAATTTGTGCCTTGCAGTATATAGTGTAGCATCTACACTAAATGGGAATCTACTGGACTTAGACATTGCACGTTCCAACTGTGCTGCTCAATTAGTTATTTGAAAAGGAGATTGAACCCAGTCCAGTATGAATCATACTGGCGTCGATTCACATCTGGGTATTACTAGTTTGTAAAGAATATTTATTTGCGTTTTCTCAGGGGATGGGAGACCGACGAGACTGACAGATACTTTAAGAATAATGAAAGTTGCCTTTGGTGTCATTGTCCACATTTATTAAACACCTAGTCTCCACCAAGCCAGTTAGCCTGGTGCTTAAAAGCACCGACTTTGTAATCAGGTTGCCGGATCTGAATCCCATCTCCACCATTTCTTCCAACTTCGTGGCCTGGGACAAAACTGCATTCCTCTTTCTGCCTTAGTTCGTTTGGCCCTCTATCCCTACCTGTGTAGGGGTTCTCGTCAGGATCAAAGACTTGAGGATTTGTAAAGTATTTTCAGTAGTGCCTGGCACACAGTAAGCACCCATTGGATCTTGGCTATCCTTACATACCTTACATTTGAATCCTTATAATAACATAAAAGGAACTTATTTTCCCTGTTTTATAGGTAGTAAACTAGCTAGTTCATGCCATATCTGTGCTTGTACCTAGGCTTTCTGACTTTGGTCCAAGCTTTTCTCCTTTATATTGTATTACAACGTGAGAGGGGTGCTGTTCACTAAGGTTTCCATTTTTTGGAAACTCCCACCTAGCATTTTTCTGAAATCACAGTGGATTTCCGTGTGTTCTTCCTGACTCTGCTTTGGCAGTCCAAGCTTGGAGTCTGTACTGTTCTTTGCACAAGCTGCAGTGGCTCTTAGAATGCAAAGCAGGGGGAAGGCACAACCTTATTTACCTTCACCGCATTCTAGAGAGTTGAAGCGATGGCCCAGCATTAGCTCCTTCTTCCTCTTCTTCCCCTCTTTCTCCTCCTTTTAATCCTTCTCCTCCTCCTCCTCCTCCTCCTCCTCCTTCTTTAAATTTGAAACAAATGTAAGCTTAAAAGACAATGATCTAATTTTCACTTTATGCATCTCAATCACATGTCCGTTCCTTTCTGTTAAGTCTTCTAAATGTGTTTACTTCATCTCCATGCAGAGATCTGACCTATGGGTAGTTCAGGAATCCTGAGATAGTACCTGACGGGGCTAACCTTATCCCTGGGCTCGATGCGGGGTGGGGGGTGGGGGGTGGGGCACAGATAGGTGGGGACCACTGTAGATTCTGGTTCATTCTTTCCTTCTCCCAACTAGTGGCTAGCTGAGTTCATCACCACCCAGCTAGAGACTCAATTTCCCAGTCTCCTTTGCAGCTAGGTTTGACCACCTGATCAATTTCTGGCCATGGATGCAGGCAGAAGGGACTTATGGCAATGATAGACTTGGGCCTCAAGTATCACACGTTCACCCTCCCATCTTTCTTCTTCCCATGAGTTGAAATGCATATGACCTTGAGACTCAACTTTGACCATGGCAGACAAGCTCAATATCCCAGGGTGAAGATTGACAGGGAAGAAACCTTAGTTCCTCAAATGCTCTTATGGAGTCGAACATCCAGCCCCCCTACTCGGGCTGTTAAAAGAGAAATAAAGAAAGATATCGATACTGTATTGTTAAATATTTTTTTTTCATCTTTGCCTTTTTTCTTATCTAAGACTTGGTTCTTAGGTTCTTCATCTCTAGCAGCTTTATGCTGGGTCTTTTGAAACACAGTTTTGTCTACTTGAAAGAAGCAATGAATCCCAATGACAAAAACAGAAAATGGCTATGCTACCCTCGACATTAATTGAATGGGAAGAATTTGTTTCACAGAAAATGACTTTGCAATCCTTGGCAGTTCCATTGTTTATTTTCTGTTCCAGAACTGCACTTTTGAATACAGCCACTTGTTGGTGACTGTTTGCCGGGTACATTGTTATGCATTCTCTCTGCTTTGGAATTCAGTAGTTTATTACTAGGGGACACATCTGTGTCTTACAAATGACTTTGGAAACTATTTCCGAGATTATCTGGAGAAGACTAGAAATATGTATATAAGGAATCTAGCACTAGGAAAAGTGCGGTGGTGGAAGGCTATATGATTGTTGTATTGTTATATCTACCTCTACTTAATGAAAATCAGCTCAGGAAATTCTGTAACTATTTATTGCGCCAATTCAGAAGATGAGCAAACCCACATTCTTCCACCTCTGTAACAACAGAAGAGAAAGCCCACGATGTGTTTCTATTTTCGTGCCGTATAATGGTGTATGAGTTGCTACCATGTTGTTCAGCTGAGAACCTGTCTCTGGAATTAACAAAACAGTACATGGATAGTGACCACCATTGGAGAGTAGGAGAGGCTCTATAAAGAAAGGTGTTTTGGTGCTAACGGGGCCAATGGGAGCAAGCAGCTTTGTAGGTGACCAAGCCAGCACAAGAAAGGCAGGGGGAACAGACGATTAGGGCAACCTGAGAGCCTTTTCTCTGCTCTCCTGCACCTGCCTCCACTGTATATAACAGACCTTCTTTAGGGAGTTTTTGGAGAGCCTGGCCAGATGCTCTCGGCCTTTCTCTGCTTATCACGCAGAAAGTACCTCGGAAAGGTCTCTGCTTGGGATCACTCTGTCAAATTTTATTTTATTTTATTTTATTTTATTTTATTTTATTTTATTTTATTATTTATTTTTTGAGGGAGAGAAAGCGTGTGTGTGTGTGTGTGTGTGTGTGTGTGTGCAGGGGAGGGGCAGAGGGAGAGGGACAGAGAGGATCCCAAGCAGGCCCCGTGCTCAGCACAGAGCTGACGCGGGCCTAGATTCCATGACCGTGAGATCATGACTTGAGCAGAAATCAAGAGTTGGACGCGTAACCGACTGAGCCACCCAGGCGCCCCTCACTCTATCAGACGTAGATCTACCGCTCCCCTGAGCTTCTACGTACGTGCCCAGCTCCTTGGACAGCTCCAGCTGGATGCCTCGCTGGTACTTCAAACTACTACGCTCAAGTGTAACCTTACCGTGCGACTTCGTACTCCTGCCCTGCTGCCTGTGAACGCCGTCTCTAAGGCGACACCACCACCCACACGCGCACCCAGCAAGAGACTCGGAGTCCTTGTCCCCACCCCAGCCCCGTCCTGTTTCTCACAGTCACCAAATTCTGCCGATTTCCCTCCAAGTCGTTTTTCAGAATCATTTCTTTTCCTCCATCCTTCCTCCACAGTTCCGCCCCCCTCCCCAGCCCCGTCGCTTGAACATACCCCCGTAGCTCATCTGGACTCCCCACCTCAAATCACGGCCCCTCCCCTCCATCCTTCACGGGGCGGCCGAATGGTACGGGCCCGCCTGGGGCCGGCTGGCTTTTGGAATGCTGTAGATTTTAGAAAGGCCATACACGGTACACGCCATATGCTACTTAACACCCCCAGCAGGACCCGAGGTAGCAGCTCCACTTCCAAAGCACGAATGTTTCTGCTCAGAATCAGGTATCACATTCAGCGGATAGAGCATATACATAGCTTCAGACTAGTGCAGGTCAGGTTTTGCGGCCTCGAGCTCAGATCAGATTCGACTTTGTCACCTAAAGTGTCAAACCTTAGAGCTGTGTTCTGAACTTTCTGGGTTCCGCGGTGGGCACGCCCAGGGACCTTTCACCACACTGTTCTCTTCACTTTCCGAACATCTGTGGTCCCCGTGGCCTATAGGACAGATCCTATTACAACTTCCCAGCTTCCCACCACCTGGGCTCCCTGCACTTCCTCAGGGGCGACATTTGCTTTTGCGTTCCCCTCTGCCCCAGAGCCCCTGACACGGTGCCCCAAGTGTGCCGTGCTCTTTCTTGATGCCGCGTCTTTGCTCTACGATCCCCTGCTGGGCACACTCTTAGACTCACTGCAGGCGTCCCTTCTTTTAGGGTCTTTGCCCACAAGACAGCACCTTGTCCTCCACTGGCCACGCAGCGTACATACTGTGTTGACATGGTTTGTTTTTGTAGCCTGGGCTGGCAGGGCAAGCCTGGGTCTTGCTTGCCCCTATATACCCACTACCTACAAAATGCCCGGGGACTGGGAAGCATTTAGCAAGTTTATTGAGTCACGTGAAAAACACGGCTCCCTCTCCTCACTTTCTCCCTGGAAGGTATTTATACTGTTTTATTGTAGGTGTTACCGGGGGGATTGGGATTCGTAGATGGCACTTTAGGTTTTGAAGTTGACGTTTTCAGAAAGCCATTTACGCATCAAGGGCTGTCTGGACTTGGCCTCCGAAGTTCATAACTTCAATTCAGGAGTGTTGGTTCAACTGACCAAGAAAACCCCGCGTTCCCTGCAAACCTTCACCAACCGGTACTCGGTAGTTTTACTCGGTGAGCTGCTGCGGAGAAATTTGGAGTGTGGGGAGGGGTCCCTGGGAGGCCGTAGAGGAGCAGGCGGACAGTGGGGTCTGCAGGTGGCCCTCGTGGCCGCAGTCTGAGCTCCGTTGCTCGATCGACTTAGTGACTTAACTTCTTCAAGACTCCGTTTCCTCCTTTCTGAAGACCGTAGCAGACTAAGAATGGAGGCTGATAAGCTCGGTAAATCTACAGTGGAACCATTCCTATGGTTTGGGCTGTGCCATGAACTGGGTCACCCGGGGTAAAGTCACTCTAGCTAAGGTGCAAATACGGTGGTGAGCTGGGACAGCAGGCTGGTCTGTGATATGTCAATACACAAACAAGGTGTGAGTAGTGGAATGCGTAACCTTGCCATTCAACATTCAGAAACTCAGAAAATGTTCCCACGCACCTGGGACGGGGCAGACTTATGTCACAGCTGCCCACACGGAGGCTGAAGTCCTCTAGGGGAGGTGGGCCGCGAGGAAGTACCCCCAAGGGTAATTAGGGAAGTGTTGCTAACAGTCCGCCAAGTATTTACTTTTTTGTTTTTGTTTTTATTTTTTTAATTTTATGATGTTTTATTTATTTTTGAGAGAGAGAGAAAGAGAGAGAGACATAGTGCAAGCTAGGGAGGGGTACAGAGAGAGGGAGACACAGAATCCTAAGCAGGCTCTGGGCTCCGAGCTGTCAGCACAGGGCCCGTCGCGGGGCTTGAACTGACGAACCGTGAGATCATGACCTGAGCTGAAGTCAGACGATCAACGGACTGAGCCACCCAGGCGCCCCACTTTTTTGTTTTTAATAGACTAGAGTGGCTTCAATGTTATCCCTGTGACAATGTCACTCTCAATGAGTTGCATTCTGATAAGCATTTTTTACAGTAGAAGGAAAGGGGTGGAAACATATTAGTGGGCTGGACATGGTGCATAAAATTCTAGGTGCAAATAAAAAAATAGCAAATGAACGTACATATTAAAAAAGCCCGAAGGGCACACATGAACTGGCTTGGGAAAAAAAGTTGAGAATCAGTGAAATATGAGACTTTTAATAGAAAGGCTCTTCTAATGCTAAAATTCTGTGTCCTACAATCAATAACAATGACCCTTCTAGATCTTTGGCGCCATGACTACATTACTACATATCATTTTTGGTAATAAATGCTTTATTTTATTCTGTTTCTTTGCAGTCTGCTCATTCACTCAGCCTTGCATCCGGCCAATGTTCATGGGGCAGTGACCGTAAGGCAGGCACTGCATCCAAGGCTGGGAAGTCACCAGTGAGCAAAACTGACTTCCACCCTCACTGAGCTTCCAGGCCACAGGAAGGGAGGACAATGATCTGTGTTGTTTCCATCAAGGTGGTACATGCCCAGGGTAGACTGGAAACCAACGTATGGAGAAAAATGGCGGGGGCGCCTGGGGGGGCTCAGTCGGCATCGGACTCTTGATGTCGGCTCGGGTCATGATCTCACGGTTGGTGGGATCGAGCCCTGCATCGGGCTCTGTGCTGAGAGTGGAAGATGCTTGCGATTCTCTCTCTCTCTCTCTCTCTCTCTCTACCCCTCCCCTGCTTGCACACTCCCTCTCTCTCTCTCTCCCTCTCTCACCCTCAAAAGAAAAAAAAAAGGGATTTCCTCTTGCTGAATTGGAACATTACTTCTTGGTATCTTTAATTTCTCTCTCCCTCCTCTCTCTCTCTGTCTTTCGAAAACCCAACACAACTTTTCCAGCATTCTTCATAAATTGTCCTTTTCTTCATCTTCCCCTCATTACTTAGGGATTGTGCCTCCTTGTACCATGCGAAATAACTTCCCGCGGGTGTTTACATGTTTCCATTATTTATAGGCTGCTATGTTTTCTCCTTTGCTCCTCACCAGTCACCACCCAGACGTGCTGTACATAGTTAGTTATTTTAATCTTTCCCAGTAAATCAATTCTCCCAACCTCCCCATCATTTTTATTACTCTTCTCTGAACTCCCCTCAGCTTTTCTACGTCTTTATGGTATTGAAGTGCCTGGAATTTAATGTAATTTTCCAGGTGGGGTTTGAGAAAGGCTATTAGAGAGGGACTCTCACCTCAGTTCTCTGCTGATGAAACCATTGGGAACAAAGCCCAAAACTACATTAGCCTTTTTGCTGCTGTATCAGCTTTACTAACTCATATCTAATTTTCTTTTTCACTGTCTCCTGCCAGCAATTTCTCACAGCCTTAGTGGTTGCTCAGGGGAGAGAATGGGCTTTGGTTTTCTACGACGGTTTTGCTGGTTTGTAGCTTTCAGTCAGGAGTCCGCACTGAGAATCAGAGGGAGAAAAATCACGAAGCAAATCACACACTCACTGCGTGTGAGTGTGGGGCTGTGCTCTGCGAGACTTACTTGTATATTCTATTCAGGACTCGGAATCATTCTGTAAATAGACTGAGGAAACTAAGGCTCAGAGACATTAGGTAAGTGTCAGGAAGTCACCTGGCTAGAGCGGGCACAGCTGGATTTGAATTGGAGTCAGCCCGAGCCAGCTTGACCACAAAGCCTTTGCTTTTGGGAATCGGCGCCTCTGGCGGGGGGGGGGGGGGGTGGGGAGGGAGGAGAGACAGAGGGGGTAACAGGGCTGCAGGGAGCATCCGAGGCATGTGACGGAGAGTGCCGGAAGGGAGCACAGCTTCAGCGTTTACTCACCGAGGAATCACAGCAGGCACCGTCTGGGCCTCGTGTCTTCGTCCTGGTGAAATGTGGCTCAGCAGAGGACCACCGAGAACTTCACATAAGTGAGTGATGGTTAAGTCCCCGGATGTAGTAGACCCTACGTGTTATCACTTGCCTCCTTCCTAACTCCACTGGCCAGAAGGTAGCTCCGGGAGTTATGAGAACCAGAACTCCACTGGCCAGTTTTGGGAGTTACCAGAACAGGAATCACATGCAAAGCTCAGGAAGAGAGACCCTGACAGAGCAGACCTTTCAAAATTTCCATTCTGGAATGGAATCGGCTAACATCTGAGGACATTTCTAGAAAGATCTGCACTTGAAATACATCCTAATGGTCTCTTGCCCTCTCTCAGCAACAGCACCACTTCTCGGCATCTCACTTTTGTGTCTCCTCCTTTTCAGATCAAAGTTGGAATTGAGTAATTTAACTTTATTTCTCCAAATGCTTGCGCAAACCTTGATCAGATATATATGGAGAACGGAGCCTGATGGGGGATGTTGGGGTGCAAATTGTATATGTGGTGTGCGTAAGTATGGCCTTTTTTGAGAAAACATGAAATCTGTATTTTGGAACCATTGCTGCATTGGGAGATATTGCTGGGATTCCCTTTTTCTGTTAATTCCCGAAAGGCTTATTTTGTGCAGTACACGGTATAGCGGAAAAGGCATGGTTCTGGACTTACATAGATCTTGAGCCAAGCAGCGTCACATGTAGTTTTGTAAAATTGGGCAAGTGATTAAATCCATTTCATCCTAAGTTTTCTCCTCTTTAAGTTAGAATTCCTGCCCGTGAGTGGCTGTGAGGTATAAAGGAGATAACATAGCCTTCACGATCTAAGCAAGTGCCTTGATATCTAAGCAAGGGCTTCACAAATGTTGGTTTTCACTTCTGCTTATCTCTGGCTCATATTCTCCTTTATAATTCATGTGGTATATGCTTTGCCAGATGACCCACATATTAGTCAACACTCCCAAATTATCTACCGTATGGTCAGAACTGTATGATGTGTATAGTCCACCACCGTCACCACCACCGTCACCACCATCATCACCATCACCACCACCACCACCACCACCAGAACCACCACCAGCACCATCGCCAACATCACCAGCAACAGAACCACTACCATCATCACCGCCACCACCACCATCACCACCACCATCATCACCACCATCACCACCACCACCACCAACACCACCATCACCATCACCACCACTACCACTACCAGAACCACCACCAGAACCACTACCAGCACCATCACCAACATCACCACCACCACCATCACCACCATCACCACCACCACCATCACCACCATCACCATCACCACCATCACCACCATCACCACCATCACCACCACCATCACCACCATCACCACCATCACCACCATTACCAACATCACCAACATCATCACCACAACCACCAACACCAACACCGACACCATCACCACCACCATCACCATCACCATCACCACCACTACCAGAACCACCACTAGAACCACTACCACCACCAACACCACCATCACCACCGCCACCACCACCAACATCACCACCACCATCATCATCACCACCACCATCACCACCATCACCACCATCACCAACATCACCACCACCACCACCACCAACACCAACACCACCACCATCACCACCATCACCACCACCACCACCACCACCACGACCATCATCACCACCATCACCAACACCACCATCACCAGAACCACCACCAGCACTATCACCAACATCACCAGCAACAGAACCACTACCATCATCACCACCACCACCACCACCACCACCATCACCACCACCACCAACATCACCAACACCACCATCACCACCACCACCACCATCACCACCATCACCACCACCATCACCATCACCACTAACATCACCACCACCATCACTACCACCACCACCATCACCAACATCACCAACATCACCACCATCACCACCACCATCACCATCACCACTAACATCACCACCACCATCACCACCACCACCATCACCGCCACCACCACCATCACCGCCATCACCACCATCTATGACTATTCTCATGACCTCACGCAACCACCACCATCCCATCACCGGTACTGCTACCACCGTCACCGTCACCATCACCACCACCACCATCACTGTCCCTACTACCACTGCCACTTCCACCATCACCACCGCTACGACTACCACCAATACCACCATCTGGCCATCACCAGCGTTACACCCCCGCTGCCATCACTTCCTCCAGCAGCACTTGACAGGACGCTCAGCGTGTGCCAGGCACTGTGCCAAACACTTTATAGACATGCTTCCATTGATTGTTCACAATTAACCTTGAAAGTAGGTACCACTGTCATCTGAGAATACTGATTCTTGGGGAGATTAAATTAGTTTTTCAAGGTCATACGGGACAAGAGAGAGAAAAAAGAAACGTGAGCCACGAGGCCTGCCCTGAGGAAGTGTATGATCTGTTGGGAAGCAAAATTAATGCATGTGCAAAGTTAGTGACCTTGAGAGGCATTCCGTAGTGAGTACCAAATGACATGCTCCAGGTTGGAAATGCTGCCGATGTGTGGGGGCACAGGGACTGGGAAAGGTCACTGTGTGTGTTAGCTCCTTTTGTTTTTGGATTTAATACTTATTCAGGTCCCCTTAAATTCTGTATGGATACATGGGGGCAACAGAAATCTCAGGCAGTGGTTTGGACCTCACAAGAATCCAGGATAAGGTCTACAGACAGTGTTCTTGGGGAAAATAGACACTGAGTTAGACCAGCCCCATTGAAAGCGAACTTGGGAGGCTGTACTGGGTCCAAGGCTGCTCCTGTAACAGGGCAAAATCTCGTGGCCTGGCAGCAGCAGGTACTCTGGCTCCCTCGCTAAGGCTCTACTGTTAACGTAACTTGACCACTTGATGTTTTCGCTCCTGGGCCTCTAAGCTCTCTCCCTCTCTCTCTTGATCTTCTGTTCACATTTCCAGGAGAGGGGATCTCACTGGTCTGCCTGCACCTCGCCACCCTTAATGCCGCAGAGCTTTTGCACCTGGCTAACTCATCTGCCCACCGGCATGCCTGTCGACTGTCCAGATGAGATTGGGAGCCCATCCTGATCCAGCCGGCTTTGGCCGATGGATCTTAGTCACACAGAAAATGGCCGCCTCTGCAGAGCCCCCTGGGGTGGCTGTGTCACCAGGATTGGGATCGCAGGTTTCTGTCACAGGGGAGCTCTGGGAATGGCAGGGCTGTTGACTGCAGCGGGGGAAGCCC
Source organism: Leopardus geoffroyi (assembly GCF_018350155.1). Lineage (NCBI taxonomy): Eukaryota > Metazoa > Chordata > Mammalia > Carnivora > Felidae > Leopardus > Leopardus geoffroyi. The sequence goes on from NC_059326.1 coordinate 2,514,722, forward strand.
CCGTGAAGGAGTGGAATTTGATGGGTGGGAGTTTCGGAAGGGGCATTCCAGTTTGGGAGAAAATCATCTTAGAAAAGACCTTGAGGGTGGACTGAAGTCAGCTTTTGTTAGAGGACACGAGGAGAGGAACGGTGGGAACCGGGGGCGGGAATTTAGACTCCATCAGGGGCCTTACAAGTCAGGCACACACGTTTGGACAATAGTCGAGAGGCACTAGGGAGCCATTAGGGGTTCTGGAGTACAACAGAGATGTGAAAATGGTACTTCAGAAGAACCCGAGTGGCAGAGATATGAAGCAGTTTGGAACAGACAGGATCAGGGTCAGGGACTCCCATCAGGAGGTGGTTCCATTCATCTAGATGTGTGGCCAGGAAACAGAACAGAATTCCCGTTCAGAGAGGTTTTCTTTCTTATGCTTAGGCACCTTTTAAAATTTCTAGCCCTCTTGCAGAGTCAGGCAATTAACATGTTCACATGACACTCTGTTTATTACATAACTCACACAGTCCGGTTTGAACCACAACGAAAGACCTATTTGAATGAACTCAAATCATAGAGTAGGTTGGTAATGAGTCACAAGCTGTTTTAAAAATAGCTGTTTTGTTTACTGAATTCACCTGTTTGCTAAATGCCTGCATTTAACTTCCATACCTCTTGCCGTAATGTTTTCTGGTTTCTTACCTTCCTTTTTTAAGAATGCCATGTTCACTTCTTGCAGAAGCCACCTCAATGGTGATGGTGTAATTGGCATGCGTTCTCACACGCTGCCTGAACACCACCACGTTGGCTACCCAACCCTCTGCGGCCCCTCCAGAAAACACAGTGCACTGAATACGTAAGTGAGCTTGATTAGCTTTTCTTCGAGAAAGCACTTCAGGGTCTCTAAAAGCTGAAGACGTAAGATTTAAAAATACGATTAGCAAACAATGCACACCAGTGATGGTTTTGCTCCCTCTGAACTAACACGAATAATTTGATTTTCTATTGTGTTTGAACACCGCTACTTAATGTACTGCTATTGCTATGAAAGAAATGTCCTGCAATTAAATGAGGAAATGCATGAATATTTGGAGAGCTCCTACGTGCAGTGGTGCGAGAAATAAATGTGTAAAACTAGATACGCATAATGCGAAAAACAGCGCGACTTAGAATTGGTGAAGTAAGAGAGATTACGAGATTCTTTCGAATCATGTTTTCAAATGGGAAGTGAACCAGTGATAGCCTCGGTTCTACGCCAAGCTGTTAATTTTAATCCTAACCTAAATGTTATCTAACCCTATGGTTAATCTATTCTTAACCCTAACCAATGCCCATCCCCTCTCCCACTGCCCCTGTTCCGTTGATCACTCCATTCTTTCAATATTACGACAGAAACTGTTCCTATCTGATGACTTGCCAGCTATGTTAGTTTGGGTGCTACAACAAAATATCCTAGACTGGGTGACTTAAGCAACAAACACTTATTTCTCACATTTTTGGAGGCTGGAATGTCCAAGATCGAGGTGCTGGCAGATTGGTGTCGGGTAAGTGTCCCCTCCCTGGTTTGTGGACTGCTGACCTCTTGACTTCATATTGGATCCTCACATGGAGAGGCCAGAGAGGAAGCGTCTCTTCCTGTAAGGGCACCGATCCCATCATGCGGGCTCCACCCTGGTGATCTGATAACCCGCCCAAAGACCCTGTCTGCTAATACCATCGCCACCCTGGGGGGTTAAGATTTCAACGTAGGAACTTGGGGAAAACGCACTGATTCAGTCCACAGCACCGGCTCGACTGTGATTTGATTTTCGACTGTGTTTTCTTTCTTTTTTTTTTTTTTTTAATTTTTTTTTTTTTTCAACGTTTATTTATTTTTGGGACAGAGAGAGAGACAGAGCATGAACGGGGGAGGGGCAGAGAGAGAGGGAGACACAGAATCGGAAACAGGCTCCAGGCTCTGAGCCATCAGCCCAGAGCCCGACGCGGGGCTCGAACTCACGGACCGCGAGATCGTGACCTGGCTGAAGTCGGACGCTTAACCGACTGCACCACCCAGGCGCCCCTCGACTGTGTTTTCAACACACGCTGTTGACCGTAAGATCCACCGTTGCTTAATGTGCTGCTACTGCTCTGAAAGAAGTGTCCCTTCGTTGGGATCTCGGTCCTAATTTGCCTGGGCTCTTGTAGCAGCTCGGCGTTTTGTCTCCTTGCTCTGGTCCCACCCTCCTCTACTCCGCCATATTGAAACCATCTTTCTAAAATCAAAATCTTATTGTACGGGTTTTCTATTTACTAATTTCTTTCCTCTACCTGGGATGCACGTTTTTTCCTTCTTGGCCTGGCAGAGCCCCAGTCCCCATGTTGCCTTTGTGAATTCGTTGGTGACACCACTGGTAAATTTTTGTTGCCGTGTCCCTTTACGCTCCCACTAGCACTTTGTCCAGAAATAAAACCCATGGCCTGGCACTGGGTGGAGATGAAAACCAGGGCACGTGCAGGGTCGGTGCTAACGGATGAGAATGAAAACGTTGTCTGTGGTCTGACTAGCAGAGTTCTGGGTGATTCTTGAGGACCATAAATGGGGTTCCTAAGAGACTCAGATGTGAGCAAAGAGGTTGTGTAACTCTTAGCAGGTTGGGAATAGGAATGGGTGCCTGGTGGAAAGGCTGATGAGATTAGTTTCCTTGCTTGGCTCTTTTCTTGGGGTCTCCACATCTGGATCAGCTCTGGATTTAGTGCAGGCATCGATCGGCAAACGATGGCCCACAGGTCAAATCTGCTTGCCGACTGTTTTTTTTTGCAAACAAAGTGTCACTGGCAAACGAGCATGCCTGTTTGTTTCTGTACCGTCTCGGGCAGCTTGCTTTTATGCTACAACAGCTACAGAAAATAGTTTTGACACAGACGACGTGGCCTGCCGAATCTAGGCACACTTACTGTGTGGCTCTTGACAGAACACGTCTGCTGACTGCAGATCTGAGACATCCCAGGGGCACCATCCCATGGCACCGGAGGCTCGAACACTTCTCGTTGCCCCTAGAAAAAGAAACAAGCAGAAGATGAAATAAGTTAACGAAAATAAAGAGTAAGTTTCAAGTAGCCCACAAAAAGAAAAATGGCAAAAACAATAAAAGCGGACGGCCGGTTAAGAAACAACAAACCCAAGGTCCAAGCCAAGGTCTAGGTCTGCATGAATCCCTTTGAAAGTGCCTGGAAAAATGCCGTGTGTCTGCAGTGACAGTAGAATCGATAGCCAGGATCAGAGGTTTGCTTTGAGGGGTGAGAGAGCCATGGACGGGCCGGCCTTCGGTACCTGACGGGGACGCTTGTTTTTAGCTGAGGGACACCAGCTCCTCACCATTCTCCCCTCCCCGTGCCCCGTTCCTTCTTCCCTGCTGGGGATGCCTCACGTCAGGCCCGCGACGTGGACGACTGTCTCCTTTCTTCCCACCCGCGGTCCCCCTCGGCTCTGAATTGTGCTTTGGAAGCCTAAGCTGGGCATTTGGGAGGACAGAGGCTGGGGCAAGGGGCCTCTCCTGTCGGAGGCGGCGCAAACCTCCCGCGCGGCCTGCTGAAGAGCTGAGCCGTTCCTGAGAGAACAGATGTCACCCCGAGAGCAGCAAGGGCGGGTTCGGTCGGAAGCGAGCATCCGACTCCCTGGCAGGCTCAGTCTAAGGTAGCCTGGGGCCTGGAGGGAGCCGATATTTCTGTCTCCTTTCCCAACTCTCGTCTTTGCTGTTTACATTCAAATGTCATCTTTTGCCAGAGGTATCTGCTGAGAGGGGTGATGGGGGTTCTCAGGTAAGCGGCTCCCAGGCACCGAGACCAGCCCCCCGGGTGATCTGACAGCGTGGCTGGCATCCAACAGGGCCATATGTCATGTAATCCGAACCCGGACCCTCTGCCAAGCCGGGCTATTCTTACTGTCATTCAGAGGCAGGTTCCAAAAGAACAAATCTAGAAGCGTTTGTGGAATTGAGGTGCGGTCGAGACGATGTCCGAGGCAGAAGTTTTCAAATGTGCTTCTGATCAACGATAAAGAAGTCAAACGGCCCATTCGTCAGGCGTTTAACTCAGGGCCGTCCTTGACCAGGGGACGGTAGGGAAGGAGCAAGGCAGGGGGAGAGCCAGGGAAAGTGTGCCATCACTTGGTCCTGAGATTTGGAGCCATGTGGCTCTAAGAAGTGATGTGGAGATGGTGTTTCCAGCTGGTGCATCGAACACCAGGTCATCTGCACACAGAGCCTGCCCACAAGACCTCTCTGTCCCCTGTCACCTTGAGACCAGTGAGGAGACGCCCTCTGTGCACGCCCCTCGGCTGTTTGTTGCTCTCCCGTGGGTGACTTTCCTCAGTTCACCAAACACGTCGTATCGGGGACTCACTCTGTTTCATCTGCACAGGGCAAGCAGTGTGTGTGTGTGTGTGTGTGTGTGTGTGTGTGTGTTGCAACAAGTATAATGTGAGAGGAGTAAGTTCACTGCTGACAGGATTTAAAGAGAGAAGTCATGTGCTCTTGGGGGACGAAGAATGACTTGATGGAAGTGAAAGTTGGGACGTGAGATGGGTCTTGAAAAGGGGGTAGACTTTCAGTAGGAGAAAAGCAATCAGGTATAGCGCGGAAAAAAGCAGAGGGCTAGGATAGGAGGGTCGATGCGTATAGCTTGGCTTGAACGGTGGATAGGCTGTGGTCAGGGGAGCGAGAAGGGGCACGTTAGGTGAGATCCGTAATAGTGAGGATTAAGCTTGGCTGAGGGTGGCAGAAAGCCAACGATAACAATGGCTCAACAGGATATAAATCTGTGAAGTCCAATGGTCCCCAGGGCTGGTATGGTGCCCTGGTTCTGTCTCTCTTCTTACTCCACTGTGTGGGCCTTTCGTTGGTGGTCCAAGACTGCAGCATCATATTGTAGACATCAGGGTGAAGAAAGGGACCAAGGAGCAGGTGGTAAAGGCATAGGTGTCCTATCTCTTAGAGAGGCTCCCAGAAACTACTGCATAGAACTTCACATGCATTCCACTGGCGAGAACTTAGTCACATGGTCTCACCTAGCCGCAACGGGTCCTGTGAAATACACTCTTTATTTTAGGTGTCTACATCTCCAGCAACACATTGGGGGTTCTTTTGCCCTGGAAGGAGGAGAGAATGGATATTCAAGGACAACTGGCCGTATCTGTCCTAGATTATGGGGGATCTTGAGTGTCAGGTGGAGAAGGATATACTAAAGTTCAGAGGTGATAGGAAGCCACAAAGCTTTTGAAGAGGGGAGTTATGTGAAAAGGTGTCTTTTAGATGGATTAAGATGGGGAGAGATAGAGATGGGGACACTGTCTACTGCAATATTTCGGTGAAGAACTAATGGTGACGATGGGAATATAATGGGGATGTATGTTCAAGACTGTTTGCAAAGGTAATACAGCCGAGCTGGTCAGTTGAGAGGAAAGCGAAGAAAAAGTTGAAGGTGATGCAGAGGTTTCAAAACCTGGGTCCTTGGGAGAACGGAACTGGTAATATTTGAACTGTAGACCAGTAAGAGGGGCTGCGTTAGGGAAGATTGTGGTGATTTTTGAATACGTTAAAGTTGAGGTTCCAGCAAGGCTTCCAAATGAAGTTTAAAATGAATAAACTTGTGGGTCTAGAATACAATGGCAAATCGGTTGCTCATGAGCCACACTTGGCTTTCAGAAGGAGTCTGTCCCGCGCTGGGTAAGCTGCATGACTTAAAAACAGCTGAGGGGCACCTGGGTGGCTTAGTCAGTTACGTGTTTGACTTCGGTTCAGATCATGATCTCCTGGCTCACGAGTTTGAACCCCGCATTGGGCTCTCAGCTGCCAGCATCGAGGCCACTTAGAAAACTCTGTCGCCGTCTTTCTCTGCTCCTCCATTTGTGCTCTCTCTCTCTCTCTCTCTCTCTCTCTCAAAATAAATAAATAAATAAATAAGTTTATATAAAAAACAGCTGAATTAGTTGTTAATTAACGGCTTATTAAAAAATCTGCATTTTTGACTTCTTTTGGAAAAATCTTAAGATTTGGAATCACTGGGCCCTCATTCTTGCGAGACAACAATTGGCTTGAGTTGAGTGAAGAACGTGCTTTCTGCTTTGCACCAGTCTCCACCACTCCCTCGAGTCCAGCCGGGTATATTTATATTTATATTTATATTTACACACCAGCCTGGTATATATATTATTTATATTTCCTGCCTGGCTTCTGTAGGTATTTGGGTATTCAACCCCTATGTAGGGCTTAGAAAACATGTCAGAGCCACAGAAGCTGGCCCAGGAGCCATGATTTTAGGAAGAGAAAGTTGAAGCCATTGAAACGAATGAGACGGATATAGGGGAGGGTGGAGAGACTGGAAAGAGGAGAGCTCTAGAAACTTTGGGGCATCCCGCATTTGCAAATCAGAAGACAAGTGGAGCCTGTAATGTAGACAGGAGGGAAAGTATCGCGTAGGCAGGAGGAAACCCAGAGCAGTATCATATCATAGAAACCAGAGAGTAAAGGATTTCGAGATGGAAATCAGCCAGTGTCAAGTGTTACCAGAAAAAGGGAGGAAAATGAATCTCAGCCAAAGGCCACTGGCTTTGGAGATTCAAAGGTCTTGCAGAGTTTCAGGAGAGTGGTGAGGGCAGAAGCCAAAGTGAGACACTGCTTTGACATTCCTATTAATCTGAGTTCATCAGTAGAAAGATGTTGGCGTATGGAGGAGAGGAGGGCACACCTGTGATTGGCCTTGGTCTAAACTTCCCACTCACCTGGTGAAAGCCCCAGGTGGGGACGAGACAGGAGGGGAGCGGCCTGTTCTCCAGGGAGGGAGGAAGACGCTTCTTGTATTCCACATCTCTAAAACTCCGCGTTCTTTCAATATGTTCCCTCATTTAATCCCCATGAGAACCCTGGACTTAGGTCTCATTATGTGCATTTGTACGGTTGGGGAAACTAAAGCTTACAGAGGTTGGGCGATCTGCTTCAAGTGACTCACACAGCGACAGAGCTGGAGAGTTAGGATTTGAATGTGGGCTCTGTCATCCCTGTTCTTTTCACGCACCAGCCAATTCCATTGTCTTGAGGGGGGAGCCGAGGCACCCTTTCATCCTCTTTTACCTAGATCTTAGCATATTACCCACCTTCACTCATGGCTACGTTCAGCAAAGGACCTTCCTCATAACCTCGTAGCGCCGTTCGGTTCAACAGCGACATCTTGCTCTAAGGGTGCGCCGAAATGGTTAAAAAAAAAAAAAAACACTAAAGTTTTGAGGTGAAAAATCACTCCTTTTGAGTCTCTTCTTATTTAACACACAAAAGGTCTTCGCTTTGTCCCAGTTACACTAACATCTCAGTTATTTCCGAAAATTACGCGCCATGGATAATACCCACATTACCGCCATGAAAAATAAAAATGATCTGTGTGAATGCAACCAATCCATGAGTGGACTGGGTTTATTTCATTATAATCTCGCAGCATAGGTCAGAATACCCAATCCTGTCTTGCGAGAGGGAAGACGAAGGCAAAGGCGTGACCCTCCTCATACAATATGTAGCGCATGGTGGGTACTTAGTTCGTATTTGAGTGGATGAGTAGTATTCTCGGTGGCAAAGTGGTAGATAACTCTGTCCTCTCCCACCTACCCTACATCCGCTGGCTTTGAGGTGATGAAGGCAGAGCTCAGGAGTCCACGTTTGCAAAATCTCCTTATTTCTATCACTCTCTTTTCCCTTCGGGGGATCGACGACTGGCAGAATAAGACCTAGTATTTCTTTAGCACTTACTGTGCTCCGGTTACCGTGATAAATGCCTTGATCTGCACTCGCTCTTTTTATTTTTGAGACAACGCCTTTTGGTTTGTATTCTTAGTGTCTCCGTTTTACACAGGAGGAACAGACAGCCTGAGGGGCTGGAGGATTTTGCCCAAGACCACTCAGGAAGCGACTGAGCTGGTATCCGATTCACCCTCACCCACGTCCCTGCGCGCCTGCTACGGAGTCGGCTGTCCTATCAGTGGCCAGAGCCAACCAGCGTAATTATCAGTCGGTTCTCCTTCTGAGGCAACGCGGGGTCCTGGTGAGCCTGCCTCGTGTCAGACCCAAGAGTCGCTTCTCCTGTGGCCTGGCTGGACCTCTTCTGGGGAGATGAGTCTTCACTTCCATTTTCAAAATAGGGGAGTTCAAACCAAGGATGGATCCTGATTTCTGGGCCCTGAACCAGGGAGCACAGTCCACCAAAGGATTGTCCTCTGAACTGTGCCATTTCTTCCGTGGAACGTTTTGCCAGGGAACCACCGTGAAAACCTATTTGCTTCTGTAGTGAACGATTTTTGCTGTTCAAAAGAACAGAGTGCCGACGCAAAATTGAGATCACCCTGGAAAATCCGGGGGAGCCTGCTCGCCTCCAGGGCCCTCCCGTTGCTGTAATTGTGAGAGTGGTTTTGTCAGGTTGGGTTGGGCACAGGCTGCTGTATGGCTCCGAAATGCAGATGGCTTCTCCTTTGGGAAGGGGCAGCGCTCCGTCAGGGACCCCTCGTGCTAACAAGAAACATAAGGTGGGGATGGGCAGGGGGCTTAACAAGGTATTTATCACGGCGATTGTGCCCAGGGGTTGCTCACGGTGATTGCTTCATAAATTTTAGCAATCTTTCCTCCTCTGATTTATGTGGCTTTTCTAAAGGGCATTGTTCGGCAGTACATTAATGCGGATGCTAAATATAGCTGGGAGGAGCCCAGTGCTGATGATCCAGTGCCCGCTGGAAGGCAGGCATCTGCCAGTCAATAACCTACTTTTGTTCCCGTCTTTCCTGCTAGAATATATCATGCCGTAGAGGCTATTTATATCTGGAAAACATTCTGGAAGTTGTTAGAAATCCTTCCTGCCGCAGCGTGCTGCCCTCCCAGGAACTGCTGAAGGGTAAATGTGCAGCCAGGCGTTCCTCCCAGCAGCGCCTGGACTGAGTGACCTTCATGGGTTCCATCCTTCCTTTGCAAACAAAAACACCAACTTGGAATTTTAATTAAAAGGCAGCGAGCGGGCTATGAAGCTCACGGCGTTGGCTGAACTGCTGGTAATCGCAGTGTGCATTTGAGGTCACCCTTGCGGAGCCTGTAACGTGAACTTATCAGGGACAACGCATCGGCCGAATTTATCTCCAGCTTCGCCAGGAGGCGGAGGCTCAGAAGAAGAACTTTCTGGTGCATGAAACAGTGCGGTTAAGAACACGGGGAGTTCTGTTAGACCATGCCAGCCCAAAGCCAGGGAGAGGGGGCTACACAGATCACGTCCTTTTGGTGGGGACCATGTGGAACCTATTGGTTGAACCCCACAGCACCGGTCACCCAAGTGGGGACAGACGAAATAGCTCTGATTGGCGATGCGGCGAGGCTCTCAGAGCCCTAGCGGTTCAGCTGGCCCATAAAACGAATTAAGTCTGCCTGAGTGGGTTGTTTTGCATTGAAAAAGTTATTTAAAGCCTTTTAAAAATAGCATTATTGGAGGCTGTTATTGGTTTGCATTACTTTGTCAGAAGGCACACACTTGTTTATTGCAAGGTCTGATTCCCAGATTTAAAACCACCTCTAAATAAAAGGATCATCCCTATCTTCAGACGTTGGCCACCTTGAGTGGTCACGGTGCCTGGCCTCTGGAGCCCCGATGTGGGGGGCGGGAGGCTCCCAGCCTAGGTCACCAGTGGGATCCCCGGGGAGCTTTTGGAACAAGCACGTTCCTGGGTTGGCCAACATACTCTTCGGCGAGTCCGGATCCGGGTTTTAAGGGGTTTCCAGAAGATTTTGATGATTGAGATCCTCAGGGAGCTCTCGGCCAGGGAGTTTTGGAAGTCCAGTCTAGTCACGGGATAAAAGTAAAAACAAGAGGAAGGAAAGGGGAGACTCAGAGGAGTCCACCGGGACCATCTCCCGCTCCTCTCGTGAGGATATCGGGAACGTCCAGCAGCCAGGTCGGCTTCTGCTGCGAGGGGCTTACTCTGTGCCTGGCTGTGATAGTGCTCCACACCTTATATCCCTTAGTCCCAACCATTGTTGAGCAGATGGCAGTGTCCCCATTTTACAGACGGGGAGGTGGAGGCATGGAGTCATAAGTCCTCGCAGTAGAAGGTGATGGAGACATTGGCTTGGCCCCTGCTGCCCACCCTGCCTCAGTTTCCTCTCGGACTGTGACAGACCAACCTGACCCCACGCAGCCACGCTTCCTTCGCCACCTGCAGCCACAGAACTGAACCCCCCTACTTCTACGGCTGAGCGTGGGGGGGGGGGCGGGAAGCCAGGGCCCCCCACATCCCAGTCCTCTGCTGCTCATAGCATCAAGCCCCAAAGCTAACCCGAGGTTCCACACAAAGTTTGCCAGGCTCCCCAGTGACGTGGCCTGCTGTCCTACACGCTGTCTGACGGATCCCAGAACCCGGGGAGGGGGGAAGGGGGCGGGGATTATAGGGCTTCAAGGAGATGGGTGAGGTGTGGGATGGGAGAGGCCGGATTTGTAGGACTGGCCGATTTCTGTGGTGTATGTCCTCTCACGGCCTAACAACTGGTGTAGAAAACTCCCGAACACCCGACCGCTGAAAATTGCGTGTCAACGATGAAGAGTGCGCCTGGTGTCTGTGACCAATGTCTGGGCCGGGCTGGCGCATCCCTGTCTGGTCGTTGCCTCTCTCTGCCTCATTTCCCACGCTCCTTTGGGGTGGCCTCCTCCACCACGCCTCCGATGCTCTGATGCCCCTCGGTGTGTCCCACGCAGTAGGTGCTTAGTAGACATTACCTGAGGGAACGGACCTGGCCTTCCGGGCCCAGCTCCCACTGCACGGACAGCTCACGCCACACGCTTCAGCCGGGCACAGGGACCCCGCGAGCCTCTGGGCTCGAAGTCACCGTTTTAGCGGGTCCGGGGTCCGGGCGCCGGTCGCAGAAGCTGTTCCAGTGCACGACGGGTGGGCACGGGCCAGACGGGCAGAGGGCCCGTCCTCAGACGCCCCGAAGCTCAGGTCCTGTGACGTGGCCCCAGAGAAGGCCGCCAGGCCGCGGGGCGGCCAGAAGCGAGCAGAGGTGGAGGGTGGCTCTTGGCACTGACCTTCTGCGCAGAGCCAGTCTGGGGCAGGTTGACAAACGGGGCCAGGTGCCGAGAGGGCCGCCGCAGCTGTGCACCGGGAGTTTTTCCTCGTGCACCATGTGGAAGGCATTGGGAGCCGGACGCTGGAATTTTTAAGGCCCTCCTCCCTCCCTCTGACACACCACGGCCAGAAGCCTCTTAGAAGAGGAAAAGAGCGACGCGGATGTGGTCGTCTCTTACTTAACTGCTGTCTAGTGATATCCACCCCTCCCCCCTCCCCAGTGCTTACCATACTGTTCACCCCACGTCCGACTGCTCTCCGAGACTCATCCAACTATCTGGAGCCTTCAGGCCTGTCCCTCCACCCTGCCGCCTCTCAGTCGGGCCCCCCGAGGCCTCCTCAGATCGGGCCACCGTCTCTCTGGGGTCTTCCCGCCTCCGTTCTTGCACTCCTCGGAGTCGCCCTTTATCCTCTGGGGCACTTTCTAGAAGGAGAATCTGCCCCTCGCCTGGAGGAAAACGTCCACTGTCTTCAGGGTGGAGGCCTTATTTCTTTGCGAGGCCTCTGGGCCCCGCTGGGATCTGGCCCAGGAATGTGCTTCTGGTTTCCTCTCCCGCACATCCTGAGCTCCAGGCCCACCGCCTGCCCTGGGCTTCTACGCACCTGCCCTGCTTGTCTTGCCCCGGCTGCCCCGGCCTCCTCGTTCCCTCGGCCGGCTGTTGCCTGGCCCCGTGGTCTCAGTTCCCGTTTATCTCTTTGCCTAAACTCATCCTCTGGGGCCTCCCCCTGCCCTGAGTTCCTCTGCGCTCCCTCACACGTGCCCGCTTCAGCACCCCGGGGAGAAATGGTGACAGCTCCTTGTGACCCATGTACCCCGTTCCCTCTGACGCCAGTGACTTATCAAAACGCCCAACCTGCGGCAGGCACACACAAAAGATGCTTTGAAAGTGGATTTGCTCTGGGGCACCTGGGTGGTGCGGTTGGTTGAGCGTCCGACTTCGGCTTAGGTCGTGACCTCATGGTTTGTGAGTTCGAGCCCCATGTGGGGCTCTCTGCTGTCAGCGTGGAGCCCTCTTCGGATCCTCTGTGCCCCCCTCCTCTCTGCCCCTGCCCCGCTCGCACTCTCCCTCTCTCAAAAATAAACAATAGGCATTAAAAACCAAAACGGAACAGAGTGGATTTACTTAAATGGATCATTCACCTCTTGCATGGTCGCGCTAATTATGGCAAATCAGAATTCAGGCTCCACAGCTCCCCTGAGGGATCGCTGGGTTGAGGGAAGGTGAGGGGCAGAGACACGACACACGAAGCAAGCAGCGGGTAGCGTAGTGTGACAAAATCACAAAGAATAATTGTGCTCACATATGAGCACATACGGCATTGGATTACGGGCCCTGGAGGACAGAGAACACTCACACCTAATTTGCCTCGCATACCGCCCCGCACAGCGCCACGGACAGAAAAGAGCTTGAAACACACCCAACGGCTCAGGGAGCTAGCGTGTGTCCGGTTTAACCCTGGCACCGAGCCTACTGCTCTGGCCATAATGCATCAGCCTCCATGGGCAACCTGATTTCAATACGGGGACGTTATTTTGCACAAACATCAACCAGGGAAGTAAACATCTGTGGTGTTGTGTAACCGGCTCATCTGGCCCCCAGCAGAAAGTGGGTCATTGAAATGTGGGTAGGAAACCGCCTAGGTGATGCCTTTGCTTGGGAAAAGACATGATTTAAGTCCTCTCTGTCGTTCTGATACCGGAGGCCATGGCACCATGACGTGGATGGCAATGTTAAAAGGACGAGACAGAAGCCTTCTGGAAGACCTTGGCCCTTTGTCTGATGTGTCGGTTTTGATTTTTATGATTGATGATGCCGTGAGTCAACACCACAGCAACACCCACAGCAGCCCGTGTGGACGCTGTGCCGGGCGGCTGTTCGACTTCCGTTCTATATACTTTTCTCAAACCGACCCATGTGATTTTCGATAACAAACAAACCGACCCGAAGCCTTTGCCACTAACTCCGAGTTTCTTGATCACAGTTGGCAACTTTCTGTTTGTTTCACCCGGTGATGTGCTAACTGGATTCTACTGAGTTTGGGGAGAAGGGAGTCAAAAGCAACATCGTTATTTCATCTTAAGGTGTGTGAGTAAATCATACTCCGTTTCGTGGGACATTGAATACAACTCTTCAGTAAACAGCAGTTTTAAGTAGGCTACTGAGAGTGAAATGAACGCATCCTCTAAAACTCAGCCATTCGTCTGCAGTCCTCAAGGAGGTACATTCGTGCTTTGGTTTGTCAAGAGCAGTGTCTTCCAAAACACACTTCGTAGCCTCGAGATCGTTTTGACTTGATTCATTGATAAGAGGGGAAAGCGTTGGTTCATAAATTTTTAGGTTTCCAGTTACAGAGTCACATGGAAGAAGAGTGCTAACAGCCAAAGGTGCAAAGCCAAGTTCCATCAGGTACACGTTTGTCAAAAACAACCATGGTAGAGATGCTATAGGAAAAATAAGCCACACGTATTAGACATTGATGATGTGACAAGAGCTCTCCATGTATTATCTCATTTAATCCTATCGGGTAGTTACTATTTTGTGCCCATTTTACAGACGAGGGAACTGAGGCTCATGTACATCGCCTGTGGTCACTTAGTAAGCGGCAGGGCCAGGAGTTGAATTAGCTGATTTGGCTCCAGAACTTGCAAAAACAGTCACTCCCTGAAAGTGCCACCATGTACACAAACGAATGTGGGTCCATTTTAGTCTATAAAATAGGCAGACTTACACACCAAGATCCGTATTCTAGGTGACTCACGTGCTGAAAAAGGCTTCTCCTTCTGGTTTCAATTCTAAGGTAAAAATAAGATGTCCTTTATTTGTTCTGTGGATTTTTTCTGACCCTGTCTCCGGGAAAGTAAACTGGGTGGAGAACTGGTGGGTTGATCGGAAATATGGAGCCCATGGCACTTGTGTATGTTCCAGAGAGAGTTCCTTGTGTTTCGCCTCCTGCCCATATCTCCCTCTCCCTCCCCTCCCCATCCCCCAAGATCAAACCCCAGCATTTCAGGGTGCTAGGTAGCTATGGTGGACTTGTGCCTTAACGGGATCTGTCTTCCAAGTTCCTAGATGCTCCACATTCCCAGCGCCATAAACTTACCTGGGAACAATTGTGGGTTGGATGGTGTTCCCCAGAAAGCTATGTCCCTAACTCCTAACTTCTGGTACCTATGGATGTGACTTGGTTGGAGATGGGGTCCTTGCAGATGTAATCAAGTTAAAATGAGATCACACTGGATTAGGGTGGGTGTGAGTGCTGACTGGTGTCCTTACAAGAAATTTGGACACAGATATCCAGGGGGAAAGCCCTCTGAAGACCCAGACGCACGGAGGAAAGAGGTCATGGGAAGACGGAGGCAGAGATTGGAAGAGCTTCTTCCCAGATGCTGGGAGAGAGGCCAGGCAGCGTCCTTCTCCAGCGCCTTTGGAGGGAGCATGGCCCTGCCAGCACACTGATTTCAGGTTTCTAGACTGCCGAACTGTGAGTCGGTAACTTTTTGCTGTGTTACGTCCCCCAGTTTGTGGTATTTTGTCAAGGCAGGCTGAGAAGACTAACCTACGAATCTTGTTAAAATACAGATTCCTGAGCGACCCCCTCCCGCCCCCGCCACGGGTGTCAATTTTGAGCCACGGGTGGGGCTCATGAAAGGGTTTTTTGTTATTTTTTTTTTTTAATAAAAATGCAGATGATGCTGAGGTGGTGATGTGGACTTATGGGGTCATAGAAAGCGGACCAGCCTTTCAGCATCAAGACTCCAGAGCGTTTTGCAAGTTTATTTAATAGAACAAAAAAGATGCTTATCACTGTAAATGATGAATAAAGAAAAAGACAAAAAGCCATGCTACTGGTTTTATAAGAGGAGGTGTAAAAGGAAAGTGAGACAGTGTTACAGATAAAGCCTTGCTATCTGCACACCTGTCTGGGCTCTGAGGCCGGCATTCAGGTTCACACCCTGTCTTATCTTTATTACCTTCTTTATCTTTAACATTCTCGAGTTGACCCGCTGGGGGGGGCGTTGTTTTGAACTGGGAGAGACAGAAATATCTTTACATAACTTCAAGCTTGCCTCTGGGCTTCTACTCCCTCGGTCCACTCTGTAGCCGGAAGGGTCTCTCTTAATCCAAGATCGATGTTGCCTGACTCTGCTTAACCCCCTTCCACAGACCATCCTCTTCAGGATCAAGGTCAAACGCTCTACCATGACATGGGGCTCTTTGCATCTGGAACCCTATTCATGCCTCCAGCCTGTATCCCCAGCTGCACCATGGGGTCATCTACCCTGTAGCTCGAAGACTCTTGTCTATCCTCCCTCCGCCCCTGGCCGTCTTGCTGGTTTACCCTCCTGGGTTCCCCGAAGTCACTTCCAATGGGAAAGCTTCCTAAACCTCCAAGGCTGGGTAGGGCGCCCCTCCTCGGTGCCTCCAAAGGATCCCAGTTCACCCTCCTTGTGGCATGTGTCACACTGGCTGGACGTTGCAGGCTTGCTTCTGGCACCCGCCCCGATCTGTATGTTATGGACTGATGGTGTCCTTTCCAAATTTCTAGGCTGAAATCCTAATGTCCAAGGTCTTAGGAGGTGGGGCCTTTTCGAGGTGCCTAGGTCATGAGGGGCTCCCATGGGTCTCCATTGATCCCTCTGCCACGTGAGGACACAGCAAGAAGCCTGCGGCCTGGAAGAGGGCCCTTACGTGAGCGTGCCAGCATCCTGGTCTCAGACTTCCAGCTTCCAGAACCGTGAGTTGTTTAAAGCTGCACAGCCTTTGGTGTTTTGTCGTAGCCGCCCGAGCAGATTGAGGCAAACCCTAACCCTGGATGTGACGCTGTTAAGAGATGGAGCTTCTTTAAGAGGCAGTTAGGTTTAGATGAGGTCGTGAGGATGGGCCCTCACGATGGCATCCGTGCTGGTGCCTTTTTAAGGCGAGAGAGACCAGAGCTTTCTTTCCCCGCCATGTGACTTTCTGCAAGCCTGGAAGAGGGCTCTGGCTAGAACCTGACCTCGCTGGTACCCGATCTCGGATGTCTGATCCTCTAGAAATGTGAGAAACAATGTCTTGCTCGAGCCATGCAGTCTGTGGTGGTTGTTCCAGGAGCCCAAGCTCGGACACCATGGCTTCTGCGAGGATAGGGAACATGTCCTACCCCAATGCCTGAGACATTGCCTGACACACGAGAGGTGCTCAGTGGGTATTTTTTGAGTTAATGGCAGCGACACATTCTCAGTTGTACACTGAGTCCTCACTCCTGGCTCCCCGAGGCCAATTTTCTGCTTGTCCTCTGCTCTTGTGGGTGGGCTTCTGAGCGATGTCGAGAAAGTCGCACAAGCTCACGTGATGACTGCATTCACCACCAGCCCCCACATCCTAACTTCTGTGCTTCTCAAATTGGTCTCATCCATCCCTCATGGGCATCGGTGCCCTTCCTGACTCAGCGGTGCTCATGCTGTATGCCCCATTCCATCCCCATCACTCTCACAGAGAGGCTGGCTGCCCCAGGGGCCTCCATCAGCTCTCCTCGCTTCTTGCTGTCTCTCCCCTCCACGTCCGACCTCTCTCCCATTCCCTTTCTTGTGTCCCCTGTGGTCCCTTCTGTCACCTGGCTTTAGCCATAATCTCTTTAACTTTGACCCTTTCCTTTCCACAGACTCCTCCCTCTCCACTGAAAACATGCTTCTCTCTGATCCCTCCTAAAACTTATTTCACACAGTGCTTTCTTCTCAGATTTCCTCAACATCCATCCATCCATCCATCCATCCATCCTTCTATCCTTCTATCCATCCATCCATCCATCCATCCATCCATCCATCCTTTGATCCATCCATCCATCCATCCATCCATCCATCCATCCATCCTTCTATCCATCCATCCATCCATCCATCCATCCATCCATCTATCCTTCTATCCATCCATCCATCCATCCATCCATCCATCCTTCTATCCATCCATCCATCCATCCTTTGATCCATCCATCCATCCATCCATCCATCCATCCATCCATCCAGTTTTCTATCCATCAACCAACATGATATTTCAAATACATAAATTAAGATCAGGTCACTCTACTGCTTAAAATCATACAGGAGCTTCCCAGGGCACTTATAAGAAAATCCAAATTCCTTTTTCCCCAGGCCTTGCAAGATGATGTTGGTATCACACCATCTGGTTCTTGCTTACTTCCCTGACCTTATCTCTTTCCATGCGTGCCTTTGCTCACAAGCTGCACTCACACTGGCCTTTGTTCTGTTCCTTTGACATCTTCTCTTTAGGAAATACACACTTTTCTACTTGCTTGGGAACTGCTCCCAGACTCTGCATGGCTTTCTTCTTCTCATTCAGACCCTGGCTCAAACACCACTTCCTCAGTGAGCCCTCCTTTGACCATGCAATCTAAATCAGCACCCAGAGTTCACCCAAGCACTCTCAATAGCCAACTGGATCTCTTTCTTTTCTAGTATTTATAGAAGGATAATATGACATTTTCTTTGTCATTAGTTTGTTTGAATGCGGCTTGTCTGTCCCCCAATGCTACCCTCATCACTAGAAAATAAGCTTTGTAAGAGTGAGGTCCTTGTCTGCCTTCTTCACCAACGTATCTTTGGGACCTGTGAAGTATCTAGCACACAGAGCAGTACATGCTGAATATTTGTTGAATGCATGCATTCACTCATTCAACAAATATTTATTGAGATCCTTCTGTGTATTATTTAAGTCTTGGATCTGTAGTGCCTAGGAGCTCACAGTCTAGTGGGTAGATACATACATGTGCAATTATAATAATGTTGTAAGTGCCACAGTGAAGGCATGCATGACTCTGTAACAGAAGCCTCAGGGAGCCAGGCTCCCATTCCACTTTGGGGGTGTCAGAGAGGGCTTCTGTGGATGGAGAAATGGTAAAAAGGCTCAGATCCTTGATTCTACTCCCTCTCCTGAGTCATGAGACCCAGCCCCGCCTCCTACCTCTGATGATTTCTGCCTCATTTCTGGGGCCCTTCCCTCACGTTGAAGGCAGACGTTTCTAAGGTCCTTTCTATGTGATGGCCGAACACTTCATTTTAGGGCCATTGCACACATTGTCAGAGATTCAGTCATCAGCTCTGTGTGAGGAATTCCAAATACGAATCTTTAACTGGCATTTCCCCACATAATTAGTCCAGTACCTGCAACAGCTTTTGAATTCTCTCTAGCCGGATAGACTCAGTATTTCTAAAACCGAACCGGTGTTCTCCTCCACCCCAAATCTGTTCTTTCTCTTTTGTTGCTAGTGCTTCTTCAAGCACCCAGGCTAGTGTCTTTGGAGTTAGTTAATATGGTTATTCCTTGATTCTCATGTCTCATATTCCATTAATTAAGAAGTTTTGGATTCTGCTTCCAAGATGTTCTCACATACGGTCCTTCCCATCTATTCTTGACTTTGGGCTTCCTTAACTATTCCTCATGATTACTGTATTAACTTCTTACTTTATTTTTTGACCTTTCTCTCTTCTCTAATCTATTCGTTACATTTGATCATAGTTATTTTCTGAAGGCAGACTGAAATATATATCCCTGTGCAAAAACCTTCCTTATGAGATCGTTATGCGATCACTTAACTTTGCCAACATATACTCTGTACTTTATTTATTTATTTATTTATTTATTTATAAATGTTTATTTACTTTTGAGACAGTGAGAGACAGAGTGTGAACAGGGGAGGGGCAGAGAGAGAGGGAGACACAGAATCTGAAGCAGGGTCCAGGCTCTGAGCTGTCAGCACAGAGCCCAACACGGGGCTCAAACCCATGGACCATGAGATCATGACCTGAGCCGAAGTCGGACGCTTAACCAACTGAGCCACCCAGGTGCCCCTCTGTACTTTAACATCATGCCCTTTCATTGGCCTAGACTCTCCCCTCTGTTGTTTACATATGCTAAAACTATATCTGTCTTCAAGATTCATTTCAAATATCATCTATTTGGTAAACCCTCACTGATCTTACTGGTTAAAGTTAGTCATTTCCTTCTCTGTGTGTCCTAAAACATTTTTTTTTTCTAATCACTTCTAGCATCTATCTTATTGTAGCCATATCATATTTATTTACATACATTTTTATATTCTTTACTTTATGTTAAGTCTCTTGAATGCAGGGACTGCATTTTTTTTTTTTTTTTCATTTGGCGTTTTCCTTTGGTGTTGGTCTGTCTGGGGCCTCTGAGAAGCAGAGGCTAAGATTAGTTTTACAAGAATTTGTTAGGAACAATACTTGTGAGGGATGGGAGGGGTCTGGGATAGAAATGGGATCTGATTCTCAGGTCAAGGAGAGAGGGAAAGAAGGTAGGCTGAGTGGAACCATCTTAGTCTGATGTGCAGTTCTGAGGGGGATGGGCGAGCCTATCTGGGATTCCGTCAGCTGAACTGGCCTATCAGAAGAGTCCCATGTCTCACAGGAGCAAGCCTGCTTTAATATCCCTGCTAACTCAGTCATTGGATGGGAGCAGCCCATGGAAAGTGTGACTTTGTTGTGAACGCAGTCGTGGATTTTGTAGTTAGGGCTCTTGGTCGATTATGCTGTCCACAGGGATCTGAGAGTCTCATTTGGGTGGCCTCCATACTCTCTGAAGCTTCATATTTTAAAGACTACTTCTCTTTGTTCTTGTTCCTATGGATCTTCTAGAGTATTTACCTGTTAAGGCCAAGGTCAAATATACCTCCTCAAGGAAGCCCTCTCTGGATACTTTAGCTCACCACATTCTCTTTTCAGAATTCCTATACCCAGTGTTTAACCTCTAATTGCTCTCTGATGGTATCTTGTACATTAATTAGGTCTTCCTAGCTCATGTATGAGTTCCTTGGGGACAGCATGTGGGTCTTATTTTTTTGTTTGTTTGTTTCTTTGTTTTTTATGTCTCCTACAATGTTTGCCATAATACTGTCCATATGTCACTCCATAATTTATATCCATTTATATCACTTCATAAATTCTTCTCAACTGGGGTACCTACCCCAGTAGGGTGAAATCACCCCCTCACATCTCAAGAATACTAATATTATCTTTTTTCTTGGGCTTTGTATCTTAGTTATTGGTTTTTAAAATTTACAATTAAAATTTTAAATTAAGAAATAGGTATAAGAGATAAAAATAGATCTTGGGCTATTAGGGTTACCCATTTCTTCTTGTGAGCTTTGGCAGATTGTGTCTTTCAAGGAATTTCTCCATATAATTTAAGTTGTTGAATTTATGGGCATACTGTTGTTTGTAACATTCTCTTAACATCATTTTAGTATCTGCTCGATCTGTAGTGATGTTATATCCTTCAGTCCCGATACTGGTGATTTGTGTCTTCTCCTTTTTGTTCCTGGTCACTCTGGTTAATGGTTTATTGATTTGGTTGTTCTTAAAAACCAGCTTGTGATCATTGATGATGGTTTTCTGTTTTTCATTTCATTGATGTCTGCTCTTATCTTTTTAATTTATTTTTCTTCCTATGTTGGGTCTAATTTGCTCTTCTTTTTTTTATCTTTTAAAATGCAGATTGAAGTCCTTGGTTTGAAAACCTTCTTCTTTTCTAAGATACGTATTTAGATGTATAAATTTGCCTCCCATGTTTTTATAAGTTGTGTCTTTATTTTCATTCAGTTCAGAATACACCCTAATTTCCTCCCCCTACTCCCAGGGGCTTAAAACACAAATTTATTATATACCCCTGGGCGTTAGAAATCCAAAACCAATCTCATTGGGCTGAGGTCAAGGTATCAACAGCACTAATTCCATCTGGAGACCCTAGGGGGTGCTATGTTTCCTAACCTTGTCCAGCTTTTAAACCGCCTGCATTCCTTGGCTTGCAGCCCCCTTCCATCTTCAAAAACAGCAGTGGCTGGTAGGGTCTTTCTCATATAGCACTATTCTCATTCTGCCTCTCATTCTGTCTCATAGAAAATGTACCATCTTAGCTATTTTTGAGCATACAGTTGACAGTGTTAAGTATATTCATTTTGTTATTGGGAAACAGACAGATCTCTAGGACTTCATCTTGCAGAACTGAAAGTCTGTATCTGTTACACAAATCTCCTTCCTCTCCCTCCCCTGATAATTAATATTCTACTTTCTGTTTCTATGAATTTGACTACTTTAAATACTTTGTATAAGTGAAAATATATAGCATTTGCCTTTTTGTGACTGACTGATTTCACCTAGCACCTGTCTTCAAGTTTTATTTATGTTGCAGTGTGCGACAGAATTTCCTTCCTTCCTCTAAAAGGTTAAATAATATTCCATTGTGTGTATATACCACATTTTGTTTACCCATTTATTCTTCCATTTATACATTTTGGTTGCTCCCACCTCTTGTCTATTGTGAATGTGCTGCCGTGAGCATGGGTGGGCAAGTGTGTCTTTGAAAATTTGCTTTAATTCTTTTGGATATGGACACAGAAGTGGGATTGCTGTATCATATAGTATTTTTTTTTAAGTTGAAGTGTTGTTGACACACAATGTTGCCTTAATTCCAGGTGTACCACATAGTGATTTGACAACTCTGTTATGCTCTGCTCATCACAAACGTAGCTACCATCTGTCACCAGACAACACAATTACAATACCATTGACTATATTCCCCGTGCTGTTCCTTTCATCCTTGTGGCTTATTTATTCCATAATTGGAAGCCTGTACCTTCTAGTCTCCATCACTCATCTCACCCGTCTCCCCATGGTCTCCCCTCTGGCACTCATCAGGTTGTTCTCTGTCTTTATGAATCTCTTTTTGTATGGTAGTCTTATTTTTAATATTTTGAAGAACTTCCACATTGTTTTCCATAGTAGTAGCAGCATTTTATAATCCTACCAATGGTATATAAGCGTTCCAATTTCTTTACATCCTTGCCAACACTCATTCTTTTCTTTTTCTTTTTCTTTTTTTAAATAGGAGCCATCTTTTTTTTTTTTTTTCAACGTTTATTTATTTTTGGGATAGAGAGAGACAGAGCATGAACGGGGGAGGGGCAGAGAGAGAGGGAGACACAGAATCGGAAACAGGCTCCAGGCTCTGAGCCATCAGCCCAGAGCCTGACGCGGGGCTCGAACTCACGGACGGCGAGATCGTGACCTGGCTGAAGTCGGACGCTTAACCGACTGCGCCACCCAGGCGCCCCTGGAGCCATCTTAATAGATGTGAAATGGTATCTCACTGTGGTTTTGATTTGCATTTTTCTTATCATTAATGATATTGAGCATCTTTTCACGTGCTTGCTGGCTTTCATATATCATCTTTAGAGAAATGTCTGTTCAAATTCTTTGTCATTTTTCGATCAGACTACTTGATTTTTTTGTTGTTGTTAAGTTGTAGGAGTTCTTTATATATTCTGGATATTAACCCTTTATCAGATACATGATTTGCAAATATATTCTCCCATTCTGTAGGTTGCCTTTTCACTCAGTAGATTGTTTCCTTTGATGTGCAAAAAGTTTTAAGATTGATGCAGCCCCATTTATCTCTTTTTGTTTTTGTTGCCTGTGCTTTTGGTGTCACAGCCAAGAAATCATTGCCAATTTAATTTCTCTTTTGATTTGTTCTTTGGTCCATGGGCCATTTAGTGGTTTGTTCATTTGTTTCAAAATACTTGGGAATTTTTTATATATCAGTTATTGATTTCTGCTTTAATTCAATATTAGACAGAGAATGTACTTTACATAGCTTGCATCCTTTTACATATATGGAGACTTGGTGTTTGGCCCAGAACATGATCAATTTGAGTAAATGTTCAGGTACACTTGGAAAGAATGTGCATTCTGCTGTTGTTGGGTAGAATGTCCAATAAAAATGAATTAGGTCAAGTCATTTGCTAGCATTGTTCAAATCTTCTGCATCTACATCCTTTTTAAAAAAATTTTATTTTTTTTTAATTTTTTTGTTTTTTTATATAGCTTTTTGTTAAATTGGCTAACGTACAGTGAGTAAAGTTTGCTCTTGGTTTTTGGGGTAGATTCCCTTGGTTCATTGCTTACCTACAATACCCAGTGCTCATTCCAACAACTGCTCTCCTCAATGCCCATCATCCATTTTCCCCTCTCTCCCACACCCCCATCCACCCTCAGTTTGTTCTCTGTATTTAAGAGTCTCTTATGGTTTGCTTCCCTCCCTCTCTGTTTGTGACTATTTTTTTTCCCACTTCCCTTCCCTCATGGTCTTCTGTTAAGTTTCTCAAGATCCACATATGAGTGAAAACATATGGTCTCTGTCTTTCTCTGACTGACTTATTTCACTAATCATAATACCTTCCAGTTCCATCCGTGGTGCTGCAAATGGCATGGTTTCATTCTTTCTCATTGCCAAGTAGTATTCCGTTGCATATATAAACCACATCTTCTTTATCCATTCATCAGTTGATGGACATTTAGGCTCTTTCCATAATTTGGCTATTGTTGAAAGTGCTGCTATAAACCTTGGGGTACATGTGACCCTACGAACAGCACTCCTATATCTTTTGGATAAATTCCTAGTAGTGCTATTGCTGGACTGTAGAGTATTTCTATTTTTAATTTTCTGAGGACCCTCCACACTGTTTTCTAGAGTGGCTACACCAGTTTGCATTCCCACCAACAGTGCAGGAGGGTTCCCATTTCTCCACATCCTTGCCAGCATCTGTTGTTTCCTGAGTTGTTCATTTTAGCCACTCAGACTGGTGTGAGGTTGTATCTCATTGTGGTTTTGATTTGTATTTCCCTGATGATGAGTGATGTTGAACATCTTTTCATGGCTGTTGGCCATCTGGATGACTTCTTTGGAAAAGTGTCTCTTCATGTCTTCTGCCCATTTCTTCACTGGATTATTTGTTTTTCAGGCATTGAGTTTGGTAAGTTCTTTAAGGATTTTGGATACTAACCCTTTATCCAATATGGCATTTGCAAATATCTTTTCCCATTCTGTCAGATGCCTTTTAGTTCTGTTGATTGTTTCCTTTGCAGTGAAGAAGATTTTTATCTTCTTCCAATAGTTCATTATTGCTTTTAATTCCCTTGCTTTTGGAGACGTGTCAAGCAAGAAATTGCTGCAGCTGAGGGCAAAGAAGTTGTTGCCTTCTTTCTCTTCTAGGGTTTTGATGGTTTCCTGTCTCTCATTTAGGTCTTTCATCCATTTTGAGTTTATTTTTTATGTATGGTGTGAGACAGTGGTCTAGTTTCATTCTTCTGTATGTTGCTGTCCAGTACTCCCAGCACCATTTGCTGACGAGACTGTCTTTTTTCCATTGGATACTCTTCCTTGTTTTGTCAAAGATTAGTTGGACATACATTTGTGGATCCAATTCTGGGTTCTCTATTCTATTCCACTGGTCTATGTGTTGGCTTTTGTGCCAATACCATACGTCTTGATGATTACAGCTTTGTAGGAGAGGCTAATGTCTGGGATTGTGATGCCTCCCGCCTTAGTTTTCTTTTTCAATATTATGTTGCCTATTCGGGGTCTTTTGTGGTTCCATACAAATTTTAGGATTGCTTGCTCTAGCTTTGGGAAGAATACTGGTGCAATTTTTATTGGATTGTATTGAATGTATAGATTGCTTTGGGTAGTATTGACATATTAACAATATTTCTTCTTCTGATTCATGAGCATGGAATGTTTTTCCATTTCTTTGTGTCTTCTTCCATTTCCTTCATAAGTTTTCTATCATTTTCAGCATACAGATCTTTTACATCTTTGTTTATGTTTATTCCTAGGTATTTTATGGTTCTTGGTGCAATTGTAAATGGGATCAGTTTCTTGATTTCCCTTTCTGTTGCTTCATTATTGGTGTATATTCTGTACATTGATTATATATCCTGCAGCTTTGCCTAATTCATGTATCAGTTCCAGCAGCCTTTTGATGGAGTCTTTTGGGTTTTCCATGTAGAGTAACATGTCATCTGCAAAAAGTGAAAGTTTGATTTCTTCTTTGCCAATTTTGATGCCTTTGATTTCATTTTGTTGTCTGATTGCTGTTGCTAGTACTTCTAACACTATGTTAAACAACAGTGGTGAGAGTGGATATCCCTGTCATGTTCTTGATCTCAGGGGGAAAGTTCTCAGTTTTTCCCCATTGAGGATGATATTAGCTGTGGGCTTTTCATAAATGGCTTTTATGATGTTTAAGTATATTCCTTCCATCCCAACTTTCTTGAGGGTTTTTATTAAGAAAGGATGCTGTATTTTGTCAAATGCCTTTTCTGCATCGATTGACAGAATCATATGGTTCTTATCCTTTCTTTTATTAATGTGGTGTGTCACATTGATAGATTTGTGAATATTGAACCAGCCGTGCAGACCAGGAATGAATCCCACTTGATTATGGTGAATAATTCTTTTTATATGTCGTTGAATTTGATTTGCTAGTATCTTGTTGAGAATTTTTGCATCCATGTTCATCAGGGATATTGGCCTGTAATTCTCCTTTTTTGTGGGGTCTCTGGTGTGGGAATCAAGGTAAGGCTGGCTTTATAGAATGAGTCCGGAAGTTTTCCTTCTGTTTCTACTTTTTGGAACAGCTTGAGAAGGATAGGTATTAACTCTGCTTTAAATGTTTGGTAGAATTCCCCTGGGAAGCCGTCTGGCCTAGGACTCTTATTTGTTGGGAGATTTTTGATAACTGATTCAATTTCTTCACTAGTTATGGGTCTGTTCAAATTTTCTATTTTTCCCCATTTGAGTTTGGTAGTGTGTGGGTGCCTAGGAGTTTGTCCATTTCTTTCAGATTGTCCAATTTGTTGGTGTATAATTTTTCATAGTATTCTCTGATGATTCCTTGTATTTCTGAGAGATTGGTTGTTATAAATCCATTTTGATTCATGATTTTATCTATTTGGGTGCTCTCTCTCTCTCTCTCTCTCTCTTTTGAGAAGTCTGGCTAGGGGTTTATCAATTTTGTTTATTTTTTCAAAAAACCATTTCTTAGTTTCAATGATCTGTTCTACTGTTTTTTTTTTTTTATTCTATGTTGTTTATTTCTGCTCTGATATTTATTATTTCTCTTCTTCTGCTGGCCTTGGGGTTTCTTTGTTGTTCTGCTTCTAGTTCCTTTAGGTGTGCTGTTACATTTTGTATTTGGGATTTTTCTTGTTTCTTGAGATATGCCTGGACTGCTCTCTTAAGAGTGACTTTGCTGCAGGGGCGCCTGGGTGGCTCAGTCGGTTAAGCATCCGACTTCAGCTCAGGTCACGATCTCACGGTCCATGAGTTCGAGCCCCGCGTCAGGCTCTGGGCTGATGGCTCGGAGCCTGGAGCCTGCTTCCGATTCTGTGTCTCCCTCTCTCTCTGCCCCTCCCCCGTTCATGCTCTGTCTCTCTCTGTCCCAAAAATAAATAAACGTTAAAAAAAAAAAAAAAAAAAGAGTGACGTGACTTTGCTGCATCCCAAAGGATTTGGACAATTGTGTTTTCATTTTCATTTGTTTCCATATATTTTTTAATTTCTTCTTTAATTGCCTGGTTGACCCCTTAATTCTTTAGTAGGATGTTCTTTAGCCTCCATCCATTTGGAGGTTTTCCAAACTTTATCCTGTGGTTAATTCAAGTTTCATAACATTGTGATCTGAAAATGTGCATGGTATGATCTCAATTCTTTCATATTTATTGAGGGCTATTTTGTGTCTCAGTATGTGATCTATCTTGGAGAATGTTCCATGTGTACTGGAGAAGAATGTGTATTCTGCTGCTTGAGTATAAAAAGTTCTGAATATATCTGTGAAGTCCATCTGGTCCAGTGTATCATTCAGGGCCATCGTTTCTTCATTGATTTTCTGTCTAGATGGTCTGTCCATTGTTGTAAGTGGAATATTAAAGTCCCCTGCAATAACCACATTCTTGCCAATAAGATTGCTTATATTTGTGATTGTTTTATTATTTTGGTGCTTCTGATTTGGTGCATAAACATTTATAATTGTTAGCTCTTCTTGATGCATAGACCCCGTAATTATGATATAATGTTCTTCTTCATCTCTTGTTGCAGCCTTTAGTTTAAAATCTAGTTCGTCTGATATAAGTATGGCTATTCCAGCTTTCTTTTGACTTCCAGTAGCATGATAGATGGTTTTCCATCTCCTCATTTTCAATGTGAAGGTATCCTCAGGTCTAAAATGGGTCTCTTGTAGACAGCAAATAGATGGGTCTTGTTTTTTTTTGTTTTTTAATTTGTATATCCATTCTGATACCCTATGTCTTGTGATTGGAGCATTTAGTTCATTTATCTTCAGTGTTATTATTGAAAGATATTGTGTTATCTGTAGGTTTCATGCTTGTAGTGATGTCTCTGGTCCTTTGTGGCCTTTGCAACATTTCACTCACAGGGTCCCCCTTAGGATCTCTTGTAGGGCTAGTTTAGTGGTGATGAATTCCTTCAGTTTTTGTTTGTCTGGGAAAACTTTTATCTCTCCTTCTATTCTGAATGACAGACTTGCTGGATGAAGGCTTCTTGGCTGCATATTTTTCCTATTCAGCACATTGAAAATTTCCTGCCACTCCTTTCTGGCCTGCCAAGTTTCAGTAGATAGGTCTGCTACTACCCTTATGTGTCTACCTTGTAGGTTAAGGCCCGTTTGTCCTTAGCGGCTTTCAGAATTCTATTTATCTTTGTATTTTGCCAGTTTCACTATGATATGTTGTGCAGAAGATCGATTCAAGTTACGTCTGAAGGGACTTCTCTGTGCTTCCTGGATCCCAATGTCTGTTTTCTTCCCCAGACTGGGGAAGTTCTCAGCTATGATTTGTTCAAGTACGCCTTCAGCCCCTTTTCCTTGCTTTTCTTCTGGAACTCCTATGATACAGATATTGTTCCATTTCATTGAATCACTTAGTTCTCTAATTCTCCCCTTGTGGTCCAGAATTTTTTTTAATCTCTGTGTTTTCTGGCTTCATCTTTTTCCATAATTTTATCTTCTATTTCACCTATTCTCTCCTCTGCCTCTCCAATCCCCACGATAACCACCTCTAGTTTATTTTGCACCTCATTTGCAACATTTTTAAATTCATCGTGACTATTTTTTAGTTCATTGATCTCTGCAGCAATAGATTCTCTGCTGTTTTCTTTCTTTCTTTCTTTCATGCTTGTTTATTTATTTATTTATTTATTTATTTATTTATTTATTAAAAAATTTTTTTTAACGTTTATTTATTTTTGAGACAGAGAGAGTCAGAGCATGAACAGGGGAGGGTCAGAGAGAGGGAGACACAGAATCTGAAACAGGCTCCAGGCTCCGAGCTGTCAGCACAGAGTCCGACGCGGGGCACGAACTCACAAACCGCGAACTCACAAACTCATGAACTCACAAATCATGACCTGAGCCAAAGTCGGCCGCTTAACCGACTGAGCCACCCAGGCACCCCTATGTTTTATTTTTGATATAGGGAGAGAGAGAGTGTGTGAGTGGGGGAGGGACACAGAGACAGAGGGAGACACAGAATCCGAAGCAGGCTCCAGGCTCTGAGCTGTCAGCACAGAGCCCAACGTGGGGCTCAAACTAACAGATTGAGGGATCATGACCTGAGCTGAAGTTGGACGCCCAACGAACTGAGCCACCCAGGTGTCCCTCTATGCTTTTCTTCAAGCCCAGTGATTAATCTTATGACTATTATTCTAAATTCTTGTTCAGTTATGTTGTTTATATCTGTTTTGATCAATTCTTTAGCTGTCATTTATTCCTGGGATATCTTTTGAGAGAATTCTTCCACTTTATCATTCTGGCTAGTTTTCTGTCCCTTATGTGTTTTAAAAGCTTGTTATGTCCCCTTCTCCTGTGAGCACTAGTATATTAAAGAGGGGTCATACACTGTCCAGGGCCTGGCCCTTCAACAGGTGTTTTTTGGAAAGTGTTACTTGCTTTCTGTTGTGACTTTGCTTACTTTATCTCCCTACTGTAGTGATGTTTTGGACCTCCACCAGGTGTGCTTTGATTTGTTCATTGAAGTAGCCTTGGAAGAGAAAATAAACAAAGAAAAAACAAACAACAAATAAAAACAAACAAACAAAAGAAAAACAAAAACCAGAAACACCAGCTACAAGTAAACAACAGGGTGGAAGCAGAGCTTATGGAAGAGGCCTTATCCCATCCAAGGATTGAAATGGGGCAGAGAAAAAGAAAAGAAAAGAAAATGACCAGACATGGAATCTAGAAGACTTAGTCCAGAGAAAGAGAGAGAGAGCAAAATAAAGAAGGAGGTGTAGAACTTATATCAAGAGAATGGGTCAAACATGTCTGCTTAAACAAACCAACAACCAGAATAACCAGCCCAGAGGATGGAAGAGGTAAGAAGGAGAAAAGGAAGAAAAAATATATATATCATAAGAATTGTCTGAGAATTACATCAGGCAGTGCAAAACCCCTGGGTGCCTTGGAAGTGGTGGCAGCACTGGTCTGGAGGAGGGGCTGTCCGGTTCGTCACTGTGAATCCCACTGCAGTAGATCCGCAGTTAGCAGGCATGGAAGGGCATGGTTTGGTGTGGGTGGGTCCCACCTCCCCTGTGGGCCCGCTGTCCATTCCCTGAGGTCTCACCTTGGTGGTGATGGGGAGGAAAATGGCAACACCCCAGTCTCTCCTCCCCGGACCTGGTGTCCCAAACCACCCTATTCAGGCTGTCCTCACTGTGCTATGGGCATGAACGAGGCGGTTTGTCCCGTTCCACTGACTCCCTCACTTCCCTGGTGCTCCGCTGGGATTCACACCCTGATATCTTTAAGGGTCCTGCTCCATCCACCTCAGTTTCCAGGGTGTGCTGCTCCTTTGAGCAGATATATACCTTCTTCCCACAGCACTCCAGGGAGGTGATCTCTTTCTCCCACTGCAGACTGCACCCCTGACCTACCACTGAGCCTGGGGATGGCTCCCCTCCTCCCCAGGTGCACGATCCGGGCAGCTGGCCCCAGTTTGGAGAACACCTGGCAGTTAGACATTGGATCTTTGTCTGTCCAGGTCTGTGGTTTTTCTCTTGTCCAAATACAGTCCTACGCTTCCCCAGCCTCTTTTTCTCTTCCCTTTGTCTCTCCGCAGAAGGGGATCCTTTCCCTCGGTTCATTTTATCTCTCCCAGTTTGCAATCAGGCACCTATGGCCCATCAGGTTGTCCCGGTGGGTCCCTGGAGGCATCTCTGCCACTTTGCCACCCAGACTCTTGGAGTTCAAAGTCCTTTGCCCTCCCCCGCTCCCCCATCTATATCCTTATTGATTTTCTGCTTACTTGTTCTATCAGTTATTGAGAGGAGGATGCTGAATCTGCAAATGTAAATGTGGGCTTGTCTATTTCTCCTTGCAGTTCTGTCATTTTTATTCATGTATTCTGGAGCTTTTCTTAGGTACGTAAACATTTTGGATTTTTATCTTCTCCTGATGAATTGAACCTTTTGTTACTATGAAATGGCCTTTACTTTTGGTAATATTCATTGCTCTGAAATCTACTCTGTCTGATACTAATATAGTCAATTCAACTTTTGATTAGTAGGAGCTTATTATGCCTTTTTTTCATCTTTTTACTTTTAACCGACTTGTGTCTTTATATTTAAAATGTGTTTCTTGTAGGCAACACATAGTTGAATCTTGCTTTTTTTATTTTTTAAATTCAATCTCTGCCTTTTAAATAAGGCATTTAAAATGCTTATATTTAATGTGATTATTGGTATGGCCTTGTTTAAATCTACTATCCAGCTATTTGTTTTCTATTTGTCCCGTCTGTTTTTTATTTCTTTTTCCCTTTTTGTATGGCCTCTTTTGGATTAACTGATTTTTAAAATTCTGTTTACCCCCTCTGTTGGCTTACGAGCTGTAAGTTTTGTTTATTAGTTTGTGGTTGGTTTGGGATACATAGTCTACTTTCAAGTAATATACCATGTTGTGCGTAGGATAAGAACTTTATAACAATATATGTCCATTCTTCTCTTTTTGGTCTTTGTGTTATTGTTGTCATACATTTTACTTATGTTATCAGCTCCATAGTGCATTGTCATTATTTTTGTTTTGACCAGTTAGTTTTTAAAGAGATGTTAAAAATGAGAAAAAAATATCTTGTATTTCTCATATTTTATTTTTGGTGCTCTTAATTTTTTTTGTTTAGGTTCATATTTCCATCTTGTACCATTTTCCTTTTGACTGAAGGACTTAAAATGTTTTTTACAGTGCAAGTCTGCTGGTGATGACTTATTTCAGCTTTTGTATATTTGAAAAATACTTTATTTCTCTTAATTTTTGGAACTTCTTTTTGTTTGCTATAGAATTCCAGGTTGGTGGTCTTCTTTTCTCATATTTTCACTTTCAGAGGTTTGATGTGGATCTTTAAAAAAAAAATCTCCCATGTTGCTATTTAACATACAAATCTTTTAGTTTCCTGAACATATAGAATACAGCTAAGTCACTGTTTTAATGTCTGTACTAATCTGAACACCTCTAAGTTTGTTTCTACTGATCATTTTCTAACCATGGGTTCTTGGCATGCCTGGTAATTTTTGATTAGATATCGGGCATTGTAAGTTTTATCCATTGGTATGATCGATATAGTTGTATTTCTATAAATATTCTAGAGATTCATTCTGGCTATGGAACAATTATGTAGAAGTGTCTTGATGTTTTTACGGCTTGCTTTAAAAGTTTTTAAAGCATGACTAGAGCCATCCTTCAATATAGGGTTAGTTTTTGCCCTCTGCTGAGGAAATGCTCCACTGAGTACATGACCTGATAATTCATGAATTATGAGGTTTTCCATTCTGGCTAATGGGAACACGAATTATTTATGTGTCTGTGTAAGCCCCAGGGATGGTTCTCTCTGCTCCTTTTGGGTAGTTATTTCCTTAGTCATGGTAGTTGCTCACATGCATGTTATTTTTTTTTAATGTTTATTTATTTATTTATTTTTGAGAGAGAGAGAGAGAGAACACAAGCAGGGAAGAGGCAGAGGAAGAGGGAGAGACAGAATCCTAAGCAGGCTCCATGACCAGTGCAGAGCCCAATGTGGGGCTTGATCCCACCACCATGAGATCATAACTTGAGCTGAAATCAAGAGTTGGTTGCTTAACCAACTGAGTCACCAGGTGCCCCTCCTCATATGCATGTTCTTGTCAGAACTTAGCTGAACGAAGAAGGCTCCAGGGATTTCCCTCTGTTCAGCCCTCTCCTCTCCAGTACTTTGCTTGGCAAGCTCTAGCTGCCTTGGTTTTCCTGGTCTTATAGCTCCATTTCCTCAGCTCAGGGAGACTTCATCGTGCCGCCTGCATTCCTTATCAGTGCATTGTGGCCTCGAAACCCTCTTGAGACAGTAAGCTTGCCTCATATTTCCTCTTTCAGGAATCACTGACTTGTGCTGTCTGATGTTTAATTTGTGAAAACTCTTTTTCATTTATTTTGTTTAGTTTTTAGTAGTTTCTGGTGGGAGGGTTAACCTGATCCTTGTTAGTCTATTTTTGCTAGTAATGGGATTTTTATTACCATATATTATTATTATTATGATTATTATTTTATTTTTATTTTTATTTCAGCTTTTTTGACATATACTTGACATAAAGAATTGTAAGATATTTGAAGTGTATGCCATAGTGGTTAATATACATATATACATTGTGAAAGGATTTCCCTCCTTTTGTGAGAATATGTTAGCTCTACTCTTGTAGTAAATTTCAATTTTACAATACAGTGTTATCAACTAAACTCACCATGTTTACATTAGGTCCTCAGACCTTATCTTATAGATGAAAGTTTGTATACTTTTACCACTCTCCTTATTTCCTCTACCCCCCAAACCCTGGCAGACATTTTTCTACTTTCTATTTCTATGGATTTGACTTTTGTTTTATTTATTTTTTTATTATTTTTTTAAAAACTTTTTTTTAATGTTTTTATTTATTTTTGAGAGAGAGAGAGACAGAATATGAGTGGGGGAGGGGCAGAGAGAGAGGGAGGCACAGAATCTGAAGCAGGCTCCAGGCTCTGAGCTGTCAGCACAGAGCCCAACGCAGGGCTCGAACTCATGAACCGTGAGATCATGACCTGAGCTGAAATTGGACGCTCAACTGACTGAGCCACCCAGGCGCCCCTTGACTTTTGTTTTAGATTCCACCTATGAGTGATACCATGCAACATTTGTCTTTCTTTGGCTTATTTTTCCTGGGATACTGCTCTCAAGGGACATTACTTAGGATAATGAGCTCAAGGATAAAGGCAAGATTTCTTTTTTTCCCCTCATGGCTGAAAGGTATTCCACTGTGTGTAGATGCCACATCTTTATCCACGCATCCATCAATTGATAGGCATTTAGGCTGTTCAATCTCTTGGCTATTATGAATAATGCTTCAGTGAATGTGGGAGTGAAGATATCTGTTCAATATCCTGTTTTGATTTCCTTTGGATATAAACCCAGACGTGGGACTGCTGGATCATACGGTAGTCCTAGTTTTAATTTTTTTTGAGAAACCACCATGCTGTTCTTCAGAGTGGCTGCATCAGTTTGCATTTCCACCAATGCAAAAGAGATGCTCTTTCTCCGCATCCTTGCCAACACTTGTTATCTCTTTGTGATGATAGCCATGCTAACAGGTGTGAGGTGATATCTCATGGCTCTGATACACACTGATGATTAGTGATGCTGAGCCCCTTTTCTATTGTGTTTTTAGTTTTTTATTTCACTGGTAGATGCTATTCACTTTGCTGTTTTTTTTCTTCTGCTAACTTCAGGCTTTGTTCTGTTTCTATTCCTTGAGTTGTAAAGTTAGAGATCTTGTTTGAGATCTTTCTTTTTTTTTTTTTTTTTTCAATATATGAAATTTATTGTCAATTGGTTTCCATACAACACCCAGTGCTCATCCCAAAAGGTGCCCTCCTCAATACCCATCACCCACCTTCCCCTCCCTCCCATCCCCCATCAACCCTCAATTTGTTCTCAGTTTTTAAGATTGAGATCTTTCTTAATGTAAATATTTATCACTATGAACCTTCCTCTTAGAACTGCTTTTGCTGCATCCAGTAAGTTTTGGAAGATTTTATTTCCATTTCCATTTGTCCCAAGAAATTTTTAAATTTCTTTTTTGATTCCTTCTTTGATCCATTGGCTGTTCAGTTGTTGTTTAATCTCCACATATTTGTGTTTTCTTCTTGTATTTGATGTCCAGTTTCATACTGTTGTGGTCAGAAAAGATGCTTAATATGATTTCAGTCTTCTTAAACTTATTAAGACCTGTCTTGTGGCCTAACATAAGATCTATTGTGGAGAATGTTCCATGTGCATTTGAGAAGAGTGTGTATTCTGCTGCTTTGGGATGGAATGTTCTGTGTATGTCTGCTAGGTCCATTTGGTCAAACATGCCAGTTAAGTCCAATGTTTTCTTGTTGATTTTCTGTCTGGATGATGTATCCATTGATGAAAGTGGAGTATTGCAGTCTCCTACTATTACTGTATAGCTATCTTTTTCCCTTTAGGTCTGTTAATATTTGCTTTATGTATTTTGGTGCTTTTAAGTTACTAATGCTATATTTTCTTGTTAGATTGGTCCCTTTATCATTATAATGACCTTCTTTGTCTCTTATTATAGTCATTGTCTTTATTTATTTTTAATTTACTTAAGTTTAATTTAAACAGCATATAGTGCAATAATGTTTTCAGGAGTAGATTCCAGTGATTCATCCCCTATGTATAACACCCAGTGCTCATCCTAACAAGTGTCTTCCTTAATGCCCCTTACCCATTTAGCCCATCCTCTCACCCACTGACCCTCCAGCAACCCTCACTTTGTTCTCTGTATTTGAGTCTCTTATATTTTGTCCCCTTCCATGTTTTTATATTCTTTTTGCTTTCCTTCCTTTATGTTCATCTGTTTTGTATCTTAAATTCCTCATATGAGTGAAGCCATATGATATTTGTCTTTCTCTGACTGACTTATTTTGCTTAGCATAATACCCTCCAGTTCCATCTATGTTGTTGCAAATGGCAAGATTTCATTCTTTTTGATTGCCGAGTAAGACTCCATTGTATATATATATATATATATATATATATATATATATATACACACCACATCTCTTTATCCATGCATCTGTCAATGGACATTTGGGCTGTTTCCATACTCTGGCTATTGTGGATAGTGCTGCTATAAACATTGGGGTGCGTGTGCCCCATTGAAACAGCACACCTGTATCCCTTGGATATATACCTAGTCATGCAATTGCTGGGTTGTAGTGTAGTTCTATTTTTAACTTTTTGAGGAACCTCCATACTGTTTTCCAGAGTGGCTGCACCAGCTTGCATCCCCAGCAACAGTGCAAAAGAGATCCTCTTTCTCCGCATCCTTGCCAACATCTGTTGTTGCCTGAGTTGTTAATGTTAGCCATTCTGACAGGTGTGAGGTGGTATCTCATCGTGGTTTTTATTTGTATTTCCCTGATGATGAGTGATGGTGAGCATTTTTTCACCTTTATACTCTTTGTCTTAAAATCTATTTTATCTAATACAAGTTTAGCTATTCCTACTTTATTTTGGTTTCCATTTGTATAGAATGTTTTTCCATCCTTTTACTTTCAGTCTCTGTGCACCCTTAAAGCTGAGGTGAAAAGAAAGCTGAAGTAAGTCTCTCATAGGCAGCATATAGTTGAGTCTTCTAACTGCACAATTGACACCACACTTACAGATTCCCTCAGGGCAAACAAGAAACTCTGCCTTTGACCATAGACGATTTCAGGTTTCCTTGGGTGCTACTAAAACACACACAGCTCTGTGAGGTTGATACTGACTGATTTTTCCAGTTGAGCTCCAGAGGCTGTTGGCAATATACCATGAATAAGTACCTCCCCGATACACTTGAGTCCTCTTGTTTCCTGGGTCCCTGAAAGCAAGGAACTGGTGCCTCTGTACATCCCATCACTCTGAGAAGTGGAGTCAACATTGATCTT
Organism: Leopardus geoffroyi; assembly: GCF_018350155.1. NCBI lineage: Eukaryota > Metazoa > Chordata > Mammalia > Carnivora > Felidae > Leopardus > Leopardus geoffroyi. Next base: position 2,550,675 of record NC_059326.1, read on the forward strand.
CTCTTGATATGCCCTGCGATGTCACATCTGTCCTCTCACTTGAAATGCCTTCCCTATAGGCCTATTTTTCATCACTGAGTAGTCATTTGTTTATGTCATGAAAGCTTATTGTGTCTGTCCACTGTGTATTATGTCATCTTAAGATGGGATGGAAACATCTTGGGCCATGCTTCTGAAATCTCATGTACCTCTTTTAAAGCCAGCCTCTAGCTTCCTAATAGCTGCATTTGAGACACAGTGAATTATGGCAGAGACAGCACAAGAATATGGGCTAAGAAAGCTGGATTCTAATTCTTGGTGCACTGTTAATATTCTGTGTGAGTCTCAGAAGTTATTTAGCTTTTCTGGGCTTCTAATTTTTCATTTGAAGTGAAAATTAACAATAAGAAGTATTGATAGCTTTCATTTATTGAATGTTTACTCTGTGCCAAACTCTGTATTAAGTGTTTTACATGTGTTTTGTTCTTTTGATCTTTAGAGGAACACTTTTTGAAGATTGTTTGTATTTCCATTATATGGCTGAAGAAATTGAAGCTCAGTGAGTTAACAATAAGCTTAGCTAATAAGTGAGAGATCTGGGATCAAAACTCAGGTTATCCACTAAGTGATATAAATAGGTTACCTCTAAGTTTCTTTCATTTTATAACTATTCCACCAACAGACCAGATTGTAGAAGATCTATGGCAATTTACGAGCTCGTGTGGTTTCTAGTGCTTGAGCTTCAGGGTTACATAAGTATAAGAACCAAACTCAAAATCAGTGCTATTTATTGGGGTCCTAAAATGTGTTCGGCACCTTCAGTTCCTGGTTTTCAGACAATGTCTCTTATTACCAGTCTCCGTTTCTTCTGGAGTTCCAGTTAGATGTTTTTTGGACATTTTCATTTTATCCACCACATATTTTTACCTCTTAAAAAGAGATGCTACATTCTGTGCAGTATCCTCAGGTTTATCTTCAGTTTACTAATTCTTCCTTCGGCTTTGTCTAATAGTCTGTTAAAACTCATCCACTGAGTTGTTTTCATTTCATCAGCTATAGTTTTTATTACTAGAAGCTCTATTTGTTTTTTAAGCCTGCCTATTCCTTTTTAAAATAGCATCTTATTCATTTTGTATATTTTTTATTATTTTTGTCCTAAATCTTAAAAAATTTTATTTTTTAGTGTCTATGCAGTTGTTTCATGGTCAGAATTTGTTAACAATCGAATCCTGCTGTGTATTTTGTCTGCTGAGTCTTACTGATGGTGGTTTCTTTCTCCATGTGCTATACTCAGGTTTGTGAATCATGTCCCTTTAGAGGGCTTCTGTATTGGTTTTCTAGGTGACCCAAGGTTTCATCTTGGATAGTATGATTTCTTCAAACTTGTGTGAGATCTGGCCTGAGGTTTTGAATTCCCAGGGGAGCTTTTTTTTATTTTAACCCAATCAGAAATAGAATGGCTTTCTCTTTTTCTGCCTATACTGGAGGTGAATTTTTTTTTCCTAATTCATTGTTTTCCTGAGTTATCTTGGAGAGTTGTGTCTTTATATGGGACTTGCAGTTTCACCTCTTGGCTCCTCTGGCTAACTCCAATTTCTGCCCTCCCTGTGTTGTCACAGTGTGGGCTCACAAACTTTGCACTCTGGTTTTTGGTTTCTTCTTTATATCTGGCTTCTGGAAAGTTCCCCATTTTTGAGAACCCAACTGGGTATGTATGTATGTATGTATGTATGTATTTTTTAATATATAATTTATTGTCAAATTGGTTTCCATACAACACCCAGTGCTCATCCCAACAGGTGCCCTCCTCAATCCCCATCACCCATTTTCCCCTTCCTCCCACCCCCATCAACCCTCAGTTTATTCTCAGTTTTTAAGAGTCTCTTATGGTTTGGTTCCCTCCCTCTCTAACCTTTTTTTTCCCTTCCCCTCCCCCATGGTCTTCTGTGAAGTTTCTCAGGATCCACATAAGAGTGAAAACATATGGTATCTGTCTTTCCCTGTATGACTTATTTCACCTAGCATAACGCTACCCAGTTCCATCCACGTGGCTACAAAAGGCCAGATTTCATTCCTTCTCATTGCCAAGTAGTATACCGTTATGTATATAAACCACAATTTCTTTATCCATTCATCAGTTGATGGACATTTAGGCTCTTTCCATAATTTGGCTGTTGTTGAAAGTGCTTCTATAAACATTGAGGTACAAGTGCCCCTATGTATCAGCACTCCTGGATCCCTTGGGTCAATTCCTAGCAGTGCTATTGCTGGGTCATAGGGTAGGTCTATTTTTAATTGTTTAAGGAGCCTCCACACTGTTTTCCAGAGCAGCTGCACCAGTTCGCATTCCCACCAACCCAGCTAGGCATTTACAAGGAATGCGATATTTTGTTTGGTGTTTCACATTGTATTACAGTGGGAGTTTTCAGGCTACTAAATCCTTAATATTGCTGGAAGTGACAGTTCTGTATTAATTAGCTATAAATACCATAATAGTTTCTCTAGGCCAGCATGGTTATCTCCAGTTTGCAAATAATTACGTGCTCAGGAGGGATTTAATTCCTCGCCCAGAATCACACAGTGGGCATGGGAAGCACACCTGTCTTACTTCCGCCAGTGCTCTTACTAGTACCTGCCGGCCAGGAGCTTGAGACAAGGAGTGAGCCCCGAGCGGGACGAGAGTGGCCAAAACGAGGAAGGGGGTCTTGTCTATGGCATCCACTCCCTACTTTGTGGGTTTCCTAGGACCGGATCTGAAGCCTTAATCATTTTAGGGCTGTGGGGTTGGGGCACCAAAAACATGTCACCAGGTGATCAACGTGGATCTGCCCAGAAGAGAAGCTGGCTCATGGAGGCCCAGAGACACGGTTCCTTCCTTAGCTTTTTATTAGCCGCATCTCATAGCTCTTGAGAAAGAAGACAGCAGGTACCCGAGCAGTGCCCTGATGAAGGGCACACCGAAGGGAAGTGTGACTGAAGGTCGCCTCAGCAAACAGGTGGTGGCCAAGGGCCAAGATGCAGTCAATGCGAGCTTCGAGGTGGATGCCGAGGTCTTCCGCGTGGCTTTCTTCCTTCAGGCGAGGCTCACTCACAAGAGACCCTTCGGATCAAGCACTACGCCGCTGAGGAAATTTAAAACCAGGGGCGTTGAAAATGAAATCCCTCATCTCTATTTTCGCAATATCCTTATATTTCGATTTCCCAAGCACTGAAGCTCTGATTAAACCATCAATGGGTAAAGGTGACAAGTTTAAGCAGCATGGCAGAGTGAACACCCACAGCTGGCTGTCGTCCCTCTTGTAGCACCCATGAAGGGACAATGAAACGATGCTGTTAGAAAGGTCACACCCACCAGGTCCAGAAAGAAAAGGCCAGGAGGGAGCACACGTTTGCATTTGAATGTATTGTGAGGAGCTTTCCCGAACTGGAGGAGAACTGAGAGATGGATAAATAAGAACATAGAGAAGTAAGTAAAAGAAAAGCAGATATGCCCCAAGGAAAGCAAATTATTGTGTCCGCAGGGAAGGGTAAATGCTGCGTCACGTGAATAATCTGTGAATAGCATTTACGTGGATATAACAGTGCAACCCGTGAATATGGGTCAAATGTCAATCACAGTTTAACTCCATCGGGAAGACGGTGGCTGCGCAATGGATGTGTGTGCGTGTGTGTGTGTGTGACAGCCAACAGATAATACCTAAAATGGAAGAATTCAGGAGTAGCAATATGTGTAAGTGACTTACAGACATGGATGCAAATATGCAAATGATGAGCTAAAAGATTTGAGAGCTTGGTTGGAGGTTCTAGAAGGGGAGTGCCGCTGCTTGTCCACCCCTGACTGAAGAATGGTCCTCTTCTCTCAGGGATGGCCCTCCTCCTCCACAGGGCACGGAGCTTCGGGACAGATGCCGATGAAGCAGTGAGGGAAGAAGGGGACACTTGCCTCACCAGCCAGATCAGTGGAATCCACCCTGGTGATCAGTGGGTGACCGATGTCATAGCCAGCTCAGCTTCCCATCCTAAAAGGTTCGAAAGCGGTTGCTTTCGGGGAGCGAAATATGGGGCAGGAGCTGTGACTGTTGTTTTCTCGACAAGCCTTACAGAACGATTTGCCATTGGACTGAACACATGTGTCGTGTTGAGAACAGTAAAACAAAACGAAAACCAATATGCAATTTCGTAACAGCAAGTACTTTATTTAAAAAAAAGAAACTCAAAAGGTAGGTCACTTGGGGCCTTCCCTGAAATCAGAGTATCTAATGGCAATCCTGGCAGGAAACCTCAGGAAGCCATGGGCACAGGCCATTCGTCTTAGCCCGTCCTGCCCCCAGCCCGATCTCTGGGCCCATGTGTCTATACCCGCAGGTGACCTCAGGCTGCCTATGGCCTGAGATAGGTTTCTGACCAGACCCAGCTTTTGGTGCTGTCCTGTGCTACTCTGTTTTCTCTGCCCTGCCCCTTGCTTCCGGCCTCTTCTGGGTTCTGTACCTCCTGCCTGGTCTTTTGACGCGGGGCTTTTTCTTGCTTTTTAGCAAGCAGCTTCTCTTGTTTTACACTTGGCTGATTTAAAACAAAATTAAAGTGTAACTGGGGCACAACATTATATTAGTGTCAGGTATATAACATAATAATCCAACGCTTGTATACATGGCCTATACATGTATACCACATTAAGCCCATTTTCCATCTGTCACCATGACATGTTACATTTTTTTCTCCTTGTGATGAGAATTTCTAGCAGCTTTTGAAATTATAGTACAATATTATTACTATTATTTTTAAAGTTTGCTTATTTATTTTGAGAGAGAGAGAGAGAGAGCATGAGCAGGGAGGGGCAGAGAGGGAGAGAGAGAGAGAGAGATTCCTAAGCAGGCTCTGCACTGTCAGCACAGAGCCTGATGCAGGGCTCGAACTCAGGAACCGTGAGATCATGACCTGAGGCGAGATCAAGAGTCAGATGCTTAAGTGACTGAGCCACCCAGGCGCCCCTAAAGTACAGGATTATTAACTATAGTCCCCATGTTGTACATTACATCCCCATGATTTTTTTTTTTTCAATTTGTTTTCAATTGAGTTTGGCCTGAAGGTGCCAGAGGGTCAAATCCTGCTGAAGATGTTTGGAGAGGCCAACGGAACGTTTTTTAAAGTCCTGGCTCTGAATGCATTGGGCCTCTGACGCCTCCCTTATGCCACGAACTTCACATGATTACCTCCCCTGTATTCCACTGTCGATGGCGACAGCTCAAAAGCAAATGCAAACGATTTTCTCATTTTCTGTTCGTTTTCGTGGTCTGTAAACAAACGGATGTACCAACTCTACCAAACTGGAACATGAGTATTTTCATCAGGCAAACCACAAAACAAGTGAGGGTTGGACTTACTCGCACCGAAAACTCATGCCAGTGGGGTGGGGTGATGGTGTGTTTCTCTTCTGTATAGTCTAATCTAGCTGAGGTGTACTCCTGGTTCACAGCCCTGTGGCACTTATTCTAATTCCTCACCTAGCCATTAAATTAACTTCAAAGGCATTTGTTCCTACACGTTTTTTTGTGCCTGTACCAGAAAACTTCACCGTCTTGAGACTCTGTGTCAAGTTCTTCTCCATCTTGAAGATCTACCCACCAGGTACTTTCTTCCATATGATCTTATTTTGTTCTCTGGTTGTCTTAAATGTATCAGCATGTTTTGTCTCTCCAGTGTGATGGTAAAATTTTCTAGAACAGACTTTTCTGCCTCTTTGATTTTCTCTTTCTTCCACGGAATATAGCCCTGTCTTAGGCACATAGTGGGCTCTGGGGAAAAATGGATGCTTTACGATAGACTTCCATTTTTTTTGTTGTTTTGTTTTTAATTTTTAACATTTATTTATTTTGGGGACAGAGAGAGACAGAGCATGAACGGGGGAGGGGCAGAGAGAGAGGGAGACACAGAATCGGAAGCAGGCTCCAGGCTCTGAGCCATCAGCCCAGAGCCCGACGCGGGGCTCGAACTCACGGACCGCGAGATCGTGACCTGGCTGAAGTCGGACGCTTAACCGACTGCGCCACCCAGGCGCCCCTAGACTTCCATTTTTACTAAAAACGTAAGAAGACAAAGCTGTGAATAAGTTTTAACATGATGAATTTCCCAACTTTACACTTACTTAAAGGTTCGAGGTGAGAAAATTATTATATATCACCTTCATCACCATTGAGCGTTTAATGACGTTAGAACATAAGTTGGAATTTGTTTCTTCCAGGCCAGACATACTGAGAGAACTCTTAACTCCATCTGGTGAAAAAAATGAAGCAGTAAAAATAATCGCCTGGATTTGGAATCCAGAATTGGAAGCTCCAAGATGATGGATGATTTTCCTTCTTCGGGATAGTTTCAAACCTAAACAGTGCCATGAATAAAATGACTTTGGTCTTTATGACTTACAGTGTAAATATTGGATCAGTTTGTCAATCCAAAGGCCTTCATAACTGTTGTCTGTTTTTCAGGCAAATATTCCGGTTATATTCACAGCCACCAGCAAAAGCCAGTATTTATTTCATAATTGTTATGTTTCTTTGTACTATTATTTGCTTTTCCTTCATATTCCTAGCTAGTTTTGATTACCTTAAAGGCAGCAGATGGTTTGTGACCCACAATGGTATTTAGTTTTTTCTTTTCTTTTCTTTTCTCTCTTTATCAAACACTTGTCTGGGTCTCCTTTAAAAGCTGGACAAATGTTGTTTGTTTAATCTTCATAGCTTCCTGTGAGGTAGGTATTCTGTAATATCCCCACTTTGCAGATGAGAAAGCTGAGGCACAGAGATATTATGTAATTTTCCCAAGGACACACAGTTTGTAAGTTGTGTGGCCAGGATTCTGACTCAGGAGGTCTGGCTCCAGAATCCGTACTCCTAACCAATACGCTATGTTGCATCTCAAAAAATCTTTGCTGTTAGTGATCTAAATTAAACAGAATTCTAATGTTGCACTGGGGGAGGGAGGAAGAAAATGTTCTCCTTCTTTCCACTTTCAAATCTGGGCTGGAATATACGTATGGAATTATACACATTTGATCGGGACACTCATGGAATTTAGCTTGCGGTACACACGTATTTGATTTCCAGCGGTTTGCAAAATGCAAACAAACTTTGTGCTTGTTTGTCTCCGGGTTATGTCTTGGCAGACCCTCCCAGATGGTCAGATGAGAACTTAGAAGTTGCAGAAGTAATAGTTTAATTGAGCGGCCATAAAATTAATAGAGTCTTTCTTTAGTGCCTTCTATCTTTCTATCTCTTTCTGGTTGAGTGAGGATTAGAAATTGGACTGAATATGAGAAAAACAGGAGTCTGTGAAGTGTTGTATCTGAACTGGCAGCGTCCTGCTCTGAATGGGGTTACTCGGATTGCATAACCAACAGAGAGCAAAGAGGAGATGAAAAAGAAATGCTAAGTTGAGGGACTGTATGGAGGGTGGCGCTCATTTTAAACTTTGAAATATTCGTGGTGATCTGTGAACATTTTTTGGCCTCTAGCCCCCAAGTACCAGAAGTACAGGTATCAAAACCCAAAGGAAACAACTGATTTTTTTAAAGCACAATGGACCGTGAGAATGTATGTGATTTTTCCCGTATACGTCTGAGTATGTAGCTGTAGAGATAGTAAATTGTGATAACACACTAGATGGAAGAGGACCCTGCTTGAAATAACGAATTGTTAACCTGCTGTTGAATTACGAGGACTGCGTCTTTGAAAATAGAAGCCAAGCACTCCCATTTTCGAGCCAGATAGTCCCCTTTATTACAGTCGTGCAGGCGATTGTTTATTATTCTGTTTGCTTAAGGCATTAACCGGAGAACTAGCAGACAACTTTGTGGTGGAACTAATCAACTCTCTGTGAAAAATCTCAATGTATTTTAGTTTTCACTTTTGAATAGGAGGCCAGAGATTAAAGAGTCAGATTCTAATCAGCTGGGTAGGATGTGGCCCAAGTATCCATGCCAGAGTGAGAAGGGCCAGCGGCGGTGAGATCTTCGTTTAGATCTCGTCCAAAAGAAGAGTTTTAAAAATTAACTTGGAGTCCCTTTTCCGGTGGGGCAGTGGGGAGATGCCACGGATGTGAGTCAGAGGCTCACTCCCCATGCTGTGTGTGTTTGTAGAGGACTTTACTCCACTTGTCGCTTGATTCCAGGTGACCTGGAGTTTCAGCAATGCGACCAGGTGCCAAGGGCCTGAGACTGAAAAGCTGCAGATGGTCTTGGTAGGGGGTTTTAACTGTCAAGACCAATGGGGGTGCACACTTCCTACAGATCCAGCGTGAGGGAAGTTACGGCACCGTAATGTGGCGGTCACCACTTACCTAATGTTCTTCACGGTCCCTGAGGTTTTCTTGAATCGCTTCCATTCTCCTGGGCCATTCTCTACTCCTTAGCCCCAAGGAAAGCTTCAGTTAAATGAAAGAGCGTGGAGTTTGGAGTCAGGCAGCTCTGAATATGAGTCTTGTCACAACCATTTCCATTAGCTGTGTGATTTGGGGGCAAATTGTTCTTTCTGGGCATCGATAGCTTCATACGGAAAATACACTCAGAAAACTAGCACACATAGTTAATGAGAGGGTGAGTAAGCTGATATGGGCATGGAGTCGGTGCTTCATGGGATCTGATAAGCCTCAGCACCCCCCAGCCCCTTACCCATCAATTCCCGATGCTTTCCCATGGACGTGAGTGCTCTGCCATAGGACACCAAGGACAGGCTGGACCGGGGAGGGACCTGACTTTTTCCTTTGGGTGGGTCCCGTCCCACAGAGGCGAATGGCTGACCAGGGAGACTGAGTGGGCCTAGTCCAGGGTTGGTGCAAGGACATCCTTTTCAAAGTGTTGCCTCTTTCCCTCATTAGTTTCACTTACCTTTTAAATAAGATCCCTTCCCCCTTAGAAAGATCATTGTGTTGAACACTAGGAACACATTTTTTAAAATACAATAGACACAAAAACATGGGGAGAAGCAGACCTTTCTCATGCCTCCGAGCCAGGACACCCACGGCACTGTATGTATGTGTAGCAAAGATTGCAGTTGGAACCCAGGCTATATACTTCATGCAGGGGTTTGGATGTGACTCGATTTGCCTGAGAGGCTGGCATGTGAGTCTGCTGGGGGGCTGTCCTCGAGAAGAACCAAGAAGACACCTGGAAAACATGCATGCTCAGGGCGGAAGGGAAGCTGACTTCAAGGCCAGTTAGGATAAAATATTTGCAATACACACTGGCCTGTCCCTGGGTTTGTGTCTGAGTCTTATAGCAATAGCGTGGGAGTAAATTCAGGAAAAGCTGCCTCGCTGGAGTCTGTACAATACCAGGCTGCAAGGGGGCACTTGCTGACGAGTTCCAGAACCAAGATAATTCAGGACAAATGTGGGGGAGAGAAATTGACTGCCCTTGGCAGAGACAGAAGCCAGTAGGTCCAGTGGCTTGGTAGCCATGAGGGTTGGCCTTCTGGCACTGACTCCTCTGTCCTCCGCAGGGACAGCTTTGGTACGGACAACTGGGAGCATCTCTTCTGTGGCACAGCCCGGGGTGGCCTCAGCAAGGGCACTGCTGTTATGGGCTCACACAGTCCTGGCTGCTACGTGTACTTCAGAGCCCTCAGTAGAAGCGAGGGACAGGGACAGACACTATGGAACACTCCCGGGGATTTCCTGAAAGGGGACGAGTTTGAAAAGAGATCGACATTCTGAGGTGGCGAGGGTGGGCAAAGCTTGAGACCTGCTGTGTGTGAATCTTCTTGAGACCCCAGACCTGCCTGCCAGCTGGGATGGCCTAGGAAACCCAGGCTGCATTTGTAAATTGTTGGGCATCTGTGTGTTGATTTATATTGAGGAAACCACTGACAAAGGGAGACTGACAGGCAGTTGACTATGAGGGCAAATGTGAATTTATAACCCAAGAACTCAGAACATTGAAAAACAAAAAACAGACAAAAACCACAACAAACCAAAGACAGGGATGATATATTTAGTAGAAAAAGGCAAGCCAGGCTTCAGAGCTGGAAATCAACTTAGATCTGTGGCCTGAGGCAAAAGGCATTTGTCTGGAGACACGGTGGGTGCAGTTGGGGATAACCGGGTAGATCGGGACCTGTGGAAGCAGCAGAAGTAAGTGCCAACTGGATGCACCGTTCTATGTTGCTGGGTGGGGAAACTCAGGGCATACTGGGCCTGGACGTTGAGCTGTGGGCGTGCACGTGTGCACGCGCGTGCCTGGCCACATGCACTTTTGGGCACATCCACTGTGGCAGATATGGTACCACAACTGTGAGATAAGATCAGTTGCTTAAGAAATAAGGGGTGGAAGAATCTGGATTGATAATCAGCTAGGTATGCTGGCATGAGCCAGAGTTTTCAAAATAAGAAAACTTCTAGTTGGATACAGTGCAATTTGGGGGGAACTTCTGCCCATCTGTCCATGTACACATAATTGATTCTAGGATAACTCTTTATCCCTCACATCAGGGAGGAAGAGAGGGCTTTACAGACTTTTCTGTAGCTTGTTCTGTGGATAAAGTGTCTTGAGTTCAGTGTAAATTAAAATCAAAATAAACTATTGAAATGCTTTGACTGTGTCCTGATATCCTGAATGTTTGGCTGAAGTAGCGAGATGATTGGAGGTGTGCAGACAGGTAGAGCCTTTCTAAGATGAGCAACGTATGCTTCCCCCTGCAGGGGTTTTAGCAAAGGGAAGAATGCTAGAGGTCAATCAGAAAAGTCAGTGTGGATAGCTCGCCCATTCTAAGAAGATGGAATCTCCTTTTTTTTTAAATGATTTTTTTAATATGTGTTTATTTTTGAGAGAGAGAGAGAGGGAGTGAATGAGGGAGGGGCAGAGAGAGACACGCACAGAATCTGAAGCAGGCTCCAGGCTCTGAGCCATCAGCACAGAGCCCGATGCGGAGCTTGAACCCATGAACTGCAAGATCATGACCTGAGCCGAGGTTAGTCGCTTAACCCACTGAGCCACCCAGGCGCCCTGGAATCTCTTTCTTATAGAAGGTGGGTTGGTTGCTGTCTGAAGATAAATGCCACAAATATGTCTTCATCATATTCCCACATATCCTAATGTCTCCTCAAAGCCCAGAGGGGGAAGGAGGGCGAGAAAGAGGGAGGGAAGGAGAAAGGGAGTCTGAGAACATGAAGGTTACAAGGCGGAAGGATGTGGAAAGTGGATTCTCAGCGACTCGAGCCATCAGATAAGCAGCTTTGGGTTATAAACTTCGATTTCAATTATCCCTTCATCTGGGTTTCTGTTTGCTCCTGAATTTTTACCCACAGCACATTGATACTATTCCCGGACTGTGGGACTTTCCCAGACTTCACACCAAGCTCATAAAACTCCTTTTTATTATTATTTTTAAATAAATGTGAAGACAAAGAAACACACCTAGATAAATAGAGAAGTACACATTCTGTGGCAGAGCGGCTCATCAGCACGTCGGTGAAGCAGCTTTCTCAATGAATATGTTATGTATTAAAGCCTCGTTCTTAAAGGGAAGAAAATGGATCCAAAGAAGATGGTGACACTGGGAGAGTTCACAACCCCCTCTGATAACACAGAGGAATTTAAAAAGCAATTTTAAACATAGGAGGAAAGAAAACTATGCAAAGGATATTTGAAGCAGAGTCAAGCGCGCAATGCCTCGTGCCAAGAACAATTATTCACCGTCCCCTAGGGCACGTCCCCTAGAGCATGCCAACCGAGGGCCGGAAATGCCAGGGAGGACCTTTTGCACAATTGGCCATCAGCTTGGTTCTGAAAATGCGTTCTCGGCATTTTCCACAGGACGCGCTTTGAAGCGAGTGGATGTACAGAGCTTTGAGAGGCGTGGTTATCACCACCGACCTCACTGCCTCTTGCTCTTATATTATGTCACTTCCTGTCCCAGTGCCTGAAGTTCAGGCCTCTCACGCAGCGGAGGAGAAAAATGTCTGCTTTTTACTTCCGGAGAAGTAAACTTCAAAGAGGATGTCCCTGCCTTGAGTCCCCAGGCCTCTCCCGTGAAGAAGAATCCCTCATACACAGAGGACCGGATGCCTGTGTTTTCCCTGCCCACCGTCCTTTCCTGGCTGGTCTCGGCTCCCGGTTTACCGGGAGTTCTTCAGACCTCCATGTGTGGCGTCAGGGAGCGCGCACAGAGCTGTTAATGCAGAACAAAATGGCCGCCTCTCAGGGTTTGTGGAGCCTGATGAGGGAATTACTGCCAGTTTATACTCTGCGTCCTCACACATGTCTTTCGTTCCGACAGCTCCAGTGGTTTTTATTCCAACTGATCTGCAACCCATCCCGAAATTGTTTCAGTAAGGCTCGCTCGGTCGTTCTGTTGGCAACATTGCAAACTGCACGCCTGGGGGTGAGTGGAAGGTGAGTACCACCTTCTAGAACCTTTGTCAAACCAGTCTGGTACATATCTATGCTTTTCATAAGTTAATTGCTAACTTCCAAGGAAAAAATACCGTTTCTTGCTTTCTGGTCTCTTATCAAACATGCGAAGCACGGCTTGGTTAAGCAGTAACTCTTGCTATGTAAGTAAACAGAATCCCCCCCCCCCCCCCCCTTTTCCATACTGATCTAAATGAGTGGCACATGAGAACCGGGGGGCGGGGGGGAAATAACCAGCAGCTGTTAATAACATGCCGCACTGGAAGTGATTCAGTTTCTTGAATACACCTTGAGAATGTTTACATCCGTAGAGGACAGAGTGTTTACAAGGGCCCAGTGCTTATTTATCTGAGGACGCTTTAATGGAAACACAGCTTTATGGGCCCTGGGGACACTCTCCTGCCAGCATTTCGACCTTCAGCAGCAGTGGCGATTACTCGAGTAAAAGCCTTCAGGTTACAGTGCAGTTGGCCCTTACTTTGACTTTTCAGAAGTTTTATAAGTGGCTAGCACCTCAAGAGCCAGAAGTGGTTTCGGGACTTGGTAGTAGGGGGGTGAGGTTTGAACGCCATCCAGGCCTCGGATACAAAGAGAATTGAGAAGTGATGGCCGTTCTATGGCTTTGTCCACACACGCAGGCGGAGGAATGGGGCCACCTATGTAGTGTGACTTGGAAGTTGCCAGAAAAGCAGCCCCCTGACCAAGAAGGAGGCCTCTCTCCTCACAGACCTACCTCAGAGTCTGAAATTTAGACCAGAAGATTTCTGCATTTTGGTCTGGGCATGGTCTCCAAAACATCTCCTTTAAAAGGCAAAAATTCTACTTAAAAGAGGAATGTGTTAAGGTATCGGCACCCAGACCACATACTATGATTAAATAGATATCACCTGCAGGGGCTCGAGGGTGCGGGGACCTCAGGCAGTGCCTCCGTCACCCACCTGGCTTCTGACCAGGGACTCAGCCCTCCTTACCTTCCCAAGTTCACATTGCCAGAAGGTTCCCATAGCATCTGTAGAGAGAGCCATCACTTTTGTTTTCTGGAGCTTGGATTTCCCATGGTGGCTCTGAGATTGCGGTGGTAATGTTTACATTCAGGAGTGGAGTAAAATCTTTAGGGGCCCTAAATACTGAAAGCATTATGATAATCTTCCACTTCCTGGCTATGAAAAATTCAAATTCAAATTCATTCTAAATTGCAAAACATACCCAATGATGGCTTAAGTAAGTGCTGATTTTCCCCACGAGGACTAGTTTCTTCCACTTTTTGAAATAGAAAATGTGTAATTTCTTTCATAATCGTTTTTCTTTTCCTTTCTTTTCCTGTTTTGCTAATATGCTAAGGGCGTGCTTAGTCTGCCTACTGGGCAATCTGGCCCTTTCTTTACTCCCAGGACCCAACTACTGTCTGTGAGTCAACAAGCCCAAGCTTGCATCTGCCCCCCCAGACCCTGTTTCTAAGCGCCAGACTCGCCTCTTTAGTTGCCCAACAATTATTTCCATTCGTATGTCCCATGGTCATCACCATCTTACCAGGTCTGAAACAGAACCCAGGATATTTTCCTCCAAATTCGTCTTCTGGTTTCCTCCATCACAAAAAATGTGTCCAGTTGCTCAAGTCAGACATCTGGGTGTCATCCTTAACACCTTCTTCTTTGTCGCCCCTGTGTCCACAAACTCCATGATTTTACTTCCTAAACATCTGTCAATTTCATCCACTGTTACTTTTACCCCTGCTGCCATTTTCCTACCCAAAGCACCATTTGCTGTTGCCTGGGGTATTGCAGGAGTCGTCTTAACTACTCCTGCCTCTGCTCTTTTCATGTTAAAGTTCTGTCCTGCAGAACTGAGCAATCATTCTAATCTGATCATGTTCCACATCCCACGGCTTTGACAGCCTGAATGGTATCCCAAGGCTTAAACTCCCCTATGAGATTTACAAGGCTGCTGGCAATCCGGCTATGCCTTCTGCCCCGGCCTATCTCTGGCCACTGTTCTACACCTCTGTGATAGTAAATGTCTATAACGTCCATGAATACAGTAATCTGCTACACTTTGGGCCTTTGCACATGCTGTGTTTGCCTGACCAATTCCTATACATCCTTGGGCTCCAACACCTCTTCCTCCAGATCCTTTCCTGGGTACCCCCAAGGACCCCAAGGACTCACCCCCCTGCAGAATGTTTTGGTCTGTCCCTTCCGTAACCTCTGAGCTCCAGGACGGCAGGCATTGTGTGGCTCTTGTTGCATTGTTTGCCCAGTCCCTGGCACAACACCTGCCACATAGCAAATGCTCAGTAAATGCTTGTTGGTCAGATGACTCTCTTTTAATTCATAAGGTTTGAAGGATCCTTTTGGGCAAAGAGGCTTGCTTGCGGCTTTGGTTAAGGACTTAAAGTAGATAGGTGCTGCATCTAGCTTCTGAGTATCGGGTAGGTGGGGGTGGAGTACAAGTTGGAGACATCAAGTGTGACGACAGCTATCACTTAATCAGGTTCTCTATCTATGGTTGTTCCCAACATGTAGAAGAGAAACCTGAGGTGCCGATAGGATGAGCAACATAGCCAAGGTCACTTGGTGGGTGTGCATGGTAGTGCTGAATGTGGAGGCCGAGTGATACTAAGGATGAGTTTTACGCTCCCCTGTTGCCTGGGCTGGGTGGGCGTCTGACTGAATGCACGGAGGGCATCTGACATTATCACAGTTGTTTTGTAAAATTGTCACTGAGTTGTGGTCACTTTGCTGTAACGTTTCATTTGTGTTATCAGTAAGATGTCCGGGGGATGTGTGTGTGTTCAGCGTGGAGAAAGCGAGGAAGTACGACGTCTAGAGCCACTGGGTTGATTAATAGAGACGGTAGCGTTTGCTATTTGGAATCACTTGGCCTGTTTTTCCCAATGATTACCTCAAAAAGACCAGTGAGTCAGTTCACTCCGTCGCCAAATATTTATTAAGTAGAAAGCAAGATGCTGTTTTGTAGTCTGGGTGAGAAAAAAAAGGAAGGTGTCAGATGGCCTTGATCTAGCGGGGAAAGGGGAGACCAGACGCCCTCCACCAACACAAAGCAGGGAATGCTGGTACCACATACACGGGACTGGAAAGCGTGGGGTGTTCTGAGACGGAAGGCCATTTCTTGCTGTGGTGACGGGAGAAGGTGGTATAAGGCTGGGCTGCCGTCAGTGTTGTTCAGTATTAACATGTCAATGAGCCTTTCATCTCATGCAGAGTATAGAAAGCTCTAGATACCGATTTGGATTTTCACGTACGTCTCATGTACAGCAGACCATCAGCACAACCGACTAGAGGAATTGTGTCTGTTATCGAGTCTCGCGGTGTATCTGATTAGTTTAGTGCGATTATGATTAAAAACAATTCAGATGCTATTTGCATCACTTCCAAAATGCTGTATTTCTTTATTGTAAGGCCAGGATTCTTAACCAGGAGGTCCCAGATGCGTCTGACCTCCGGACCCAGATATTAAAAGCAACAATTTGTATGTAGGTGTAAATAATTATTTTTCTGCCTATCATTTTCACGTGATTCTTTAGGGCACATGTAGCAATTTTATTGTTAAAAGACATATATTTCACAAAAAGCTAAAGCGGGTATTGTTTATTAATTTCTCACATAAAATCCACAATTTTTTACAGTAAATACTAACAACAAAATGATTTACACGCTGTTAACTTTTTAAATGTTATGATTTGTAATAGACAATGGGTCTAAAATATGCCATGGTGGCTTGGAATATGAGAAAAATCTAAGCGTTTAAGAAAAAAAATTGGAAGGGGCACCTGGGTGCCCCTCAGTTGGGTAAGGGTATGACTTTTGATTTTGGCTCAGGTCCTGATCTCACAGTTGGTGAGTTCAAACTCCTCATCCGGCTCTGCACTGACAATGCAGAGCCTGCTTGGGGTTCTCTCGCTCTCCCTCTCTCTCTGCCTCTCCCCTGATTGTGCATATTCTCTCTCTCTAAGTAAATAAATAAATAAACTTAAAAAAAAAAACAAAAAAAATTGGAAGTAAGCGATGTACTATCTAAATTGAATGATCGAGACATATGCAAATCCTTAACTCTATTAATCTATCCATGCAACAGAAGTATACAATCAACAAAGGACCTACCAGACTCTAGCTCTTGGGTTCTGGTGCGTTAACAAATATTTTGAACAAGCTTTGAAATGAAATGCTGTATTTGTGCAGTTGGCTGGGGCACTCATCCTATTTAGGAGACCTGACAGCCAATTTGAATGGGAAGCTGTCTAGGGTGGGATGCTGTCTTAGTTTGGGTTCTTCCAGAAGTGGATGCTGAGATAAGGATTCCACTGCAAGTAGTTGACTTGGGAGGTGGTTCCAGGAGGCACAGGAAGGGGAGTCAGATAGGGACGTGAAGACAGTGAATAAACAGCACGTTCTCGCGCAAGTACCGCTGTGGGCGTCCGGGTCTTGTCCCTGCCGAGAACTCTGAGGGCCAGTGTGGATCACGTGTCTCCAGACCATGCCCCGGTGGAAGGGAGTGGGGTAGTTCTCCACTGACTCCTCTTGGTCATTGGTTGAGAGTTGCCTTTGGGGGAGGCCGCTAACTCCCCAGTGCTTCTAAACTGCCTGGTGGGAGAGAAGAGTGGGATCCAGCTTGGATGAAGCCCTGAGGGAAAGAGTTGAGGGAGTTGGCAGTTGGGAAGTTGGGCCAGCCTGTAGGAAAGTGGTAAATGCTGAGAATGCAGGGGCAGGGGCACCCACGGTTGCTGCGACAGACACCTTTTACCTTGCTGGCCAGGCTACTGAAGAGTGCTTAAGGTCAACAGCCCGCCGGATGCTCTCTACCACCCACCCGCTTTGCACACTGTCGGGAGTACAGGTTGTCCCCCACAGGTACGTAGCGAGATGCCAGCGCCCTTGATAGACTAGTGAGTGTTTGAGGTTGTAGGAAATGCAGTTGTAGGCAAGTGTTTCCTGTGGGGATGGTAACTGGAGGGACTGTGATATCAGTATTGGCTCCGTGTTAGAAATGATTAAGGCAAGGGGCGCCTGGGTGGCGCAGTCGGTTAAGCGGCCGACTTTAGCCAGGTCACGATCTCGCGGTCCGGGAGTTCGAGCCCCGCGTCGGGCTCTGGGCTGATGGCTCAGAGCCTGGAGCCTGTTTCCGATTCTGTGTCTCCCTCTCTCTCTGCCCCTCCCCCGTTCATGCTCTGTCTCTCTCTGTCCCAAAAATAAAAATTAAAAAAACGTTGAAAAAAAAAAAATTAAAAAAAAAAAAAAAAAAGAAATGATTAAGGCAAAGGAGTGGACTTTTTCCTCGGCGTTGAAGTGCTTCGGGCTAAAGTAGTTGGCTTATCAAAGTGCTTAGGAACTGTGGTCACATATCACATAGACCTTTCCGTCCCTCCGCCTCTCCCCTCCTTTTCTCCTGCCATCCTTCTTCTTTCACTCATTCTTTTCCCTTTCCTTCTCTTTAGAAGATCTTTTACTCAGAAAGCCTTCTCTTCTGTAAATGTACAATTTCCCTCATCCTGTCCTTCCTGTTCTGAACCTTTGAGGACAGGGACCATATTGATCTTTGTATTATTGATACTTAGCAGAGTTTCCGGAATAGGGTAGGTCTTGAGAATACGGTTGTTGAATGAATGCACCTCTTCGATGTATTGAAATAGAGCAGTGCAGGGGACTGTCTGGGGCTCGTGGTGGCCAGAGCAACCCCCCCTTCTGAGGCGGCCTCTTCTTACACCTTCCTTGCCACCCGACTCATGGGCCCTCCGCTCTGCGTGCAGAGGGAGACTCAGATTTCCAGAGCCCAGAGGCAGCTGATGTCTTCTTGGGGTTCGGCCAGCTAAAATAATCTCTCAAAATGCAAACTTCTCTTCTGAGCATTGGCAGAAAACACTGTGAAGTGAAAAACTCACGAGATAGCCTATAGTTGCCGTTTAAAGAAATGTTATGTCTTTGCAACAAACAACCGCAACAAAACAAAACCACCAAAAAAGGGACTTTTAACTGAATGTCATTTCCCCACTGCCGTCCCGCACTACCCCGGCAGCGTCTCCTTTGGGGCCTGCAACGGCCGCTAGGGTGACGAGTCCTTTTCTTTTCCCAGCGTCTATACACCCATGTTTAGTATTATCTTTTGAGCCTCTGGCACAGGCAACGTGTGTACATCGTAAAGAAAATTTAGGAGCAAAACGTACGGGAACATGAAAACAATTTTAGCATTCAGTGATAAAAATTACGGACGTAGTGGTGGCAGATCTCTTTACGGATGGAACGCAGGTCACGTTTTACTCTATAACCAGCCGAGAATGCTTGTTTCGGTTTTTATTTAGTTAAGAGGCAGGGATGTCTCTTTGGACATCGTATGGACGCCATTTCCCGGTGCAGCTGCTCTAAATCGGGAGCAGGATTTTAGAAGTTAAAGTGGCATGAGATACAGCTTGTTGACAGCAATCTTTTCACAATGCTTAAGGAAATTCACTCGTGTTGAATAAGTATTTTCTTTTCCTCATGCCACCGAACTGCGGAAATGTGGGCTGATCGTTCCACTTCGGATTTGAAGCTGGCCCACAACGGGAATAGACGGCTCCCAAGAGGTGTTGCTTATTGCATTTATTTCCGCCAATTATGTTGACCGTAGTCTGCGAAAATATCATGTCACCGAACATTTTGGTTTATGCGGGGAGGTTCAGCCAGCGGAAGGCATGAGTTGGAACGCAGCTGTACGTAAAGGTGGACCTAGAAAGGATGGAAAAGAGTCTGTGAGTATTTTGAAAGAGCTTTTAGAGGACGTGGAACATTTATTCAAGTAGTGGGGGCAGCCGGTGGGCTGAGTGCTCTGAGCGGCCCAAGTCACAGCTGTCCGGTGGGGCCCGTGATTGCGTGAATACTCACTGCTGGATGTGTTACCACTGCCCTTGTTGGGTTACCGTGTCCTGGCCCCAAAGTAGGAGTACAGAAAGAGCCAGCTTGGGTTAGCTTACATTTACCGACAAACGCAGCCTTCGTGAGCGGTCAGAGAGGTGGTCAGTTGTGGCTGGATTCGAGGTATTTACGCCCCAGGCACCAGACGACACCTGGGGTTACAGAACAGCAGCAACCACCGCAACCTCAGCCACAGCCATCGCAAGACCATTCATCTGGAATGAAAATAGGGCCAGTGTCAATACCATTTTCCCTGTTCTTGCTAACACATAAATTAAATACATAAAGTATAAAATATAAATGCCGTGTGATCAATTAGAAACTCCTTCTCCGAAACCCACCCGACTCCTTCTTTCCCCCGAGAGAAAGACCTCTAGATTGACCTTCAAGGTCCTCTGTAAGAAGTTGCTAATAGCTGAGCACACCATGTGTTTAGATGCCCGTTTCTAAATATTATGCACCACTAAGATAAACCAACGCTCCTCAAAAGAATGGCTGATTTCAGAGCTGAAGGGGAGAAAGCCCAAGATGACTCTGGGGCATCTCGTTATGTCAGAAAGTAAGGAAGTGCTCACAGAACAGGAGGACGCCTCGAAAGGCCACAGGGACAGGCTTAAGAAGCTCTCACTGGCCACGGGGGACAATCTAAGCATCAAAAGGAATGATGGCAGCAATGGGTTGTAATTCATTGAATTGTATAAGAATCCCCAAGTCCATAGTGATAATAAATAAATAAATGGGGAATAGAAGGAGACCTCTTTCTTAAAGTGGAATGCCATTTGATAAACGTGGAAAGAACAGGTTTAGAAAAATCACCATTTTGTAACCATCAGAGTGAAGGTGGATTCAGAATCGTCAATGGATGCTAAAACTATTGGATGACAGTTTAGAGAGGGACAGGGTATCGACACGGTCTCATAGTCTTTCCCACACACGACTTATTAACACAGTGGTAAAAATGGTAACTTTATAGTGAAGATACCTGGGGACCTCCTATTAACCAACCAAGCAATCAAAGTTTACAGCACCTATCACGGGAGCAACGAACACGCAGCTCCGGTCTGAGGTACTTCAAGCACCTCTTACCTTGAATCTCTGCCCGAAATGCATAACTTGAATCTAATTCGTACTGAAAGACAACTGGCCTGAAGTCTTCAAAAGTGCCAATGTTGTGGAAGACCGGAAAGCGGGACGAAGTGCTCCAGACTGAAGGAGATTAAAGAGACATGACAATTCAGTGCAACACAGGGTCCTGGACTGCATTCTGGATCAGGGGGGAAACCGATGTGAAGACATTTATTGTGGCCACTGGTGAAATCTGAATACGGCCTGTAGATTAGATAGCCCTATCAAGCCAAAGTTAATTTCTCTGTATTTTTAATTCATTGTAATGGAAGGGACCATTCTTGTCTTCGGAAGATATATGCTGAAGGACCTTGGGGTGAAAAGGCAGGAGATCGTTAGTGAACTCTCAAGAGTTTCAGGAAAAAAAATCCAATATTATTTATTATATAGCATAGACTCTATATAAAGTATATAAAATGTGCTATATATAGAAAGGGAACGATAAAGCAACTGTGGCAAAGCATTAAAATGGTGACTCTGAATAAAGGGTGTGGGAGTTCTTTGTCTCATTTTCGCAATCATTGCAAATGCAATGGTTTCAAAAGGAAAAGTTAAAAGGGAAACAAGTTACTAATATTGCCACAATTTTTGCTGGACGCAAGTGAGAAAGTCGAATCCAGATCTCATTCTGTTTTTTCTATTCTCTGGTGTTCCATGTTTTCCTTCTGGAGCCCGCTAACATGTGTTTAAATGACCCCATCTGCAGGCACGCTCCCACGGCGGGGCTGGGGGACTCCCGCAGATAGGCACCCACAGCCTCCCTGCCCTGCTGCCTCTGCAGACCAGCCACATGCTGTCACTTTGTCCTGCCACGTCTTCTCTTCCCTTATGTTGGTTCTTTCTACAGCTGTTGCTTTGGTGGCCCTTCCCACCTACCCGGCCAGTAACTCACCCTTCTTCTGACTCCCTGTGATACAGGCAGTGCCTGCTTCCCTCCTCCCTGCCCGCTTGCCTTCCACCATATTGTTTCTTACCACAGGGCTTGTTACCTTCCCAGTGGGTGGGTGGCCATGGTTAGGCTGCATGGTGTCACTTCGATGGCCCATCTCTTTCTTACCTGCTGCTTGAGTGGACGGGCCTTTTGTTTTCCCCCGGGAAATCATGTCCTTTAGGTGGATCTGGAATGGCTCCTTCAGGAATTACCAAACTCACCATATGCTTTCCTCTTCCTCAAAACTACGTCCTCAAAAATTGTCCTTTACGTTCAGGCACTTGGCAGGACTTAAAACTTCACAGGCCATCAGCACCTGTCTGCCCTTTTAGGTATGGCCCAACTGTCGACCTTAGCAAAGTTCTACCACTCTATCATCAGCTGGGTATGAGACAACTAGTTAAAATAATACCGAAAGATTATCACGTGATTGGTAATGATCACTCTTTCACATTAAGGGAATTTGGTCATCTTGGCATTAAGACCATTAGTGAAAATACTGGAACTAAACAAGACTTGAACAATGCCAGATTTTGGTTTATGCACCTAATGGGCTGTGGTTTTCATGCTAGGATTTCCTTGTCCTTTTTTTTTTTTTTTAAACATGCCGGGAAGGGGAATTTGATGGAGCTTGTAGGCCCTTTAAGACTTGGTTAAATTATGGGATGCCTGGGTGGCTCAGTTGGTTAAACCTCTGACTCTTGATTTAGGCTCAGGTCATGATCTCATGGTTCATGGGGTCGAGCCCTGAGCCCTGCATCTGGCTCTGCACTGTCAGCAAAGAGCCTGCTTGGGATTCTCTCTCCTCCTCTCTCTGCCCCTCCTTGACTCATGTGCGCGTGAGCATGCTCTTTCTCTCAGAATAAACAAACTTAAAAAAATACTTTGTTACACTGGATTATTTTATCAGGAAGCAGGTTGTAGATATTGCTGTAAATTGCTTTTTTTTCCCCTAAGGCAAAAGTATTCAGGACTTGATGATTATGCAGTAACCACTACAATTTCTCTTCAAGACATGGGATGTTTAGTAGCATTACCAGAGTCTCTGTCTTCCACATACTTTCTTATTTACATCTACGTCAGCAAACTGGTAGTTTGACCCATTGGCCAAAGATCATTTATCCAGACTTGCTGAGAATGAAGTGCACCTGTGTTTGTATCATGGGAAAAGTCCAAGGAAAGCAGCTAATGGGTCAGAGTACTTCTCGGTTTCCTCAAACCTCCCACAGGGTTCCCCTCCTTTTATTTAGAGTACTAATAAGTGAGTAGTTATTTTTCAGAGCATAAGAACTCTGCTTCTTTCCTCCTTAACGAAAATATGGACCAGTCACTAAAAACTGTATTGGTATTTGGAAATATTTAGCTTTTAAAAACAGTGTTACGGTTAAAAGAAATGGGACAAACAGACCTTTAAAACAATCATGACCACTGGAAGCTACTCAGCTTTGATAATTTCTTCTTTCTCTGTATAGCCTTGACCTTGGCTGAGACAATGTGATTTATAACATAAGTGAATGTTAAGAGGGCAGAAACTATGTCATACATGTTCTGAGCTTGCCACTTTCCATTTTAAGATATAAATCATAAAATATTTGTATTAAATAAATTAGAGTTTATGTAAAGTTTCTGTTACATAAGGTTTACGTAAATGATTTGTTGCTTTATGGAATTATTTTTTAGAATATGTTATAGAATGTCTATTTTCTATAGTATGATTTTAAAATTATCCTTTAAAAGTTCATTTAAAAATGAAAGTAAGGGGCGCCTGGGTGGCGCAGTCGGTTAAGCGTCCGACTTCAGCCAGGTCACGATCTCGCGGTCCGTGAGTTCGAGCCCCGCGTCCGGCTCTGGACTGATGGCTCAGAGCCTGGAGCCTGTTTCCGATTCTGTGTCTCCCTCTCTCTCTGCCCCTCCCCCGTTCATGCTCTGTCTCTCTCTGTCCCAAAAATAAATAAACGTTGAAAAAAAAAAAATGAAAGTAATATATACATACAAGGTTAAAAAAATAAAACAAAACACGGGATGCCTGGGTGGCTCAGTTGGTTAAGCATCTGACTTCAGCTCAGGTCATGATCTCACAGCTCATAGGTTTGAGCCCCACGTTGGGCTCTATGCTGACAGCTCGGAGCCTGGAGCCTGCTTCGGATTCTGTGTCTCCCTCTCTCTCTGCCCCTCCCCACTCACACTCTGTCTGTCTCTCTCTCAAAAATAAATAAACATGAAAAAATTAAAAATAAAATAAAACCAAACATATTAGGGCCTATAATAAGAAACAGTGGTGCCTGGGCCCATCTTTTCTCTTCCTCATCCCTCTTCTCAGGGGCAACTACTTTTATCTCTTTTAGTTGTTTTTTATGTTAGTCATTGTCAATCCCTAAATACAGTCATTATTTCTTTATGTCTTTATTCTGATGGGTCAGATGAGGATTTAGTTAATGTACACATTCTTCTCACCATTTCTCCCAGTATCTCTATAAATATAGTTACTCTGTAACTTTAAGAAGTATAAGTAGACTGTGGCTTAGTCGGTTAAGCTTCTGACTCTTGGTTTTGGCTCAGGTCATGATCTCACAGTTTGTGAGTGCGAGCCCCTCATTGGGCTCTGTGCTGACAGTGCAGAGCCTGCTTGGCAACGTCTCTCTATCCTATCTCTGTTTCTCCCTTGCTCGTACTTTCTCTCTCTCAAAATAAATAAATAAATTAAAAAAAAGAAGAATTGTAAGCAGACCTTTGTTTCCTGTTGCACTCAGTTTCAGGACTGTTTTTGTAATTTGTAGGGCCCAGTGGAATATAAAAATGCATGTTCCCTCATTTAAAAACTATCCTGAATATCAAGATGATGATACAGGATCATTAAACCCTTCATGGGGCCCTTCTAGGTATGAGCTGTGTGTGACTGCACAGGTTGTACATCCTGAAGCTGCCTCTGTTTGCACCCCATCTTATTCTTCAGTTCTCTTTCTTCTCTTTTGCTTCTACTGTCATTTCTTCTTACTTTTAAAATATAAAGATTATTAACATTTAAATTTTGTTCTATAACCATAAATATCTCATTCATTCATTTTCTGGAGGTTAAGTTGAAAATTAGTATACAGTTCATTATTGTGACTATGCAAGTATTATTCATTGCAGAACCAAATAAAGCCCTATATTTTCTTTCTTGTTTATCCTTTTGTTTTTCCTGGAGTTTCTAATTGCTTTTACTTTTGACTTTTCCTGTTGTCTTTATCACATTCTCAGTTTTAACCAACTTTGCCCAACCTATCTAATTATTTAATCATATTATTTAATATGATGTTCCCTAGAGGCCTCCCCCATCCCAAATGAAGAGTTCTGCTGTCTTGCCTCCTCCTTTTCCAATTTGGACTTAATTCTGTCCAGGCCTGTTGCCTGGTTGTGATTTGGGGACTTGTCTTTATTACTTCTCTAGTTTGGTTTCACTGCTTCCTAGATCCTGAGATTTGATTCATCTTGGTTTAACCTTTGCATGCTCTAGCACCGCCTCAAATAACTTTTAGATGTAGTGAGTATGGGAATAAATTGCCAAGGCCTTCCATTTCTGAAGATGTTTACATTTTATTCTCATTTTTAATTCATAGTTATGAATAGAATTCTAAGTGGAAAGTAATTTTCCCTCAGAGTTTTGAGAATATTGCTCATTGTTGCTGGCATTCACTGTTATTGATTAGAAGGCAACTTGATGCCTTTTATTTTCTACTGAGCCTGATTTTTCTCCCTGTAGACAGTTTCCTCTTCATTCGTGGCATTCTGAATTTCACAATGTTGCAAGCAGGTGTGGCACAAGTGTGGATCCTTTCTCTAGGCATGTGGGAACATTTTAAATATGGAGATTGCTCCTCATCAAAATAAAAAGCTTCTGCACAGTGAAGGAAACAATCAGCCAAACTAAAAGGCAGCTGATGGAATGGGAGAAGATATTTGTAAGTGGCATATCAGATAAAGGCTTACTATCCAAAATCTATAAGGAACTTATCAACCTCAACACCCAAAAAACAAATAATCCAGTGAAGAAAAGGGCAAAAGACATGAATAGACACTTCTCCAAAGAAGACATTCAAATAGCCAACTGACACATGAAAAAATGCTCAATATCACTCATCATCTGGGCAATACAAATCAAAACTGCAATGAGATACCACCTCACACCTGTCAGAACGGCTAACATTAACTACTCAGGCAACGACAGATGTTGGCGAGGATGTGGAAAGAGAGGATCTCTTTGCACT
Source organism: Leopardus geoffroyi (assembly GCF_018350155.1). Lineage (NCBI taxonomy): Eukaryota > Metazoa > Chordata > Mammalia > Carnivora > Felidae > Leopardus > Leopardus geoffroyi. The sequence goes on from NC_059326.1 coordinate 2,576,262, forward strand.
GTTGGTAGGAATGCAAACTGGTGCAGCCACCCTGGAAAACAGTATGGAGGTTCCTCAAAAAATTAAAAATAGAACTACCCTACAATCCAGCAATTGCCCTACTAGGTATTTATCCAAGGGATACAGGTGTGCTGTTTCAAAGGGGTACATGCACCTAATGTTTATAGCAGTGCTATAGACAATAGCCAAAGTATGGAAAAAGCCCAAATGTCCATCGATGGATGAATGGATAAAGAAGATGTGGTATATATGTACAATGGAGTCTTACTCGGCAATCAAGAAGAATGAAATCTTGCCATTTGCAACTATGTGGATGGAACTAGAGGGTATTATGCTAAGTGAAATTAGTCAGTCAGAGAAAGACAAATATCATATGACTTCACTCATATGAGGAATTTTAAGATACAAAACAGATGAACATAAGGAAAGGGAAGCAAAAATAATATAAACACAAGGAAGGGGACAAAACATAAGAGACTCTTAAATATAGACAACAGAGGGTTGCTGGAGGAGTTGTGGGAGGGGGGATGGGCTAAATGGGTAAGGGGCATTAAGGAATCTACTCCTGAAATCATCGTTGCAATATACGCTAACTTGGATGTAAATTAAAAAAAAAAATAATAAACCTTAAAAAATAAAATAAAATATGGAGATTGCTATCCTTCAATCTTTAGAAAATTCTTTTGAATATCTTTTTTGATAATTTTCTCCTCTCTGTTTTTTCCTCTTTTTGAATGACTCTTAAGTGGATCTTGGACCTTTGGGACTAATTCTATTCACTTATTATCTGTTATCTCAACTTTGTCTCTCTTTTAGTTATTTCTAGGAGGTTTTCCCAATTACCTCCCAATATTTCTATTAATTTATTATGGTTTTTAATCTTGAAAAGTTTCATTTTTCTATGATTTTTCTACTTTTGCTTTATGAATACAAAACCTCTCTAATGAGTACACAAATGAGAGTGTTCAAATTATTCCCAAATACTTTATTGTATTTTTGAAACATTTATTTATTTCTTTTGGGGGGGGGATGAGGGGCAGAGAGAGAGAGAGAGAGAAAGAGGGAGAGAGAGAGATAGAGAGAGAAAGAATCTCAAACAGGCTCCATGTTGGCGGCGTGGAGCCTAATGCAGAACTTGAACTCATGAACTGTGAGCTCATGACCTGAACTGAACTGAAGCATCAGATGCTTAACCAACTGAGCAACCCAGGTACCGCATGTTTTTTAAAAAAATTTATTTACCTTGGTCTCCCCTCCACTGCCCCGACCATAATGGAGGCTTATATGTTGGTGATCCTTGGCCAACCTTTCAATTTTGAGGTGAGGCACTAAAAGCCTGATGCTGATATTCATTATATATGAATGGAGTTTGTGAATTGGTGGGGCTTGCTTTAGGGTACTTGGTAGTCATGGAAGATTTTTACTGGGGGGCTTCTATATACTAGAATCCAAAATTCTTCCTTCTGTAGTAGTCAGATGAAGTTCTAGATTTTTTTTTTTTTTTTTTTTTTTTTTTTTTTTGCCTGGAGGTATTTTCCTGGTTGAAAATTAAAGGATGTGAAACTGACTTCTTCTTATAATAACTTTCAATTATTTCCTCCCTGGCCTCCCTAGAGCTTTCTCTTCTCCCTTCTCTGCTTTCCTGGTTTGGTTGCACTGTCTCCCCAATGCTGTCCTTCATGGACCTGATATTTCTAGGTCCTGAGCCTCTGGGGTTCTGTCTGGAAGACTGCTCTCCTGAGCTCGATTGCTTCATATGTTTGCTTTGACTGGTCCCTCCTGTCCTGCTTCAGCACTTCCAGCTCCTCTAGAACTTCTCATTCTCATAAATTCCCTGAACTCTCTTCTCTCTTTTCTTCTCTGCATCATTGTTGGCTTAGATTACTTTTTTTTTTTTTTTTTTTGCTGTCATTTAAGTGAGGTTTATTTTTTTTATTTTTTTTATTTATTTTTATTTTTATTTTTATTTTTTTTCAACGTTTATTCATTTTTGGGACAGAGAGAGACAGAGCATGAACGGGGGAGGGGCAGAGAGAGAGGGAGACACAGAATCGGAAACAGGCTCCAGGCTCTGAGCCATCAGCCCAGAGCCCGACGCGGGGCTCGAACTCACGGACCGCGAGATCGTGACCTAGCTGAAGTCGGACGCCTAACCGACTGCGCCACCCAGGCGCCCCTTAAGTGAGGTTTTAAAGGAGGGGGATGCCACCTACTATATTTTTGAGGAAATCCTTAATCTTTCTTTAAACTGCCCATGACATCTGAATGTGCTGAAGATGGTCTTATCCAGTATGTACCAACTCCTTTCCTGCAAATACGATTTCATTCTCATCACACCTCTCACTTGGTAGAGCTGGAGAAAAATCAGTGCAACTTTATATAGGAAAACCATAGTCTATATAGTAGCTATGTTTCTTTGTATCTGTCTGTCATCATACCCGTAGGAAAACCCATTTCTGCTAGATATGACAAAGGAAATGGTTCAAATGGGCAGAGCCTATTAATAGAGTTTCAGAGAGAAGGTAAACATGGTCATCTTTGGAGTTTTTGTCGTTCTTTTTAATCAACAAAGTATTTAAAAAATGTTTAAATTTTAAAGAGGCTTTGGGCTAGTAAGTATTCTCCAAGCCACCAGGCCTCATATCTTTTTATTATTTGAAAACATATTTCTGAGTTAGTTGACATTTACTTCTATTCCAACGATAGATTGTTTAGTAAAGTACCTCCAGGGTTTGGGGAAAACACTGCAAAAATCATGCATAAAATGAGGGAATTTGTTAAACTGCCGGCACATGCTCATAGCACCTCTTACTTTATTACATTGGTGATTTACACCCGCTTAACCATAGCTCTTTCTTCTCACGGGACAGAGTCTTCCTAAGTGTGAGTTTGGACACTGGCCTAGGAGGCATCTCTAAGCTTTCAGAGACCTTGTTAACACCTCGCATAAATTTCTGTCTGTAGCATTTCAGGAATTTCCACATACAGAATATTACTTCCAAGGAAAGCAAAGTGGCTAGCCGCTCTTAAAGACCCCTCTCTCTCTCTGCTTCTCTTCCAGTCGCCCAGCAGACAGCGGTAATATCCAGCAAGGGTTACTGCACACTGAGGGCATATGCTGGGCCATTACTACTCTAGCCTCACAGCGGAATGATGAGGGGAATGGCTGTGAAATTTGGAAACGGGTGAACTGTAATAATGCTCCTGGGCGCTGGATCTGAATATTGCAGGTAGGGAGTGCTGAACGGGAGAAAATGACATGAAGTTAGAGGAGTTTCATTCGGCTGCCTCAAAAATCTGTTAGGTAGTAGCATGGTTTAGTTATTTACCTTTGTCATTTTCGTAAACAAACATACAGCACTACCAGGTGTCAGGCGGTATGCAGACATCTCATTGGGTCACTCGTGGGTGACACACCTATTATCACCTGTAATTTACAAATGAGGAAACCGAGGCTCAAGGAGGCTGTAAAACGAACATTCCACGCTTCACACGGGGAGAGCTGCCATTTGAGTCTGTTTGGCCGGACAGCCTAGCGCCTTTTCATGGCATCTTGCCTGCCCCACGTTGTCTCTGTTTGCAACCTCTGTTCTTTTGCCTGGAACACCCTCTTTCGCTTTCTGAAATTGGATGCCTCTTCTCAGTCCTCGCATAAATCCCGGCGGCATAGTGTCTGCATGGATGGTAGAATCTCAGTCAGTGGTGGTCACCCGCCTTGATTTTCCGTGCGAACTTCCCCGACGGCCGCCTTGGTGCTCATCTTGCTCTTCAGAGCTCTGCTCTACTTTGCTAATATTTGCACCGTTTATGTGCAGGTCAGTATCCTCCGTCAGAATGCAAGCCGTCTGAGGTCGCCAGGAGTGCTCCACTCTCTATTTAATCCTCATGGGCTGACATAGTGTCTTTCATGGATTTGAACCTGAATGGGTTCATGTGAAGGCAGGACCGGATCATCCTCGGTGTGGGGTTGATCTTTATGATGCCGTAGGATAAGCGGGGGGTCTAGTTGTACAGACAAAATCACTCAGTTTTAAGGAGGAAACAGAAGACTCCATAGCAGCTGCTCAGAAAAAATCAGTGTTTACTCCAGTCTGAGATATTTGAAGGCAGGGACCATTTTATGCTCATCATAATACCCCCCTCGGCAACTCCACGCTGCCTCGTGCCTGCAGTTTGGATTACAGACACCCTTCGTTTCATTGTGCTTTGCAGATAGCGCTTTTTTAACGAATTGACGGTTTGTGGCAACCCGGAACCGAGCCGGCCTGGCGGCGCCATCTTGCCAACGTTCGCTCGCTTTGCGTCTGCGCGTCGCGTGTCGGCAACTCTCGCGATATTTCAGACCTTTTCATTATTAGCTCATCTGGGTGCTCTGTGGTCAGTGATTACAACTTGCCCACAGCTCAGCTGCTGGTTAGCGTTCTTTTTTTTAGCAATAAAGTATTTTCCATGAAGGTGTGTATGTTGCTTTTTGGGGCGTAATGCTGTGGCACACTTAATGGCCTACACCACGGTGTAAGCGTAACCTTGCTATTCACTGGCAAACCCAAACATGCATTTGACTGGCTGCATTGTGATATTTGCTTTATTGCGGTGGCCTGGAACGTGTCCCACAGCATCTCCCAGGTATGCTTCCATTTGACAGTGTGTCGACTGGTAAGGCAAAGGCAAAAAGCTGTACTCCAAAACAAGGCTGAACCATGCGGCATGAAGCATGCCTTGAAATAAATTTCATCCCGCTGACACCACCTCACGCTGACCTCTTGAAAGTCTGGGAATTCCTAAGAGACTTTAAGTAGTATTCTTTTTTTTTTTTTTCTTAAATGTTTGTGTGAATTCTCTTCAGTCTTTTATCCTTGCTTCCTGCAGCAATTTTCATTCTTATCCTTTGCTGTAATTGCTGGGTATTAAAAGTCTGTGTGAGTGTGTTATGAAACAAAATTGTATTGTACGAATATTCTTATCCCGGGGTTTTTCTTTTCTGTGATGCTGTGAGAAATCTCTCTCTCTCTCTCTCTTTTTTTTTTTTTTTACCTCCTGTCAAGTCTCTGAAGGGATTTTTTGCAGCTAATTTGGGATAATAGAGGCATTCTTACTGTAATGCAGCTATTCATGTTAATATATATATATTTCAGTAGCTTGTATTTCAACCTGTCTGAACTGAATGAAATTTCCCACAGAATGTTTTTTAAAGAATGGGTGCATTTCATGCCTCTTGATGGTTCTGCCCACCACATACCCATTCTCTGAATGACCCTACAACTCGGCCTTGACTTCCTCACACAAAACAGCTCCTCCAGCACTTTCTGGTTTGTTCACTGGGAGAGAATTTACAGAGAGCGAGAAATTAGAGGTCAAAACATTGTCAAGGAAAATACAGAATTATTTGGTTTGAGGGTCATCTTCTTTTTGACCAAAAGTGAACAGGCAATGGAAAATGGGAAGTTAATCTGTGTTTTGCGTTGATAATGCTTTGCTTGGCTGTTTCAAATAAATATCCATTAAGGCATGAAATGTGCCTGTTGACCTCCTAGACCCTAAGAAATCTATTGACACTTTTGACTTCCTGCTTTGTTTTCTTTATGAAGGAAGTGTCTCCTCCCTGCCCCTCTTCACCTGCCTTGGCTCCTGTCCCTGTACTCAGGAACACTCCCACTCCTAGGGATCTTCCTACCTTCTTAAGTCACTTGCCTTTTAATTTTTTTTTTTTCAACGTTTATTTATTTTTGGGACAGAGAGAGACAGAGCATGAACGGGGGAGGGGCAGAGAGAGAGGGAGACACAGAATCGGAAGCAGGCTCCAGGCTCTGAGCCATCAGCCCAGAGCCTGACGCGGGGCTCGAACTCACGGACCGCGAGATCGTGACCTGGCTGAAGTCGGACGCTTAACCGACTGCGCCACCCAGGCGCCCCAGTCACTTGCCTTTTAAAGAAAACGATTGTGTCCCATGTAACGATTGATTCTGTGTCAACTTGGGTGGACTTTGGTGCCCAGGTGGCTGGTCAAAAACTAGTCCCTATATCGTCTGAAGGTATTTTGTAGATGTGATTGACATCTACAATCAGGTAATTTTAGTTTAAAGGAGCTTATCTTTGGTAACTTTGGTGGGCCTCATCCAATCAGTCGAAGGCCTGAAGAAAAGAACTGAGGTTCCCTGGAAGAATGAATGGTGTCTCAAGGCTGGACCATGAATGCTTGCCTAGGTTTCCAGATGTTGGGCTCCTTCAATTTCAAATTTGCTCCATAATCATGTAATTATATGAGTGAATTCTTTAAACAGAATCTATCCCCTCTGCTCTCTGAATATCTCTACATTTCCTATTTGTTCTGTTTCTCTGGAGTACCCTGATATACCATATTTAAACGTCTAAAGTGCAGCCACACTAACTTAGTGTGGCAGGAAAGTGATCTTCGTCAGTTTTGATTATTCTTCTTGTCGAAGAATAATTTGTAAAAGTCTCAATCACCAGTGTATTCACTGCCCACATTGCTCACATAACTCCTCCCACTGGTGCTTTCCTGTAAACTTGCCCTGCTCACTTATTCTTTGGTGGTTGTTCTGAATGTCTACCACACGTATACTACTCTCTTGCTATTTATTGTTGACTTTTTCTTGGCTCTGTTATGGAGACCAGAAAATGGATGATCTTACAGTTAGGAGATGAGGAAGGGCAGTTGTGAGAACCATTGCTATTTTCTTGTTGCTTCTACTTTTTGCCTGAAGGTTGTTTATTGAACTAAATGTTTTTCAAGAGTGGAAGTTTGAAAAACACAAGGACGTGTTCTCCAGGTGTCCTTCCTTTTAAATGAGTATGTTTTAATAAAATATGAACCTTGCAGGATTTATCGGGTAGAATATGCAATACAGTTCACCAGATTGGAAGTATGGACTGGAATAGTTCACGAGAAGTAGCTTTTCCTCCTTATTAAGGCTATGAAGCACTTAACTCAATGAGGGACCTTCTGCACACAGAAAGGACCAGAAAGGAACAGAATGACTGGAACTGGGAGGTGTGACATTGGTGTTCAGAGGTGATGTAAGAAATGGGTCAAGTGGAGACTCCCAGATAAAAAGGGGAGTCTTCTTCCTGGAAGAAGTCTAGCTCTTAGGATCTGGCCACTCTCCCATGAACAGGTGAAGGCAGAGCTGAAATATTCTGAGGCTCTCCTCTGGGAACCCTGAGGTTTGTCAGTGTTTCCATTGAACATCAAAGGACATTTGGGGTAAAATGGTTGTACTCTTATTTATTTTAAATGTTTATGTATTTTTATTTTTGAGAGAGAGAGAGAGAGAGAGTGGACTTGTGCAAAGGGGGAGAAGGCAGAGAGGGAGAGAGAGTCACAAGCAGGCTCCATACTGTCAGTGCAGAGCCTGACATGGGGCTCTATCTGTCGAACCATAAGATCATGACCTGAGCCAAAATCAAGAGTTGGATGCTTAACCCACTGAGCCACTCCGGTGCCTCTAAAATAGCTGTAATTTTAAAATGAAGTTAATGAAAAATAAGATTTTACTTCAAGAAACTGTCTTTCCAGCTTCTCTGCTCTACACCTAGTCTATAAAGACACAGATACTTTTAGCCCTATCCAAGAATTCTAAGCTTGTACTGTTTATATTTTACTGTCACGTTACCTTTTAGTTATCTTCTTGGCCTGCTATCCAAACTTCTGAGCTCCAAACTTTCTTCCCCATTTTTTCCCCCTCTAAACTTTCTTTCATTTGCTTACATTTCCCTAGCAATTGTATGACTGACCGAGTCTTCTCAAATTCCTGTCCAGACAAAAGGAGTGAAATTCATGTCTTACTTGACTTCTTCCTGAAGCTCGACCAATTTTTATGAAGTTGACTAAGTGCTGACTGTGCTGACACTGTTTAATAAATGGAATATCTTCACAGGCCTGGTAGGAGTTTTGGAGTCAGACAGCCTTTTAAATCTCAGCCCCACCCTTTACCAGCTTTGTGACCTTAAGAAAAACCAACGACTCAGCTTCTCGGTTTTCTTATCTGAAAAAACAGGACAAGTGTCTATCATGAAGATTGAATAGGAGAACAGATACAAAAGACTGGATGTTTAATTATCGGACACTATTATGATTATTTATCAAAGGCCATTTGTTTGTTTTCCAGGAAAGAAAAACAAACCCATGTTCTATCTGTTTGAAAGGGTTTTTACCTAGTCCTTTTTTCTTTTTTTTAACTTTTCTTCTCCCTTTGATTTCCTAAGAATACAAGATGATAGACAACTAAAGTTGTTTTAGTCTTGTTATATTATCTAGTCTGAGGAGAAAAAAATTATTTGGAACTTTACATAAAATTAAATTTAAAGGTCTTTACCATTTGTGAGTGTCACCATGGAGACAAAAAATGTGTGGTCACCATGGCGACCTTTATCAACTCTCCCTATCTGAAATTATTACCATATAAAATTAGACATGGCTGTTGCTATGAAAAGACACAGTATAAATAAGTTGAACTATCTTGATGACAATGCCTGCTGCATTTGGTATCTTGGTGTAGTTCTAAAAGTGTTATTAAATCGTAAGCGGACACCCGTACGATTCTCACATGACCAACTTTTGGCTCTGCCCTTTTACATCTGAACTGGTAGACCATTCTTAGATGGGGTTATTCCTTGTTTCCTCTTTCATACCCTGACTCATTCAAGGCAACTTTACTTTTTTTACTTTACTTTGATTTTTGTGGCTGCCTTTGCTGCTACCTGTTGCTTCTGTGATGGATACTCTACGAATTCTGACGCTTTAGTGAAAAAAAAAGTCACATGATTTTATAATAGCTCACATATGTAGGTAATAAATGTAATAGTACTAATTTTATTTTGAGTAGTAATTTTTGAGTAACAATTTTTTTGTGAGAAGAGATGACCATTCTTGTATAACATGCTAAGATGCATCTCATAACTTACCACAAGTTATGTATCTACGATGAATCTATATTTAGAAATAAGTGATTTCTAAATGTGTGGTACGTCATTAAGTTATCTAAATGGTATACACAATATCCACAATGTGTATATTAAAGTGAAAGCACCCAAGTTCATCAACTATTAGATTCCCTGGTACAGGATGGTCTCATGAAGACGGTGATGCCTTCCTTTGGACTAACTCTCAGGGAGAGTTAGTTGTGTTGGTGGAAGTGGGCCAGGATGGGAGAATAAGTGACAACCAGAGTTGAAGGAAACAGGGAGGACATGGGGAGCAAGGGGCATGGAGGGACAGTGAATGCTTTTGGAGAGCTCTGAGGGACATAACTTGTTTCCAGATTTTCCCTGGTTTCAAAATATACCCAAATTTTGAGTTAGATGGGAGCCTCAGAATGCTCTTAAGTAAAAACATTTTGTAGTTAGGTTTAAAATTTCAAAACAGAATGGGCATCTCTTCAAGTACATCTTTTCATACATTGTCTAGCAATGCTCAAAAGATGTTGTGTTTGAACAGAAAAATAAGCTCTGTATTATTGGTCTTGAGAGTGAAATGACTTTTGTTTCAAACCCAGTATTCCTCAAAGGAATGAATGTGAACTCTTTGTGGCATACCCCAAAGGTAATGGCAGGCTTCCCCACGTGGTGCATTGATCAGATTTTTGGGATTCTTCTGGTGGATGTGACATCTAGTTGGCTGAATTGAATGTCTTCTGCAAATTTAGGGACTTGAAATCTTAAGCCAGACCTGGTCCTTGGGGTCGAGGATTGTTTTTCCTGGGCAAAATGTTGACCTCTATTTCTAAGGAAAACATCTTTGAAGAACTCTTTGGACATTGAAATAGCTCTATAAAATAACATTTTGGTACTTTAAAGTATAAACTAACCAGAAACACATGATTTCAGTTTCCCATAAGTCTCAGAGGGTTTTGCCTAAGAGAAAAATGCATGGCAAAACACATCATGGATAAACAGTTTAAGACAGTAACCTGGTTGTACAAGGAGGTCAAGGATTGGGGAAGGTGACAGGCCACTTTGCATTCAGGTGCAGCACGTGGGGGCACGTAGGCATCAGCTCACAGCTGTTGAAGACAGGACGCCAGCAATATTGTGTTAAGGTGAGAGTCACCCTTGGTTTCTTTGTCCTTCAATAGATGCCTGAGCTGTCTAATGTGAACTTTTACTTGGAATAATTGTAGAGAAATAAGACCAAGTTATTAAAAATTCCAATTTTAGGATTTGTTACGGGAATGAATTTTTAGCGCTCTTCAAATAACCCATTGTTCACTCATCACTACCTGCATTAATGGATTGATAAGAGATTTACAATTAGTATATATGAACAGAGCTCCTGAACTGCATAAAGATATTGGAAGAAATTGCCAGGATTTAAAAATATCCTATATTTGATATTCTCGGCATTGTAGTTGGTATTATTTGTGAAATAAGTTTTTTTTTCCTAGGGAAAGTCCTTGATGAAATGATCACAGCACGTGAATTCATGGGGTCCAAATGAATTTGGCTCTATTCTATGTATGAAACAGTCACTTGACTTGTATTCAGGTTGTGAAATTTGTTGAGAATTTCTTGACTCCTAGGTAAAGGCTCTTTTTGAGTATCTGGAGGTAAGGGAATGAAGGGTCAAGTACTGAGCGTTTTCTGTGTATCATGCATTGTGCTTTTAAATGTGTCCTCTTTAAAATACTTGCAGAAGTCTTTTAGGAAAGCTTATTATCTTGCTTTTACAAGTGAGGAAACCAAGGCTGGAGAGAGTAAGGTCATTTTAACCAAGATCAAGAGCGACTATCATTTCCCCATTAGGAACTGAGCAGCACTGTCCAGCATTGGAAAAAAAACAAAAACAAAAACAAAAAACTTTGGCTGGATCAATTTACAGTTTATCAGATTTGCAAAATTCTCTTGCTGTCTTCTCCAAGGCTGACAGCTGGGATGGAAACTGAAGATGCATAAATTAAAAGCCCAAAGGCCAATCTTCTTTTTTAATTAAAAAAAAAATTCAGAGAAACCCAGGGACTTAAAATTTTTTTTTCCCATCCTGTGAGCCCCAGTGTTGGTACAAAGCATGAAGGGCCTCAGGAATGCTGGCTTCTAACCCAACAGGCAAGTAATCAGTTTGCTGGTTCGTGAAAGAAGGAGTCCAAATACGGTCTTGTGGTAACAATAAAATAAGCAACATCAGAACAAATAATAACCAAATAAGTAGCAGCAAAATAAGTAAAATAAGAAACATAAACAAAAATTCAACCAAGGACAGAACTCTCTGTACATTTCGCCACTTAGGGATACGTAGTTCCGAGAATAATCTATTATCATGTAGTCAATTACTGTTAGCGCACAGATGGTATCCTGAGTTCACACAACTTTTTAAATGTCCTAACCCTCAGAGGAAGCTGGTCCACTTGTCCTTCTGGTGCCCGATGGTGAGCCTGGTGAGTGTGTTGCTAGAATCTGGCAGGAAAGATGCTGCAATCTGTGCTCAGTGATGGAAATTTCTCCCAAGTGCTCTTCTGAGAGTCACGGTGTATTCATCCATTTGGTCTGTGGTTGTTGGGCAGCAAGTGATGTCTTTCCTTGCATGATGAAAGGTAGAGCATTTGTGTCTCTAACCAGAATGGGATTGGATAGGTGGGGTTTAGAAACTTGTGAAAACTTTCTAGTCAAAACCGCAGTCTTCATCCACGTTCACGCACGCTGAGAACCAGTCCTCTAAAGATCGTGGCAAAAGAGAGAAGACAGGATGGAGGTCCCGTGGCCCTTGGCAGCTGCTCTGATGCTTTATTATGGTACATATCGCATCATATGCCAAAAATGATACTCCTGGGTGATCATCTTTTTTTTTTTTTTTAACATTGAAATATTTGAGTTTTAATATTTTTTAGATGAATGTTAGGCTCTTTTTAAGAAATTTTTTCATGTGTATTTATTTTTGAGACAAAATTCATTTTTGACAGAGTGTGAGTGGAGGAGAGGCAGAGAGAGAGGGAGACAGAGAGTCCGAAGCAGGCTCCAGACTCTGAGCGGTCAGCACAGAGCCTGTTGCGGGGCTCGAACTCATGAACTGTGAGATCATGACCCGAGCCAGAGTTGGACACTTAACCAACTGAGCCACCCAGGTGCCTCAGAATGCATACATTGGGTTCTTAAGGGTAACTGTCACATTTTTGGGTTTTTTGTTTTGTTTTGATTTGTTTTTTAGTACTAAGATTATTTGTCACAGCCTACATTCAAACCTGGGCCTTCTGTACTGGTTTTGAATAATCAATGGCTGGAGGAAACCAAAAAATAGTGGTTTCTGGACAGCGATGACAGCTTTGGTTTATTTGGTGGCATTGGTCTCACCGTCTGTTGGACTGTGACCTGTTTTTTTTTTTAACCTAATATTCTAGAGTATTTTGGTGCCCTGAAGTTGAGTGAAATTGTGGAAGGGAATTCATCTTACTTTGCCAATCCTGCCCTGAATATTGTAGCTCTTGTACATTTAATTTATTCTCCCAGAGATGAAGCTTCTTAGTCTGTCCCCCCTACCTTCCCCTCCTAAAGCAAGTTACCTTCACAGTGGGCTTAACCCTCAGGTGACAGAGTTCATTGAGACCTTTCCAGTGCTTCCCAGCACAAATGATCTCTCTCCCATTTCCACTATCTGTTCAGATTGTTCATTTGCACCTCAGGCACCCTGCCTTGTGATAGTGTAAATGATTTCATTCAGCAAATATTAATTGGGCGCGTGCTAAATGCCGGGCACGGTAGGGCGGTACATTGGCTCTGGGGTTAGTGGGCTGAACAAAGCAGAGTTCTCATCGGTGGGAAAGGCAGACACGGAACATACAGTTCCAACTGCGGCAGCTGTCGGGATGGGAGGACAGGGTGCTGGAGGGACCTGCACAGGCCTCACTGGGGGAGATTGCCCAGGAAGAGACTATCCTCTGAGACCTAAGAAACCCTCTGGGTGGGAGAAGGCTGAAACGCAGTAGTGGTTTGGAGACTCTGGGATGGAGAGAGCAAGATGTCGCTGTGTAACTGGGAGAAAACAAAGACAGCTGAAGCAGAAAGAGGAGACGGGAGGGAGCCCCAAATGCATCTGAAGAGCTGGGTGGGCCCCAGGCGTGTGCTGGGGCTGTGCACTAGACAGTCGGCTCTTGTGAGGAGCAGCGTCCAGTACCTGCTTGTAAACAAGTGAGCTTTATTCAGGAAGTTTCCCCAATAGCTCATGGAATGGTTAGCTTCCAAAGACGTTTCCAATCCAGGCACCAGAAAATTCGACCTGAATTTTGTGAACCATTGTAATCCCAATCAGACAGTTCCTGGTTGAAGACAGTTGAGTGTAGAGGCTCAAAGTCTCAAGGGTTGAAAAGAGAACCTCAGGTGTTGGCACTCTGTCCACTTGATTGTAGCATGGCAATCAGCATTCTGGGGGGGGGGAGTGGCTTTCACAGGAAATCATCAGTGAGGGCAAATTTAGGGAAAACTGTTGATCAATAGAAAGTCATGGAAATGTTCTTGAGCCCTCACCTTTATTCTCCAATGTTTTCCATGTGCCAAGCCAACCCCCAAGTCCAGTATCTTATAAATTGTTAGAAGAGAAAGCCACACATCAGAGAGAACCTTATGGAATAGGTGATTCATTCTATCATCTATCTATCTATCTATCTATCTATCTAATGTATCTGTTATCTGTCATTCAATCATCTATATATCAATCAATCTACTATGTATCTAGGTATCTATCTATCTTCTAATCTATCATCATCTATGAAATAGGATTAAAAGACCAATATGGAACAACTAATAAAAGTCTAGGGAATTTTAAGTACAGCTACTAAAAGTCTAGGAAAGTTGTCTTCTGAAAAGAAAATTAATAAGAGACAAAGTTAATCAAGTTAATCTGCAAATCTGCTTAAACATTTCCCTTTAAATTTAATCCAGACTTGCTGATCCCAACAGGAAATGGGCAGAGAACCATGTAAGGACAGATTTCCCCACAATCATCCACATTTTGTTTAGATTCACATTCTGCATGGCATATTGGGTTTATATATATTCTATTAGTCAAAACAATGAAAACTTCTGTATTCAATTAAATTTGATTATAAAATATTTGAAACATACAAAGAAGTGCAGGAACATGCAGAAGCATAACATTTGGCCATATCTTTTTCAAAGGAAATAAAAATAGAGATACAGTTGAATGCTCACCAGTCCTGGCTCATCCCTCTGGCAGTCTAATTTCTCACCTGTTCCTACAGAGGTAATTACTATCCAGAAGTAGGTCTCTATTATTTACATCTGTGTTTCAATACCTTCACTAGAAAGCAAATACCACATTCTTCTTTGCATCTCCACTATGTAAGTATGTATACAATTAAAATAATATATATGGTATTATTTTGAGTATTTAAAAACCTACACAAATAGCATCCTACTGTACAGTTTTTATGTTTTTGCTCTATTTTTGTGTCTCATTATGTTTCTGGGACCTAGCCATGTAGATACATGTAGATCTAGTTAATTCATTTTAAGTGTTCTTCATTATGCCATTGTAAGAACATGCCAGAATTTATCCGCTCCCAATTGATTTTCAAATGTGTCAAGCGATGCTTAAGTTGTTTCTAATATTTTCCTTAGTAAAATAGTGCAAAGAACACTCTTACCCATGTCTCCTTGTGCACCTGTCTGGAACTTCCTTGGGGTCACACCTAGAAGTGGAATCGTGAGGTCTTAGGTAACACTGCCTTTAGCTCTAGTAGGTTTTGCCAAATTGTTGTCAAATGTGGTTATACCAACTGGTGCTCCCATCATCCTATAAATGGGGTGCAAAGTTTTCACTTCTCCACATTCTGGCCCTCATTTGGTATTTCCAGACTTTAGATATTTGCTTATCTTCTGAGTGCGAAATTGTGTTTTGCTTCATTTTTCATTTTTCTGATTACTACTGAGGTGGAGCCCCTTTTCATACACTTTTCGACAGTTTACATTTCTTATTCTCTGCATTGCCTGTTGACATCTTTTGCCTATTTGTATTTTCTCTTTTGACTTTTCCTTATTGGCTCATGGGGGATATTTATATATTCTAGATACCAAGTGTGATTTTCTTTCTTTTTTTTTTTAAATGTTTATTTATTTTTGAGAGAGAGCGTGATCAGGGGAGAGGCAGAGAGAGAGAGAGGGAGACACAGAATCTGAAGCAGGTTCCAGGCTCTGAGCTGTCAGCACAGAGCCCAATGTGGGGCTCGAACCCACAAACCTGAGATCATGACCTGAGCCGAAGTCAGTTGCTTAACCGACTGAGCCACCCAGGTGCCCCATGTAAGTGTGGTTTTCTAACAGAGGACAAAGAAAGCAGAGTATGTGGAGAGAAGCCTTTTGGCTCATCAGGAGACCTGAGTTTTTGTTCCGGTTTTGCTACCAACTTGCTATTTGACCTTGGGCAGGTCATTTAATTTTCCTGGACCTTAGGATCCTTAGCTTTAAAGGGGTATATTTTGATGCCAGAATAATAAAATGTCTTTTAGATATATAATCTTATTAAAGTTAAACAAAATTAATTGGAGAGAAAGTTCCATTGAAATTAAGGAAAAGTCTATTCCATTGTGTACATAAACCACAATTTCTTTAACCATTCATCAGTTGATGGACATTTAGGCTCTTTCCGTAATTTGGCTGTTGTTGAAAGTGCTGCTATAAACCTTGGGGTACAAGTGCCCCTATGCATCAGCACTCCTGTATCCCCTGGGTCAATTCCTAGCAGTGCTATTGCTGGGTCATAGGGTAGTTCTATTTGTAATTTTTTGAGGAACCTCCACACTGTCTTCCAGAACAGCTGCATCAGTTCGCATTCCCACCAACAGTGCAAGAGGGTTCCCATTTCTCCACATCCTCGCCAGCATCTGTAGTCTCCTGTGTTGTTCATTTTAGCCACTCTGATCAGCGTGAGGTGGTATCTCAGTGTGGTTTTGATTGGTATTTCCCTGATGAGGAGTGACGTTGAGCACTCGTTTCATGTGTCAGTTGGCCATCTGGATGTCTTCTTTGGAAACGTATCTATTCATGTCTTCTGCCCATTTCTTCACTGGATTATTTGTTTTTTCGGATGTGGGGTGAGAGGGTGGGGAGGGTGGGTGATGGGCATTGAGGAGGGCACCTGTTGGGATGAGCACTGGGTGTTGTATGGAAACCAATTTGACAATAAATTTCATATTAAAAAAATAAAAAAAAAGAAGTGGTCAAAAAAAATAAAAACCTTTATCATTTGTAAGAAAAAAATAATAAAATAGACATTAGGGAGAAGTCTAAATGTCAGAGTATCTTAGAAGTAGACTGGACCCTTGCTGCTTTAAGAACATAGATAATTAGGATTATGTGAACAGAGTTGGCTGCCACTGGAATAACAGTTTACCGTTTTCAAAAATGCTTCCTGGATACAATTTGTTTCGTACATTTGGCTTGTAGGATCTCATTTTAGTAGTCCAACAGGATTTCTTAATTTCTTGTTTTAGTATCAAGCATGACTTTACATTTGAAGTTGGGGGGTGGGGTGGTCAGGGGCAGACGCTACCTCTGTTTGCTCGGCCTGAAATCTGGCTCCTTTTATATTTTCTAGACGGGATGAATGGATCGCAATGATCAACAAAACCACTTGCTACCTTTCTTCCCGTTTTGCTCCAGCAAGTAACTGGAGACACACACTCAAACTTTTCAGTGAGAATATCCATCTTCTCTCGAGCCTGTGACATCAGCTTCATTTTAGGAAAATGAATTTGGTTTTATTTCATCTCATCAGGGATGCTCTGGTCCTTGAACTGGAATGGAAGCTGGCTGTCACCTTGAGCCTCAACTCCCTTGTTTATGCAGCTCTGCCAGTAGAACTTTCCACCAGGACTCAGGTTTGTGAAACGGTGCCCAATCTTCTGTCCCTCTATGCTGGGACTTAGCGTTGTCCCTTGGGGGTCCTTCCGCTAATAAGTTCTATTGTCCCTTCACAAGGTGTTCGAGGGGAGTGGATGACAGAGCCTCAGCTCACTCCTTCAGTTATGTCTTCTTCATCTAAATGCTTTATGACCACCTTGCTTAGTTCTGCCTTGTCTGTGCAGAGTCGTGCCTGGCTGTCCAGAAATAGCCATTCCCTGATGCCTGATACAGTTCCCCAGACAGGGTGGGAGGTTTCCTTCTCCACTGTTATGTGAGAAAAGTAATTTTTTTTCCCCAGGAAAGAGGAAAAGTTGCTTGTTTTCTTCCCCACTTCTAGATTCTCTTTCCTTTGGACTTTAGCCATGGAAGGAAGACTCTGCCGGGAGAACTGAGGGAATGTGCTGTAGGTGTTAGGAGGGGGGCACCTTGGGCTGTTTCTTTCCCAACAGCCGGTACCGGGGTAGTTGGAGTCAGGGACAAACCACGGTCAGAAATGCCCAAACAAAGTGGCAAATTGAAGGTGCTGCCAGGATGCTGAATCGAGATCCCTACTTAGGAGATTGAGAGATGGAGATTTTCTTCTGAGGTCAAGTCAGGGTAGCGGTTAGAAAACGGAAGCAGAGGAAGCCCTCTGCTCAGTCTCCCGGGCCAGAATGGGGCAGAGTAGGGACCCCGGGACCCCGAGTTCCTGGCTGCACCTGCTGTGACGCACAGAGGCCTTTTGCGATGTCACCCTCTTTGGGAGTCCTGAGTCATGGTTTCTTAGCAATGGCCAACTCTACCTACACATGGCTAAGAGCATGTTTTTACAGTTTCTCTTTTTTTTGTCTCCGTTCCAGACCCCATCCCTGGCCATCCAGTCATGGTAGGGAGGGCAGGTATGTACGTTGTTAAATAAAACATGTTGCTTTGCGTTTTTAAAGAAGAGACACATTAAAAAATCATACTCAGGGCGCCTGGGGGGCTCAGTCAGTTAAGCGTCTGACTTTGGCTCAGGTCATGATCTCGCAGTTTGCGGGCTCGAGCCCCACGTCGGGCTCTGTGCCGACAGCTCGGAGCCTGGAGCCCGCTTCGGATTCTGTGTCTCCCTGTCTCTCTGCTCCTCCCCTGCTCATGCTCTGTTCTCTCTCTCTCTCTCTCTCTCTCTCTCTCTCAAAAATAAACTAAAAAAATCATACTCAAGTGTGGCTACATTATAATTCCAAGCACATTTCAGAAAGCCGTCTCTATAGAGAATATTTTCCCACAAACATGATCATTGCTAATAAGAATATTTGACATTGGTTAGAAATACCAGGAGCTCTGGCTTTAAAGGGCAATTTCTAAGGTTTGTGAAAAGTTAAACTGAGTGGGAGAAATGACCATGGGGTTTCATGCTGATCATTGGTTTCATGTAATTTTATGGCTTTCCTCTGGTATATTCAAGCTGTTAGTACAAATGGACTGGCTGGGATGCGGGAACTCAGAGGGGCAGACTGAGCCCTTTCCTCCGTCATGTTGTAAGCAGCTAGCCGGCTTCTTGCCAGAGAGAGGACGAGGACTAGAAAAAGCAAACACCCGAAGGTGTCCTCACAGTTGGCCAGGGTCTGGCGCGGGCGCTTGGACTGGAAGAGAGGCTGGTTCACGTGGGCTGGTTCCGTCCGAGGTCCGGGCAGGGCCCCAGTAGAATGGGCCCGGCTCTCAGTGGTCCACGGGATTCCCTTCTCCTCTCCGCGCTGCCCGTCCTCTTCCTCCATGACTTCACATCCTCTCCGAAAACTCTCCTGCCTCACCTCCACTCCCCCTGTGCTGTGCCAGGCTGCCCGCTGCAGCGCCTTCAGTGATCTCAGAGACAGAGCAGACGAAGCAGAAGTCTTGGTTTCCCTTCATTGCCCTCGAAGGCCACTCCTTCTCATCTCGCAATGTCACTTGGCAACTCCAGGCTCACCTGTCACTTACATCTCTCATTGATGGTGTCCCTGGAGCACCTCCCCTCCCCCATTAGTGACTGTCACCTGGATCACAGCAGTGTTTTCCTGACCAGTCTCTGTGATTCCCGGCCTCCCCTCTCTCCGACCCGTGTACTACTGCCTGCCTAATCACCCTTCACTTACCTTTGACCTTGGAATTCCTCTGATCCAGAAATCTCCCAACTGCCCAGTGAGTAAAGTCCAATCATCCTAACACGCACCCTCTGAGAGTTTTGTGAGGGGCCCCGTCACTCTTCCAGCCTGGATCTCTAGCCAACTGCTCTGCTCTAGGCCCTTCAGGCCTCCAGAGCTCTGTCCACACCGTACCCTTCCCCAGAGGGCCTTTTCTCCTCGACTCGATTCTTCTGTTGAGATACTACTCATCCTCTAGGGCCCAGATGAAGGAACACTCCTCCATAGAAGTTGCATTTGCCATCCTGAAACTCTGAAAATGACCTCACGCCTTCTGTTTTCTTTTTTTTTTTTAATTTTTTTTTTCAATGTTTATTTATTTTTTTGGGACAGAGAGAGACAGAGCATGAACGGGGGAGGGGCAGAGAGAGAGGGAGACACAGAATCGGAAACAGGCTCCAGGCTCTGAGCCATCAGCCCAGAGCCCGACGCGGGGCTCGAACTCACGGACCGCGAGATCGTGACCTGGCTGAAGTCGGACGCTTAACCGACTGCGCCACCCAGGCGCCCCTGCCTTCTGTTTTCTATAACACTTCATCGTCCTCTGACCAACTTCATCATGTGTGTTCTGTGGGGTCGTGTCTGGTTTGCCCTCCTAGATTGTAATTTCCTGAGGCTGCACAAAGTACTTTAGTCACTGTGAATTCAACCACACCTCATCGCCCACGTGAAGGCAATCATAGTTTGATTGATTGATTGATTGATTGGTTTTCCAAGTTTTTATTTCATATCAATCACGTCTTTAAAGGCTCGAAGGCCAGAGCGAACGAGTTAATGAAGTTAAGTTCCAGCGTGTACCTCCAAAAAATAATTTTTGTGAACATTACCGTATAGATATATTCCGTTTAAACACAACAAGGATACTTGTACCCTTTGATATTTAAGTTCTGCCATTTAAACAAATCCATTTATAAGGAAAACACAGAGAAAAATGCTTACTTTTTCACTTATTATTAGCTACACTTAGGAGACACTGGGCATTTGGGATGAGAAGACTTCTTACTCAAAACGTTTTTATAAACGCCTCCAGTGCCAGGTTACGAATCACGCAAGAGAGTTTACTTACTTTATAACCACATCTCATTTTTAACAACGAAAACAGCGGTGTCCATCTCGACGGCACTCTCGTTACAGTTGCACAATCTGAATGACTTCTGCGGCTGTCGAAGGGGCAAAATTACGTGCTGCGGGTTCTGCAGGCGGGGCCCAGGGGGAGCGGGGTGCGGGTGGGGGTGATGGCCGCGTGGTGGGGATAGCAAAGTGCGGCCACCTTGGGGAGCGGCCGGGAGGGCCCTGGTCCTGAAGAGAAGTCCCCCGGCTCGGGCTCACGTGGCCTACCATGGAGCGGCCAGCGTGGCCCGGGTTCGTGAGGATCCAGCCGGTTCCATTTTCTACTTATCAGCAAGGATGGTCCTGCAGGGGAGAAGCCAACAGGAGCTTGACTCTCACCAGAGGGAGAATAAACATGTCAGGGGAGGCCAGCTTCCTCTGCAGGAATAAACAAACCCCCATCTCAGCCGCCTGCCACCGGGTTTATTTCTACCCGGTGTTGAGGCTACTTTTTAGGGCAGCTGTCCCCTGTGTGGGACGCTGGCGCAGGCTGATCTGATCTTGCCCTTTCGGCAGAAGTGGCCGTCCCTGCAGCAGGGGAAGCCGAGGCAGAAGCCTGGCCTGAAAGCAACGCGTGTTTGGCGAGGACTGGCCCCGTGGCCCTGCCTACCTTTGCGGGGCTGGGATCGGAGTCTTCTGTGGGCAGAGCTGAATGCTGGTGAGCACTGGTGATTCCAGCCACACCTGCTGAGCTGGGCCCGAGCGGCCACTTTTATTTTTCAATTCAGTGGATATGTGCTGAGCCAATACTTTAGGATTAGTATTTTCTAGGCATTTGGGGGAGAATAAAACATAGCCTACGTTCTCAAGGAATTGAGCGCTTTCTGCAAAAGCGAGCTACTTGAAGGAATTTAGTAACGAGATGAGGCCTTCCATGAGAACTTCTAAGTTGGTTTCTGGGGAAGAGTGGTCAGGAGAAGGGGGAGAGAGAGGGGCGACCCAGGTGGGCACGTGTATGCGGCAACCAGCTTGGTGGTCATCCCTGGGAGGAGAGGGGATGAGAAAGGGAGAGAGAGAAAGCTGGAGAAGCAGAGGAGAGAGGGGAAAGAGCTGGGGAGGGAGACAGGGAGAGAGAGTGAGGTCAGCCTCTCTAGACGAGCTTGGACGAGCTTTGGACTCAGAACGCATGGGTTCGCTCTCTCGCTCTGGTTCTCCCGCTTACTTGCTCTGTGATGTTGGGCACGTCGATTCACCTCCTTGGGCTTGTCTGCCCCTCTGTAAAGTGGGCGGTGAGCATTATACTCCCCCCAAGGGTTGTTCTCCAGATGAAGTGGGGTGACGCGCTCCGGCACTCAGAAAGCCCCTGACACAGCGCGCAGGTCTCAATATCGCACGGGCAAGTGTGCAAGCCACAGACTGCACAAGACTTTGGCCTTGATTCCGCGCAGAAGGGAAACCCTGGCCCCAAGAGTACTTCCGAGACTCTGCTAAAAACTTCGCTTCGTAGGACAGACCTCCACCTTCCCTTCTGTTTGCTAACCTCAAAGGCAGCTCTCAATCCCATCCCACTGGTGAACGTGAGTCGTGCAGCCGGAACTTGCACGGGAACACGCCGTGTGTGAGCGACCCGTCCCCCCCTGCCCACGTCAGCCTTTGGCTCCTCAGCTGGCCGCTGGCCGTTACTGCTTCCTCCGCTCAGTCCTGTTTCCTGACACTGTTTTCTGTCCCTGTCACTCTGTCTGTGGTGGACCCAACGAGCTATAAGGCACGGATCCTGCTCTCAAGGAGCTTACCAAATGGTTGCAGCAGAACTTAGCTCTGCCGACTCCATTTTTAGAAACTTTTGTTTCAATGGAATGAGAAAAAGTAAAAATAGCCCTAGCGGGCCTTTCAAAGGTGTCTTAAATTATTCTTCACTCATTTTTCTTCTGCTGCTGTGAATATCTTTAGCTCCTATAGAAAGACAAAGAGGAGAAAACAAAATTCCTGGCAGCCGTGAATTCTATTTATACTCCGTGGCACATTATATTTCTGTAGAAATAGCTCAAGAGGCTGGAAGAGCCTGTTTCATGGAAACCCAACGCTTTTTTGCGGTTGTTGACTGTCTTTCCGCACATTCCAACATCAGTTAGAGGGTGTGGAAGGAGGGACGTGTGCACGTAAAGTGCATCCTCCAGGAGCAGGGGCTCAGCCCCTACGTCAAATACCAGACACAGATCCTGCCAACCTGGCCCCTCGCCCGCTGTCATGTTCTCAGATAAATGACAGGGCTTAGGCCTTTGACAGAGAACTCGCCTGGGAAGCCCAGGAAGCTGGAGATACGGCGTGTCTGTTGGTAGGGCTTTGAGAAACGACATTGGCGTCGGCCACGACAAACGGGGTGTGGGAGCCCCTCTTACAGCTGTGCCCACTTCTGGCCATGTGAGCCCGACAGGATTTTAAAGCTTAGGGCTCTGCTGTCTCGTGAACGCCTGCCCCCCTCCCGCCCCGTTTGTTCGATGATCTTGCTGCGGGACAACGAAATGTGAAATACCCACTGACCACATTGAAGAAACACTTTTCTGATTAGGATGCTAGTGAGAGCTCCTGTTGGGTGGGGGAGGGGAATCGGGGCTGCAAGACCCATCTGTTGTCGTTTGGACCTCGCTTGGAGGGAGTCGTGGAACGCAAGCTGTGCGGACAGCCACTCCACGTGGCCGCTCCTGGGGGCAGTTAGAGTTCTGTGTCCGCGGTAGTTTCCACGGAGCTGTGTGCTCTTCAGGGCGCGTGCAGAGGGTGGGGTGGTTGAACTGCACGGTCTTCTCTCTCCTGCACACCGAAGCAGGACGGACTGGGACACTGGGGTGCAGTCCCTCTTGGTCCACACTCTAGTTCTTAGTTGCGGGCACCGTCCCAGGACGTTCTTCCCGAATGCCTCCCTGTGTGGACCGGGAGGGGGCATCCTGCCAGGGGCTGGAGGGTGTCTTCAGATCCTTCTCCCGCCGTGCCTCTGTATGTAGAACCACCCATTCCTTGCAGGAGCCACTGTTCTTGGATGCTTACCCTGTGCCAGGGGCTCATTACTTCCCATTTTATTCCTGCTACAGTACAGACGTAGGATAAGGGCCAACGCTGAGGGATACCAGTCCTGGCCAACACTTTGGATTATTTCACTCTATGCTCGGAGTAACCGTAAGAAGCAAGTATAGGGGCATCTGGGTGGCTCAGCTGGTTAAGCGTCTGATGCTTGACCCTGGCTCAGGTCACGATCTTGCGGTCATGGGATTGAGTCCCACGTCGGGCTCCGCACTGAGAGTGGAGCCCGTTTGGGATTCTCTCTCTCTCTCCCTCTCTCCCACTCATGCTCTCTCTCTCTCAAAATAAATAAGCAAACTTTCTTTTTAATAAAAGAAGCAAGTATAATAGCATTATTACACCATCTTACTGTTGAAACAACTGAGGCTCAGTGAGATTAAGCAACTTGAGTAAATTAAGTAAATTAGAAAACTGGGATTTGAATCTCAGCTGGAGGGGCCCCAAGTCCCAGGCTCCACCCACCGCTCCCCACCGTGCAGAAAACAGTAAGTTCCTCTCTGACACAGATGGTCGTTTCCTGGTTCCCTCCTGGAGTGCAGAGAGGCTACTGGAGGTGTTCTAGGAACAGGTCACAGGTCGGTGCTGGATGCAAGTTTTAGGGATTTTTCTGCACCTTCACTTACCTCGCTTAACATGCTTTATGCCAATTGACCACTTGCTTTTCATACAAAAGAATGATTTATGTTCAACGCATACAGCAATTTATTCAAAATATAATTGTCCCAATTAAGCCAAGAAATACATATACTTAAGAGATATGGCATATTATCAAATATTTCGCAATTCTTATCAACGTGTTTATAATTTACACGGTAGAAATTTCGTACCTTCTTTATGATAAAAATACTCAGACCAAGTATTACATTTACTTACCTTAACATATTAAAAGCCCCTGGAAACTTGAACGGATGTAGTGAACGTATGTATCCCTTCTTTTTTTTTCTCTTGATGACACTGGGTTTAATCATCGCTGAAATTAATTTGGTAGCTATCAACCTGCCTTGAATGTCCCAAATCCCTTGTTTCATTGCCTTGTCCCACAGCTGTGAGTCTCTGGTAGAGGTGAGGGTGGGAGAGCAAGGAGACAGGTGACCTGTCGTCTCTGGGGTGCCTCTTGCTTCCTGAAATGCACCCTTTCCTAGCCAACGTAAAGAGGAGGTCCCGATATTCAGAGGCTGCACCCATGATCCCACATGCTCCTTCCCACCCTCTCTTTTTATTTCTTCTTTGTCCCATCCTCTGACCCTCCACCAGGAGTAGCTCCTGTGCAGGGGTGTGTAAACATCCAGGCACAGGACCACCGTGTGTGCGTGCGCAGGATGCGTCCTTATGGAGAAGTCTGGGGGCCAAACCCCCATGAGAGTGGACGCCCTTCTCGTTGCCCTACCATACACCTTGGCCTCATCAGGGAGGAGAGCCCAGCAAGAGACCTTTACTTACGGGCTAGAAAACTAGTGATCCAACCCAGCATCTCCGTTTCAGATTGCTGTGAGTGATCAGGGTCCTTTCAATACCTTGTTTAGCATAAGGAATATAGCCAAGCACTGTAATAGCATTGTAAGGTGACAGATGGTAATAGAGAGCTGACGAATCACTGTGTCGTACCCCTGAAACGAATGCCACATTGGGTGTCAACTGTATTCCAATTGAAACAAAATAAATCAAAACAGAACAAAACCCCAAACCTCCTGATCCCCTCACTGGCACATAGTAGGTGTTCAAAAGTGTTGAACGACCGTTCCACATTTCAAAGAACAGTCTGTGGTTTAAAAACGAGTACCCTGTGGCTTAAATAAATTTCCTAAAGTTTCAACAGGCACACAAACCTTGTTTGAAGTGTGCAGGGCCAATATCTGCTTTGGCAGCTGCCAGCTCTGGGGCCTGGAGCCCGTTAGGTGGCACCGGGCTGGCCCAGTACATGGGACACTGCTCCCCCAGCCCTTGCCTCCTCCCTTGACAGTGACAAAGTGACACTTCTCCTCCCACCTTTCTCTCCAAGCCCTACATGTTAAGTCCACCTCTCAGATGTGCCCATTCCTCTTTCTCAGTGTCTTACTTTTCTATTTAAAAAGCCCTTTTATTTTATTTTATCTTATTTATTTAAAAAAATTTTTTAATGTTTATTTATTTTTGAGACAGAGAGACAGAGCATGAGCCTGGGAGGGGCAGAGAGAGGCGGAGACACAGAATCCGAAGCGGGCTCCAGGCTCCGAGCTGTCGGCACAGAGCCCGACACGGGGCTTGAACTCACAAACTGCGAGATCATGACCTGAACCGAAGTCGGAAGCTTAGCCGACTGAGCCACCCAGGCGCCCCTAAAAAGCCCATTTATTTCAGTCAGGTTTCCCTTTTAGTCTCCTAGTACTTGGGGTGCCCGGGAGTCTGTGGCCTCCCCAGAAACTGAGCTAGCCTCCATTTTCCTTCTTTTGGGGAACACCTCATTTTCCACTTGCTTTGCATCCTTCTGTAGCAGGACATCCCATCACCAATTTCATTACTGCCTACGACCCCTGGATTTTCATAACAACCCTTGCAAATATTGGTTTTTCTGTAAACATTGTTAAAATTAATGGTCTAGTGGAGAGGGATACAGGGACTCGGTCTAAATAAGAAAAATATTACTTTGGTTTGGAGACTGGAAGATTTTCCAGTTGCTTTCCTGAGAGCCCATCAGGTAAGTTCTGACATTAACTAGGAAATAGAAAATAAAAATCTGTCTGAGCGCTCAGATTACAGAATGTCGGGCTGGATGATCTAGACTGGGGTCAAAGTTGTCTCTAAAAGACCAGGTAGTAAATATCTTAGGCTTTGCAATTATGCAGGTCTGTCACGGGAGTATTAAGACAGCCATCGACAATATGTAAATGAGTGGGCATGGCAGTTTCCCAGTAAAACTTTAATTACAAAAACAGGCAATGGGCTGGATTTTGCCCTGGGTGGTTGTCTTCAGACCGCTGATCTAGACTAAAGCCCTGTTCTTACACAGAGGAACCGAGTTCCGGAGAGGGGAAATGAAAAGCTTAGAGTCAGATAGCTTGTCTTTGGAAGAGATAAAGACAAGCTTCTCTGGAGCAAGAGTGGCAGCCAGTGCTCACGCTGGGGCAGGAGGGAATGAGGGCCAGGTGGGAATGGGGGAACACCGTGAGTCCAATGGTTTTGCCAAAGGCTGCAACTTAGCTGTACATTGGGGACTAGTCTAAATTATGGGGTTTGAGGACACTTATGGAGAGCTAACCACTGGCTGTTTGGAATCAGCGAGTCCAGAACTAATTAAAAATTGGACAAAGGTGTTTTGAGCATCGAGTTGCTGTCTTCAGTAGGAAACCAAGAGTAGGCTTCTAATTATGGTTTTAGGCTCTCAGCTACTTGTTAGTGCCATAAAACACACGACATATCCAAAAAGGAAAGAAAAGGGAGAGGAACTGTTTTTGTTGAAGGGTTTATGAGCCCAAAATTTATAGTGAAGTTAGCATAGAGGCTCACACATTGCACAGAAAGGAGCAGAAGCAAAATGTATCAATGCTTCTGGAAAGAGAAGACTTCTCCTTTCTCCATCATTAAATTAAATGGTAATTTAATTTAACCATTAAATTATTCACCAGAATATGTATTGAGAGACTACTGTGTGTAGGCACCGTTCTAAATCCTGGACACCCAGTAGTGATCAAGACAAAAAGACCTTTCTGTCCCTACATTCCAGTAGATGAACAGGGTTGCACGGTGAGGGGTGAGATCTCATTATGTCTTTGGAGTGAGATCGTCTGTGGTTGGATGGATGTGTTCTCCTGCGTGTCAATCCATTCTCCCTACAGTTGGTCAGAATAGGGCTGGAAAATCCGGACTACCTGGTAAACAGATTCTGCAGGGATTTCCAGGTGAGCGCGTGAAGGGTGCAGATGTGTGGTAGTGGGTTATCCATGGGTCAGACTGGACTCTGTGGATAAGGGAGAAGTGGGTGATGGACTCAGTGAAAAACGTTCTCCCCATGGAAGATGAGTGGCACAGTGTCAAGAATTACAGCTTACTTTGAGTGAAGATCAAGCATAACGTGTAGATATTTAGAGCTATAAGATGATTTAGCCCCTGCAGGTAAGGTGGTGGAGAACTTGGGAGAGAGAATGAGTGAGACTAGCTAGTTACATTGAGAAAAGACCTCTTCAATTACTCACTTAAAAAATTCTGTGGGAGGGGAACATTATGGTGGTAGTGGTCAGGTGTAGAGGAAGAGATTTATAGTGGGATATGAGAACAGCTGGAAATAAAGAGAAAGGGAATTATGGTAAAAAGTATGGTCAGAGCTGTGTGTGGGGGCCAGTAGCTCATGCGTGGCCTTGTAGACCATGCTGAGATCACCCTAATACCTGTCTGTAAGTATAAATTGAGGAACCGGGACAATTGATGGGTTAAAAAAGTGCCTGTCCCAAGAGGATTTAAAACACGTGTTTGCATAAAAACATGGACACGAATGTTCATAGCAGCATTGTCATTCGTAACAGCCCAATGTGGAAACAATTCAAGTGCCCATCAACTGACACACGGATAACAAAATGTGGTCTCTCCGTACAGTGGGATATTATTCAGCTAGAAAAAGGGATGGAATTCTGACACGTGCTGCAACATGGATGAGCCTTGAAGACAGTGTGATAAGTGAAGAAAAGCCGACACAAAGACTACGTATTGTATGATTCTACTTGGAGGAGAGATCCAGAACAGGCAACATCTGTAG
This sequence comes from Leopardus geoffroyi, assembly GCF_018350155.1. Lineage (NCBI taxonomy): Eukaryota > Metazoa > Chordata > Mammalia > Carnivora > Felidae > Leopardus > Leopardus geoffroyi. The sequence goes on from NC_059326.1 coordinate 2,604,120, forward strand.
ATATAGAAAGTGGATCACGGTTGCCAGGACTGACGATGCGGGAAGGGGAATGACTGCTAATGAGTACAAGGTTTCTTTTTGGGCTGATGAAAGTGTTCTGGTTTTACAACCTTGAGAATATGTTAAAAACCACTGAGTATGCTCTTTAAAATGGTGAATCTTATAGTACGTGAATTACATCTCAATAAATTGGTATCTACTTTAAAGGTAAAAAAGCGCTAGTAAATATTCCAGTTTTTCCAATCGCTCATGCTGTCTGATAATCTATTAAAAGACTCACGACTAAGTGTCATCCCATAGGATGACAATGGAAACCGACCAGAAACCTGGGAAAGCATGAAGGTCAGTTCATGGTCTGATGTCTATTTTGTTTTCTGTATGAAACGTGTGCCCTAAACTGATAACAGAGACTGTGTTAGAAATTGTCCTATGTGGCGTTTAGATTTTGAAACAAAAGCAAGCTGTTTTGGCCAATTTTTAAAATGGGTGCGGCCACGTTGGTCCCTTAGAGCACATGACATTTCCCCTACCCAGTACAGTTACTGTAATGCAAAAACCCAGCGGTCATGAAGTAGCTATGTAGACTTGTTGGTGGACGGCAGCCGTTTTTTACAAAGCCCTATGAAAGCTGAGGAACTTTCTAGACCAGGAAGTTGACCTTCTTTGGTCAGGGTCAGATGGAAGCCTGCACAGTCACTGTGGTAGATTCTAGGGACAGGGGAAGAGCTCAAAACTTCAACGACGCACCCCCAGAGGTGCTTTTGTTTTGTTTTTGGAGGAGAAAAAGTACTACTTTCTAAAAAAGAAGTACAGGTAATATTTGGGACCATGAAAAAAAATTTGAATGAGCCTCCAAAAAAAAAAATAAATAAAGAGAAAAAGGAAGGGAAAACTTATTTACAACATAGTTGTGTCTTGCCTTTGGACCTGCTCTTTGACACTGGCCCACAGTGAATTATTAGTTTCTACGTTGTCCTCCACGGCTTTTGAATATGTTCAGAAACTGATTATGCAAAAGAAGGAAGAACAAAGTTTAGGGGGAAAAAATTATTTTGGTGCTGACATCACCGGACATCAACATCTGTTCTCTTGTTCATGCCTCTGACCACATTAAAATACTTGATGTCCCATTGGAAAAAAAAAAAAAAAAAAAAAAAAAGGACTGTTCTATGGGTGAGCTGAGGACTTTAATGATAAATGTGTTTCACCTTTGACCTGGAAGTAAATGAATGTCATGCTGTCCCTTACTTGCAGATGCCAAGCGCTGTCCACAGTGGGCTGCTGGACCCAGAGCTGGCAGGCAGGAGACGGGAATGTCTGCTTGTACGTGAAACGGCTTCGAAAGACACGTGTGCGTTTGCCGAGTGGGAAACATTTTCAAAGGGAGACCGTTTGACGCTAAAAGGACCATTTGATCTCTTTTTACTCTCCTGGTTTTATTCAGCTCATTTCATTACTTTCTGTTCCTAGCACCTTGCCAAGGGGAAAGTATGCCTGGAGCTTGCATGGAGAAAGAATATTTCATATTTTTAGCCATATTTGCATTTTACAAGTTTATTTGAGAGTAATTTGTACACCAGATCTTTTTTTTTCTACTCAAACTATTTGCAAGTAGTATTTTGAAAATACAAAAAAATACTTTTAAGCTTTTAAATGAATATCAAAATGCCCATTAAAAAAGTTTTTTCTTCGGTTCTGTAAGAGAGTTTAATAGCAATGCAAACCAAGCTGAGATGATGTCTATAAATTAGCCTGAGAAAATTCCTATGATTCCTGGCTATGAGGTTGTTTCTAAGGGAGGCTGATTTCTGCTTCTTCTGTGTTTGCTCAGTACCACCCTGCCCCAAGAGTAGAAAGCATTGATTACACCGTTGTTTGTGGGCTAAGACCCCACGGTCCCTCAGAATGATCTCAATTCTGGTGAATGTTTAGGTCTATGAAAAGGAAACTACGACGTGTTGAAATTGAGCCTACAACTTAGTCCCCATGACATGACTTTGGTTTGGGTGCCTTCATGACACGTTCTGCAACACATGACTTACGTTTGGTTTTTGTTCTTGTGTGAGCAGTAGGACAGCAGAAGTGAGTGCACATTAGCTCCTGTTCCAGGAGCAGGGGTGACAGGGGCTTCCCCAGTTTCAGCTTTCTTGGAGTGCTCAGCTTTGCCATCACTCCTACCATGAAACACAGTTACTTCTTTTCATTTTACAGTTATTTTACTCTTTCTTCCTTTCAGCAACCTGGATCATTCCTGGGGCAAGAGTAGAAAATCTGAGAGAGAGCAAAATGGCACTGGGGACCTCATCACCAGCTTCTGTGTTTTAAAATAAAGGGGAGCCATACAATGCTATTCGGTTTAACTGTTTCTTGTGCAGGATGTAATGATAGACTCTGTAAATTGTAAAAAATGAGCAAGGCAGTATATGATTTCAAGTGGGACAAATATGGTAAAAAAGGGAATTCTGTGCTTGTTTCCAAAGAGAGTCTAGAAAAATGTTGTAGGAGTTCAGAAGAAGGAGACAACAGTTGAGAGTAGCAGAGGATCAGAATAGGCTTCCTTTTCCAGGAAGTGCCATACCTGAGGTGATCCTCGACTGGGATAAAGAAAGGGGACAGGGATGCCAGGAAGGAATTATTTCACCAAAAAGGAAGCAAAAGAAGCAAAGCATGGGGACAGAAAAGGATGACTATGTTCAGCGAAGACCGATATCATGGGGATTTTACGTAGGAGAGCTCGATTGCAGCGTTCAGTTTATATAAGCAATAGGCGAGAGACGTCAGACTCCACCTTTGAACAACTTGCTGAGGGTAGCCTTGTACTCATGCTGAGGCCAGGCTTCAGTTCTCCCCCTCACCCATAGACATAAGGAAATGTTTTCTAAGGTCCAATTCTACTTTAGTATTTTGGAGGAAAAAAGATGGGGATCAATTAGGGGTCTATCTGGCGGTGTAGGCAAGCCATAGAAGAGTCTGGAATGGTGCAGTGGGAAAAGAGAGAGGGGAAAGCTATGAGAGAAAGAAATGCACGTTGTCTGGAAACCACTGGATGTGGGAATCGTGGGCGACCAGTTGGATTTCAAGCCCATTTGCTTGGAGAAGGGGTGATGCACCAAGAGAAAGAAGGAAAGTGGCAGGAGCTGGTTTCGTGGCGAGGATGAACTCGGTCTCCGACCTGCTGACTCCGAGGTGTCGGACAAGTCCTGGTGGACACATCCCACAAGTCACAGAAAGACACTTCGGGAGGATGTGCGGGCTGAAGGAAAAGATTCAAGAGTCTACATGGCGGGGGGCAGTTCAATGCTTTGGGATGGGTGAGAACACAGAGGGAAGAGGGAGAAAGGAAATGCTGTGAGCAGAGGGAGGGTCAGCAAAGGGAGGGGTCTGGGCAAAGTGGGTAGAAAAGCCAGGACAGTAGGGAGGAGCAGCCAGGGCTGCCTTGGGGATGTGGGCGAGCAGGGAGTTTGGAGGGGATGAGAAAAAACCCTAGAAAGTGAAGAGGGGTGGGCTACAGAAAGTCCCTTTCTATCTGACCTGGGTTCACTGATATTCAAGGAAAGCCAAGAGAAAGAGAGAGAAGGGAGGTCAGTGTTGTGAGATGTAGGAAAAGACACGTTTCGGAAACCTTCGAGAGAATTACTTGTTTTCATTTTATAATTTTCTACACACCTTCCCCCTCCTTTTTCTTGTTGCAAAGCTTGGGGGTGCTCCTGGTATCCCTCCTCCCCCCGCCGTGACCAAGGGCTCCACTAGGGTATGCTTTACCGGGGTCCGACTGGACGAGATTTGAAAGTGACACTAACTTGCTTTCCTCCCAGACAGACAGACCTAGAGTTCAATGCTGCCTGCGGGAGGGGGTCGGGCGCTTGGGAGAAGAAAGCCCCAAACTCAGCAGACCCAAAGGCAAACTTTGACCGCTTGACAACAAAACCCCACTGCTGATAAAAGTGTCCCAGGGTGTTTTCTTTTCCTTTCAGGGCTAAGACTTGGGAAACCACAGAACGAAGTCAAAAGGTGAGGGCGGCAAAGCCACCTGGCGCGGGCACCTGAGCAGGCTCCGTGTGGCCCCGCCACTGGGCGCGATTCAAGAGGCGCGGGTTTTGGTTTCTAAGCCTCTTGGCTCTGCGTCGGGTCCGGTAACCTGAGCCCTGTGTCTCCCCGCGGTGCCAGCGCGTGATCAGGAGGGCTCCTGGGCTAATGGTCCCCAGGTTTGGGTTTCAGGGGGTGGGGACTTCAGGCGGGGCGGCTTTGGCAGGCGGCCCAGATTTCTGGAATGTGTGTGCGCTGCCTGGTGGGCTGAGCAGTTAGGCATCAGGTTCCTGCCTGCGAACTCAGGAGAACAATAGGCATGTGGTTCCAGGGCTAATTAGCTGTGTGAAAGCCTCGGGGGCCCCAGCTCTTCTCCCGGATGGCTGTGTGCTTGGCTGGGCCCCCAATCTAGGGGCCACTGCCTCTGGGGAGCCTGCTTGAACACTCCCGGCTTTGGGGACCCGCAGGCAGAGTGATGCCTGGGGAATTGGAGTCAGAGGGTGGGCATCAGACTTGGGACTCGCGCTGGTGACATTAGATCAGGAAGTGGTCCTGTGCAAAGCCATGGCGTTCCCTTTGGCACATTTACGGTGCTCGCTCACGAATAGGTGTGGGTGGAGAGACTCGTTCCCTGCCCGGCACCTGCCGTATTTGGCTGTGACCGCCTCAGAGCACTGTGGTCATCTCATTTGCTTACAGAAGGAAAAGTGTTCTTCTCTATCATTCACCTTCAGCGCGTGTAATATCTCAGGGAGGCGTAGGCTGAAATGAAGGCCAGGCTGTGGAAGGCTCCAGGGGTCATGGGACACCAGCCAAATTCTTGGGGGAACGTACTGTCTGGATTAGTAGAATCTTGGGCTTGAGAGAGTCAAAAGGTCTTGAATACTCGACAGGAAAAACAAGTGTGAGTTTTCATTCAAGATCGTCTAACTCAACGTGGGACAATTCGGCTTGACATAAAGCTAAATTAAGAATGTTCATGATTTAACAGAAATATTTGTAACAGGGATCTTCCTGACAGGAGGACTTTTCCAGAGGCTGTGAAACCCGAGGAGAGCTTTAACTTACAGCTTTGAATGTGTTCATCGAGCTTAGCAAACGAGGGCCATCCTTATTCTCACGGTCAGCACCCTCTTTAGTCTGAATGGAGAACCCGGGGAGAAGCCTCACAAAGTGTGAATGGAAGGAAAAGCGTTTTTTCATTAGTTTGAACCCAAAACGCACCTGCTTTCCTCAGACAGTGCTCCTGCACCTGTCTGTCTTTCGGTAAGCGGCTCGGTCAAGATAGAACACTTGGGCCCCGCTTTAGACAGCCTCGGTGAGGCTGTGGTCGAGGAAACACATGACAATAGCTCCCCCACAGTTCTTCCAAATCCAAAAAGAACCGGGTGAAGTTGATTCTCACCTTTTTGTAAATTTTTTTTTATCTTTTACTCTTTTTTAATGTTTATTCATATCTTGAGAGACAGAGTGCGAGCAGGGGAGGGGCAGAGAGAGAGAGGGAGACAGAATCTGAAGCAGGCTCCAGGCTCCGAGCTGTCGGCACAGAGCCCCACGCGGGGCTCGAACTCGCAGACCGTGAGATCATGACCTGAGCCGAAGTCGGACGCTCAGCTCACTGAGCCACCCAGGCGCCCCCGATTCTTACTTTTTAAAGGGATGACAGACTCGGTGCCTGTTAACGCATCTGACAAGTTCCGCCCGGTGCTGACCGTGGCTGTTCTACCCGATAGCGAGGTGGCCATCGGATCTATGGCACTGGCACCAGGAGGCAGCGTGTTACAGAGGCAGCAGCTCGGGTCCCACCCAGGCTCCGCTCACACAGACTCTGCCTTTTGACAAGATCCGCAGGGGATTTGCAAACTCCGGAGGACAGAATAAGCAGGTGCCGCTGTATCTCGAGTGGAAAATTCTCTCTTCTTTGTTCTGTGAACTCTGCTCTCTCCCCTCTCCCTTCTCCTGTGTCTCCCCCTGTTTAGACTGTTAATCCACAGAGGTGCACCGGACCACCCTTGGGACACCTAGACTTTTCTCTGTATGAAGCCCGTGAGGGGATTTGACAGCTGGAGACCTTCCTGTTAACAGCCATTATAATAAAACATTCCCCCAAAGCAAATTCGACAATTATTAACATGTTTAAACAGAAAACGATGTTTACTAAGGCATTCTTCCTGAGGCTTAACATATCCTGTGAAGAGGGTGGGGTGGGGGTGAGGGGAACAGACGGAAAGGTTAGCTCTACCTGTAGTTCAAGGTAATGTCAGAGCTAGAGGTTTAAGCAAGAAAAAAAAACCACCCCCTCTTTCTTAGAAGCTGGAAACGGAGATCCTTTTACAGGTACAATCAGTCAAGGAAAAAACTGTGTTATTAAAGTGACTCGGTTCAAGGAACTGGAGGGTGTGCTCAGTAGCCGCGGTTCCCCTAACTCGGTTCTGTGCCGAGTGCACCTGTGGAACACCTTTTTGTCAAGAATGTGAAAGCACTTGGATGGCGGGGGCGGGGGGGGGACGGGGCCCCAGCTGCATTTCAGCTCCACGGCAGGTGGGACCCCGGGGGCTTTGTTGCCACCACCCTATTCTCGACGCCTGGCACAAAGCAGGTGCCCCATCAGTCCCTCCTCGACGAAGGGTAGCAGTAACTTCCACTTGTGTCTGGGGCCAAAATACCCAAGTCCTTTTTTAAAGTTGATGTATTTATTTTGAGAGAGAGAGCGCAGAAGGGCCCGTGCAGAAGGGGCAGAGAAAGAGGGAGGGAGAGAGAATCCCATCCGGGCTCCGTGCTATTGGTGTGGAGCCCGATGCGGGGCTCGAACTCCCCAGCTGTGAGATCATGACCTGAGCCGAAGTCGGACGCTTAACGGGCTGAGCCACCCAGGCGCCCCCGAAATACCCACATCTTTTAAGGATATGAAGGTTCCTTTGTAAGCCCTTGGAAGCGTGTGCTTTCTGTTCCTGGCATGCCACCGACGTGCAGAGGTGATTTGCAGGTGTATGCGCACAGAGGAAATCTGGGGCTCCCAGGCCTCAGGGGCATCTACTTCAGCCCTGCACCCCACGTGGGGATGCTCCTCACAAGGTGGACTCCGCTGTTCGCCGAACGTGTGCCCACCGTTTACGAGGCGCGTGCCCCCCTGGGGCTGCTCATGGCCCTCGGCGAGGAGATAAAATGCAGCTCCTCACGGTTCGATAGGAGAGGCACCCATGTAAGCAAATAGTGACACTACGTACTTCTTTAAAAACATATGACATTTCTACTCAGGAGCACAGAGGAAGGGGTGCCCATCTATTCCCAAGATGAAGGTGGGAAGGCATGGGTGCCTTCCCAGGCTCGATGCCGTCGTGGACGTGGCTTCTCGAGGATCAGACGATGTTCTCGGGGCAACGAGTGGTCGTTTCTTAAGGGTTTGCTGTGTGCCAGGCACAGCTCTGACTGTTTGGCACGTGCCAGTTCATTTAATCTTTGTAACCACTGCCAGTGTATTGTGCCCAGTCTGCAGATTGGGAAATCGAAGATTGAAAGGCAAGGTGCAGGTGCGGCTGGTAAGTGACAGAGTAGGGAGCCGCTGTGGGCTGTGCGATGCCAGAGCCCTTGTTCTTCGGCACAGGGCTACACTCTTGTCCAGCAAGAAGAACAAGCTGCTGGCAGAAGGAAGAGGCGTGTCCAGACCTCCTATGGAGGAGTGAAGGAGCATGGCATATTCTGGAAGTCGTTTGGTGTGACCTCTGCACAGAGCTTGGAAGAGAAAGTCGGGGCTGGGCCGCGAGTTTAGACTTTAACCTTAGGACTCTTTTCTAGGTGATAGTTATGGAGGGATTTCCTTCTTGTTGTGGTTACATATGCGTAGCAGAAAATGTAACCATCTGAAGCATTTTTGTGTGTAGTTCGGTGGCATTCAGGGCCTTCACGTTGTTGTGCCACCCTCACCACCATCCGTCCCTGGGACGTGTTCACCTTCCCAAGCTGAAACTCTATCCTCATTAACCAATAGTCCCCATGCCCCCTCCCCTGGCCCTTGGCACCCACCATCGCACTTTTGGTCTCTATGGATTTGACTGGTCTAGAACCTCACGTAAGTGGGATCCCACAGCATTGTCCTTTTGTGACCGGCTGATTTCGCCTAGCATCATGTCCTTAAGGCTCACCACGTGGTAATGTGTGTCAGAATTTCCTCCCCTTTCAAGGCCGAATGACATTCCACTGTAGGTGTAGACCACATTCTGTTTTATCCACTTGTCGGTTGGTGGGACACTTGGGTTGCTTACCCCTTTTGGCTGCGATGAATCGAGGGCTTTTAATCTGGGGAATGACAGAATCAGATTTCCATCTTACAGGTAGGGAGGGGAAGATAAACCTCTGGCTGCCAGTGCTAAGTTGACAAAGCCGAAGACCGCGTCCCCCTCACGTTTCCAGCTCCAGGCACAGTGCCCAGCGTGTAGTAATTACTCATTGAATGAATGAGTCCGTCTATGTTTTCTTTTTTTTTTTAATAGCAGAAATCTCTATAAAAGGTGGAAAATCATCTTTACACTTCAAAATTGAGGTAAAAGAGAGGAAAAGAAGATATAATAAAATGAGGTCCCCGAAAATACATTTAAGCCACCGAGGACTAGCTGCATGCTGGTTATTATCCTCATTATTTTCTCTATGTTTCTGGTGTCCTGGGCGAATTGCAGTTGAGGTCAAAGGCCAGCCTTCATCAGTATCACACAGCTTCACTACAGTGTTGCTGTTCCTTCTTTGCAGCTCCCGCAGCCCAGGTATCTGGGCAGCTATCCCGACTATTCAAGTGAGTTTATGTGAAGTATTTAGAAGCTCAATTTGCGTAGAGGGTGCCTCTTTCTCCAGCTTAAAAAGTACCTGTGTGTCTCCGGGGGATCTGTGTCCTAGTTTGCGTTTGTATTTTACAGGAGTGTAGACAGATTAGAAACCCTGTCTCCATTAGGATATCGATCGTACGGTGACAAATTTCAAACACACGAATGTAGGGGAATAAAGAACACAGCGAGCCCTGACTCAGATTTGACGGTTGCCGCTTTGCTTAATGGATCCATTTATAAAATTCTGGATATTTAAAAAAAATATCTCTTCCATCATTTCGTTTTACTCCTATGAACCTCAGATTGCGTCTCTAAAAAAGCGTAATTTTCCTACTTGCATGCTTAAAAATTCGTATTGCTTGCATCACCAAGTTTTCTCAATTGGCTCAAAAATGCTTTCTTACACTTGGTTGGTTCAGGGGAGGCCTGCACGTGTTGGTTAGTTAGGGCTGCTTCAGCAGAATACCATTGAGCGGGTGGCTTACACGATAAACACTTCTCACGGGTCTGGAAGTCGGGAGGTCCAAGATCAAGGTGCTGCAAATTTGATATCTGGGACCAGGGTCCTCTTCCTGGTTTGCAGACAGCAATCTGCCTTCTTGCTGTGTAATTAATGTGGCAGAGAGAAAGCTCTGGTCTGTTTTTCTAATAAGGGCACTAATCCCATCATGGGGGCCCCATACTCATGACTTCATCTAAACGTAATTACTTCCCAAAGGCTTCAGCTCCTACCACCCTGGGGATTAGGGCTGCAACATGTAAATTTGGGGTGGGGGACACAAATTGGCAGTCTGTAACGCCCCATGAATGTATCACCATTGCACCTATTTATAATGTCTCTTGAGACCCTTTTATTACAAAGCAGACCACTCGCCTTCACATCGTTGTTGCAGGAACTGGGTCATATGTCCTCTAGAATGTCCCACATTCGGGATTCGACCATTGGTTTCCTTGTTCTGTCCTTGAACTTGGTCTTCTGCCTGCCATATTTCCTGTAAGAGGAGGTTACCTCTAGAGAATTGGTCAGGGTTAGCCTCGTCATTTTTGGCAAGAATATTTTACACGTGATTCTGTTGCTCTCTCTGGCCTATGTTGGGAGGCCCACAACATCTGCTCATCCCACCTCAGGGCTGCTAAGAATCATTATGGACTCAGAGTGATCTTTAAAAATATACAGTAAAAAATGGTTTTTCTTCTTACTCCAAAAGTAAGACATATTAATTGTAGAAGATTTACAACATAGAGATAAGCAAAAGAAATAAAACTGTCTTAAAATCCCAACCCTAGATAACTGCCATCCACATTTTGATGTAGATCCTTCCATTATTTCTTCATAATATATATTATATCATAATCATCTCTTTCCACCTACTGTGGCTATCTTTTTTTTTTTTGATTTTTTTTAACGTTTATTTTATTTTTGGGACAGAGAGAGACAGAGCATGAACGGGGGAGGGGCAGAGAGAGAGGGAGACACAGAATCGGAAGCAGGCTCCAGGCTCCGAGCCATCAGCCCAGAGCCTGACGCGGGGCTCGAACTCACAGACCGCGAGATCGTGACCTGAGCTGAAGTCAGAGGCTTAACCAACTGAGCCACCCAGGTGCCCCACTGTGGCTATCTTTTAAGGTACTGAAATATTCTTTTACAATGTCGTTGGCTGTCTAGTCCTTGTATATTGGAATCAGAATGTATTTAATTAACCCACCACTTTTGTAGAATTTGTGAAAATCGTGAATCTACTGTCCCAAAGCTCCTTCAGAAATGGCCCCAGACCCGTCTGAGAGCAAATGACTACTGCGTGTCTACCTGTTTTCTGGATGGCTGCCCCTCACTTCTGGGGTTAGAGGTGTTTAAGGGCAGGAGTGGGGGTGGGGGTAGAGGCACCTCTGAGGTTAGAGGTGCTTAAGGGCAGAAGTGGGGGTGTGGGTGGGGGCTGGGTGCCATTTGAGAGTTTTCCTGAAGCGTTGAACTCTATCTTCTGTGTCTTACCAAATACCCTACCTTGTTCTGGCATTAGAGACCCCCTTTCCAGTCTAATGGGCAGATTTCTTGCACTCGCCCCACCCTTGCTCCTCAAAATGTGGTCACTGACCAGTAGCATCAGCTTCTCGGAGCTTCTTGGAAATGTAGTCTCAGGCCCTGCCCTAGACGGGCTGAACCAGAACCTGCATTTTAACCAGCGCCCCGGGAGGGACGTGGGAGACTCACTGTTAGAAAGTGTTTCTTTTTTTTTTTTATTTTTTTTTAATGTTTATTTATTTTTGAGACAGAGAGAGACAGAGCATGAATGGGGGAGGGGCAGAGAGAGAGGGAGACACAGAATTGGAAGCAGGCTCCAGGCTCTGAGCCATCAGCCCAGAGCCCGACGTGGGGCTTGAACTCACGGACCGCGAGATGGTGACCTGAGCTGAAGTCGGACGCTTAACCGACTGAGCCACCCAGGCGCCCCAGAAAGTGTTTCTACTCAGTTAATGGCTGGAGAAGTTGGTGCAGTGCACGATTCACGTGCCGAATTCAGCCATGGAAAAAATCTTCACAAGGGGCCAACTCGACTGGCTTTCTTTGTAAGGACGGAGGAAAAAGCCAGGGGTGCATTTTGGAGAGGTAAACCTGGCGGTGGCCAGGAACCTGGGATTTGCTGTTCAGACTCAGTCTTAATAACTGTGTGATGTTAATAAGTTATAAGTGGCCCAATCTTGGCTTTCCACCCCAGTATAACAGAGATTATATTTCTTATTTCATAGGGATGGTCTGAGGTTTAAACTTTTTTAAAAAAGTTTATTTATTTTTGAGAGAGAGAGAGAGAGAGCACAAGCAGGGGAGGGGCGGAGAGAGAGGGAGGCGTGGAATCTGAACCAGGCTCTAGGCTCTGAGCTGTCATCGCAGAGCCTGACGCAGGGCTTGAACTCACCAATCATGAGATCATGACCAGAGCTGAAGACAGACGCCCAACCGACTGAGCCACCCAAGTGCCCCTTGGGATGGTCTGAGGTTAAATAATACCATGCACGTGAAATACTTAGCACAGGGCCTGGCACATCCTAAGTGCTGAGTCAGCTATTTCATTCATGATCGGAAAATGCTGTTTTAGGAAGTGGCGTTGACAGCAAAGGTTAATTGGTAAATATCACTTTGGGGAACACCAAGATGCTGAACTTTTTCCTTCTAACTTCAGCGGTGAAAGAAGTCACCCACCAAGTTTAGCCGCTGGTCCCATGAACAGAAAGCAATAAACCATTTTAGGTTGAACGTCCATGTTATGTTTGGAACAACTGCTCACTACATCCCATATGCTGTCTTATTCTTTTACCCAATGAGAAGGAAAAAAAACCCCACAAAAAACCCAAAATTCCCCTCACTCTTTTTGTAAAGGTCTTTCTCTTCAGTACAGGTTGAGGCTTAAATATGCTTTGATTCCAAAGAGATGGTATTTACAAAGAACCTTCATCTTTAAAAAGATCCGTCTAGTTCAATTCTGTAGCGTTCTAAGAGAGCAACTCAACAAAGAACGTGGCAATGAATCACACAGCGGACTATTCTTTTTGAAGTGAGTGAAATAAAACTACTACCAAATGCGGTGTGGACTTTTTCCAACCCCTAAAATAAATATTTGTAAAGCGAGCCTCACTGGCATGAAGGCCATGGTGATAGAGGATTGATACATGATAACATGTTTCTCAAAGATGGATCTCCTGACAATTAGAGGTGGAATTCTTATCCTGGAATTGAGCCAGAATGAGTAAAATCCTTTTAGGAGTTAAGTACTCCCCTCTGTGAAGGAAACACACTCTCTTGGGGGGCACTACTTAGTTCCAGCGAAAGGAATTGACCCTGTTGCTGGTTGGAGAAATAAGTTTACCTTGTAGGAATCACCCCTAAATTCTTAGGATTCTTTTAAGTAGGGGAAGTGTCGTCCTAAATAATTTTACCTTCAGACAGCACGAGCTATCCTCGCTATCCCTGTAACTATTCTCATCCTAAGATACTTTCTTGCTTCCGGTCGCTCCTGAGAATCTGGTGTTCCCCTTGTGAATTCGTATTATCGAGTGGATTTGCTAAGTACTGTAGGATGAACTCTGTTCAGGGTCCACTCTGCCTACGGGTTTCCTGTTGTCAGCGAGGGGACAAGGACAGTCTATGTCACTATGGAGATGGCATTCCCAACCTGTAATCCAGGTTAATGAGCCTGATCCTGTGGCAGAATCAATAAATATGCACATTTCTAGAACATAGGTGTGGTTTATTTGTATATAATCGGTTGCAGAATTTATGTCCGTCAAAAGGCTTATCAGTAAGCTAAGCATAGTAACGTAACTAATTATACTTGTGTCCTACTTGGGTACTTTTATAGTTCGCCCACACAAACCCACAAAATGGGTATTTTTTCCATTCTTAGTTTACCATGATCACTGCTTCCTAATGATTTTGCGTCTTTTTAGAGTTTTCTGTGCCTGCGGGCCAAAGATTCAAACTAATCTGCTGATAGCAACATTCTGTTCTTTCACATCCTGTGAATCTCCTGCCACCCCTTCCTCCTGTGCCACCCAAAAAGACAGCACATATCCAATTAAACCCATTGCTTGATTTTCATTAGCGTTGTACACGTTTCTCCTAACTTGCCGACCCACGAGCCAATGTTTATTTCCTAGGAAAGGCTTGCGTTAGTCCTTCATTCCTCTTCTTCGAGTGAATATATTTTCAAAGTTAATTCGTGCTCTTCATTGTCACAAACTTAGAAATATTTAGAAAGGACTTTGTAAAAACATCTGCCTAACCCTCAGGAAAACAAGCGAGGAAAGGCTACGCCGGACAGAATTTCTTTAGAGCCAAGTCTAACGCAAAATGTTGATGCTTCCTGCCTTTCTCCAGAGTCTGACTTACTAGAAGGTCCTGATTGTTGTTTAACTGGAACTTGGTCTGAGGAACCCTGAGGATAAATTGTTTTGTGAATATCACTCAGCCGCAAACAATTTTGCTTTGGGTTTTGTAGCGAAAGCCATGAGTTGGGGAAAGTCACCATTTCATTTTGAGGCTACCTACTCAAGGAACTAGACCGACTTTAGCTCTGCTGGCTGTTCGGTTGCTGTGTTAGTGATAATCCTGCACGAACATGGTTCACCCCAAGGTCCTTTGGCATGATGGGCCCTTTGCTCTTCACCATCCTACTTTCTGCCTCTATGGATCTGACTCCTCTATGGACCTCATAGAAGTGGAATCACGCTGTCTGTCCTTCTGCGACAGGCTTGTTTCAGCCTGGCGTGATGTCCTTAAGCTTCGTGTATGTTTAGGATGAGAGAAGATTTAAGGCTAAATTCCATTGTGTGTAAATTCTGTTTTTATGTGTTTACCACATTTTGTTCACTCATTCATCGATAGGTAGATGCTTGGGTTGCTTCCCCCATTTGGCTTTCGTGGACAGGGCTGCTAGGAACATGAGTGTGCAAATACATGTTGAGGTCCCTGCCTTTGCTTCTTTTAGGTATAGACGCAGAAGTGCGATTCCCGGGATACAGCAATTGCATTATTGTAGTTTTGAGGAATCCCACAGCAGCTGCATCATTTTATATTCCCACCAACAGAGCACAAGGATTCCAATTTCTCCACAGACTTACCGACATTTTTTTCTCTGTATTTTTTTTTTTGTTTTTGTTTTTTAAATACGATACCCTGGTGGGTGTGAGGTAGTGTCTCATTGTGGTTCTGACTTGCATTTTCCTAATGACTAGCAATGCTGAACATCCTTTCACGTACCCTTCGGCCCTTTGTATATCTTCTTCGGAGTAATGTCCTTTGTTCATTTTTGAATCAGGTTCTTTTCTTTGCTTTTCTTTCTTTCTTTTTTTTTTTTTTTTTTTTCAGTGGTTGGGTCCTTTGCTTTTGCAGACCCAAGAGAAAGTGAAGACAATTCCATCAGTCAGTCAATCAACATGTCTTACCTTAATGAGGGAGGCATTACATAGACTAAGCTGGTGCTAAATTCTGTTTAGTTATTTTTATTATTATTTTTAATCTTTATTTATTTTTGAGAGAGACACACACAGAAACACACAGAGAGAGAGAGAGAGGGAGAGAGTGGGGGAGGAACAGAGAAAGAAGGAGACTTCAGGCTCCGAGCTGTCAGCACAGAGTCTGAGTTGGGGCTCGAACTCACAAACTGCAAGATCATGACCTGAGCCAAAGTTGGACGCCCAACTGACTGAGCCACTCAAGTGCTCCTAAATTCTGTTTAGATGACAACACTGATGGCAGCCTCCAGGTGACAGGACTTGGAATTTTCTCAGAGGCCAGCTACCTGGAATTTACCAAGGGACTTTGGGACTGACAACTAGGTTGTGGGAAGCAAGGGAGCAAAAAAAACCCAAAAAACCCATAAATCAGCCAGGAAAGCTCACTGATCAGAAAATCCCCTCTTCCCCTGGTACAACAGCCCCCTGGGTCCTAACTTCAGTCTTTAGATACGATCTAACCACTAGGAGGAAAGTAGGGTCCCTGGAACAAAACGCATTTTGGCACTTACGGCTCTTCCAGATAAAAGCTTACATTTTTTTTTTTTTTTTAACATTTCTTTGAAACCGGGGACTTCACATGATTTAGGCTCGTGAAAAGCCATCGTTAACATGCACTCTTCTTCAACTACGACATGGACCTTTACTCCACACGCTCTCTAAACAGAGATAATTACCATGGTAACCACACTGTCTCACGATCTCACCCATACACTTGCACCTTTCTTAAAGAAACACAGAACACAACAACGTAGAATTAAAACAGTAAATCATTGGAATGTTTTTTATTTGTTGTTACATAGTTGTCAGAATTTAGAGAAGAGCTGGACATTGTCATCCGCTATCAATTGTACTTGGAAAAAGTAGACGTTTGGCCAGGGCCTTTGACATCTTGCCAGAAAATAAGGGCTTGTTTGTAACATTGTGTAAGCAGTGACCGATGGGTTTCTAGATTGTTACGGTCAGAAGACTTTCAAAGCAGAAATGTCATGAAGAACAGAAAGTACTGAGCAGTATAGATTTTTACATGACACATTCACTGGGCCCACTATCTACAGTTAAATTACAGTTATGATTACCCTAAAGTTGGTAAAAGTTTGCGCAAACATGCTTTTTTTTGGTAACATCTAAGTTTATCTTTGGTTGTATTTGGAAACAGGCACAACAATTTTGTTGTGCCTTCGAGTCTTTCTCCCTCTCTCTCTCTCTCTCTCTCTTTTCTGGCTATGTAAACAAGTCTTTTATTGCCCTATGAATACTTGATGAGTGGTCAGCAGAGTGAAACCCATATGAAGCTTTCATCAAGAGGCATCTCCAAGCATCTTCTGACTAACTGCAGCCTCTGGGACACTGGGGACACAGCAAAGCCAAAGACCCACAGGCTGAAGATTAGTAAATTACAAACGCTTTTAGTAAGTCACCTGCCCTCAGTTTTGAATGTTTCACAATGTTCGTCTACGTATGAAGAGAAATATCTCTCCATAATTCCCCCTGTGATGAGGGCTACTTTCCTTCTAGCTAATGGAATGTAACTCTGATTCCTCTATCGTTAACCGCTCTGTCTCTGGAATACCAATGTTTTGATGAGAGAGAAAAAGGACGCTCTTCTGTTTGATTGTTTTCTTTTAAATTAAAAGTAGCAATAAATCTAGCTCAACCAAAATAACTGCTGAACATTTCATATTAACACAGCAGTGAAGATGGACTTGGCCAGTGCATGATAAATGTTTCTCTGTGCTTAGATTGGAATGCCTCCAAACCCTTAAACTCCCACACCAATTTGGAAAGGCCTACCTGAGGTTTTTATATCCTTAGCCTGAAGATTCATTTTTCATTTAAAGATTGAGCTCTGAGGTTTCAAGGACAGCCACGCTATACTTCTGTAGAAAGTACACAGAGATAATGTTGGAATGAGAAACTTTTTTTTTTTTTAAACCTGGTAAATACATTATTTGTCTTCCAAATCTAACTGGTGTGTGCTTTTCTGTGTTGTCTATAGTTTAATTATAAATCTATAAGCCTACGTTTCATAAATTAAGACACAAAGCAATTGGCGATCTCTTTAGTAAGTGCGTACCTACTATGCGGTGGCTTAAGAACAGATGTGACATAATTCTGATCCTTCCACTGCTATCTTGTTTAAGAAGGTGGTGCATGAAATGATGATATCAGACAGCCCACGTCTGAACCTGACCAGCCAGTTGAATGCTGTCTGCTTTCTTGTGCATAGTCTACAGTAGTCAGGGATGCTTTATGGAGGAGGTGAGACCTGAACAGGTGCATGAGCAATGGATCGAGTTGGGAGGCAGACCAACTGATGATGTGAAAGTGAAGCTGGTTGGTGGACCTCTGTTTGAAATGGTCATCACTTGTTTCACTTCTGGGCTCAAAAGCGCCCCAGATGCTAGATGGTGTGGAGATCTTGTCCTCAAGAGTTTTGCTCACTGTAGTTGGGGGGTGAAGTTGAGGGATGGCCAATTCAGACCCGGGAGATGAGCTCTTCCTCAAGTCTCACATTTGCTATGAACTTGCCCGTGCTCCACCCTTGTTCAGCCTTCCTGTTTACTGGACAATTCCCCCTCACCCTCCGGTCTCACTTCACATGTTGCGTCTTTAGGGATACATTTTCTGACGTGTCTGGAAAGGTAGAAATCAACTCCCGTCTTATAAGTGTTCATAATCCCTTGTATTTTCATTTGTAGCTGTGGTCACAGCCTATTTATTTTTTTTATAAATAATTTATAAAAAAAATTATTTTTATTTTTTTTCTATTATTTTTTCTATTATTTTATTCTATTTATTTTTATTTTTTATTTTTAAAAATTTACATCCAAATTAGTTAG
This sequence comes from Leopardus geoffroyi, assembly GCF_018350155.1. Lineage (NCBI taxonomy): Eukaryota > Metazoa > Chordata > Mammalia > Carnivora > Felidae > Leopardus > Leopardus geoffroyi. The sequence continues at coordinate 2,621,812 of NC_059326.1, forward strand.
CATAGAGTGCCACAATGATTTCAGGAGTAGATTCCTTAGTGTCCCTTACCCATTTAGCCCATCCCCCCTCCCACAACCCCTCTCATAACCCTCAGTTTGTTCTCCATATTTATGAGTCTCTTCTGTTTTGTCCCACTCCTTGTTTTTATATTACTTTTGTTTCCCTTCCCTTATGTTCATCTGTTTTGTCTCTTAAAGTCCTCATATGAGTGAAGTCATACGATTTTTGCCTTTCTCTGACTAATTTCACTTAACATAATACCCTCCAGTCCCATCCATGTAGCTTCAAATGTCAAGATTTCACTCTTTTTGATTGTTGAGTAATACTCCATTGTATATATATCCCACATCTTCTTTATCCATTCATCCATCGATGAACATTTGGGCTCTTTCCTTACTTTGGCTATTGTCGATAGTGCTGCTATAAACACGGGGGTGCCTGTGTCCCTTCGAAACAGCACACCTGTATCCCTTGGGTAAATACCTAGTAATGCAATTGCTGGGTCGTAGGGTAGTTCGACTTTTAGCTTTTTGAGGAACCTCCATACTGTTTTCCAGCGTGGCTGCACCAGCTTGCGTTCCCACCAACGATGCAAAAGAGATCCTCTTTCTCCACATCCTCGCCAACATCTGTTGTTGCCTGAGTTGTTCATGTTAGCCATTCTGACAGGTGTAAGGTGGTATCTCATTGTGGTTTTGATTTGTATTTCCCTGATGATGAGTGATATTTATTTATTTATTTACTTGTTTATTCATTCATTCATTCATTCAAATTGAGGTATAGTTGGCATATAACAGTATATTAGTTTCGGGTGCACTGAGTACATCATGATTTGAAACTGTATTATGAAACTGTCACCACAGTAAGTCTAGTTAACATTGTCATCACACATAGTCACAGCTTTTATTTTTTCCTTATCTAAAAACTGTTTTTAAAGTTTATTTACTTTGAGACAGTGAGAGACAGTATACGAGCAAGGAAGAGGCAGAGAGAGAGGGAGAGAGAGAGAATCCCAAGCAGATTCCACACATCAGTGAGGAGCCCGACGGGGGAGGCTCAAACTCATGAACCACGAGATCATGACCTGAGTTGAAACCAAGAGTCGGACGCTTAACCGACTGAGCCACGTTTTTTCCTTGTTAATACGCTCTTTTGAGATCGACTTAGCCACTTTCAAATATGAAACACCGTATTATTAACTATAGTCGTCATGCTATACATCCTCATGACTTGTTTATTTTATAACTGGAAGTTTGTACCTTTTGACTCCCTTCACCCATTTTCCCCACCCCCGTCACAACTTCATTTTGGTTTGTGTGATTATTTAATTGTCTATGTAACCCCTGTTAGTCCTGAGCTCCATGAGGCCAGAGACTGCTGTCTGGTGTCGTGAGCCTTACATTTCGAGTGCTAGCATCTAGTACCTACTACTTGGCATATAGTAGGAGATCAACGAATATTTGACGAATAAATACTGTTGGAGAAAACAGGTGGATTCCTAGTGGATGCTATCCATGCGTGGGTTAACCTCTTCATAATTCTCATACTCATCACCTACCCAGACTCCTTGGGGGTCACCTTTATCCACCTTTCATGTCGTTGTGACTCCCCATAGGCTCCTCAGTGCTTTCGTTGTTTGTGTTTTTGCCCTTTTTCATGAAAACAGTTGCTCATGCCGCAGGAGTAAGCCCCCAAAATACAAATCTGATCATGCTCCTCTCCACTGAAGGTGAAAACATCCTCCTCCCACGTGGTGAGCTGCTACTGGCTCCACTCTGAGCGCCTGACCCTGTCCTCTCACACCCTCTACAGCGCCTCCTGAGCTCTCTGAGGTGTCTCACACTCCTCTGATTTTCACATGCGATCCTTCTAGGCAGGAATACCTTTGCCCCCTGTCTTTTATCTGGAAAAGTCACACTCATTCTCAAGACCCAACCCAAATAGTTCCCTCCATGAAGACTTCTCTCTAATCAGCTCGATGCCTCCTCCATTCCTGTGGTTTCTTCAACCGTGCCTAGTCGTTCTACTTTTCGCTCTTGCCACACTGTGCCATCATTATTACCCTACGTGTCTATCTCACTTGCTAGGTTGAGTTTCTGGAGGCACAGAGCATGCCAGTCACGTAATCACTCCCATTTTGTCCCTATCACTGAATACAGTGTCTGTCACAATAAATATTTTGAATGAACGAATGGATGAAAGGAAGTTTCTTTTACTGGTCTTATCCACATCTTAGGAATTGACTAATCTTTCTTTTCAGGAGTATAAGCTCCTCTCTTAAATGACATCCCAAGCTTTTCGAGGCAGAAACAGTTTCTTACATTCTCCTCATGTATCACTTCGTGCTAATCGCACATAATAAGAATGCACTATTTGCTGATTGATTGAACACTTGAAAGCCATCCCTTTTAACATCTATTTTGGTGCATACAAAAATAATTCTGGCTTATGATAATATTGTTAGAAAAATATCAGGAAATATAATTTCTCACATCAACTTGTGGAAAATGTCACTTTATTTATTTACTTGTTTATTTATAGAGTTTATTTATTTATTTTGAAACAGAGAGAGAGTGAACACAAACAGGGGAGGAGTAGAGAGAGAAAGAATTCCAAGCAGGCTCCACACCTTCAGCACAGAGCTAGACATGGGACTCAAACTCACAAACCGTGAGATCCTGATCTGAGCCAACAGAGCCACCCAGGTGCCCCAGAAAATGTCATTTTAAATGATACATCTCCAATTCTCCTTTTGAGAGTTTGCTTCTTGAAAGAAGCGAATGTAATGTACAACATTACAACTGAAGGTTTTGAGTTTTATTTTTGAAAATACTTTATTCCAATTAATAAAATTTCCTATGCAAGTTCATGATTTTTTTTTCTAGAACATGAATTAGAGATTTAGTACCAGATCATTGTAATGAACTTTGAGAGTTCATGTTTTGCAATTCGGAATGGTTAAGTATATTTGATAAAGGCACCTATCACTGAGAGTCCAAAAAAAAATGTATTAAGAATCCTTAGTGTGGGAACCGAGTTGAGCGGGGATTGTGGGAAACTGCTTAGACCAGTGGTCCCGAGTGTGATCCCAGACCAGCAACATCAGTATCGCCTCTATTCTGGTTAGAAATGCACATTCTCAGGTCCCATCTTGGATCTACTGAATCAAGAATACTGGGGGTGAGGTCCAGCAACCTGAGTTTTAAAAACCCTCCAGGAGATTATGGTGCATTCTAGAGTTTGAAAACTACAGCTTTGGTCGAAACTTTTCCCCAATTCAGTGACCTTCCTTCCTTCCTTCCTTCCTTCCTTCCTTCCTTTCTTTTCTTTCTATCTTAAATTTTTTAAAATGTTTATTTTTCAGAGAGAGAGACAGAGTGTGAGCAAGGGAGGGGCAGAGAGAGAGAGGGAGGCATAGAATCTGAAGCAGGCTCCAGGCTCTGAGCTGTCAGTGCAGAGCCTGGTGTGGGGCTCAAAGTCACCACACGAGAGGTCATGACCTGAGCTGAAGTCAAACCCTTAACTGACCGAGCCACCCAGGTGCCCCGAATAACTTCCCTTTCTTAACAGAAGGCCATTCAACCTCTGCTTGGCTTCTTCCATTAGGTGGAGACCTTATCTCCCAACGAGGAAGCACATCATACTTTGCAACTGGTAAAACATTCCTTTTGTTTTGATTGGTAAAATATTCTGCCGACTTCCTTGTAACTTCCATTCTCTGAGCTATGGTGTACTTTCTGGAGCTCTCTAAACTAAAAAAATTGCTCTCCACGGCACTGCCCAAAGCGTCCGTGCCCCATTCTGCATCCGTTTCCGGGGGAAACACTCCTCAGTCTACCCAGCAATCCACATAGGTCATCTATCCGTCATGCCCCCGATGTAGTTCTGCTTGTCCCGATTCTCGCTGGCATCCTAGATTTGGGCCGAACAGATCGGACGCAGTGTTTCTATCCACGTGGTTGAAAAACATGTTCGTTGTTTTGGTCCACCGTGTTATAATTTTGAGGCACATTGCTCTTCAAGTAAAACAGAAACGGACAGGGGAAAAACCATTCTATGTTTCTTTGACATGAGCTGCAGTTATCGGTACTTGGGCGTTTGCCTTCTGGTACTGTTTTATTTTTCAAGGTAGTTTTGCTTTTATTAAAGTATCGTTTGCAGAGTGGGTTTATTCATTTCTAAATCTTTAATGGGAAGGTGAAAGAAAATCACCACGTGGACAGATTTAGAAAGCAAAGTTATTGCCATGGGAATTTCCTTCCCATTTTCAAATTGGCCGTGCTTGCTTTTAAGCTTCTTGGGATATACAATTAAGTTTATTGACCTTAATAAATTCCACTGTAGGTATACATTAAGTTACAAGATGGGGAGAAATATTCAAATAGAATGATTTAAAAAATATTTCACTGCTCCCATTATCTTTGAACGTTTTCCTGCTACTTTGCTTATGCTTTAAAACAAATGGGCTCCTCTTTGTATTTCTAGTTCACATATACATATGAATATATTGCTTTTTTAAGCTTTATGGAAGTATAATTGACAAATTAAGTTTTAATATATTTAAAGTGTAAGGGGCGCCTGGGTAGCTCAGTTGGTTAAGCGTCTGACTTTGGCTCAGGTCATGATCTCACGGTCTGTGGGTTGGAGCCCCGCGTTGGGCTCTGTGCTGACAGCTCAGAGCCTGGAACCTGCTTCAGATTCTGTGTCTCCCTCTCTCTCTGACCCTCCCCCACTCTCACTTTGTCTCACTCTGTCTCTCAAAAATAAATGTAAAAAATAATTTCCAAAAACAAATAAAGTGTAAAATATAACAATTTGACATAGGTATGCATTGTGAAAGAATTTCCACCATGGAGGTAATTAGCATACCTATCACCTCACACATTTATTTATCAAAATTTTTTTTAATGTTTTTATTTAGTTTTGAGACAGAGGGAGACAGAGCATGAGCGGGAGAGGGGCAGAGAGAGACAAAGACAGCATCTGAAGCAGGCTCCAAGCTCTGAGCTGTCAGTACAGAGCCCGACGTGGGGCTCAAACTCACAGACTTTGAGATCACGACATGAGCTGAAGTCGGATGCTTAACCCACTGAGCCACCCAGGCGCCCCACATCTATTTATTTTTACTGTTATTTTTTTGGTGAGAAGACTTAAGTTTTACTCTCTTAGAACATTTTGATTACACAATGCAGTGTTATCAACTGTAGTCACCATGTTACACACTAGATCCTCGGATCTTACCCATCTTGTAACTGAAAGTTGGAACACTTTTCCAGCCTCTATTTCCCAGCCCTCAGATCCTGGCAACCACCATTCTAGTCTGTTGCTGTCCATCGGGCTTTTTCTCCTCTCTCTCTCTCTTAAAGATTCCACATACAAACGACACCGTGCAGGATTTGTCCTCCTCTGTCCGGCTTATTTCAATTTGTGTAGGTTCATCAATTGTTTTCACGGATGGCAGGATTTCTGTCTTTTTCATAGCTGAATAGTATTTCATTGTGTGCATATACCACATCATTTTTATCCTTTTTTTTTTTTTTTTTTGGTGGACACTTACGTTGTTTTCATGTCTTAGCTAGTGTGATGCTGTTGCAGTAGATGTGAGAGCCCAGGTTGCTTTCGGATAGCTGCTTTCATTCCTTTTGATACATACCCAGAAGTAGGATTGCCAGATAAGAAGGTAGTTCTATTTTTAATTTTTGAAGGAAACTCCATACTGATTCCCAGGGCAGCTGCACCAATGTACCTTTCTGTCAACAGTGTGTAAGGATTATCTTTTCTCCACATCATTTCCATTACTTTTTACCTCTTGTTTTTTAATTTAAAAAAAAAAAAATTTTTTTTTTAATGTTTTATTCATTTTTGAGACAGAGAGAGACAGAGCATGAGAGGGGCAGGGGCAGAGAGAGAGGGAGACACAGAATCGGAAGCAGGCTCCAGGCTCTGAGCCATCAGCCCAGAGCCCGACGCGGGGCTCGAACTCCCGGACCGCGAGATCGTGACCTGGCTGAAGTCGGACGCTTAACCGACTGCGCCACCCAGGTGCCCCTGTTTTTTAATTTTTTAAAAATGTTTTGGTAATAGACATCCTAACAGGTGTGAAATGATATCTAATTGTGATTTTGATTTTATTTCCCTGATGATTAAAGTGATGTTGAGCATTTTTTCACGTACCTGTGGCCATTTGTATGTTTTCTTTGGAGGAATGTCTGTTCCTGTCCTTTGTCCATTTTTATTTTTGTTTTTTTAAGTTTATTTATTTATTTTGAGAGAGACAGAGACAGCATGAGTGAGGAGGGGCAGGCAGAGAAGGAGAGAGAGAGAATCCCAAGCGGGCCTTGTACTGCCTGCACAGAGCCCCACGTGGGGCTCAAACTCATGAACTGTGAGACCATGACCTGAGCCAAAAGCAAGAGTCGGATGCTCAACCGACTAAACCACCCAGGTGCCCCTTTTCCCTATTTTTAAATTGAATATTGTTTTTGCTCTTGAGTTATGTGAGTTCCTTGTATATTTTATGTATTAACCCCTTACCAGATATGTGATTTGCAAACATGTTTTTCCAGTTGGTAGGCTGCCTTTTCATTTTGTTGATGGTTCCCTTTACTGCATAGAAGCTTCTTAGTTTGGTCTAGTCTCATTTGTTTACTTTTGCTTTTGTTACCTTTGCTTTTGGTGTCAAATCCAAAAAATTATTGTCAAAACCAGTGTCAAGGGGCTTACCTCCTATGTATTCTTCTAAGAGTTTTATGGCTGCAGGTCTTAAGTTCAAGTCTTTGAACCATTTGGAATTGGTTTTTGCGTAGAATAAGGTAAGAGTAAAGTTTCATTGTTTTGCATATGGATATCCGGTGTTCCCAACAGTCTCTTTATTAAAGAGATTATCCTTTTCCTCACTGTAGAGTCTTGGATCCCTTATCATGAATTAATTGATATATGCATGAGTTTTTTTTTCTGGGCTCTCTCTTCTGTTCCATTAATCTACACATCTGTAATATTGTTTGACATCAGAAAGTGTGATGCCTCAAGCTTTGTTTTTCTTTCTCAAGATTCCTTTGGTTATTTGGAGTTTTTTGCTGTTCCATACAAATGTTAGGATTGGTCTTTTTATTTCTGTGAAAGATGTCATTGGAATTTTGATAGGGATTGAATTGAATCTGTAGATTGCTTTGGGTAGTATGGACATTCTAACAGTATCAGTTCTTCTGATCCATGAGCATGGGATGTCTTTCCATTTATTTTTGTCCACTTCAGTTTCTTTCATCAGTGTCTTATAGTTTTCAGTGTATAGATCTTTTACTTCACCAGTTAAATTTATTCTTTTTGGTGCAATTATAAATTGGATCATTTTAATTTCCCTTTCTGATAGTTCATTATTAGTGTACAAAAAAGCAACTTATTTTTGTATATTGATTTTGTGTCATGCAAATGTACTGAATTTGTTTATTAGTTCTAACAGTCTTTTTGGTGAAGTCTTTGGATTTTTCTAAAGACCAAAGTTTTCACTTGTAACCAGAAGCAATTTTATTTCTTCTTTTCCTCTTTGGATGCTTTTTGAAAAAATTTTCTTTTTCATGCCTAATTCTTCTGGCTAAGACTTCCAGAATAAAAGTGTAATAAAAGTGGTGAGTGTCTTGTTCCTGATTGTAGAGGAAAGATTTCAGTGCTTCATTGTTGAGTATGGTGTTAACTGTGGGCTTGTCATAGATGCCTTTATTACGTTGCAGTACATTCCTTCTATACCTACTTTGCTGGAGGTTTTTTTTTTTTTTTTATCATGAAAGGGTTTGAAATTTGTCATATCTTTTTTCTGCATCTACACAGATGGTCATGTGGTTTTCATCCTTCTCTTTGTTAATGTGGTATATCACATTGATGTATTTGTGTATGTTGATTCGTTTTTGAATTCCAGGAGTAAATACCACTTGATAGTGGTGTATGACCCTTTCAGTGTATTGTTGCATTTGGTTTGCTAGTATTTTCTTGAGATTATCTGCATTTATGTTCATCAGGAATATTGGCTTATAATTTTCTTTTCTTGCAGTGTCTTTGTTTGGCTTTGATAGCATGGTAATGCTGGCCTCAGAAAATGAGTTTGGAAGTGTTCCCTCCTCTTCTATTTTTTGGATGAGTTTGAGAAAGATTGGTATTAATTCTAAATTAGATGCTTGGTGAAATTCACCAATGAAACCATCTGGTCGGGACTTTTGTTCATTGGGAATTTTTTGGTTATCGATTCAACCTCCTTACTAGTAATTAGTCTGTTCAGATTTTCTATGTCTTCATGATTCTGTCTTGGTAGGTTGTATGTTCCTAGGAATGCATCCATTTCTTTTAGGTTGACCAATTGTTGGCTTAGAATTGTTCATTGTACATATTTTTGGATGGCAGTTTTTATCTTTCAGTGCTTTGAACACATCATGGCACTCCCTTCTGGCTTGGGAGGTTTTTGCCTAAATATCTGCTAATAGTTTTATGAGGGTTTCCTTGTATGTATCAAGTTGCTTTTCTCTTGCTACTTTTAAGATTCTCTTTGTCGGGGCGCCTGGGTGGCGCAGTCGGTTAAGCGTCCAACTTCAGCCAGGTCACGATCTCGCGGTCCGTGAGTTCGAGCCCTGCGTCGGGCTCTGGGCTGATGGCTCGGAGCCTGGAGCCTGTTTCTGATTCTGTGTCTCCCTCTCTCTCTGCCCCTCCCCCGTTCATGCTCTGTCTCTCTCTGTCCCAAAAATAAATAAACGTTGAAAAAAAAAAATTAAGATTCTCTTTGACTTTAACTTTTGACAAGTTAATTGTAATGTGTCTTGGTGTGGATGTCTTTAGATTTATCTCATTTGGAACTTTCTGAGCTTTCTAGATCTGGATGTATGTTTAGGTTAAGGAGGTTTTCAGCCATTATTTCTTTGAACAAATTTTTGTTTGTTATTTATAAATATTTTTTTTTAATTTTTTTTTATCATTTATTTATTTTTGAGACAGAGAGAGACAGAGCATGAACGGGGGGAGGGCCAGAGAGAGAGGGAGACACAGAATCTGAAGCAGGCTCCAAGCTCTGAGCTGTCAGCACAGAGCCTGATGCGGGGCTCGAACTCACGGACCGTGAGATTGTGACCTGAGCGAAGTCGGACGCTCAACCGACTGAGCCACCCAGGTGCCCCTATAAATATTTTTAATATTTTGAAATTCTCACTTTGTTCATGCACTGCTCTCCTCACTGGGCAATCATCTTTATGACCATTATTGGAATTCTTTATCAGATAATGCACTTATATCCATTTCATTAAGATTGGTTTCTGGAAATTGATCTTGGCCTTTTGTTTGGAATGTATTTCCCTATTTCTTCATTTTCCTTGACACTCTGTGTTGGTTTTTCTGCATTAGATGAAACAGCCATGTCCCCCGTCTTGACAGACTGGTCTCATATAGGAGATCAACCTTGTCAGCCTGGTAATAAGCTCCCTGTTGTCTCTCAAACCTTTGTGATTATCAACACCGTTGTCATTGTTCCCAGTAACTCCCAGTAGTTGAGAATGTTCCAAGGCCCATCAGTGTCCCAAAGGGGAGTCACAGTTGGCACCTAGGTGTAGGCTTACTGGGTAGGAGCATCTCCCTCTGGCTACAGCTGGGAGATTGCAGATTTAAATTTCTTTCAGGGAGAAACTGGGAGATGGGCACTTTTGCCTACTCCCTCTGCACTGAGCCTGGGTATATAGCCACTGACAGGGGTGGGGCAATTCTGTGTCCATTTAAAAACTGCTTTTTTTTCATAAGAGACTGTTAAAAACTGAGAACAAACTGAGGGTTGATGGGGGGGTGGGAGGGAGGGGAGGGTGGGTGATGGGTATTGAGGAGGGCACCTTTTGGGATGAGCACTGGGTGTTGTATGGAAACCAATTTGACAATAAATTTCATATATTAAAAAAAAACTTCTTTTTTTTTGTTTGATATAGTCTTGTGGAACTTATGAATGCAAAGCTCATTAGCTATCAGAGTTGGTTGTTAAGGGGGCCTACCCTACCCAGGACAGCTATAAAAGCTGGAATTCCAGACATGTATGCAACCTCTTTCCAGAGGGATGTTGGTGTTGGTTTTATTGTTGGAGTGAGTTGGAGAAAGAAAATGGTGGAAGTGTCCACTGGCTTCCCTGGGTTCTAGGAAGATGTGTTCTCTAGATGTGTGCTAATTAGGAGCCAGGCTCTAAGATAGCAGCTTGTCAACATGTAGTCAAGCCCCTTCCAAGCAGGCATTTTTGCCTGCTTCTTCTGCACTGAGTCTTGGGGGGGATAGTGATGGGGATTGTTAAGTACTACTCCTTTGCTACAGTCTAGTGGGACTTATGGATGCAAGCCCGACTGGCTTTCAGAGCTAGATGTTTTGGCAGCCTGTCCACGGGGTGAGAACCTTAAAAGTTGGGGCACTAGATAATATGCTCCAAACCCTTTGCTCCTCAGGGAGATGCTGGGGATTGGAGATTCTGTGCTGATTTTATGGCATTCTGCCAGGAAAGGGGTTTATGGCGAGAATGTATCTCGGTCTTCTCTATGCATTTTGATACAGGCATTTTTCTCATTCACCCTACAGGTAGGAGTCACCACGGATTTCTCTGAGACAATCGCTCCATGGGTAGCTACATATTTGGTGCACCTCCGGGAGCTGGTAAGTTTATGTTTTGAACCTGGTTGAAGCACTATGTGATTTCCCTTAGTGTATCTGATATTGTTGTTTTGGGCTCATTTGTTCCAGTTTATTGAGATCTTCTAAGTCTCGACTCTGCTATACAATGTATCGCCTACTGGCTTGAGAATTGTGTTTTCTGTTTCCTCTTCTCCTTCTTCTTCTTCTTTTTAAATAGAAATGTCCACCAAGTCAGGCCCATGAGCTAACACTTGAACATATCACTGGGAATTCAAGTCGACCTGACTTCGTTAATTGAAAGTCTTTGGCAATTCAATCAGAAATCTACAAAGCTTTATTTTTAATTTTCTAATTTTTATTCCTACCCACAAAAAATACTACAAGAGACTTGCTAAATACCGGATTGAAATTAAGAAACCAAGTGTCTATGGCATACTTCTGCTTCACCACTAGCTGCTCTGACCATCTTAGCCAATAAGTAGCGGTGGGGATCATTGTCAAAGTGCGCTCTTAGTGAATCAGTGCTGATTCTCAGTGATAAGAGCCTCCTTTTGAAAGTGTTTACAGGCCTACATTTAATAATTTATTCAAGGATTTTTCTGGAGATTGACATATGCTCTCGAATTATAATTTTTTGCCATTCTCCTTTAGCCTTTTCCCTCATGTTTGGGAGGCAGGACATTTCTTGTTTCTCATTTTTTCACATTCTCTGTTGAAATACAATGGCTTTGTAGTATCACATTTAAAAAAATGTTTATTTATTTTGAGAGAGAGAGAGAGAGTGTGTGTGAGTTTGCGTGCAAGTGGGGGTGGGGCAGAGAAAGGAAGAGAAAGAGAGGGAGACAGAGAATCCCAAGCACTGACAGTGCACAGCCTGGCAAGCTAACCTTGAGATCATGACCTGAGCCCAAATCAAGGCTGCTTAACTGACTGAACCACCCAGGTGCGCCTATATTTGCACATTCTTTTAGTATTTTTTTTTTTTTAACGCTTATTTATTTTTGAGACAGAGAGAGACAGAGCATAAGCAGGGGAGGGGCAGAGAGAGGGAGACACAGAATCTGAAACAGGCTCCAGGCTCTGAGCTGTCAGCACAGAGCCCGACGCGGGGCTCGAACTCACGGACCGCGAGATCATGACCTGAGCCAAAGTTGGCGGCTTAACCGACTGAGCCACCCAGGCGCCCCTCTTTTAGTATTTTGAATGTGATCCATTTGGACTTAGAGACCTAAATTCATCTAAGTGATGAGGTTATTTCTAACTATTGTTATTTATTTTGGCTTTTAGTTCCTTGAGGCATTTTTATTTTGCTTTTTCAATTTTAAGACCCTCCTCTATGAGGGTTCAGAAACTTATCTGTTTTACTCATTATTATTCCATGGTGCCCATAACAGGCTCTTACTAGACACTTGTTAAATAAATGAATGAAAATTAAATCATACACAGACTCTTGTTACTAGACTTGTAACCCAATGAAGACTGTTACAGGTATGGATCACTTGTAATTCTCAGCTCAAGCATGTATTATTTTATTTTGTTTTTGTTTTTGTTTTTCTATTGTTTTGTTTTTACTTGCTTTAAAATAAATTGGTTCACATAAAAATCCTGTTAATGCCTTAAAATGCAAACTTTACTTCTAAACCAAATTTATTTTCGTTTACAATATTGTTAAATGTTTATTTCCAGTAAGAATGTCATCATTAAACATGTTCTCAAGGTTTGTAGTTTTTTTCCCTTATGAAGTCTGGATCTGTGACATAAAAAAATTCATCAGAATGATTATAATATGCTTCTAATCATGTGCCTCTTAGTCACTGGCATTCAACAAGAAGAATGATCTGTATCATCATGAAATCAGATGCTTTGTTCAATCAGATATGTGCTCATTCTTTGCTTATGTGAATGGGCGATAACCTTTGTTTTTCATAGATCAAGAATGTCACTTTGATTCAAAGTTATTTACAATAATACCTTTTTTTTTATTAACACCTGCATCCTTAAACCGGTGGCAAGATGGAAAACACAGACGTTACAGATTGAAATGCAAGAGAATCTATACTTAGAAGACTTAAAGATTTGCACCTGGAAAACAAAACAAAACAAAACAAAACAAAACAAATGACTGTCTTGCATAGTCAGATAAAATAAAAGAGAATTACAGATGTTACTTGTGACACTGATGCTTTCCCCAAGGATGCCTGGGGGTAGGGTGGGGTAGGATGGAGACTCATCTAGAAAGAGTCCTACAAAATATTGATGGGGGAATACATTTCAGATTTTCTTTTATCTCATTTCATTAAAAAAGAATAAAAACACTTTTCTTTCAAAGTATTGATTCTACAGGCTGGGCCAGTGGGTGAACTATGTATTAGGCAAGGTGAGTGACAACACAACCACCATCTGGAAACGGGAACATTGAGAAGAGGGCAAGAGGGTCAAGCTGTGGGGATAAAGAGAAAAAAAAAGAAGTGAGAATAAACTGAATACATAAATTTCACATCAGAATATGAGGGTGAGGGAGAAGGGAAGCCAGGAAGAAGGAAGAGAGCGAATGAGCCGGAATGGCCTGCGTTCACTAGACGCAGCTCGAGCCCTAGCTCTCGGAAAAGGTGGTGGTTGAGTCTGTCGCACATAGACATCAGGTTCCCTTCCAGCCACTCCTAGGAGCCAACCTCCACCTGAAATACACCAGAGTCGGGGACGCAGGGGCGTGACCTGAATGCTCAGGGAAAGGGGGTCAGTGTTCTCATCACGTGGTTGCCACCCTTCTTGGTTTAACGTGGAGTTTCTGCTGGGTAGAACAATCCACTCCGAAGCTAAGGAAGATATTGCAGAAGATGATTTTCTTTCGCTCGAATTGGATGGGACCTGTTGTTAAATTGACTTCTAAATGACACGAATAAAACATTTGGTTGAGACTTACCCTATAAAGCTTCAGCAAATTCTCCACTCCCCAGCACACGGTTTCCAAAGTCTTGCTTTTCCAGGCCTGGCGGGGTACGTATTCTTTCTGCTGCAGAACCCCATCCTTTTGAGACGGCAAGGGCAAGGAAATGCCTCCCACAGACCCACGGAGCTGGAGCAAGGGCTGGTGTGGGGTCAGGCATCCAGGATTGTCCCCAGGCATGATACCTCTGTTTCCGGCTTGCCATTCTATATCGAGAGCAGTTTCTGAAACTTGGAGAGTTGACTCTTCTGGAAGCATTTTTTCAGGCATGTGTTTTTTCCCTTAACACATACGTCAGTTAAAAAGGCATTGATCTATTACTTTTTTCCCTTTCTCGTGCTGTAGTATTGACTTAATTTTTAATTTTTATTTAATTTTATTATTTTTATGGAGCTGTGTTCTTGCCTAGTGCTCATCTCCTCTCTGTTTTGGTGGAAGTCAAACCGCCGTTGGCTTCGGGGCTGAAAATGCCCTCTGGGGCCCTCCCCAACTTTCATCTCCAGCCAGTGGGAGAGGGCATTTCTGCTTCTGGCTGCAGGTTCCAAAACCTGTCCTTTGCTTTTCCCAGCCCCCCACAAGGTGGACTTTCCAGGAGTAGCACAAGACCTCTGAGAAGGAGCAGTTGAATTGGGACAAGTAAACTTTAAGTGGAAGAAGCTGGAACAGCTGTGATATCAGGAGAGTAAAAAGTGAGGTAAAAATTTTCAAAAATTCTGCTGTTTTATGTAAGTATCAGAATTTGACAAGTCTGGGAAAAGTTGCACATTCAAAAAACATGTTATTACGATATCATACAGTGGAGTTTTCTTGCATGCAATTTCAGGTAAGGTTCCTGACAGCATTTGGGATAGGAAAACAAAGAGGTTTCCATTATGAGCGTTTCAGCTCACATTCAACAGTAAAGGAACTTCTTAGATTATTTTCTGTCCTGAGTATGTGTTCCCTTCTAAAAATAACTGTTTGTTCTTTTTCTATTCAGTCTACATGAGTTGTTTAATTAGATATGTACATCACACAAAGGAAATCTCTTTGGTATCATTGTACTATGTGGTGGACCCAATTAACTTAGATGAACCGAAATAGCACCTTTTTTGTATGAAGCAGAATTGCAAAAATCATTAGTTCATATGAATATTAACAATAATATTCATATTAACAATAAACAGGTTTATATTACTATATTTAGAAGGCCAACAATAGTCTTGGCATAGCAGATCTCTTTTAAACAAATTTTGTGTTGTGACACTTCATAAGGCACAAAGATGTATACTGGGATCAAAACCAGAGCAAATGGGTTCTTGGGACAGCAGCAGATAAAGCCTGCAAAGATTCAGAGTCTACTCCCAGAATCCCACCTTAAGACCTGAAGAGCTTAATCTTTTTTGGCCCCCTTTTCCACATCTTGACAGTCCTTAAGGTATCGTGTGGCCCTGAATGCCATGATTCTATGAATTCTTGACTTAACTCAGAGTTTATGAGGTGGTATTGCCCGCAGACTCATTCTTTTCCAGGTTAGTGGAGCTGGTAGAAGGAGGAATGTCTGTTTGCTTGTCTTTCGCCTCCGCTAAACCGTAAGCTGCTTGAGGACAGGGTCTGTGCTTGCCCGTCATCATGTCTCTAGCATCCAACAGACAGGGCCTCAAAGAATAATGGCGGAATGAGTGAGTGGATCGCTTGTAATTGAGGGCAGGGGGGCCAGAAGCGACGTTATGAGGAAAAGCCTCGTGTGACAATGAGGGTGTGCTGCTGTTTCTGGCTAGAAAATGCTCCTGCTTATTTTCTTTTTTTTAAAGATGGACTTTTACTGGCTGGAGACTTAGATCCAAAGAGAATATTAATCGGAAAGTAACAAAGTGTGAGTTTTATAGGCTCTGGACCACTCCGGACCCAGCTGTTTCTTTTTAATGAGGATAGCTTTTTCATCACTCCCCCATTCTCTGGCAGAGGGGTTGGTGCATTCTGATATCCTCTTGGAAAGTGAAGGCCTTTCTTTGTTATTCTTTCCTCACTTTAGAAGACATTGAGTTTTATTTAAAGAGCTAAGTCTCCCGTAAGATTTTATTAGCAGCCTGAGCAGAGTCCTTATCATTCTCCACTGAAATCTGTAACCTCTCTAAAAGTCCAGTTAAAGTGTTTGTATGTCCATTGGCCTCTCTGGTTGTCCCAGTTCATAATGTCTTCCTCTTCTGAATTTCTGTCATACCTGTGAGGACGGTTCCTCTCGTCAGTGGCTCACCACAGGCGAATCTGAGGTAGGTCTCATCCTTTTTGCAAGACCCAATCTGCTCCAGGGCAGACACTGGCTTTTCCATATATCTTCTAGTGCTGTGCACTGCCCCTTTCACACGGTCCTAACAGATACTTGCTGAGCTTGTGAATGAGCATGCATGAGCGAACAATGTCTAGAACATTTTAGAAATGGAGCTAGTCCCATTTCATTATTCCGGGCAAGTCATAGACTTTTAGAGGTGTCAGGAGTCTGAGCGCTTATATAATCCAAGTTCCCCATTTGATACTCTAGCTTTATTTCTTAGAACATCCTCCCTGCGCAGCACATTCTATGAGTTCAACACGACTTCAAAGATGTGAGAAATTTTCAATAGCACCAAGAGTTGTAGTTGCAAATGCTTTGTTTAGAAAGTAGAATGGGAGCCTACTTCCGTGGGATGGAAAGTAGCAGTCAAAGGCTTACTCAATGTGGATCATTTTAAATATGGAGGGATCTGTACATCAATTCTGTAGTGGTGTGGTCTCTTTCCTCCTCTCCTTCAACTCCTCCGTTTAACATTTTGCTTTACTATTATTTGGTCTCCTGTGTCAAATAAAGCACCTTTTATATTTAGTACAATAGGCCCAGTGTCAAGTCTGTCTAGTCCAAAGTGCTGAACAAACATTAACCCATCCGACTCCCCTTGACCCCATATTGCACACCCTTGTTTAAACACTACAGTTGTTTTAGATAACCATTCTAGGCAGTAGCTAGGAAAATTATAGAAAGCACATGAGAGTTTAAATATGTTAGGGTGTGTTGTGTAGTGAAGTTTCCCCTGATGTTAAAGGTCTTAAATCCTGATTGTTTACAGTTCAAAAGTCTTCCGGAGGGATGATTAAGAACAAAATGCATGAAATAGGAAATGGCTGAATGCCTTTTAGGAGGTGAGGGCTTTTGATGATGGACTGTCTAAAATATTTCCAAATAGTGATATCCAAAGATTTTATTACCAAAGTAGAATTAAGCAACAAATTCTTGAGACTCTCCATAAATCAGAAGTTACCAGCTCCCCCCCCCCCCACAACAAAATAAAAATATCTGGCTGAGTTTTGGGGAGTGAAGATATTCATTTATCTAAATGGCATGTTGACTGCAGCTTGTTTTTGGGAGATTGTTTTTTTTCCTCTTCCATCTGAGATGTCTTAGCTCTTCCTTCATTTCTGCCTCTGGAATTTGTAACACACTGTAAAAGGTCCATTCCAATCCTATCACGAGGAATGGAATTCGAGGACTTCCCAGTCATTTCAGCTCTCTAAACTTAAAAAAAAAAAATCTCATAAAAGAAATACCGTACGCTATGATTAGGAGAATTTTTTGAAGATTCAAAAACTGTAATTGCAATGAAACTTTAACAGTTGCCCACAGTTCTTGTCTCTAATTTATGTACCACATTTAACAAGCCACTTCAGTTCTGAGGCTGTTTCCTTGTCTGTACAATGGAATGTATCTAATGAGCTTAAATGCTACGCTTCATCGTTAGGCAAGATTATGGCAACATATCACACCATTTTTGCTTTCTCTTTGCTGTGTGTGTGTGTGTGTGTGTGTGTGTGTGAGTATTTGTATATATCTTCTACCCAGAGGAGAGCAAGCATCGTCAATGTACCAATTGGCTTCAAATGTTTCTAATGAGCCAGAGGAGAAAAGATGGTGGAGCAACATGGAGGTCCTCAGCTTGTCTCGTCCCTTAAATGCAGCTGCATAGGACACCTAGGAAATTGATCCGAGGATGAACACAACAATCTGCACAACTTGAGCCACAGAACTTGGCAGGTACGCAGTGAGGAGAGGGGAACTGGGGGAGAGAAAAGCCGTGAAGGGTAGGGAGCTGCTTCTGTGGAGAGAAGACAGAAAGGGGGAGAGTGTGGTACGTCAGGATGGGGCAAGCAAAGAACTCTTCCAAAAGTAGCTGGAGAGAAAGAGAGAGGAAGAGTGAAAACACTCGCAGGGGACTGAACAAGAAATCTGTTCTCCAAAACCGTTGGTGGGAGGAAAGGAGAGGGTTTCAAGACCACCGGGATTCTGTAAACAGTGGAGTGCAGGGTCTGAAGTTTTGGAGCTCAGTGCCTGGCGGTGTTCTGGTGAGAAATTAAGGTGAATCCCCAGGTGCAGGGAGAGGGGCTTGAGGGGTCCATGTGCCACATGGGGAGAAGTGGCTCCCCTGCCTGAAGAACATTTGGTAGAGGCCATATGGCCTCCCCACAGGCAAGGGTCCCAGCGAGCCCCAGAAAGCTGTCACATTGCTGGTATTGGGACAAAGACTCCAGAGTGTGGTAAAATCTGGCGCTGGCTGTATGTTGTGATTTGCCACAATCTCTGAACCTCTGCCATCTTGCAATCACATGAACGTTTTCTGGGGCAAGCCAGCACCCAGCCATTGCTCAGCAAGCCCCTACCCCAGAGAGGTGGCACAGGTCCAAGCCGCAGGGGTCTCTGAAGTGAGGGGTTTTGTCTGAGATAAAACTGAGATAAAACTCTGGAGGGAGCTTCTGCCTGACAGACAGACTTCTTGGAAAAGGACAGGGTGGGAAGTGGGGAGTGGACAGAGGCCTGAGACAAAGGAGGGGTGCTTGATAGCGGGTCGGTGAGAACACGGAGTTCCTATTCCAGAGATTAGGGAGCTGGGCAAAGCCATTGCCACCTGTCCCGAACACATGCCTGAGGGCACATGCACTCACCCACTACATGGATCCACCCCAATAAGCCAAACAGCGCCACCTAGGGAAGAGCGGAACCGTTACACCAAGTCCCTCCCAGCTACACCCTCCAAGCAGATCCCCTAGAAGACAAGCACAAGTCTCTCCACCTGCTTAGTGTTTGGACATAGAGTGCTACATAGTTTCAGTTCTAGAGGAAACTGGATGAAACTTCATTTGGGTTTCATTATGTTTGCTGGTTCATTTATTAGCTTGGTTTTTTTGCTTCTGCTTTTGCTTGCATTGTTTTTCCCCCCTTTCTTTTCTTTTTCTTGGATACAGAAGAGAAAATTTTGTTTTTCTCTTCTTTTTTTTTGAATTAAAAAATTTTAATTACGTTTTTACTTTATTTTTTAAAAAAATTTTATTTCTATTTCACTTTATTTCATTTTATTCTATTTTACTATATACTTTTTTCAAATTTAAAATGTTTTCTTACCTCCCCCCCCCTTTTGCTATTCTATCAAGCTTCTTTCAACAAGCACACCAAAACACACCTAGGACCTAGCTTCCTTTATTTGATTTTTTCTTTTGTTTTTCATTTTTATTTTACTATTTTTTTTCTTCCTCCAAGATGACAAAGCAAAGGAATTCATTCCCCCTCCCCCCCCCCCAAAAAAAAAAAGAACAGGAATAAATGACAGTCAGGGCCTTAATCAACACAGGTATAAGCAAGATGTCTGAACCAGGATTTAGAACCATGATAATAAGAATATTAGCTGGGGTTGAAAAGAGCATAGAAGCCCTTTCTGTGTAGATAAAAGAAGTAAAATCTAGTCAGGATGAAATTTAAAATGCTGAGATGTAATCTTGAATGGATGTCACAATGGCAAAGATGGACAAAGCAGAACAGTGAATCAGTAATATGGAAGACAAAATCATGGAGAATAATGAAGCAGAAAAAAAGAGGGAAACAAAGACAAAAGAGCACAATGAAAGACTTAGAGAACTCATTGACCTATTAAAAAGGAATAACATCCAAATCATAGGAGTCCCAGAAGATGAAGAGACAGAAAAAGGGGCAGAAGGTTTATGTGAGCAAATTAAAGTGGAAAACTTTCCTAATCTGGGGAATGACACAGGACCTCAAAATCCAAGCACAGAGAGCTACCATTAGACAACAAAAACCGACCACCAACAAGGCATATCACAGTCAAATTCACAAAATACACAGACAAGGAAAGAATAATGGAAGCAGCAAAGGAAAAAAGTCCTTAATCTATAAGGGAAGACAGATCAGGTTTGTAGTAGACCTATCCACAGAAACTTGGCAGGTCAGAAAGGAGTGTCAGGATATATTCAATGTGCTGAATCAGAAAAATATTCAACCAAGAATTCTTTATCCAGCCAGGCTGCCATTCAAAATAGAAGGAGACATAAAGAGTTTTGCAGACAAACAAGCACTAAAGGAATTCATGACCACTAAACCAGCCTTGCAAGAAATTTTAAAGGGGACTCTTCAAGTGGAGAAAAGACAAAACAAAACAAAAAGATGAAAAGCAACAAAGACTAGAAAGGACCAGAGAACATCACCAGAAACACCAACTCTGCAGGCAACACAGTGGCACTAAATTCATATCTTTCATTGCTCATTCTAAATGTCAATGGACTAAACGCTCCAGTCAAAAGACATAGGGTATAAGAATGGATAAGAAAACAAGACCCATATATATGCTGCTTACAAGAGACTAATTTTAGACCTAAAGACACCTGCAGATTGAAAGTAATGGGATGGAGAACCATCTATCATGCTAATGGTCATGAATAGAAAGCTGGAGCAGCCATACTTATATATATCAGACAAACCTGATTTTAAAATAAAGACTGTAACAAGAGATGAAGAAGGGCATTATATCACAGTTAAGGGGTCTATCCACCAAACATATCTAACAATTGTAAATATTTATGCCCCCAATATGAACACCCAAATATAAAAATCAATTCATCACAAACATAAAAAAACTTATTGATAATAATACCATAATAATATGGGACTTCAACACCCCACTTACAACAATGGACAGACCATCTATGCAGAAAATCAACAAGGAAACAATGGCTTCGAATGACACACTGGACTGGATGGACTTAACAGATGTATTCAGAACATTTCATCTTAAAGCAGTAGAATACACATTCTTCTCAAGTGCACATGGAACATTCTCCAGAGTAGATCACATACTGGGACACCAATCAGCCCTCAACAAGTACAAAAAGATTGAGACCATACCTTGCATATTTTCAGACCACAACATCATGAAACTAGAAATCAACCACAAGAAAAAGTTTGGAAAGACCATGAATACTTGGGGATTAAAAGACATCCTACTAAAGAATGAATGGATTAACCAAAAAATTAAAGAGAAAATTAAAAAGTACATGGAAGCCAATGAAAATAAAAACACAACAGCCCAAAACCTCTGGGATGTAGCAAAGAGAGAAGTATATGGCAATCTAGGCCTTCCTAAAGAAGAAGTTTGTCTCAAATACACAACCTAACCTTACACCTAAAAGAGCTGGAAATAGAATAGCAAATAAAGCCAAAAACCAGCAGAAGGGAAATAATAAAGATTAGAGTAGAAATCAATGATATCAAACAACAACAACAACAACAACAACAACAACAGAACAGATCAATGAAACCAGGAGCTGGTTCTTGGAAAGAATTAACAAAATTGATAAACTCCTAGCCAGAGTGATCAAAAGAAAGAGGAAAGGACCCAAATAAATAAAATCACGAATTAAAGAGGGTTGATGGGGAGTGGGGGGCAGGGAAAGTGAGAGATGGGCATTGAGGAGGGCACCTGTTGGGATGAGCACTGGGTGTTGTATGGAAACCAATTTGACAATAAATTTCACAAATAATAATAATAATAAAAGAGGAGAGATCACAACCAACACCGCAGAAATACACACAATAATAAGAGACTATTACGAACAATTAAATGCCAGTGAATTGGGCAATCTGGAAGAAATGGACAAATTACTAGAATCATATAAACTATCAAAACTGAAACAGGAAGAAATAGAAAATTTGATCAGACAAATAATCAGGAAAGAAATTGGGTCAATAATCAAAAATCTCCCAACAAACAAGAGTCCAGGGCTGGATGGCTTTCCTGGGGAATTCTAGCAAATATTTAAAGAAGAGTCAACACCTACTCTTTTGAAGTGGTTCCAAAAAATAGAAATGGAAGGAAAACCTCCAGACTCATTCTTTGAGACTAGCATTACTTTGATTCCAAAACCAGAAAAAGACCCCACTAAAGAGGAAAACTACAGACCAATTTCCCTGATGAACATAAATGAAAAAATTCTCAACAAGATACTAACAAACTGGATACATTAAAAGAATTATTCACAATGATCAAGGGCTGGTTCAATATCCACAAATCAATCAATGTGATACATCACATTGATAAAAGAAAGGATAAGAAACACATGACCTCTCAATAGATGCAGAGAAAGCATTTGACAAAATACAGCATCCTTTCTTGATAAAAACCCTCAAGAAAGTGGGGATAGAAGGGTCATACCTCAAGATAATAAAAGCCATATATGAAAGACCCACCACTAATATCATCATCAATGGGGACAAACAGAGAGCCTTCCCCCTAAGGTCAGGGACATGACAAGTATGTCCACTTTCACCACTGTTATTCAGCATTGTGTTGGGTGTCCTGGCCTCAACAGAAAACACAAAGAAATAAAAAGCATCCAAGTCTGCAAGAAGGAAGTTGAACATTCATTCTGCACAGATGACATGACACTCTATGTGGGAAACCCAAAACACTCCACCAACACTGTTAGAACTGATCCATGAATTCAGCAAAATCGTGGGATATAAAATCAATGTACAGAAATTGGTTGCATTTCTATACACCAATAATGAAGCTGCAGAAAGAGAAATCAAGGAATCGATCCCATTTACAATTGCACCAAAAACCATAAAATACCTAGGAATAAACCTAATCAAAGAGGTGAAAAATAGGCACACTGAAAACTATAGAAGACAGAAAAACATGGAAAAACATCCCATGCTCATGGATTGGAAGCACAAATATTGTTAAAATGTCAATACTACCCAAAGTAATCCACACATTCAATGCAATCCCAATCAAAATTGCACCAGCATTCTTCTCAAAGCTAGAACAAACAATCCTAAACTTTGTATGGAACCAGAAAAGACCCTGAATAGACCAAGAAATCCTGAAAAAGAAAACCAAAGCAGGAGGCATCACAATTCTGGACTTCAAGTTGTATTACAAAGCTGTAACCATCAAGACAGTATGGTATTGGCACAAAAACAGACACATAGATCAACGGAGCAGAATAGAGAACCCAGAAATAGACCCACAAATGTATGATCAACTAATATTTGACAAAGCAGGAAAGAATATCCAATGGGAAAAAGACAGCCTCTTCAGCAAATGGTGCTGGGAAAACTGGACAGCGACATGCAGAAGAATGAACCTGGACCACTTTCTTACACCAGACACAAAAATAAACTCAAAATGGGTGAAAGACCTATGTGTAAGACAGGAAACCATCAAAATCCTAGAGGAGAAAACAGGCAACTACCTCTTTGACCTCAGCCACAGAAATTTCTCACTTGACATATCTCTGGAGGCAAGGGAAACAAAGGCAAAAATGAACTATTGGGACCTCATCAAGATAAAAAACTTCTGCACAGTGAAGGAAACAATCAGCAAAACTAAAAGGCAACTGATGGAATTGGAGAATATATTTGCAAATGACATATCGAATAAAGGGTTAGTATCTAAAATCTATAAAAAAAACTTATCGAACTCAACACCCCCCAAAAACAAAGAATCCAATGAAGAAATGGGCAAAAGACATGAATAGACACTTCTCCAAAGAAGACATCCATATGGCTAACAGACACATGAAAACATGCTCAACATCCCTCATCATCAGGGAAATACAAATCAAAACCACAATGAGATACCATCTCACACCTGTCAGAATGGCTAAAATTAACAACTCAGGCAACAACAGATGTTGGCGAGAATGCAGAGAAAGAGGAACCCTTTTGCACTGCTGGTGGGAATGTAAGCTTTCCAGTCACTCTGGAAAACAGTTTGGGGGTTCCTCAAAATATTAAAAATTTAACTACCCTACGACCCAGCAATTGCACTACTAGGTATTTATCCAAAGGGTATGGGAGTGCTGTTTAGGAGGGGGACATGCACCCTAATGTTTATGGCAGCACTATTGACAATAGCCAAAGTATGGAAAGAGCCCAAATGTCCACTGACAGATGAATGGATAAAGAAGATGTGGTATGTATACACAATGGAATATTACTCGGTGGTTAGAAAGAATGAAATGTTGCCATTTTCAACAACACGGGTGGAACTAGAGGGTATTATGCTAAGCTAAATAAGTCAGAAAAAGACAAATGTCATATGACTTCACTCATATGAGGAATTTAAGACACAAAACAGATGAGCATAAGGGAAAGGAAGCAAAAATAACATAAAAACAGAGAGGGAGACAAACCATAAGAGGCTCTTAAATACAGAGAATAAACTGAGGGTTGTTGGAGGGGTGTTGGCTGGGGGATGAGCTAAATGGGCGAGGGGCATTAAGGAGGACACTTGTTGGGGTGAGCACTGGTGTTATATGTAAGTGATGAAGCACTGAATTCTATTCCTGAAATCATTATTACACTATATGTCAACTAATTTGGATTTAAATTAAAAAAAAAATAAAGTGAAATGAGTTTGAAAAAAAAGTCTCTTGTCTACTCAGCAAATGAGTATTTGCTGTTTAAATGACAGTTTAATGGGAATTCCTTTTAAAAAATGGACTCAGTGTTGTGATAGTTTCAAAACTAATGAATATTATAATTTTAGCTCCGTTTTTGTCCAATAAATAGAATGTAAAGGTATGATTGTCATCTAAGATAAATGGAAATTGCCATCCATATCTTTTGAATGGTCTCTTGTGGGTTCGATAAATATTGCAGCTCTTCATGGAAAGTGATGGAATCCTGGTACCAAGGGCCAAGGCTAACAACGTATCATGAGCTTTTCCTGTATTAGTGAGAAACTAGCGAAAGGCCCTAAGTAGTGAAGAGATTATTGTTGATGTCCAGTCTTCCATGCATTCCAAACTTCTAACTTCCATCTATAATTTTTTCTATGACTTAAAAAATATTCAAATGTAACATTATTTCAAAAATTATTGTTTCGATGTTTGGGTACCAGTACCTTGCCTTGATATGTGTTCAGAGTGCTACTGAAATGTACTCATGGTGAAGGGCAACATAAAATAAAGCCATGGTGAGGACAGACATTCTTATAGACTAGCTGTACTGGATTGGAGACGGGCCTTTAGATAATTGTGCACTTATGCAGGTATTGTAAACTATTGGGCAGATATAGAGCATAGCTTAGCTCCTGGCCCATTCTTAGTTTCATATCCATATAGCATTTTTCTACTTAGGAATGTTGATAAGTCAAGGAATAATGCCAATATTTACAAAGTGCACACATGATCATATCTATATACAGAAATGTCTCTGAATGTTATAAACCTTCAAATGAGGGTTACACAAATTTGGAAGAACGGGTCTTCTGCCTGAGCGTGTTTTTTCACTGTGCAGTAGAGATGATTTGTTCTGCTTTTCCCTTTGTGTTGCAAGCAGGGGTTTTCAAAGTTTTGTTACAATTTTCATGCTTTTTCACTCCTTCAGAATAGGTTTTCTTATTTTTTTTGCATAAAATTATAAAGTTGTAAAATCCCAATTGTGAAAATAAAATCATCGCTTGAAAGAAGTAAAAACTTCTCCCGATGAATGACTAAGCTGGTAGAGAATGTGGAAAAACATTGTGTTCAGTTTCTAGTTAAAAAAAAAATCATTCTTTAACATTATGTAGTGCAGTTCTGCTACACTCATAGGAATCTACTATGGACCAAATAATGTTTTTTTGAGATTAGCTACAGTAAAGGCCTTTTATAAAATTATTAAGAAGACTGACCTTAAGTGAATACCTCGTTTGTTAGGTGGGCAACAATCTTATTTCAGAATGTGAAAGTGAGTAAGAATTCCACTATATGGCAAGGTCACTGTTTCCAAATCTCTCAATTTAATATAATTTGAGGCCGATGAGAATGTAACCTCTAAAGTAACATGTGACATATTAGAATGTAGTTAAGTGCGTTAAATCAGAAGAGTGTTTTAGCATATTTATGGAATTACTTGCTCCCTAGTAAAGTCAGTATCTCAGAGATTTGCCTTGAATTTTATTTTGTATTTTCACATGTTATTAAGTAGCTTAGTAAAGTTTGAGAAGAAAAAGTTAATTTAGTTATAAAGTTACGCCAAGATGGAAAACATACTTTGATTCAATATGAAAAATAGCCAAAATCCTTTTTAGTGTGTTTGCATAGCAAAACTAGCTGGTGCTATGAGTTTCATTTTTGCCAAAATTGTGACATTCATCAAGGAAGAAAATGGGGCATATGAACCATTTATGTGCATGAATTTTTGCTCCAAATTGTGAGGTAGTTTGGTGAAGGCCACTAGGGATCTTTCTTCCTCCAGCCGAGATTTTGAATTCTCTTGGTGCTGTGTTCTACAAAAAAATGACTCTTTAACATGACTGTCTTGAATTTGGAGAAGTTGAGATCTTTTGGCTTTGGATGCTGATTATTTTTTTTTTCTCTTTTTATCTGTAGTGGATTTATTTAGATACTGTGTTTATCATGTTGATTTTAGACTTTTTTTCTGTGCCTTTTATGGGAAAGGCGATCTCTACAGTTATGTCAACAAACCACATGGTTTATGGAATAAAGATATTTTCCTGTTCTTATTTGCTAGTTGATTTCTAATGATTTATGCAGAGCCATGAAATGATTATTAATGCAACCTGTAATATACTAAATTAAGATAATAAGCCTTTTCAAGAAGCCATGTCTTAAGGAGTATGGTGACTTTGTCTGGCCCCCTTTGGACCCTTGGGATTTGCCAGCGATTTTCAACAGTGTCCTCCTGGCTCAGGAATCTCTCTTAATAATGCTTACACACATTCTTTAACTCAGGATTTTATAATGATGACAAAAACCACACTATGACCAAGAACCGTATACTGTTTATAAACATTTCTCTCCAGTGTACAGACAATCATAAAAACTACATCTGCAAATGGTGGGCACAAGAGTCAACATTGAGACCATTCTTTTTAAGGAATTTGTGAACTCTTAGTCAAGAAGCTGTTCTTGTCCTGGGCTTTCTCAGAAGGTCTCTTCTTTCTACATTTGTTAAAGTCTTTCCTGTCCCCTACTTTTTCCATCCCACCTCTTCGGCATTGGGATGGTCAGCCCCTTGTGTTGGGGCAGTTCTTAAACATTTGTCAAATGCCTGGTAGGTGTCAGGTGCCGTGTGAGGCTGGAAGTGGCAGATGGAACAGGGTCCCCGTCCTCCAGAAGCTCCAGCTGGTGGGAGCAGATACCTGGGGATCCTCTAACTGCACGGTGGTGACATTGCCACCACAGGGCTGAATGTGGAGATCACGGAACAGAGATAACTGAGGGAGCTGGGGTGTTGGGGAGCTATTACAGCAAGCCAAGCAAATCCTACCCACAAGAGGGAGGCTGTAATGATGGTTTTCAGCTTTACATCATATTGGAAGAAGTCCGTGCTTTTGAGTTTGTAAACTGAGACATAAATAATAGCTTTGTCAAATAACTCATAAAAAGAACTAAAGCTAACAAATATAAACTAATATTCTAGGGGGATGCATGCTAGGGTAACAATTATTACCAGTTTACCGCATTTTGTCTTTGCGACCCTATAACTACTTCGTAAAACCATCGCTTCTGCAGTATCTTTAGAAGGCCATTTCTAAATAGCCTAAATAGAGGCTGTTTGCCTCTAAAACCAACTTTTCACTGACATATTTACTTTAAATACTTTAAATTTAGGATATTTCTGAAAGCATTTAAACCACAAGGATTAAATCAAAATAGGGAAGTTGCTTCCCGCTGGTGTCATTGGGCAACCTCTCAAAGAAAGCCCATAAGGCCCAACTATTTGTAAGCAGATTTTTTTTTTAAGGTGTAGATGAGTAGTTTGAGTGTATGTGAGTAGATAAGAGGGCAAGGCTACATACAATTACTGCGTTATCCTAAGAGTGACTACCAGGTGATAACTTTAGAATCTTTAAGCTCCTTTTCTGGCTTATGAGCTGATTGGGAAGCTATACTGGTTGTTTATTCCTTTGTTTTTCAGGTCTAAAAAAACAAACCAAGCCAAAACAGAACACAACACAACAGAATCCCCAGTCCCCACATCCAGCCCTGACTTTGGATGGAAAAAGAAAAACAAAACTCTTCCCCATAATGTTTCCCAGATACGGTTGGTTTTTGCCTGAATGTCTGCCTGTGGTCCCAGAGGATCTTCAGTCCAGTATTCTGAAAACATACATGTTAAACGTTTGTGCCAAAATGGATTTGAACAATGTGGACTGGTGTGAAAATACCCACAATTCCCTCATCTGTATTAGCTTACAACCACCTAATTCTTCTATTGTTTTTGTCGATTCTTTACCATTACGCCACGGCGTTTTGGCCACACAAAGTGTGCCGGTCTTTAGATGGTTGTTGTGTTAGACACTCTCATCTCTTGCGTTGCTTTGGAAGAATATTTTCTAATTTCTATGGAGCTGCTTATAGAGTTCCACATCTTTCTGTCCCAATAGAGAGGGCTTCATAGCTTCATTGCAGTATTTCATACCCATCTATTTTATTTGGTGTGTTATTGAATTAAAAAAAAAATGCTCCTAGTTTCTGCTGTCACTGGTTTTAGCCATTTGGATCAAATCCTATTCTGGTCTTTCTGATCTCCTGGTTGATTTTTTTCCATGAGGGTCACAACCCATAAGCCTCATAAATGACCCTTACCAGAATATAATCGAGTGTTTTTAGGTAATTGTAAGTGTTTTTCACCTTTAAATGATTAATGGGGAAACATATATGAGATTTCACTTCTTGAAAACACTGACTTTGATTAAAAGCTAACGTTTATTCAGTCTGGTGGTTGCTAACTCTGGATGGAACAACTACAGACCCAATATCTGACAGTTTTTCAAATTCAAAAAAGGAAATAAAAGCAAATTAAACTAACTGAATGCCTAGCGACGAACAGATTTTATCCAAGTAACCAGGTAGATATGCAGAAGCCAGATTCGGGAAGGACACAGTCTGGGGACAGCTGTGTCAGAGTGCGGGGCTGCTGGCTGCAGTCATTGGTGGTGACAGAGCTTGCGGCTCAGCCTTCCCTGCTCGCTGCCTCAGTGACTGTGGCCACATCACATAAATCTGCCCGTGTCCTTTGCTGTCAAATGGGAAAAATAGTCCTTCATGTGAGGATTCGATGAGGTGGCATTTGGATGCTGACACATGCCTGGCAGAAGGAATCTGTCCTCCCCTGAGATGGCACAGCCCTGAATTGTTTCTCTTTGGGAGCTCTCACTACTTTTTTACCACAAGGTAAAAAAGTACCTTTTGTATTCAATGTTCAATATTCAATATTCAATATGAGCTCTTTAAAGACTGTCTATGTCAGGTTTATCTTTATGCCTTCTACTTTTCCTAGTAGAGAATCTGTCCTGTGACTATTCGTTGAGTGACTATATGAATGAGTTATTACATGTAAGTGTTGTTTAAATATTTTAACTCTTCCTGGTAGGAATTTTAAGATTTGATGTCTGATACTGGCTGACTTAGATGTATGATCTGGACACAGAAGTATATTGTATCATAGATGTGAACAGCATGAATTAGCTGGGCACAATCTTGAAAGGCTGAAGATACAAGCTTTGTATTGTCTCAAACCTAGAATCCTAGCAAATCTTACAATAACCAATGAGCGTTATGCCCCCAATGGAGTTCCCAACTACTATGGAAGGAATCCATCAAGGGCCTGAAGTCTTGGTAAGGTGGATTTGATTTCCCTACCAGTGAGTGATAGAGAAAGCCCCTTTTTTTTCATAATATTAAATCATTGCATGTTCAACCACTTTAAAATCTTATTCTGCTCTTTGAAATTTTTAGGCTAGGCTACTGCCGGGCAACTGGCAGATTTGTCCCTGAATGTACTAGAGGTTCAAAGAACCATCTTTTGTTGGACTTCAGTCTTGAAGGAGACCCATGTGAACCGTATCGGTTTGTGTTCCCCACTGAAGGCTTTGGGAACCTTAAGGGACACATGCAGTCATGATCATTGTTCCTGCTTCCTGGAACACATTACATGTTTGGATATCTGTCAGTTGACTACATCTTCATCATAGGGTTTCCAATCACAGATTTACCTCCATGAGTAATATTTTTATCTTATTTACATGAATGTTAATTATTAGCTTTGTGTAGTGAGGGGCAACTCATATTAAAATAAATGTAATCCTGACTCTGATGTCAACTATATCTCATTGCTTTTTTTTTCTTTTTCTTTTTTAGCAGAGGTAACTACTCTGATACGCTCCCAGATAATTTCCTCCATATAATTCAAAGTCGTCTCGGAGATGTACAAAACAAGACAGTTTCCACGCTTCTCCCTTTGCAATCACTTTCTGTCCAATTATAATAGTCTATTTTAGCTTCTCATTATTTTCCTGAATTTATACTAAGGGCTAGTAAGTCACTGTTTAAAATGAAGATCAAGAATTTTAAAAAAATCATTAATTATTAATTATTATTATTATTAGAGTATATCTTAAATGCCGTGGAGAAGGTATTTCTGAACACTGAAAGAAAATGAATTCATTACAACTGCTGTGTGGGAGGGAAAGATTAGCATCTTACCCTTTTAGTCTGGATCCCACTTTTGCCAAGACTTGGCAATGAGCATCTGGCCTGCTGTGGAGAAGGCCAAATCTGGGCCATCTTGGGATGCTTTCTTGGGGCTACTGATTTCAAGGCTGGGGTGATTTGGACCATCCTAATAGTTCCACAACTCTCTAGCTGGTACTACCCTTCAGGAGAGGACACTTTTAAAATACAGGTCGTTGCAAACATTTTACCCAGAAACACTTGACTTCTGGGTTAAGTTGCAAGGGGACCATTTTTTTTGCTGCAGGTATGATGCAGAAGAAAAAAATCCAAAGTTATATTGAGGCTTAATTGAATCTAAATGCATCAGCTAGGCAGGTGAGGAGAACTGCTCCCATGATATATGGAGAGGAATTTGGGGGTGTGTGGAGATGACTTGGTTGGTGGGGACATTAACTGTGTCTACTTAAGCTTTATTTTTATTTTGTTTCCATTTTCAAACCAAGAAAAAAAATGAAGAGAAGTTAGTAATGGAAAGTAGCTTCAAGTTCCCAGAAATGAACTACATTTTTAATATTCTTTCTCTGTTTTTTGGTCACAAACTTTTTTTTTTTTTTGTGATCAAATGAAAATGAGTGGTGTAGTTCATTAGCTCAGCCAGTAGAGGGGAATGACGCCTCTAACCGCTCATTACCATGTGCAACTACTTCTCCAAATCACTTTCTCATGCTCCAGTGTGGTAATAGTGCGGTTTTGTGAATACGTGTTCTCAAGAGAGCCCAGGGCCAGTGATATATGGTGAGGTGACCTTCAGTTTCTAGACTGTGCTCCTATAACTTCCCTCTTTTCGTGGCTGCCTCTGACTTCTGTCTCTACTTCTGTGTCTCTGTCGCTGCATTCTTGTCCTTCTTCCTCTGTCTTCACCTCTTGGTAAATTCTTGGTATGTCTGGTACTGACCCTCTCTGTGCCCATTAAACCTAGAAAATTCCTAGGTACTTCTTTTTTCTAGAACACTGATTTTCATCAGGACTTTGTTCACAGATGAAAAATACTAGAGTATTGTCATTTTGTAAACCACCTATTGACCTCAGATGGTTATTTGTATTTAAGTCCAGAATTTGTATTTAGTCCACAGTTTTCTAGACAGTGAAGACCAGACTGCCTCAAGTTTGTAGACTTTATCTATCACTTATACCATTTGTACCACTGTCCTGACTTTAAAGTTCAACAAATTTGTGTGAGACAAGTCTCTAGAGTGTGAAATCTTGTATCGTATTTGTAATATTCTGACATTGCTTCTACTTTTCATGAAGGTGTGTGTTTGAATGAGCGTTTTGATTTTGATTTTACTGAGGGAAAGTTCTTTTCCATTACTAGGCTATTATGGTGTTGAATAGGTCCTCATTGGGCTGAATATTTGCTCAAAGTACATTCTCCTAGAGTCAGGTTTAGGAGAAATTGTGAATTATAGCCTCCAATAAAATTTGGCACCGGATTCCATCTTTTACTTAACAAATCTACATGGAAGTTTGGATTAGTATTTAATAAAAATTGGTTTGGACAATATAGATCCTCCCTCCGATCAACTAGTTGATTGAGACAACAAGCAAGCATGTACCATTCGATTGGTAGATAATGGTATAAATCATTTTTATTTTTTAAAAACTAGTCACCAAGAATCCTACACCTCTATAGACAATTTCAATTGGTCAAATAGTGTCCTACTGGGATTTATCCCTCGGATGTAAGGTTGTGCAAATTAATGAATGTGATACACCACCACATCAAGAGAATGAAAGATGAAAACCATGTAATTATCTCAATAGATGCAGAAAAAGCATTTGGAAAAGTTCAACATCCATTCATGATTAAAAACTCTCAAAAAACAGGCATAAAAGGAAATTTCCTCAACCTAATAAAAGCCATTCATGAAAAGCCTACAGCTAACATCAAAATCAATGGGGAAAAATTAAAGCTTTCCTGTAGGATTTGGTACAAGACAAGGATGCCCACTCTCACCACTTCTTTTTAACATAGGATTGGAAATACCATAAGAACAATCAGAAAACAAAGGAAGGCATGTGAGTTGGAAAGGAAGAAGTAAAATTATTTGTTTGCAGATGATATGATTCTATGTGTAGAAAATCCTAAAGATTCCACAGAAAAACTGTTAGAACTAATAAATGAATTTAGTAAAGTTATGGGATGCAAAATCAACATACAAAAATTAGTTGCATTTCTTTACATCAGCAAAGATCTATCTGAGGAGGAAATCAGGAAAGCGATCCTATTTATGATAGCACTAAAATATGAAGCAAGCAAACTTTAAAAAAAGAAAATAAACCCATGTCTGAGAAGACAAAAAAAAAAAAAAAAGATAAAATACTTAGGGATAAATTAAATCAGGAGGTGAACAGTCTACACTGAAGACTATAAGACATTAGTGAAAGAAATTAAAGGAGACAAAAATAAATGGAAATATAGCCTATGTTCATGGATTGGAAGAGTTAGTATTGTTAAAAGGTTCATAACACTCTATGTATGTGTACATATACAGTGGAACAGAATAGAGACCCCAGAAATAAGTCCAAGCATACATGATTAAGCAGTTTTAGATAAGGGCACTAGGTGAACACAATGAGGAAAGGAAATCTCCACAATAAATGGTGCTGGGAAGACTGGATATCCATATGCAAAAGAATGAGATCGGAAGCTTATCTTTCACCATGCACAAAAATCAACTCAAAATGGATTAAAGACTTAAACATAAGACCTAGAACCACAAAACTCATAGTAGAAAATAAGGAAAAAGCTACTTGACATTGGTTGTGGCAATGAATTTTTTTTAACCACTTATTTATTTATTTATTTATTTATTTATTTATTTATTTAGAGAGTGCACAAGCAGGAGAGGGGCAGAAAGAGGGGAGAGAGAATCTCAAGCAGGCTCCATGCTGTCAGCTTGGAGCCACAGGACTAGATCCCACAAACTGAACCTTGAGATCATGACTTGAGTCCAAAATCGAGAGTGGTAGGCTGAACTGACTGAGCCACCCAGATGTCCCACAATGACTTTTTTAAAGGTACAATACCAAAGCATGGGCAACAAAAGCAAAAACAAACAAGTGAGACTACATCAATGGCATGTCCATCAATGGATGAATGGATGAATAAAACGTGAGCTATATATACACACAATGGACTACCCCTCAACTTCATAAAAAGAGATTCTGCCATTTGCAACCACATGGATGAACCTGGAGAACACTATGCTAAGTGAAATAAGCCAGACCCCACAGAAAGAAATAAAACTGCATGATCTCACTGATGTGTGGCAATGCTGAAAATATAGAAGCAGAGATAGTATGGTGGTTACCAGAAGTGGGGAGATGGAAGAAATGGGGGATGTTGGTCAAGGGTACAAAGTTGCAGTTAAAAAAGATGAATGTTCAGAGATTTAGAGTACAACACGAGTATAGTTAATACTGTTGTCTTGAGTACTGGAACTTTGCTAACAGAGTAGATTTCAGGTGCTTTCAATCATCCATAGTAAATGGTAACTATTCGAGAAGAAGGTATGTTAATTAGCTTGACTATAATGATTTTTTATCATGTATATGTACATTAAGCCAACATGTCATTCACCTTAAAAATAGACCACTTCTGGGGCACCTGGGTGGCTCAGTCGGTTAAGCATTCGACCCTTGGTTTTGGCTCAGGTCGTGATCGCATGGTTCGTGGGATCGAGCCCCGTGTCAGGCTCCACGCTGACCACACGGAGGCTGCTTGGGATTCTCTCTTTCCCTCTCTCTCTGCTCCTCCCCTGCTCATGCACACACACTCTCTCTCAAAATAAATAAATAAACTTAAAAAAAGACACCTTTTATTAAAAAAAAATAATAAAAATTTAGAAAGAGGGGTCAAATGTAATAAATAGAAGAGTACATGAAGATTTGGTTTACAGCAAACTTCGTTTAAAATGTCATGGCACAGTCTTACATTATGTTTAGGGTCATGGTGCTGGAAGTCAATCTGGGAAAGGTGAGGAAGCTCATCACACTGAGTTATTGTGGATTACACCACAGGAAGGGAAAGGACAGCCACTATGCCATGTGGCTGCTATGGGCCAACACCATGTGAGAAGTGTTGCAAATGCCACCTTGTGCTATACGTGTTAGAGTGTGGAACCCTCAGGGAGGCTGGGGGCGGGGTGGTGGGCAGGGGTAGGCAGGGCTACCATTATTACACAAATGAGAAAACTAAGGCTGAGAAGGGCTAGGTCACTTTTCTTTTGTTGGGCTGCTGGTCAATGACAGAGCCAAGATGCATACCCACCTTGGTCTGAAACCTGAGCTATTCACTTCCTTCTCCACACCAGGCTGCCTCCCAGACCCTATCAGGTAATTCTTGTGATCCCTGCATGGCTGTGTGCGTGGCATTGTTCGTCTGAATTGACTGTTCTTTTTGAACTTTCCTCTCTGAGCAATGTTCTTTTCTCGCATGTCTTAAATCATTTTGTTCTATTTACAAATTCCGAGATAGAGGCAATCTTGAATAAGAATCGCAAGTGAAATTAGTTTTCATTTTCTGCTTTGAAAGAGGAGGTGGATTCTTTCACCGCGAGATCATATCCAGGGCGTTCAGTGGTAAGACCGGGCCAAGGTTCTTCAAGTTACCAGGGGTCCTGGTGTGCTCCAGGAATCAAAGCACGCGGAGAATTACAGGGTGTGGGGGAGAAGTACACGTAAAAGGGCTACCAAATCAGATAGACGAGACCTCCTACAATTATCGGGGTGGGTCCAGGTTTGAGGACTCCTGCTTGGCAAGGTAGAGTAAAAAATGTGTTTATTAAGAAACGAGCTGTGGAGCATAAATGGATGTTGAAATAGACCAGAACCAGGCCCACCAGCAGATAGCCATAAAAATTAAGGTTACAAAACAGAACACACACTTTGCCCTGCTCCTCTGTCTCTGAACTCAGGGTCAGGCCCTGGCCTGAACCTCTTTTCCCAGCTGGTGTTTGCTTCATTCCAAGCAGGCTTCCTAGGTTTCTCTTCCCAGTCGAGGCTAAGCCAAGGTGTCATTTCTCACCATCTCTTTTATAATATTTATTTCACATTATTTGTGTGTGGGATGGCTGCCTTTGAGTTTTTCTAGACAAGATACAGACCCCTTTTTGACGTCCTTGACTTGCTGGGAGGAGGACCTAGGAGAGCAGTTGGGAGGTGGGGACAGAGCGGGGAAAGGGTTAGGATCGCCTGAATGCTAACTGGAACTCTGATCCGGGAGACCTCAAGAAGATTTTGCTCCAACCCCATACACCTCACCTCTTCCTCCCACAAATAATTAAGGAAACTTTTTGAAGGGTGCCTTCACTCCAGCTCCATCGAAACAAGAAGAATGAATATTTGCTTGTTCTCTGCACTGAGAAGCACTTCACTAAATCCAGACGAGAAGAAATAGCTAAGAATTCGGTGCGATAGGACCCCCGGATCACGTACGGTGGATGCAGGGCAAAGGCTCCTGACAGACAAGGGTCATTTTGTGGACGCAGTTCATGCTTGGGTTTGCCAAAATTAGTCATGGCTCCTACAAGTTTCCACTCTTGCGGGGTCTTTGTGCGTGCATGCCAAAAGGGTAGTTTGAATTTTAAGAATTCTGTTTGCACATCAAGATGATTCAAGTTAAATTTCCCTACTTCCATCATTTTCTATGGCATGTCGAATGTCATGGAGTTTTTCATGCTTCCTATTGTAATACGTACAGAACCTTAAATGTGGTAACACCATTAAGTCCTTAAGGTTTTATAAGAAAGAGATAATTATGGAGAAATTAATTGTTAATGAAAGAATTAAAGTTCATGAGGCCTTCTTCATGATAGTAGATGGCACTTAGGGTGTTGAATAGACTACTTTATACTGTAAAGGTGTCACCTGGGTGTGAAGTCTTTTTCAACCAGCAGTATTAACTTATGGGTATGGAATGAAACACAGAGGCATCCTCCATATACAACAATTCATTATTATCAGTGGCCCTTCAAAGGACTCTCCACAAATTCAAGGTCAGAGTTAGTCCTGGAGAAGCCAGTTAAAAATCAAGGGAAACGAAGACAAGTAAGTATGAACTTTGTTTTCTGTACTTGTGAATATTTAGGCAAGGTAAATACAGGAGGTCGTGCAATTTAGCCCCAATTTGCTGCTCTACCTTTTTAGCAGAAAAAGCGAGAAGAGGAGGAGGAATAATAATTTTCCTCTATTTTTTTTTATGGCAGCTATAAATGTCTTCATAAATAGGGCACCTGTTCAAAGGAATTTTTTCTTGTATGTAATGCTAGTGATTAAGCCAATGGAAAAATCTAGGAAGAATGAAAGTCCAAGATTTGATACTTTCTGGGGAGGAGGTTGAACAGGCAGTGAGTGATCTTTTTAATTTTAATCCCTTGCAATTTTGCCATTCACCAAAAATCCTTTTCTAGTAATGAGAAACACATTAGGAAAAAGTTGTGATGTTTAGTCTGCTTGCTGATATTTGGTCCCAAACGGTCCAGCACTTATGGAAACTTTAACAAAATATCTGTCACAACTGATCTCTGTGTATGTGCCTCAGTGATGCTTCTTAGTGCAATAAAGGCCTAGATGTTTACCAGGGCCTTAGTTTCCTTTTTTCAAAAAAAAAAATTTTTTTTTTAATGTTTATTTATTTTTGAGACAGAGAGAGACAGAGCATGAACGGGGGAGGGGCAAAGAGAGAGGGAGACACAGAATCGGAAGCAGGCTCCAGGCTCTGAGCCATCAGCCCAGAGCCTGACATGGGGCTCGAACTCACAGACCGCGAGATCGTGACCTGAGCTGAAGTCAGACGCTCAACCGACCGAGCCACCCAGGCGCCCCAGGGCCTTAGTTTTCTTGGGAGTGAAATTCAATGGGAAAGGAAATTGGAGTTTCTAAGTTTATATTGGGACATACACCCCTTGTACTGATTGAGGTCCATGATTTGGAGAAGCATGCAAAGACCCTTTCACATTCAGAATTTGGAAAAACATGTTGCTGTTTTTAAACTAGTAAGTTATTTCCTTTCCTCTCTCTCTCCCTGGCCCTTCTCTTCAACATTTCATTGCTTCCTTTCCATCCTCTTTCCTCCCATCCATCCATCCATCCATCCAAAGTAATGGGATCTATGTAACTGCTCAAGTTACTTTTTACTTAGTTTAGCTGGTAGAAAGCTTTGAATTAAGTTCTAGGCTTAATTTCTGTCATAAAAATGGAAATTATAAACGAACATTTATTGAGCCCTTACTAGGTCTCTGTTGAGGTGCTAAGTAAACACTTGACATAATCCTTGCATTTAATCCTTATAACTGCCCTACAGAGTAGCTACCGATAGAATCCTTATTTCCCAGATGAGAAAGCTGAGGTTCACCGAGGCACTTGGCTTGTGTAGGTGACAGCTAGTTAGTGATGGACCCTTGTTCAAATCCAGGCAGTCCATCCCAGATCCTATACTTATAACATTCCCACGAGACTGTCACCTGCTACCTGTTCTAGCCCAGGTCTTCTGTTACAATATCTTCGTTTTGTAGGCTGGTTCTTTTATTCTTATTTAATAAGCGAATTTTAAAGCCTCATTTGTTGTAAAGTGCTTCAAAGTAGCTTTAAAATCAGCTGTGATATAAATAATTAAGAGAAATAGAATAACTATTATTGACACATAAATTTAACGTTTACCTCACCTGGCTGGTATACCCTCTCTCTTTTTTAGTCTTTCATGTACTGTCTCCTTTTCTTAGTATGAATTTCTACATGGAGCTGTTTCCTACTTCTCTATGATAAAGCTTTATCATTAAAAATGATTTTTTAAAGAAATGATCATGAAATGTAAATGTTTTAAAAGATACCTGTGTAACCATTTCTAAGATGGTAGATGTGAATATATATACACAGTGTAAGGTCATACCTATGTATGTATACACACACACACACACTCACACACCTGTATGTTTCAGATTTATCATTAAAAATAAATAAAATTTGGGTCATCTGGGTGGCTCATTGGTTGAACATCTAACTCTTGATTTTGGCTCAGGTCATGATCCCAGGGTTGTGGGATTCAGTTCTCAGTCGGGATCATGTTGAGCCTGGAGCCAGCTTGAGATTCTCTCTCTCTCTCTCTCTCTCTCTCTCTCTCTCTCCCTCTGCCCCTCTGCCCAGTTTGCACACAATCTCTCTCTAAAATAAATAAATAAATAAATAAATAAATAAAATTTAAAGATATATATATTTTAAAAATATTTTTAAAGTTTATTTATTTTGACAGAGAGAGAGAGAGAGAGAGAGCACAAACAGAGGAGGGGCAGAGAGAGAAGGAGAGAGAGAATTACAAGCAGGCTCTACACTGTCAGTGCAGAGCCCAATGTGGGGCTCGATCTCACAAACTGTGAGATCATGAGT
This sequence comes from Leopardus geoffroyi, assembly GCF_018350155.1. NCBI lineage: Eukaryota > Metazoa > Chordata > Mammalia > Carnivora > Felidae > Leopardus > Leopardus geoffroyi. Next base: position 2,660,604 of record NC_059326.1, read on the forward strand.
TGAAATAAAGAGTCAGACACTTAACCTCCTGAGCCACACAGGAGGGTGCTTTGTGCTTTTCCACTTGTAAGTATATATCTACAAACAATATATACTGTTTTTATGCTTTACAATGTACATAAATGATGCCATATTATTTTGCAACTCACTTTTTTCATCAATATGTTTTGAAATATATTTATGTAAATATTATTCATTTATTTAAACTTCTGTATAATATTCCATAATATTAATAAACATTTTATTTCTCTATTTCCCCTCTGACAAACAGATTGTTTTGCTGTTATGGATAACACTGCAGCCGATGTTGTGTGCATTTCTGATCGGAGGATGTATGAGAGCATTTAGGGTAGATAACCTGAGTGAAATTGTATCTTACGGTATGTGGTCATCTTTAACTTTGACCTGGCCAAATGGCTTTATAAGCATAGGCAAAGCTTATGTTATTGTATTTTGTTTTATTGTGTTTCAAGCTTACAAACCCCCCCCCCCCTTTTTTTTCATTGAAGGTTTATGGCAACCCAGCACTGAGCAAGCTTATCAACACCATTTTTCCTACAGATTTTGCTCACTTTGGGTCTCCGTGTCAAATGTTGGTAATTCTTGCAATATTTTCAACTTTTTCATTATGATTATATTTGTTGTGACAATCTGTGATCAGTGGTCTTTGATGTTACTGCTGTAATTGTTTACAGGGACATTAGCCAAGTTGTGAATGCAAAGGAACAATTTCTGAAGGAAGTTAAAAGTGCTCCTCCAGTGAACACACCGATGACAAAAAATGAGACAGATTTCTTGTTGGTATGGATAAAGTTTGAGTGGTCCATATAGAAGATTGATCCAGCCACAACCCTCCCTTAAGTCAAAGCCTCATCCAGAGCAAGGCTGTAACTGTCCTCAATTCTGTGAAGGCTGACAGAGGTGAGGAAGCCACAGAAGAAAAGTTTGAAGGTACAGAGGTTGGTTTGTGAGGTTTAAGGACAGAAACCATCTCCACAACATCAAAGTGCAAGGGGAATCAGCGAGTGCTAATGCAGAAGCTGCAGGAAGTTAGCCAGAAGATCTAGATTAGACAATTAATGAAGGTGGCTACACTACATAACAGATTTTCAATGTAAGTGAATCAGCCTTATGCTGGAAAAAGATGTCATCTAGGACTTCCATAGCTGGAGAGGAGAAGTCAATGTCTGGATTCAAAGGACAGGCTGTCTTGTTAGGGGCTAACACAGCTGGTGACTCAAAATTGAAGCCAATGCTCATGGCCATTCTAAAAATCCTACATAACAATGCTATATCTACTCTTTCTGTGCTCTATAAATGGAACAACAAAGCCTGAATAACAGCACATCTGTTCACAACATAGCTTACTGAGTATTTCTAAGCCCACTACTCAGAAAAAAGAAAAAGATTTTTTCCCCCAAATATTGCTGCCCACTGACAATGCACTTGGTCACCTAAGAGCTCTGGTGGAGATGTACAATGAGAGTAATGTCTTCATGCCTGCTGACACAACATCCCTCCTGTAGCCCATGGATTGAGGGGTACTTTTGACTTTCAAGTATTTAAGAGATACATTTCATAAACCTACTGCTGCCATAGACAGTAAGTCCTTTGATGCAACTGGGCAAAGTACATTGAAAATCTTCTGGAAAGGGCTCACCATTCCAGATGCAACTAAGAACATTTGTGACTCATGGGAAGAGGCCAAACTATCAACATTGACAGAAATACAGTAGATGTTGATTCCAACCATGATGGATGACTTTGAAGGATTCAAGACTTCAGTGGAGGCAGTCACTGCAGGTGTGGTGGAAACAGAGAGAGAACCAGAACTAGAAGTGGGACTTGAATGTGGACAGCATTGCTGCAATCTTGTGATAGAACGTGAATGGGCGAGGAGCTGCTTCTCATGGCTGAGCAAAGAACGTGGTTTCTCGAGATGGCATCTGCTCCTGGTGAAGATGCTGTGAAGACTGTTAAAATGACAAGAAAGGATTTACAATATTTCATAAACTTAGCTGAGAAAAGAGCAGCGGGGTTTGAGAGGATTGATTCCCATTCCTAAAGAAGTTCCGTGGTGGGTGAAATGCTATCAAACAGCATTACGCGCTACAGAGAAATAATTTGTGAAAGGAAGAGCCGACGGATCCGGCAAATGTCATTGTTGTCTTGTTTTAAAAAATTGCCACAACCGCTCCAGGCTTTGGCAACCACCACCCTGATTAGTAAGCAGCCATCAACATCAAGGCAAGATCTTCCACCAGCAAAAAGATTACTATCCACTGAAAACTCAGATAATGGTTAGCAGTGTTTAGCCAAAAAGTATTACAATTTTTTCTTAATGTTCGTTTACTTTTGAGAGAGAGAGACAGAGTGTGGGTGGGGAGGGGCAGAGAGAGAGGGAGACACAGAGTCTGAAGCAGGCTCCAGGCCAGAGCCCGACATGGGGCTCAAACCCATGAACTGCAAGATCATGACCTGAGCCGAAGTTGGACGCTTAACTTACTGAGACACCCAGGCACTCCAATAGAGTATTTTTAGTCAAGGTATGTATGTTTTTGTAGACATAATGCTATTGCACACTTAGCAGACGACAGTATAGTGTAAATGTAAATTTTATATGCACTGGGAAACCAAAAAATGCATTTGACTAACTTTTGGTGGTGGTCTGGAACTGAACCTACAATATCTCTGAGGTATGCCTGTAGTTGAACCAATTATATTCTAGCAAGTGACATATATCCCATGTTCTGATGCTCTCTTCAACACTTGGTGTTATCAGACTTACTAATTCTTTTCAATCAGATGGATGTAAGATGTTACATCTTTATTTTAATGCGTCTTTCCCTGGTTACTAGGGAAAGCATTAAAAAAACATTTATTGGACATTTGGTATTCCCTCTATTTGAATTCCTTATTCATATCATTTACTCATGGCTGAATTCACTTCATATTGACTAGTCATATTCTTTATATATTCTGGATAAAAATCTTTTCCCGATTACATGGCTTGGGTTCTAAATATCTTCTCTTTCTTGTGGGTCGGTTCTTTACTTTGTAGTGTCGTGTCATACAGAAGTTTTAATTATTAATACAATCAACTTTATTAATCTTTTCTTTTATGGCTTATGGTTGTGAGGGAGTATTTTGTAAAATAAATTCTTCCCTGCTGCAATATCATAATCTCCTATGCATTTGTACAGTTTTGCTTTTCATTTTCAAGTTAAAATGTCCATTTTCAAGTTCTTTCTGGAACTTGTATTAGATGATTGCAAAAGAACAGCTAAAAGAAGTTCTTTGGAATGAAAATTATAAAAAGGAGAGGAATGACTGATATTACAGTGTTTTAAGCTTCTAATGTAAATTGGATCTATTCATTTTATTCTATTCAATCCATGTTGATTATTCTCTTTTGTATATGTTCTGTCTCTGTGTGATGCATTCTTGGTAATTCCCTCAGAACTTTTGGTATAATAATTTTTCATTAACCTGTGCTCTGTAGTTGGACCTACTGAATTTTATATTTTAGTAACTACAGTTTTTACTTTTGGAAGTTCTAGTTGTTTTCTCTAAGTATTACCTATTTTTTTATTATGATTGTAAGATATTCTTTTTTTTTTTTTTAATTTTTTTTTTCAACGTTTATTTATTTTTGGGACAGAGAGAGACAGAGCATGAACGAGGGAGGGAGACACAGAATCGGAAACAGGCTCCAGGCTCTGAGCCATCAGCCCAGAGCCCGACGCGGGGCTCGAACTCACGGACCGCGAGATCGTGACCTGGCTGAAGTCGGACGCTTAACCGACTGCGCCACCCAGGCGCCCCTGTAAGATATTCTTTTATGTCTTAAATCTATTTAAATATGCCCATAGTACAGTCTCTATAAAATTGTTTGGTTACATTGTTCTTGAGATTCTACTCTTCTATTTGCTGTTTGTGTTGACTCTTGCTATTTATGGATTCTTTTTTCATGTTTTGTAGTTTGGGGTTGTGAGCTCATGTTTTGTGGTTTGGGGCATGAGCTCATCTTCAGCAGGACTCTAGCTGTTTGAATCCTGTCGGACTTGAGGTTGAAGGCTAGTCCCTGGCATACAATTTTGTGACTGTCTTTGTGAGAGGTCCTGTTGATGGTTTGGGACTAATCTTTATGTTATTGATCGATTGTGGGGTTCCTAGATCGTGCCGTTAATTTAAATCCCAGACAGTAGTGTTTTGTGGCTTGCAGATTTATAATCTTAGGACTTTTCTTTTTGGTTTTACTTTTCTCCGAGAGTGGAGCCAAGGTGGACAAGAATCCCAGTCCTTGTCCATCCGTTCACTGAGCATGAAGGCCTCTGACAGTCCTAGCTCTCTGTGGCAATTTTGGTTTGAACTGCCCACCTTGAATGGGACCAAGGCCTTGTTGCCTATTGCGGTGTGGTCATGAAATCCTAAGCCCCGAGGTTATCAGCCCTACATTCCCGGCTCTTGGCCTGTCAGGCACACAAAACCAGCTTGGGAGATTTCACTTATCTCTTTTTACTTGGGACCTTGAGTTTTCTCTTTCTTCTTGCAAGCTCACCTGCCATAGGATGGGTTTATTTTTACTATATAATCTATCATTTCTAGGTACTTGTGGTGAAATCATTTTCAGGTTACCTGTGTCCGCTGTCTGCCTGGAACAAAGATTTTGAAGCTCTCTCACACTGTTTTTTTCAGGAGGTTAGAGGACCCTGCGGACGGACCCCTGGACCATTCACAGCTTTAAGATGGGGTTCTGGGGAGTTTTCAGGATCCTGACTGTTCTGGGGAAACCACTCCAACCTGCTCACAGAAAGCTTGTCCCATATTGCGTGTCAAATGTCTTTGGGCCCCAATTTCTCTTTTTGAACTGTAACAACTGAAATCTGGACGTCTCTCTAAAGCCCTCTTTTCAAGTGGTGAACCCTGTGTATGTTTCTTTTTCTTTCTGTGATCTGCCATTAAGATGTCATTTCCCTTTCACATCTCTTTAGTCTCACATCAGTTTCTAAAATGTCAACATTTCTTTTAAAGACGCCTCTCCTGTCTTCCTTTATTCCGATTTCATTATTAAAAAAACACTCCCCATCTGATAATAAGACTAAGCCTGCTTTTCAAGCCAATATAGCTTCCCTTTGATTATCCAAGCAAACAGAATTCTTGGATGCAGAATATTTTTAGGCACAGGCATTTTAAAATGCATACCTAACTTTTAGGTTTGTGGTCATTTTTTTCGAGTTGTTTCTTCACTGCGACTCAAGATCGTGGCATCGTTTCTTTTCTTACTAAATGCTTTCCTCCAGGCAGGTCATTCACAGCTGTTCATCAGGCACCTACTGTAGACCAGGCACTTTTCTCGATACTTGGGATATACCTGTGGTATATAAAACAATTTCTTTGTGTCATTATAAATAACACGTGATAATCCTACGGAGGATAAAGCCACAGTTCAGGTCCCTGAAACCTAAAGTCAGCTCCTAATATAATTCACAAAAATTGGCTGTGCCAGTCTGAGACCTTATAGGTGTGGGGGTGACTTTTGATAGCTGTTGGATGAAACCCCCAAGAAGTCGAACTCAGTCCTTTCCGATTCCTCATTGGGTCCTGGATTCAGATTATGGGGATGGGGGAAGCATGGCTGTCGAAAACCATTTGAGGTCCAACTTCGTGTCGAGTGCTGTAGGGCCCAAGCAGCTCAAACCTGCAGCTTAACATAGCTGTGTCTGGCCTCCCAGCCTGCGGGTACGGCTGAGAAACAGCACAAGCGACTAATCATTTTTCTGTGTCCCAACGATGAAAGGCCCTTGTAGAGAAAGAACGTCTTTCTGCCCTAAGAAAACCCGGGCTTCCGCTGCCTTGGCTTGGTAAGGCCTGTGCCAACGCCCCCGGCAACAGCCTGCTTTCTGAGACCCCAGTTTGTCCGCGGGCCTGCTAATGCCCCAAGTGGCCAGTGCTTGCCGAATTCCAACCTGTCATGAAACCCCACGAGCCACATGGACCTGCGGAATTCAAAATCCCACATGACCTGCGTTTCCTGCACCTTGAGCCCTAAAGCGGCCTGCCTTTGTGGTCGCTCTATCTTCTGCATATTATTTTGGTTTCTAAATGCAAGTCTTGGTCCATTTTTAAAGGTTTGCGGTCCACTCAGCCGGATATTGGGAATATAGGGGGTCGATAAGCCTTCCCTCCCTAAGTTTGGATCAAGTGAGAGAAGGAGGGAAAAGGCTGTCAGAGTGGAAGATGGAACGTAGCTCCGTGGGTAAGTGGGCTTATGAATAGCTCACTCCAAATCAGAGTCACCCACTGTCTCCCTGGTGAGGCTGGAGAAGAGAGGGAGCTTGTCCAGTGCAGGGCCAGGCCAGTGGACAGGCACCCTGCATGGATCCGAGTCTGTGGGGAGCGGAAGGGGCCAGCGCACTGGCTCCAATTCCTTCTAGACTTCCCTCCCCTGGGAGGCAGTGAGTGAAGTGTAGGAAAAAACCACAAGTATGGTCCTAAGCATAAAGTTCTCGCATGCAAACGTGAGTGTGTGTGTGTGTGTGTGTTGGGGGCAGATGTTCCCCCTAACGACGAACACTCTTAATAGAGTTTTTCGAATCTAAGTTTCAGCGTTCGTTTGCCTGTCTCTTTCTACATCCGAACTAGACCCTGTGTAATTCGTGTGTTCCTCAGCGTCCTGTGCTGATCACAGTGACACATGCTGACTGAAGGAAGGCGATCTCCACTGGTGGAACGGAGGGAAAAACGCACACCTGCCATCTGCTAAAATGATCACGAGGCACGGCTGTTCTAACAGATGAACAACTTCCCCGTTGTCTTCTCGGAGTGTTTTCCTACCCTCTCGTTGCAGGACGTTGAAAGTGAATTTCAAAAAGACATTACACATCTGTTTGCACATTTCTCATCCCTCCTGCAGACGAGTAAATTAAAGCCGTAGAAAATGTACACGCGCCGCCTTAGAATGAGACTGACTTCCCACTTAATTCAAGACAAACACTCAGTGACTTAAATATATCAAAAAAACCTCCCCCGACCCCATTTCGTCTGGTAATGGTGTGCCCAGCAATCATGAAAGTTTCTTATTTTTTTTTTCTTCGTTTCGAACATTTAAGTAGTGTTGCAATAACAACATTTATTTTGAGATTTTGAAACACAAGTTCTGGTGGCTGGGATTGTGCAAGGTGAAGTGTGTGTAAGTCTCATGAGACCTCCCAGGTGTGACTCCCACTAACAGGAGAAGGGCAGAGAGGCTCTGCTCGTGTCCTCACAGCCAGGAAACGCAGGGTCCGGATTCCAACCTCCCAGCGGGAGAGTGTCTGAAGAAAAGCGTGTCCCTGGATGGGAAGCGGGGTTTGCACCCTGCATAACCTCACCTGAGGGTTCAAAGGAAGCCAACTTCAGTCTGATGTCTGTTTCAACAAAATATTTTCTCTCGGTCGTGTTGCATTTTCCTTCGGACTTAGGAAGCGTCAGTGACTGTCTACACGTTTTGAAGGCTGATGTCGTGCTGTGTTGGACGTAGACTTTGGGCTCCATTGTAGAACTGAAACTGGGGGGTCAGGGGGAGAGTTGAGCTGAAAGGTCCCTGGACAGAATACAACACCGGGAGAATAATAGAACTCTTCAATGATGTCATGGCGAATACTGTAATAATTCCCTGGTGGATGCGATGTCTTTTTGTACATTTTGTTTCTAAGTACTCCGTGTTCTAGTTCAGCTTTATCAAAATCAGAGCCTCTCCTCTTGAAAGTCTCTGTCTGGAGAAACTTCCACTTTAGGAGAATAAAAACAAATTCACTTTCTTCTTTTCCCAGAGTTCCAGCCTTCCCTGACCTCTGACATACACTGTGGACAGCAGAGATTTACGTGCGTTCTTCACAGCATATTAATTTATTCCAAAAGTAATTCGTGGCACTGCTATCCAGGGCTGTGCTCCCCAATTGTCCAATATTCACCGTGTTATGTTTATCATTTTAACATGATTGGATTAAGTAGAACTCTTAATTCTGTTTGTTCCATATTCATTTGGATCTACGTTTCTCCCGGTTGTAAATCAAAGGGCAGACTTTGACTTTTCTCTTTCTTTTGCTAATTAAATAACTTATTGAAGTAAAATTTGAAAACACCACCGAGGAGCTTTGTGTTACTAAATCAGCCAAGCCAAACGGCTAAAACCCTGTTAGATGAGGCTCTGTTCAAATCAAACACCACTCTGCCTGGGCCCGGATCATAAGATTAGCCGTACGAAATCATGCTAGGTGAAAATGGTAGAAAATTATAAGTTACGGGGCAATTGGACAAAGAGAATATCTCTGAACACTGGGCTGATAAGATTTCAAAACTATGGGAAGGTTTCTCTGCCTCACTTACGAATAATAATAAAAGTGATGATTCCAGAGATTTTGTAAGTTTGCAATAACCTGCTTAAAAATGAGAGTTGACTGGCTGTGTTATCATTACCGTTTCCTGACAGACAGTTTATGGAAGGTGGTTTTATGATACATTCCTGAAAAACCTCCAGATTTCAAATATGCAGTATAAACGTCCTCATGAAAACTGTAGCACTTACCCATTTTATAAATAGTACCACACCTACCTCAGATTAAATAAGATTTCCACATCCGCGTGTGGTCACATAGCAATGAAAGGTGGACGCCGAAAAGCAGCTAACACGTCTGTACATCAAGGGTCTGATCCAGTTTGTTGAAGTTGGAAGTCCTCACACTTTCTAGTTTCAGGATTCCTTTATGCTCTTAAAAAATTATAGAGGACCCCAGAGAGCCTTTGTTTACGTGAGTTATACCTGTCAACGTTTGCCATTTGACAAATTGAAAGCGAGAAAAATTTAAACCCCAAGAACCTATACAAGGACGCGCCCTGCCAGCCATCAGAAGGGAGGTACCAGTGTGTGCCGTGTGGCCTCTGGAAAACTCGACTGTACTTTGCGAGAGAAGGAGAGACAGAAAACCAAATGATGCTTTGCGATCGCCGTGAGGACAGCTGGCTCTCCCAGATCCCCTGAAAGGACGCCAGGGACCTGAGGGGTCCCCAGATCATGCTTCGAGGGCGGTTGGGTTCAATGATTTGATGTTATTACTCAACATTTACGAGCACCTCGTAGGAACTTAGTAGGTAGTAGACGACGAATCACTTGAAAACATAGTTTCTGACCACGGCGCTTGAAGTCAGCCCAGTCGATTCGATGCCTATTCTCTTTCCTAGCGGTGAGATCCTCGGCCAGTCCGAAGCAGCATCGTGCCCAGCATACAACAGGTGTGCAGCGAGGGAGAGCTGGGGTAGAAGGAAAGAAGTGGAGCCCAGCCCCCACCTCCGTGCAGGCAGGGCTCTCCCACCCCCTCCCAAGAAGCTGTACTGATTACCGTGGTATGAAACAGAAGAATTCTCCCCGGAGAGGGTGGCTGGAAGAAAGAAATAGAAGCTACATTTCAACCTCCCTCTCATCCCCTGCCTGACTTTCCTCCTATAGCTTGTTTATCTTTGAGAGCTTTGATCTGAAACGAGGAACTCCTTGCACTTGCAAAGCCCAGGCTCCTTCGGTTCACTGTATTCATGCTCCCTGTGTTGTTTTGTGAGATGAAATTTTGCTGCTCTCGATACAGGAGGAAAACGTCTCCTTTTTCTTCCCCTGACTCCACCCGCTATTTTCCCTCCTATTTCCCAGACCCATTCCAGCTCAGACCTCTTCCAGCAACTTGCCTTGCGCAAAATCATCCTGGACCGTGGGGCCAGTGTTTGATAATGAGTCTTTTCTAGAAGTTACAGCTTATCCTTGGTCATTTGCTGTCAGCATCCCCCCGAGCCCAGGGAGAAATGGACAATGGTTCCTTTGTCTGGGATCCCCTTCAGGGCTGTGGAAGGGAACGTTGCAGGTTGAATCCTGGTTGAAGCTGTCTCTGAAGAGGGTGGCGGGCAAGGGCTGGCCCGGGGCCAAGGCCAGGCGGCTCTCCCTGCTGGGTAAGAAGACAGGCTTAGCGTGTGGGAACGTGACCGCGAGGGCCCCTCTGAGGCTCCACAGCAGATGATCTGACGATGCTTCTCCTGCAGTGATCTTGCATGACACTTGCTGGGCTTTTCTGGAACCAGTAGGAAAATCTCACTCCTTCCTGACCCTTAGATTATGAATTCTCGCCTCTACTGATTCCCTTGTTTTGTGCCAGCGATTATTGATTGAGCACCTGCTTTGCGGTGGGCACCGTGCTGACCCCCGCGGGTGAGTGAGAGGAAGTGTTGGGTGTCCCTGTTTTCTGGCTCTGGTGTAGGAGAGACAGTCCTGCCGGCCCCAGGCATGGGAATTTAGGAAGGTGGGCCTGTTTTACTTCCTCTGGGGAGTAAGATAATCATGTCAGCTTTGGACGTAGTTGAAGAGATGTCATGGCGGTAAGATAGCTATCTCAGTGAAAACTTTGCAGTCAGCTTCCTGTAAGTAGTCACTGAAACCCCGGATGGCAGGAAAGTGGGGTGTTGGAGCCAACTCTGGACTCACCCAGGCTTGGACATTCATTCCTCGCCTGCCGTTTACAAGCTGAGTGATATTGGGTAGGATGCCTAACATGCTGGGGCTTCAGTGTCCTCCTGTAGAAGATCAGGGGTATAAACCAAGAAACCAAAATGGCAGGTGCCTGTGTTCTAGCCTTTGGTAGTCATGCTGGGGGAGCAGCTCTCAGGACCCTGTTTGTGGGTTCAATATTTTAGTTCGGAAAGCACGGATGGACATTAGTCACGCTTGGCCTTGACCGGACAAGTGGCGGCACCTTTGATCGGAGAGTGACAGCGGACGCAAGTCTAGGTCGAAGCGATGACAGCGAGGTGCGGTGAGGAGGGAAGTGGTTTGCTCAGGAGCCCCCAGGGCTCCGAGGCAGGTCCAAGATGGAATCTGCAGCTGTAATCCCAGGGCCGCGTTTCCAACTCAGACAGGCTTGGGTTTGAATCCCCCCACCTCAGCCACTCACCTGCTGCATAAACTTGGCCGAGTTGCTTACACCTTCTGTGCCTCAATTTATCATCTATAAAAGTGAGGAAAATAATATTACCTCTCTCATGGATTAATGTGGGAATTCAATGAGGTAATAAATGTTAAGTACTTAGCAGAGTGTCTGGCAAATATTAAGGGCTCAATAAATGACAACTATGATTATCCCTTGGATCACATTGCCTCTCAAACACACCCTGTAAAGCGCAGCGAGTTACTTTGAAACTGAATCCCGAAATCAGTCATTTCCTCAAACGGAAGGTGACACGGACCGTGTGCAGAAAGCATGCTGTGGACCTTCACCGGCCTCTTCTTTGGGAAGAATGGGAGTTCTTCCTGACATACGGGATCCCTGCTGGTCTCAGGGAGAAAACTGGCTGTGTCCAGAGAGGAATGCAATGCTCCTTAACATTTGTAAATCTCCTTGGACCTGGTGACCATGGGCTATGCTCTTCTCTCTACCCTGAAAATGCTCCTTGCTAACCCTGCCTGAGATTAGCAAGCCCTCGTAAGTTGTATCAGCAAGCACTTCCTGATTTGGAAAGGTCACAGACGGGACCTCATCCCAGCGTTTCAAGTGCTTGGAAGTTTTTTTTGGAGGGACGAGGTTTGTACTTTGTTAACCCTAAGGTGTTGCCATCTGTTTTTAAACTTCAAGTTTTTATTTACGTTCTAGTTAGCTAACACGCATGATATAAGTTGGTTTCAAGTGTAGAGAATCTGGTGGTTCACCACTTACATACAACACCCAGTGCTCATCACAGCCAGTGTCCTCCTTCATGGCCCATCGCCCAGGTAGCCCATCCCCTCACCCACCTCCCGTGTAGCAACCCTCAATTTGTTCTCTATAGTTAAGAGTCTCTTATGGTTTGCCTCCTCCTCTCTATTTTCTTCCTTCCCTGTGTTCATCTGTTTGTTTCTTAAATTCCATATATGAAGGAAAGGTTTTTGTCTTTCTCTGTCTTATTTCACCTAGCGTTATGCACTTTAGCTCCTTCCACGTTGTTGCAAATGACGAGATTTCATTCTTTTTCATGGCCGCGTAATATTCCATTATATACAAACCACATCTTCTGTATCCATTCATCAGTTGATGGACACTGGGCTCTTTCCATTCTTTGGCTATTGTTGATAGCTCTGCTATAAACATTGGGGTGCATGTGCCCCTTCGAATCAGCATTTTTGTGTTCCTAGGGTGTTGGCATCTTCCTGCCTTTTGGGTACAGTAGTGGAGTTGCAGCTGTCTTCCCGAGCTGTCTGCTGTGGTGGCTGGGGTTTGGGTAGCTCAGTCATGGTGACCCTGTTGGCCTGTGTAGGCCCTCCCTCCCCTACACCCTCCAGTTGCCCTGCACAGGAGAGCTTTTTTGGTCTTAACCCACCTGTCCTTCGAGGGGGTGAACTGTCACTGATGTGGAAAAAAGTCGAGCTGGAATCTGATGCATAATCTCTTATATAAATGAAATATGATGCACTGAAGAAAAAATTCCAGAAAGTGGACAGTCCTTCCAGAAAGAGGACAGGTGCAGATGGCCACCTGTAGTCCCTGGGCCATGGGTAAATGCCCAGTGGGGTGCTCTCCATGCTGACCTCTTCTCTAGGGTGTGCCTGCTCTTTGTGCCTGATCTTCAGATGTGCTCTGGTTATCATAGATACATAACCTCGAATAATCACTGTGTTCACTTCCTCACATTGTGCCTGCCTGGCCCATGTCCACAGAGGCCAGATCTTTGAACATCCGGCTCTTGGTTCTGAACATTAAGGGAGTTTGTGCCAGGGCCAAACTTCCTGGTGGCCACAGTGTTAGAAGCAGCTCCAGACTTCTCTGTTTCTTCTTGTAGAAAGTCACCACAATGGCCCTCCTGTTTGTGACGGCAACCAAAGACAACTTGTGTGTGTGTGTGTGAGCGACAAAGTACTTTTTTGCACACATAATTATTGGTGTCACAAAACTTCATACACAGAAATCATTATAAGAAAACATAGCAGACACAGAATGAAGCCAGTCCGGTTAGGGAAGACTCCTCCTGCCTGGTCCTAGAACCACAGCCCAGGCCATCTGAGTCCTTCTCCTCACATGTGCTAAGCTCTGCAGGCTGCCAGCATCATCTACATTCCTGGCTCCGGCTTCCGTAAAAGCGCTCAGCTTGAGCCCTGCTCCCCGGCGTCTGGGATTCCTTGGGATTCTCCTCTTTTCTGAAGGAGCTACGGCAGCACCTTGTGCTTTAGGAGGTGGCAGCCGTGATCTGGCACGTGGATCCATCCTCGACAGAGCCCGCGAGGTGCAGGGGACCACAGGCGGGGACTCTGGACACCGGTGGCCGGTGGGGGGTGTGCGGCACCATGAGCCTTACTGTTGGCTCAGGTAACCTAGATGCTGTCGGCAGCCCTGTCTTTACTGCTTTCTGACCTTCAGGTAGATGATCATTTATACCGTTCTCGCCTTTTGCTTATATCGCTCTTCGTTATAAGTGAAACACGTATTATTCCTCGCTCATCATCCACTGTTCCTTCTCCACGCTGGTACCATAAGGGCACGGCATAAAGGGGAGTGAGCACCTGGGCAGGATCTGAAGTCCAAGCACCTGTCCACCGGGGCCCATCCACCAGGGCAGGCATCCTCGTTCTGCTGTCCCCAGGGGGTCTGAACCAAGCTCTATTAGATAACGGTGCTGTCTTCACGTGGCCTCAAAAGGAATTGCATTTCCCAGCATGCTTTCCATCCGGTCATTTGTAAATATGCTTTGTTGACCTTCCTGAGCAATTGTCTCTATTTGAGGCTCCCAGTTATGCCTTGATTAATCACCCGGGACCTTCCCTACCTCTGGATCTGCTCCGGTGCCGTGGTTTGCAAGGAGTGATAAATACCAACTCTTGAATCTGGCTAGCCTAAAGGAAGGCTGAAAATACCTTATCGTGGACACAAGGTAGCCTTGCAGACACGTCTTAATTGCAGAGATCTTATGTTTCTGAAGAGAACTTTTCTCCTACTTCCATGCATGTGTTGGTGTCTCTTTACCTGAAATTGACCTTTGTCCCATATTAGGCCACACAACCCCAAACTACAGGAATGTTGTTTCCCTTGTGGCTCGTGAGGGACTGGGCATGTGAAGGGCTTGGCAGAGGGGCTTTGGGGTATCTGCTGCCCAGTGGGTTTTCCAGGCAGAAAGCCTCTGTGGGGGGGAAACAAAGGCAACTCTGAACAGCAGCTCTGAGATGGGCTTATTACAGGGAGATGCTCAGTCCTGTGTGAGGGAATTTAATATCCAGGCTTTGTCTCACGGAAATCAAGGGATGTGAAGTGATAGGTCTTAATAAAAGGATGCCGAGGACACCACTCTCAGCACCTATTGATGAACAAAGCCGAATTTTAGATTCTACAGATAAGTGATCGTGCCTGAAAGGGAGGATCGTGGCTGTGGAGGGGACTCAACCGGCAGGGTGCCGTAAGGGCATCGTTGTGTTAGAAGCACTGTCAAAGGGCACCCACACTGGCGACCTTGCAGGGGGGTGGCTGCAGACGGAGGTGAGTTTCTGTGCCAGACCATGCACTGCCGAGCGCTCCCACCCTCAGCAGTTGGGTGCTCTCGACTTGTTCTGTGACGTGTTCCCTTTTCTTCGAGATGCAGCTTTTGTGTGGTGCCATGTGGCGGTTATAAAATGGGACAGATTTCTGATGATGTTTCGCAGAACGATTCAAACAACTTAGATACACAGAGTAGGATTTTTATCCCCTGCTGGGAGAAACGGAATGCAGTGGAGTCAGGAAAAGAGAAGAAGGGGGTAGAGGCGAAGGGAAGATGAGCGGGGGGCTGTGGGCTGCTAAGTGGGTCCAGGGGAAGAATGTGGAAGGAGTAAGTACACTTTGGCATACACGCATTATCTGGATTTGCTTAATGCTGACCAGCGCATTTTTATAAAAGGGATGTGGGAAACATCTCCTGGCCTATGGTCCAGTTGGGGCTGGAAATGTTCTTCTTTCTCTTGGACCTTAAACACTGCACTAACCTTCTTACATGGACAGACTTGAGCTTGAGTCCTGGCTAGGGGCTTAATTACTGCCAATTTCCGAGTCAGATTCCTCATCCACAAAATGAGGGTGGTAACAGTAACTTACCTTACAGGGTCACCGTTGGGGTTGAAAGATAATGTAGGTGGGCGGTCAGCACTGTGCGGAGCATTTAATCATCTTTCAATAAGTAGTAGCTATCGTGTCAGTCACCAGTGGGGTTGGGTAAGTCCAATGGTAAATTGGAGGTCATCTGACGGACTGGTCAGGGCTGGGGGGCACAATGGGGCTGTCGATTTCATAGGATGGAATGGGCTCATTTCTATATATGTTGAATTTGGGGCATCCACGTAGCTTCTTGTGGGGCATAGAAATCGAAAGTGAAGACAAAGCAAACAAAGTCTTGGAAACAGGGCTCGTAGTCAACTGTCAATAAAGGCTCCCATTTATTCCATAGCTCAAGTCCATCCACCTCCTCACAATTGCCTGCTCCACCTTGGTCAAGGCTCAGCCCTGCTCACGTGACGTCAAGGCTGTAGTCCTAACACTTGCATGGCACCACTCTGTCCAAATATAAGGTTCAGGAGTACACTGAAGATATACTAGCTGGTGAACATCGCCGTGGTGTAAGATCAGTGACGTCAGATGTGTGCGGGCAGCACAAGGATGAGAGGAAAACAACCTAGATTCTATTCCCCACCACAGACCTGTGCCCCTTGGGGTGTCTCATTTAACTTCTGGTGACCTTGGTCTGTTTCTTCGTAAGATAAAGGCTTTGACTGGATGGTTCCTCAAAATCCTCTCACGACCTGCCTTTTCATTTTACAGTTAATTAGCATCAGGTCATCCAACCCTGGGTTCCTTCTTCGATTCATTTATCTGTTCAGGACACACTTTTGAGCACCTGCCATGTGCCCATAGGGGCTACCACCTCGTATACAGACACAAGAAAACCAATTCTGCCCAGCTGGGTATGAGTAAGTAAACACCAATTGGCCCACCACGTGCTACTCTAGAGGAGAGGTTTGCAAATTGTTCGAGGAGCTCAGACAAAAGGGCTCTCAGCCCTGCCCTTCCCTTTTTCCTCGCTCATGTGGCTGTGCCAGGGACGCAGCAGACCTGCTTAGGAGCTATCTACTCCCTTGGTCCGTGAATGTCAGACACCATCACCTGCAGCTGTGTTCCTCTTACACCTGAAAGCCACATCTAACGACTTCTAGGAACAGTCGCTGAGATGACACAGCCACTTTTGAGGTCACTAAACGAGGTCTTCTCAGATTAACTGGTTGTTTGTAGCTAAGTCTTGTACAAACAACAATACGTCTGTTAGAGCTGCTTGCTTTCCTGCGCGACCGGAGGGCCGTGCACATGTCTCCCTTTGATGGAAATATGGTATTGCATTTACCTGTCCCTGTGGTGCAGTATGACTGTGTTTATACAACAGTAATACAAAAACGCTAAGAGGAGAGTAGCACTCCGTTCTTGGATCCCTTTCAGTCAGTAAATAGAGGCCAGATTTTGGCTCAAACACTTTTAATATGGTACCATTGTAGGGTTGGAACATTATTTCTGCTTATTCTAATTTGTTCATGGTAATATGTAAAAGCAATACAAGTGCCTCAGATTTTCAGGTTTATGAATACAAGAGCACAGATATTCCACATGAGAACATGCCCAGTATTCTTTTATGGGATGGAAGGGGGTCCCTTTGCCCACATATATTAAAGTGTGCACCTGCCTTCAATAAGCCCGAATCAGCGTGTGTAAGTGAACCGCGTGCCAAATTTGCCTTGTAAATCAATAATAAAAAGAGCAGACGTGTTTCTGGGTAAAGGGAAAAAGTGAAGAGGTTCTGTTAAGATTCGTGAGCTGGAAACGATCAGACAAGCCAATGAAATAGTAGGAAAGACTGCGTTTAATTGTAGTCATCTTCAGATTTTAGTATTTCAAAAACATAAACACGGCCATCGGAGGAGGATTTGCTCAATGCTCCAGCCTTGTTAGGGGCTATGATGGCACTCGGTATCACACCATTCGAAACAGCAAAGCCTGCTCCTTCTGTCGTCATGGAAAAGAGAGGACAGGTGTGGCTAATCAACCCTCCCCGTCAGATAATCCGTTGAAAGCTGGTCAAGAAAACCGATCGTGTTCTGTGGATGACTCCCTTGACCCGGCTCTCGGCGGCCTCACTCAGAGTCCCGTTGGGGAGAAGGGATCCCCAGGGAGTACGATACACCTTTCCCACAAGTTAGGGAACAGTTTCTGCCGCTGAGTTGGCCCACGTGCCATGTGTGCTTATTTATTTGGCCGTGTGAGGCACCGAGTCAGAGCAGCATGGCCCTCTGTGCAAATACGTGTATAGGACACCGTGTGGTTTTCTGGGACTAGGAGAAGAAGGAGGGAGCAGAAGCCAAGAAGGCTTTGCCATAGGGAGCTCTTTCTAGTGGCCAAGGCTCCTAAGGGTTGAGGTGGCCCACCCCGGAGACGGAGCTGCTGGAACGCTTTCTGAGCGAAGCGAAAACCGATGAGGCCTTGGTGCGACCCGATGGGAGCCGAGCAGAAAAAGGTGTCCATGCGCCCAGTTTCGTTGAACCTGATGAACCCAGGTCACCTCTTCACCATTCTTTTGTCATCCGCTGACTAGTGCCGGAGAGTTTGAGCCAGGAGGCTCAGAGTGCTGAAGTTCTGACACCGAATAGACCCACTTCGGTCCTTCGTTCTCGGCCAGGGCAGCTGCAGAATCACATGCGGGAACAACGTCGTGGTGCGTTGGGCCTTTATGGAGCACAAGCTGCTTGCGAGCATGTCCCTTCGCACGGACCACTCCCAACCTCCAGCTCTTGTCTCCTGTTGATGTTGTTGGGTGAAGCTTCCAGGGGAATCCAAGATACATTCTTTGTCAGCCTGTGTTAATTATTGTTTATAATCACCGAGTACCGTTTATATCCACATCTTGCTTGGAAAGTAAGCTCAGGCAGTGGGAGAACATCTGTTACTGGATTCCACACTTGGAATTCTAAATTATCATTCCTTGTTTTTATTTTCCCATCAGGAGGATGTTATTGGCCCTTTGCGGGCTGACTTGCCTTCAAACAGCACGCTAATTTATAAATGGAATCTCTGCAGGGTAAATAGCAGGGGAAAGTTTTAGGACACTACATAAAAACTATCTGGTTTCAAAGTGGCGGGGACAGTCATTAAATAAAAGTGGATGGGCAAGCATATTGGCACAGTTTGGGCTATTTTAGCAGCCGGGCCTTCACAACAATTCTAAGCAATGCACACTTGAAACATCTCTAAGAGAGATGTCCTTCATCCCAAGTGACAGGTGAGAATGCCCCCTCCCCCCCGCCTGCCCCTAAGTCTCTGTGTGTGTGGTGATCAGCATCAGCCATGGTTAAAACATCCACCAAGAAGGGGAGGAAGAAAGGGTAATGAAACTCACATCCTGAAAGGTGGTGTCCTGGCCAAAGCTTGGACCTTGGAGTGAGACTTGGGTTGGAATCCTGGTTCTGTGACCTTGGCCAAGGAGACTAACCTTTGGCAACTTTGGCTCATCCTGTGTAAAATAGAAGTAACAGGGGCACCTGGGTGGCTTAGTGGGTTGAGCGTCCGACTCTTGATTTTGGCTCAGGTCATGATTCCACGGTTCGAGGGTTCAAGCCCTGCATCCCCAGGCTCTGTGCTGACAGTGTGGAGCTTGCTTGGGGTTCTCTCCTCTCCCTCTCGCTGTCCTCCCCACTCAAAAGAAATAAATAAACATTTAAAAAATAGAAATAAGAGTATTAGGGGCTCTTCAGGTCTGTCATAATGATGAAGTCAACGCCACTAGTGTCTTCCCAGCTGTTATTTTCCATCTACCTGGTACCTGGAAAATGAGGAGTGCATCCCTGGCTGAATAAAAGAGTTTACTACCAAATGGTCTGGCTCAATGGTGTGCAAGGAGTTTAGGCCTTGGTATCATTTCCATAATGTCTCCACACCTTGGGTGGTCCACTGTGTGGACAGGTAGTAAGAAGGATGTAAGCTTGGAGGTGAATTATGGATCTGGATGTATCAGCACCAATGACTTGCCATCAGGGAGTTTGCATCCTAGCGTGAGGCTAGATAAAATAGATATGTAATACGTCAGGGAGTGGTAGTCACTGTAGAGAAAAATTAAGAAGGGTGGCAGGATAGAGAGTATTAGAAAAGAAGCGTGAAGTGTACATGGGGTGGTTATGGAAGGCATCCCTGCTTAAGAGACATTTAAGTGGGAGCAGGAAGGAAGTCAGCCATGACAATTTCTGAGGGAAGAGCCTTCCAAGCAGAGTCAATGGCAAGTACAAGGGTCCTGTGGTGGGAGCTGGGTGGGTATTTTTGCGAAGCTTCGCGGAGTGTGGTGTGGGAACCAGGGGGAGCTGGTGTGAGGTGGCCATTGGGGCGGGGTGGGGGTGGGTGGACACGTCATGGTGAGGACTTTGGATTCTCTCTCTATGGGATGGAAACTCCTGGAGGGTTTTGAGAAATAAAGCCGAGAGTTCTGTTAGGAGGCTGTTGTAACTATCCAGGTGAGAGATGATGGTGGTCGGAGCCGGGTGGTAGAAATGGAGATGGCGAAAGGGATTGAGTGTAGGACGTGTTTAGGAACGTGAAGACAGAAATTGTTGAAGGTGAGCGTGAGAGAAAGAGAATACAGTTGATCCTTGAAAGACCTGAGGGCTAGGGGCACCGACCTACACATCTGAGTATAACTTCTGACTCCCTCACAAACTTACCTACTAATGGCCCAGTGTTGACCAGAAGCCTTACCAATCAAATAAGCAGTCGGTTAACATGTGTTTTATATGTTACATGCATGGTACACTTCATTCTTACAACAAAGTAAACTAGAGGAAAGAAATGTTATTAAGAAGATCATTAGGAAGACAAAACACGTGTCCAATACTGTACTGTATGTGTTTAAGAAAACCCACCGATAAGTGGACCTGTGCAGTTCAAAGTCGTGTTGTTCAAGGGTCAACCGTAGTTAAGAATGAGTCCGTGGTCTCTGGACCGAGCTCTGGGATAACTTCTGATGGGTTTGTGTGTGTTTGCTTTTGAACATGTTAGGAGTGAGATGTTACTAGAGAAATGGTCCTGTAAAGGGGGCAGTTAGCTATCTGAGTGTCAAAGAGATGTTAGCAAATACATTTACATTTTATTAGGTCCTTGAGGAATGAATTGGAGGGGGAACAAGGAGCTTGAGTAATTTTGCCAACATTCTCCAACCTTTATAACTCGTATCACTCAATCTTCTCTCCATGTTCTGGAAGTTCCCTCCATGGGCACCCACCATTTTGACCACCAAGAGGCAAAGGACAGAGGTGACTTGGAGGGTGAGGTAAAGGAGCCTGTGGAAAAAGATCTTAGATTCTTAGTAACTTCTCAGAAATGTGTTTTGGGTACGAAGACTGCC
Organism: Leopardus geoffroyi; assembly: GCF_018350155.1. Lineage (NCBI taxonomy): Eukaryota > Metazoa > Chordata > Mammalia > Carnivora > Felidae > Leopardus > Leopardus geoffroyi. Next base: position 2,681,037 of record NC_059326.1, read on the forward strand.
AGGGGGAACAGGGGAAAAGAGAATCATAGATTTAAAGTGACCACAAAGAGAGAGAACGGTTGGTTGCCATCAGCAGCTTCAAGCATTAGAAGGAGGGAAGAAATGAACGGTGATTGTAGGGCTGATGGCCAGTGTCTTAAAGTGGGAATTAGGATAAGCCCATCGTGTTTGTGTCAGCCTGCTATATTGTTCTGGAATTGGGGCATTCATAGACTTTCTCAAGATTGGTGTTATAGTTGGTCATATATAAATGTAATGAAAGTAACAAATGAAGTGATGCCAGGTTGAAGGCAAATTCACCAAAGCTGCCCCACAGTAGACTCAGCACGGCATTGGATAGAGCGTGACTCAGGAAGGGCAAGTTACAAACCAGATGGAATTTTGCAGGATGTCATTTTCAGTCTTAACCGAGGGACCACATTAACTGGTATGACATGTGGGCAGGACTCTTCCTCGCTCACTGGACTCCTCAGTGGCATCTCCTCATGAAGATGTCAATGGCACCAACTTTGGAGACGGATGCCGAGACCTTGACAGTGAGTGTCGTCCTGGGTTGACAGACGTATTTTGAAAACAAACATACTTATGTACACAGGAGGGGAGAGTCTCCTTATGGTGATGGTGGTGGTGCTTTGAGAGGAAACCCTGGGAGAACTATGCTATACCTGCAGGAGGTGAAGAAACATCCCTCAGCTGGGCAGTGAAACTGAAAACGTTGAGACATGAACAGAAAATGTACTGTCTGCCGACTCCACCAGTTCCCTGAATTGGGGCTGTAGAGAGCCCATTTGGAAAACCAACTTCTCAGAAACAGGATTCTAGAGAGTTTTCTAGGCCATTAAAGCCCCACCTGTAATTCCACGACTCCTAACATTACCACCATGCTATGACGATAGATTGCTTTTAACACTTAAGTTGAAAAGGTTTAACACAATTAAGAAAGGAGAAAGTCACTGAAAGTTGGCTTTGAATCAGCACAGGGCTTTGTTTTGTTTTGTTTTGTTTTGTTTTGATTGTCTGAAGAAAGAAACAAGTGTACAAAGTTGAGACTTGGGAGAACACTCAAAGACATTTCGAGATGCAGGTTCTTATAGACTTGCCACTTTCCAGGAAGGACTCTGCAATACAATCTATGTTTCTTCATGCCATTTGTTCTTCATGAGACCATGGAATGGCCAATGGAGAGTCCTATGATGGGGGGGGGGGTGCTGCCATTGACCCCATTCATATTCTTTGCCATCTGCGTCTGTGTGGGTGTGCTTATGTGTGTATTTTGATGGTACTTAATGGTGAAGAAAAGTGTGAGATTTAATGGGTAATCCAAGGCAGAATAATTTTTATTTGCAATGGTGTTATACTCTTGATGTATCTCTAGTCTGAATAATATGGAAACAGTGAGTAACACAGGCAAAAGAATTCTACCAGCAGAGTGGAGAGTATTGGATCTGCAAGAAAGAGACCTCATAAGATTTTCCTATTTGCCTTTAAAGAAAGAATCTGCCTATAAACTCTGAAAGGTATGGCTCTCCAGATGTTTTTAAACAATTGGTTATGTATTAAAAATGTAAGCTACTGTTTTGGTCTTTGAAATGGGAAATAAAATGACTTCTGATTGTTTCTGAAGCCACAACAGGATCAACATATGTTTCCAATGACCATGGTCTAGCAGGCATTAGGTTCTAACTATAAATTATTTGTTGCAAATTGAAAATGAGTTGTCTGAAAGAGGTAAAAAGCAATCTGGGGCTGTGTAGTGTTGTGCTCCCAACTTTCCAGGCTTGGATTTGCCCACCGAAGGGCTAAGGTTTTCTTACTAAAAATCCCTAGTCTTGTCCCAAAGGCTGCGAAAAGTCCCATGTGCCAGGAATATGCCTTGGAAAGAGGTGGATAAGGGGGGGCATCGTGGACCACCTTGAGCGTGACACTGCCTCAGTGCTAAATTGTGGGATTGTTGGCCACAGCCTGCGGCTTCAAACCCAGTGTCTTGCCTTACATTAAAAACAAAAACAAACAAACAAACAAACAAAAAAAACGAGTGTGATTTAGTTCTGCTCCAAAACATTTGGAACCTGTATCATTTATTTGATTTAACTCAGCCTCCGTGCCCAGATAATGTAAGCGTATAAGCGATCTGTGTGGCTCAAATCTAGTCAAGATGGTCCTGTTTTAAAAGTCACATTTCCTTCCATTTTTGTTTCAGCAAGGTTTGTAGATTTCCTTCATTCTTTCCTTTCTCGAGTTTAAGTCTTGTTCATTGGCTCCCCTGCACGAATCCCACGGTCACTGGTTGCCATGCTAAATGGGTTTGCCTTAAGGAAAGCACTTTTCTTCTTTTTAGGTTTTTGGCTTTTACAACTCCCAAAAGGAACAAAGAAGTTCCCTAATGTTCTACACAAAGCAAAAAATTGTAATGATTTTTTTTTTAATTTTTTTTCAACATTTATTTATTTTTTTGGGGACAGAGAGAGACACAGCATGAACGGGGGAGGGGCAGAGAGAGAGGGAGACACAGAATGGGAAACAGGCTCCAGGCTCCGAGCCATCAGCCCAGAGCCCGATGCGGGTCTCGAACTCACGGACCGCGAGATCGTGACCTGGCTGAAGTCGGACGCTTAACCGACTGCGCCACCCAGGCGCCCCTGTAATGAATTTTTGATCACTACGTAAATCTCTAGAGCATTTTCAGTATGTTAATGGCCAGTTAAATAATTGTTGTTACTTTTCCTTCCTATTTGATACAAATGTAAATAAATAACCTAAGTTTAAATAACAGCGATCTCCGAACATGCTAATATCTGTCGGTCGTCTTTATTCGCCAAAAAAGGATACATACGTGTTGCACGGTTTTAAGGGAAGAATGGAGTAAGTACTGTCTTGGTTGATTAGCTACAAAATCCATAAAAGTCGAGGGCAAATCAGAATCAAATTTTAAAGAATTTATTTCATTTTTCCAATGACATAAAAATTCAAGGCAGACCCATCTACTTTGTGGGGTTCGATTTTCATATGCAGCGAGCGTTTTGAGTGGAGGCTGAGGAAATCTTGAAGCAATCTGCCGAGATTTCCTGAGTAGGATACGACCCAGGCTGCCCACCTCCAAGCACCGTTGGCATTTCCATTAAAGACACAGACTGTCTGGAACAAATGACTTTACCGCGAATATTTGTCTCTGAGCTGTGCGGCCTGGCTGGTGGCTTGGCAACGGCTGGGGCAGGCACCCGTGGGTTTCTGTAAGGAAGGGCTGTATTCAAACATGTACATGTGCATGTGGGTGTGACGAGGCAGGAGCATGCACTCTTGTCTTCGAGGGAGACGCACACGAACACACACACACGTCCGCACACATGACACGCGCCCATACACGTACACACACACGGCCACACACACACACACAGACGTGTACACGCATGCATGCACACCCACCTGTCTTGTTTCTCATACAATCTTCCAGTCTGCAACACGCACATTTTTTTCCGTGCGCGGTTTGAAAATGTCCTAGAGAGTCCTGGTCCTTGTTCCGATAAGTGTTTCCGTGCCACTCGGGCCTAAAGCAGGGCGGAGAGCCTAGTGGGGGCCTGCGGATAGTCCTTCGGTTTTGGGGGGATAGCGAAACTCCCGGCGATCCCAAGACGAAGACGTTTGGAAGGACAGCAAGCGTCGGAAGGGGACAAAGCCCCAGGTGCGTATCTGTATCTGACGGAGCACCTGACTCCACAGAGTTATGTCAGAGCTCCTAGCTTGCTTCGACGCTATTCTCCTGTTCTTTTTATTAGCTTGTGAAGCCTTGGACCTGTATCAGTTGCACCTACAAGCTGATGGTTGTGTCTCTCTTCCCATAGTCCTGTCTTCTCTTTCCTGGCTTTGGCCGGTGGTATTTCAGTATTGCTTGCCCCTTATTGGAAAAGACCTTGTAGTGGGAAACTTCTTCCTGGTTTTTTCGTTTCTTTCTCTGCTCGATGGCCCTTCCCATCCCTGGTGGCCGGCTGGTGGCAGGAGGAACAGGCACCTAAGCCGGCCTGCCTCAGCTGCAGTTGCCCACCCCCCCGACGAATCTGGGGTTATGTCTGTCTGGGCGTCCAGATTTTGTGCGTTTTGGGGGTTCTGAGATGACCTCAGGATCTGAAGGCACCTGCTTCTCAGAGCCTGGCCCCAAGGGAAGGGAGATGTAGTTTAGAGAGCGTGAGCGCCTGAGAGGGAGGAGGGGGGAGGAGGAGGGAAGAGTGCAGGTGAAGGGGGAGGGGGGGAGGAAGGGCGTGTGCAGAGGGCAGACAGTGGCATACGGACAAGGGCCAGCATCCCCTACCTACCTCCCTGCCCCTGGCTGTGAGGCAACAACACTTCTCCTCAGTAGACGTTAATTGCTTGCTGTAATTCAGCCGAGCGTGTTTGGTGATTTGCTTCCCCACGATGAGTTACCAACTTGTTGGTGCTCCGCAGACCATCCGCCTTCCAGGGGCCTAACCTCCTGAAGCTTTGGGTCCAGGCCCACGTAAACACGGGAAAATCAGGAAGTCAGCGGGCATCGTCCTCAGCATCCAGGGCCCAGCAGGGCTACGGGTGTCTGGTTGGGGCAGGGGCACCACGCTCCTCCTTCCCCACGCCCCTCCGTGCCGGAGGGTTGTCTCATGCCCAACATTGACCTTGCCGGGCGGTGCGGCTCGGGCAAAGCCAAGGACTAAGTGGAAAAAGCAAGGAATCTGGGTCTCATTTAAACAGGGACGAAGAGGCAACTTCCTCTCACAGTCCCAGAAAAATCCCCTCTACGGAGGTTCATTTATCAGAAAGCATCCTAAAAGAGTGCATTTTAAAGTGGGAAAGGCCAGGAATTCCCAAATATTTTGTGCCGAGGGGACACAGAGGGTCTGCTCTCAAGACTCCTGATGAGCGCAGGGTACGAGCAGGGGGGGGCGGAGGTTAGTGGGAAGTCTGTGTTGGGCAAGTCTGCAGGGAGGCCTCGGGACAGGGCAACTGGAGATGGAGGCTGAGGGGATTCCAGCCTCTGAGCACAGGGGCTTCTGGAAAAGGCCTGTCGGAAGGGAGCAGGTTCTCTGATGCTGCGACCGCCGTGAGCACCGCTGGTTGCGGGGTGGGGACCTTTCTACCTCAGAGAAAACTGGACAGCAGGCAGCAGCCGTGACATTGGCAGGACGTGCTGGGGGCACAGCTGGGACCCAGCGCTGGAACTCTGGACCCCACCCCGCGGCGTTCCATCTCAGATCTTACAAGGCGCAGGGCAGGGCTTGGGTGAAAGGAGAAAACAGGTGTCGTGACTGTTCTCACGCTTTTTCACATCCTAGGCCCTGTTCTTGAGCTCAGCGGGATGGCCTGCGGGGGCGCAAGGAGGTCAGGGCAGCCATGCGGTGTCACATCAGCGCCCGGGGAGTCCGGAGCGTTGGGTGCTAACACGAAGTGTTCCTTGTCAATCCCAGTCCTTCAAACGCACGTGATCCCCACCTACCCCACTCATCACCCACCCTTCTGCTGTTCTTATGGCCCAAAGCACTCTTGTTTTGTATCGTGTTTGACCTTGTTTTTGACTGTCAGATCCTCCAGGACGACGCTGGCACCAACCAGACCAAGGGAAAAATACTCTCTCTCACTGGTGGCAGACTCAGAGGCCTTTAGTCCGGAGCGCTCTATTTTTTTCCTTAACATTGCAGTCGATATGAAATGCTGGAATTCAGGGAATGTTTCTGGGGGGCCCCAGAAGTGGAAGGGGTTTGCTTACATGCTTCATATAGCTCGAGAGGAACACTGGCGCAAGCCGAGGGGACCGGACAGCTGCCTGCATTTTCCTATGCACGCTGGTTTCCATGAAACCCAAACAGTCTTAACAGAGAAGGGAGACGCGCGCTATAATAAGCATGTCTTTGACGCTCTCCGACTTTTCATGAGATCTAGGACACCTCGCCAGGTGCTCATTTATAGGGCTGTTTGGGACTAATTGCCGAGGCTTTGGGCCAATACGTGTGAATATGAAGAAGTTTCAGAAGTGTGTGCAGGGTGGAGGTGGCTGGCTGCGACCCTCCCGGAAGGGCAGGGCAGGGCGCAGAGGACCTGAGCAGACAAAATGGAGCCCTCATCATCTGCAATTTTGTACGGTGGTATTCAAAGCGGCTTGGAATTGCAGTCACAGATGCCAGCTGTGTATTTTTTTTTTTTTTTTTTGTGGGAAACAGAGAAGAGGCAAAATGTTAGCCAGCTGCCATAGGCAAGGAGGCCATTGTGAATTTATCTCAAGTATCGATCATGTGTTAGACGGGTGGTCACATGGGGGCTTGGTGTTGAGAGGGACCCTGAAGCTCAGGACGGTCCTGGCCCGGAGAGTCAAGGGACTTCCTGAGAAATCAGAACTTGAGGAAAAATCAACAGCCAAAGTTGGGGTTTTCGCATGAAATTGTATGGACAATTCTGGGATTCCAGATTCATAAGGTCTAATATTTAGCGAATGGTGCTTTTTCACGGGGTAAGTGTCTATTCAAAGTTTGTAGAATCAAAAAATCTGGAATCTGAAGAATTTGTGGAGTTCACTGGAGCTACAGGGTAGCTTAAATGCCCAGATTGGGCCCTGTGCGTATTTAAGAATCAGCAGTGCTCTCTCAAAGAGGCCAGATGAATACAGTAAACAGCTGCTGTAGTAAGAACAGCATTTTTCCTCTGCTTCTCTTATTTTTGAGCATCGCTGGGGACACGGGAAAGCATCTGGTCCCCAAGACTTACGGGGCAGAGAGAGAAAGCACTAGGGAACTCCTCGATAGTCCTTCTGAATGGAACGTGTTCTATTTCTCCTGCTAACAGATTCTTCTCAAGAGGAGAGGAAGACGTATTTAGATGTAGGTGATATGGAGAGAGGGAGATATGGAAAGTCTGCCCCAAGAGGCTGTACGGTGAAGGAGAGAAAGAGATAGTCGATGCATCATTATCGCAGTGGCTGGTGGGCAGGAGACGGGGCAGGAACGCCAACCTGATTCTGTGATTGTGCAAGTTTTTTGAGAAGCCTGCGTCAAGGGGGGAAGGAATGGGTGGAAGCAGCTTGTTTGAAGATCAGGCAGGAACCCAGGCCGATGCAGGACTTTCCGTGCCTGTGGCGCGTCTAGGGCGGCCACCGGGTGTGTCCCAGAGGAATTCTGGGGCTATTTTTAGCCATGATGGTATTTCGACGCGGTTGGATACCCTTATGGCCAGTGGGCCTGTAACATTAAGTACAGGTGAGGCACTCAGAGCAACCTGTTTTCAGATAGAACGTCAATGTAGAAGGTGTGATCTAAGCGGGGACGTCTTGTAAACTCACACTGGAACCATTTGCCGAGTAGGCGTGCAGGAACGCTCGGGGGATGATGAGGGAATAGGGTTTTATTATATCAAGAACGCTGAGTGAAAGCAGAAAGAAAAAAGAAGTGTATTTACTTTTTTAGTAGAAGGCAGGAGGCACTCTCTGGAGTTTGAAATAAGTAGGCGCCCGCACGTCGAAATGATGGTTTCGCCTGACACTTTGGAATACCTGAGCTGGCTTTTGCTGTCTAATTCTTTTTTTTTTTTTTTTTTAATTTTTTTTTCAACGTTTATTTATTTTTGGGACAGAGAGAGACAGAGCATGAACAGGGGAGGGGCAGAGAGAGAGGGAGACACAGAATCGGAAACAGGCTCCAGGCTCTGAGCCATCAGCCCAGAGCCTGACGCGGGGCTCGAACTCACGGACCGTGAGATCGTGACCTGGCTGAAGTCGGACGCTTAACCGACTGCGCCACCCAGGCGCCCCTTTTGCCGTCTAATTCTTAAGAGACCCTAAGCAAATCTTCAGAAAGTCAACCAGCTCTTTATTTCTTTTTAGAAAATGTTCTTTCTGTCCTTGATATTCTTACCTTTCTCTCTGATGTCCTGGGGTATAAGCCCACCCCTGTTACCCCACGGGGCACACATAGAGGCGAGGGTGGCCCAGCGGTCTGTGTTTGAGAAACCCTCCAGGTGATTCTGATGCGGCTCAAGTGTGAGAACCAGTGAGGTTAAGTTTTCGCCGCTAGCCTCACAATACAGTCGGGCTGGAAAGTGGTGAGAAATGCAGGCTTTTGGGCCCTGCCCAGACCCTCCAAATAAAGCACTTTGTGGCTGGAACCCCCCAATCTGGTTTAACAATCTCTCCGGGTGACTTCAGATGCACACTGATGTTTGAGGTCTTCTACTCTAGACCATTGTTTCCCAAAGTTCTATGTGCATAAGGATCACCTGTGAATCTTGTTAAAATGTCGTTTTTATTCTGTAGGTGTGGGATAGGACCTGAGTGATTGCCTTTCTAACGAGTGTCAGGTGCTGCCGATGCTATGGCTCCATAGCCTATGGACCACCCTTAAAGAAGTCAGGGTCTGAGAGATTATGGTCACTAGCAAGATACATCTTCTATTTATATCGATAAAGTGACATCCTAAGTTAAATGTCATTCTCCTGTCTCGGCAGTGAGTGAAGATCTAAAATAAATGGCCTTCCCGAGTTAACCCGATAACACTGTAAGTTCCTGAACGTAAAAGCCCGAAGGATGTAACTCTGGTCATTGTTTGATTTCTCTGACATACAGTAGATGCTTAATAAACGCTGCTGAAAAAATGAATGGGGACCCCAGCGAGGTTCTCCAAGGGACCTATGCCTGAACAGTCAGGCAGCATCATTCTGTTAAATCTTTGTTTTCTTTTTTTTTTTTTTTTTAGCTACAAGAAGAAGGCTTTGGGGTAAGAAAGAGGCATACACACCCCGATGACCCCAGGGCCCTGCGGAAAGAGCCAGAAGCCAGCACTAGAATCCCTCTGAGGATGCTTTTGCTGCTGTCAACACTTTACCCACTGTTTCCTCTGGCTCAAATTCACCCTTTTAATCAAATCTCATTGATTAGATGCCTCTGTGCACTCAGCACTGGTCATTTTTGCCAAACCTCTTCTCTTCCTCCAACGCTTTAATTGCAACTGAGGCAGAAACGCATTTTCTGAGGCTGGGCGGGAACCCCGTGGACGGGCAGAGGCAACCTTGTTTATAAGAGAGGCAGCAGGGACACACCCTCCACTTCCCTCCCACCGAGGTCTTTATCCCCCCCTTCTCCCCCCCTCCCCCACCTCTTTGCGTTTCTGGTGCTTTGTCCGATATCCTGGATACACCGATCTTTCCTCTGCAAAACGTCTGCCAACCAACCCGTTCGTTCACTGGCTCACCCTTCCCCACTCTTGTTGGTTGGTGGGAGATGCCTAGCCTTGCGCACGAAAGGCTCACAACCTGGTGGGTCTTTCTAGTGGCCTTGCTTCTGGCTGGGAAGGTCTAGGCTGTTGGTCCGCAGCCTTTTGTCAGTCTTGGGAAAGAAAGGGTGTGGACGAATCACCTGAATGGGACGAGCGCCACCGTTTCTCACTGTGAGGACATTGAGGCTCGCAAAAATCAGATGTGATTGGAACCCAGTCCAGGAATTTTGGACTGTCTACATCACTGGGAGCAGTTAGAACCCTCTTCTGGTTAGTTCCAGCCTTTGCCAGGGTGATATCAGGAGCCGTTGCTGGTGCCTCTGCGGGTCCCCCCGAGATGCCTCTGCCTTCGTACGAATTCAGTCTGTGCGACGGCTCAATAAAATGGGATTCCAAGCTTCTAGAACTTTTGTCGAATCAGTTTGTTTTCCTAGATGCGTAGCCCCGGACTGTAAGCCTCTACTAAGACCTTATAAAAAATGAAAGAGGAACACATAAAATTTCATCCTTCTATGTTTTCAGGGCAGCAGATGTTTGGGTTCCACAAGACGGCCGCTAGGAAGAAATTAAGAAAATAGCTTTTGCTCCCTCCCCTTCTCAGAAACAAACAAGCAAGCAAACAAACCCCGAAGTTGGCATGACATTCTCTGAGAAGCTGAGGGACACCAGAGGCAGGTCTTTTAAAGTTAACCCCTCCGTGTTCTGACATGAGCCCATTTCAGCCTGGCGTGAAATTGCGCGACTGCTCCCATCGTGTGACATTAGTAACACCCCGTGCTGTGACAGAATGCAGCAGGCAGGATTTGTCCCGGCCCGTTCAACTCACGGAAAGTCTGGCCTCTTTAGAGACAGTGGCTCGGGGCCCCTCTGACAGCTCCTCACCTGTTTCCCATATTTTCTATAACGCGTCCATAAAGCCTGCACATCAGCGCGCCAGCAAGGAAGAGAATTTAATTTCACAAGTAGAAAAATATTCGCAGGAATGTCCAGCAGTCAAATTAATCTCCTTTCAGATTTGCGGAATTGTCCTCGAAAATGTGATATGTGGACTTCCATTACTTTGTGAATACATGCTATTAAATTCATGGCTTGATTCGGGCATGTAATGTGGTTAAATCATGGTTACTCTGTGATGCTTGAGATCTGTGGGTCATAACTTCCCTGCGTGGGCTCTAAATCTTTATCTTGCGTGAGTACGTATTTCTCCTCCTTGGGTCCCGAATGGCTCTCATTTTTACCGAGCGGGAAGGGCGGGCGCGTCTCTGCGGCCACACCGGGCGCTCCCCCGACTCCAGGGTCTTTTGCAGAGAGAACAAACCGATCCTCTGGCTTCCGCGTCCTCTGCAGCGCGGCCTGACAGAGGCAGAGCGCAGCCTCGTGAGGAAGCCGCGTCTCAGTTGGCTTGCGGAAGAGAGTCAAGGACAGACCTGGGACAGACGGCTCCTGTTGTGCGCGCTGCCCTGCTGCTCAGTGTCCGCACCTGTGGCCGGGGCTCTGTTGGGGATGCAGGGAGCTCACCCCAAGGCCTTCTGGGGTGCAGGCCCCTTCTACCGTGCCGGCTCTGCAGCTGCCCTCCTACCCATTCGAGACCCTTCTCCGAGGTCTGCTCGTACCCCACCCTCTAGTCCCGAATTTAAAAACAGAAAACTGGAAGGCAGGAAAAACGGACACCCCCTCCCCGCAAGGACTCTAAAATGGAGGTGAGACCGACTTCCCTTCACTCCTTCCCAGAGGACTCGCATCGTTCTTGGACCTCGGCAGCAACCCAAGTGGTGTAAGTGACTTCACATGTCAAAGATAGGACTTCCAGAAAGGAAACTGACCGGGCTTTCTGCAGGGCTTCTCCCTCGTAGCTAAGCTCGCAGAATAATAACAACTCATGACTGGCTATATTTTAATTTGCCTCCTCAGCCTGCCAAGGTCAGGACTCAAGGTGAACTCTGGAACTGGTAGGTGCCAAATGTGAAGAAACTTCTCTTACTTGGCCCCGTGTCCACTCGGAGGACCTTTGAGGGACTTGGCCTGGCCCCTCTCCGCTGTGCCCGGACCCTTCTGCGGGGGGCCTGTTATTAATCCACCCCTTATTTTAAAACGTGCATCTGGTCTGGCCTCGAACAGTTGCTTCCATGCCCATTACCCCCTTTGCTGTCCGTCTGATGCAGCGGTAACCCTGAGAGTCGAGGCTGTGCTGTGAATTCACTTTGTAGAGACTCTGGAGAGTCTCTACAGAGCGGGGGTGGCTCCCACGTTTTCTGAAGATGCTTGAAGTTAAGGTGATAAGCCCGTGATTTTTATTTTATTTTATTTTATTTTATTTTATTTTATTTTATTTTATTTATTTTAACATTTATTTGTTTTTGAGACAGAGACAGACAGAGCATGAACGGGGGAGGGTCAGAGGGAGAGGGAGACACAGAATCGGAAACAGGCTCCAGGCTCTGAGCTGCCAGCACAGAGCCCGACGCGGGGCTCGAACTCACGGACCGCAAGATCGTGACCCGAGCTGAGGTCGGATGCTCAACCGACTGCGCCACCCAGGCGCCCCCCGTGATTTTTATTTTAAAGAAATGCCTTACAGGGGGTGGCTTCTCTTCACCTGCTCACACCTGGCGACAATCCTTCGATAACGTTTTGGCTTCGTCTGTGGCCTAAGGAAGCGTGGAGGCTGCGAAGCAGGTCAATAACCACCGAAAGGATCCCACACGCTGTTCTTGCAACAGTGATCCCCTCTCCCCGGTTCACACACAGTTTCTGTAGAGTCATTCCCTGGAAAGAAGAGTCTGGAAAATCGTCTGCTGCCTCTGGCCACCGCTCCTCTGGCTCCACGGTCCCCGATCTGCGGCCACCAGGGCTCGTTCGCGGGGAGAGGATCGCACTGTTCCAAACTCGGTGACAAGAAGCCAATGGGCCCTCTCTCTCTCGAGGAGGCAGGGTCCTGTGCATTGTGGAAATGCCCTGAGATCAAGCAAAAGGAGCAGGGAAGCAAAGTGCAGCCTCAGGCAGAGACAGTTCTGGAATGTGGGGTTGGAGCAGCGTCTGATCACAGGTCTTTCCCGCGTTCAGCCTGCGTTCCTGTCCCCTGTCGGCCTCTGTTCAAGCCCCGCTCCGAGGCCATTCTCGGAGATTCGATCCCCAGCCCCTGCATCTCATGAATAGACGGCAGCCAGCCTGGAAAACAATCCGTGTCCTGGAGGGCTTGTCTTCTTCCAGACACAAGGCTGGCGTTTCTTGCACCCAGCCGGTACCGCGCGAGGAAAGAGGCCCACGTCGGATGCCCAGGTGGCCTTGGCCGGGCCTCGGCCGCCGGCCTGACCTCTGCACCTGCCCCCCGCCCTCCTCACGGTCGCGCGTGTGGACGCTTCACGGCTGCAGGACGCAGAGGCCGGATGCTGGAATGTGTTTTTCCGGCAGCGGTGGGGCCCGTGGAACTCACTCCCTGACTGGCTCCTTCGCGAGCTTCTTCGCGCGCTCTTCTGCGAAACTCCTGCTTGGGAAGACAGACCGACAATCCGCTGGCCGCTTTGCTGGATCCGCTGTGTTTCGCCTAGCTTTTGATGGCACAGACTTCGTTAGCTCCGGGCGCCACGTTTCTGCCCTGCGGTGCGTGCCGACTCAGTGACCTCCGTGCCCGTCACAAGACCTCGCCACATCTCCAAATCCTCTGTGTCTCTCAGCCTGTGCACGAGCCAGCCAGAAACCGGTCTGTCCTGGCGGGACACGAGGAGTCCAACGGGCAAGGAGGGCGCCGGCCAATCTAAAGGAGGGAATTCTCGTATCTATTTGGATGTCCTTCTGCGGGAGGGGGTGCGGGCAGGGAAGGGGATGTTGAATAACTGTGCAGGAATGCTAGATTCTTCTGTCTCCTGTGCCCCCAGGACTTCGTTTCAAGTCACCTCTGGTGGACGAGGAGAAGAAACGGAGCTCAAGAGGTTTCGTTTGCCGTGAAGGCTGCTTAGGTGTGCTTTGGGGAGAACCAGATTTCCTGGTGTGCCCCTGCCTGGTGTGTCCCCTCCCCCTCTCTTTCCCGGCCACCGTGGTTCTGCACGTGCTCCACGCTCTCCTCGCCCGCAGGACCTTTGCACATGCTGTCCCTCCTCTGAAGGGAGCACATGTTTTCCCTTCTTTACGTCTGACTATCCCTGACGTATCTCACAGATCTCAACCTCCATATCACCCTCCCCACGGAGCCTTCCCAGAGCCAGACCTGGGGAGAGTGGTCCTGCTAAGGTTCCCATGGCAACCTGTGCTTCTCTGGGGTAGAATCTGCCTCTAGTTACATCTCTGATGTCCCTTCTAGCTGGATAAACTTTACTCAGGAAGGGACTTCTAGATAGTGATTGGTGCATGATAGGTTTTTAAATAAATATTTGTGGGATGACCGAGTGCAGGTCTGGGTTCCATTGACTCCTCCCGTCTAGACTCACTCATGCCCAAACATCTAGAAGGAGAGGGTTCTTGCAGATAAAATTCTAGTCATAATAGCTACATCCTCTGAGCCCTTACTGTGTGCAAGGAACTGTGTAAAAGCCTTTATATACACTGTAGATAAATGCGACAACATTGGAAAGGAGGCATCTGTATTTCTGGTTTTCACCGTCAAGCTAGCGACTGAATTTCTCTCCTAGCAAACCAGAGAAGCGCAGAGGCTTGGTGGCACGGTCCTTTGGTGTCCCTTGGCCCTAACCTAGTTTGTTAGCTCTGCCAGTAATTGAGTGCATCAGGCAGAATCAACTAGATTATGCTAACAGCAAGCAGAGAAAACCCCAATCTCCGTGACTCAAAACAAAAGTCTTTCTCATCCACACCTCGTCTCTGCTTCACGTAGGCGAGTTATTCTGCCTATTACAGTCACTCGGGGGCTCCTGATGGCACGGACACCAACTCACACGTCAATGGTTCCGTCCCCGAAGAAATCACAGCATCCTGCACGGACAATGAAATGTTCAGTTGCGTTTTATCACAGCTCTTTGGCTCTGGGTGCCCTCTTGCTCGTACTTGAAAACAAAGGGCGGACAGGCTAGTCCTCTCCACCTCCTCAGTGAGAATTAGCATCACACCTGGAACGATCTCCTCAGGGATGCCAGCGTGAAGGATGATTCGGAGAGCGTGACTCTGTTTCTCCAACGGTAATCATGCACGTGATCACGTCACCCAGAACACTTTCTTGGCTTGGATGAGCGATTCATATTACCGGTGAAGGCACCTCAGCCAGGTGAAAGTTATGGCTGTGGATTAAAGGAGAAAACACAAAGCCTCTCTACCATTCTGTCAATTCATTTCCATCCCTCGGGGCCACACTGAAGTGACCTTATAACGGCAAATCTCTTGGCTGTAAGAATGAGCGGCCTCAAAATAACACTAGGGATGCTGTAATCGGAATTCTGATTGATCTGCGGCTCTGCTCATTTAGCCCAGCCGGGGACTGGCGTGTTGGTGCCGGGATGTATGGCCTGTGTTGTCATCATCCGCGTTATTTGAAAAAAAAAAAACATTCAGAGCTATCATGAGATGAAGGGATTCCTGAAATTCCTGTGTTTCAGTACCAGTGGGCTCAACATTGGAAACTTTTCTGCCCTCCCATGGAACGTATCTTCTAGGAGTGGGCTTGGGGGAGGATCGGGGAAGCTGATTTATTTCTTTGGCGTATCCTATCTGTTTTTATTCAGATATTTTGAATGCTGAAGATTTTTATATTGGTTTACTTAGTGAGTCGGTCTGACTGCTCACAGTGAATGCCTGCCATGTGCCAGGAGTTAGGGATGCAGAAACCAGTGAGCCGTGGTTTCTGCCCTCCAGGATTTCACACTCTAGTGAAGACTTAGGAAACAAATAGACGAGAAGGGAAGGATTTCGAGGCGGCTCTTATTTTCTCTTCTGAGTGAGCGGTGGATACTTAGGTTACGCGCAAAGTAAAAAAAAAGAAATCTGGGACTTTTCTGCTGACCCTTAGCCCTCCGACTTGAAATATTTGAGAGCACTCTTGTGAATTCATTTGTAACGTCAAAATATTTCGTTCAGTAGATGATGTTGATGTACTCCTGGAGGGATCTTGGTATCCCGATGTCTCCTTAGGGTATCTGGAACACAGTCGGCGCTCAATAGATAGCTCTGAATGAATACATGCTGAAATCAGGCACGATAGTGGGAACCAACAGGTTCCAACTGGTACATATTGACTGAATACCCCTGCAAGGAATGCAAAGATGAGAAAGATGGCCTCCTTGTTCTCTGGGGAATAGTTTCAGTACTCATGTACTATATGTGGGTGTATTTTAAATACACCTGTATAAATAAATAGAGGCACTGTGTGTTTGTGTGTGAGTGTGCATGTGGTTGTGTACGTATGCGTGCACACCCCCAGGCCACTGAGAGGAGGCTCCATTGTGACACTCTTCACTTAAGGTCTACCTAAATGCCCCCCGCCCCCCAGGCCCCCCAGGGCCATCGCACAAAGAGACAGGAACATGGAGAACCGCACCAAATGGCTGGTTTGTCTTGGTGTCTGGGGCCCCATGAGCCTTGCGGGCAGGTGGCCTGGTGTAGATCCCCACCGCTCTGTGGACCCTTTATCCGGGGGGCCAGCTCTAATTCTGGCTTGGACAAAGCAATAAACCGGGCTTACATCTAAACGTTGTACTGCAACCTCAATATCGCACCGACTCAAGTTTTTTTGTTCGTGAGATATGCAAAACCCACCTGGAGGTTACGCCTTCTAAAAGAAATACCTTCGAAACCACTTGGCGTGTCTCCTTACCCTGAAGAACTCCGACCCCCCGCTGAGCCAAGTGACACGGAAGAAGGCCGGCCTTCCCTTCTCCTCTTGAGGGTTACTGGGGGACCACCAGAAAGTGGGAACTGGCTTGCAGTGAGGAAGGGTGGGTTGTCTTGTTTTCCAGATTTCCCTTCTAAGGAGGGTCAGTGCAATCCCGAGCGTCAGTTACTGACAGGAGACAAATACATCCTGAAGCCGAAGCCAATGTAAAGTCATTGCTATTCTGGACGGGGCCAAACTGATAAGGAGGGCTCTTTTCTCAGAAGAATGCCTTACTGTTTGGAAGTTCACAATCCACTCGACGGGATTAAACAGAAGAATAATAAATTATCCTTCCTTTATCCTTTGAGTATCTGCTGAAAGGATCAGCACTGAGTGGATGTTGGATCCTCTTTACTTAGTTTAGACAGGTGAGGAAAAGCAACCTTGTGTCAGGGAAAATGTCACCCAAGACAAGAGCTTAGAGATGATTTCTTTCTGCTCAGGGCAGGGCTTAATGGAAGAAAAAAATCCCTGCCTCTCCCCTCTCTCGCCGGGAACCCAGGGCGTGTGTCTGCATTCCTACACGCTCTCTACTCTGTTTCTCACAGAGGCATATGGAGAGTGTCTGGGGAGACACGGGAAAAACAAAGGTTCAGGGAAACGTATGTCCAAGACTCCCCCAAACGGCAGCCAATAAATCCCAAGCGGATGTGAGCCTGTGGCCCGGGAGCCCTCCGTTTCTCACGACTGATCCCACTGGTGAAACTGAGGCGGTGGGAACTCCACAACCTGGGTCCGGGCAAGGGCCTTGCCTCTCGAGCCGTTGTTGCTACGGGAACGTAAGGAGCTTCCTCTGAGTTAGCCACTGGTCATCCCCCGTCACTGTCCGGGGTGTGGTAGTGATGAGTGGGGAAACAGTCGGGAAAGTGTTGGGCCTTGCCCGGGGGCACGCGTTTCTGTCGCCACCTCGGCCCTTGGCGGCATGCCTCCCCGCTGGCCAGTCTCAGTCGGTCAATATTCCTCCCTGCCCCACTCCCTACCCTGGCCCAAGGTGGGCAAGAGAGACTCACCTATTTGGGTTTTTGAGGAAGCATTAAAGACACGTGCACTTTTGATCGCAAAAGCAAACAGTGCCACAGAAAATACAGAGCGGAGCCGGACAAAGCGGCGTTGAGTGGGGAAGTCTGAAAAGCCAGACCCCGGCAGCACGGCCCCTGCATGCTTTTGATTCAATTCCAGCTTTCCTGGCCTTTGTCTTCCCTTTAAAATATCCTCGCTGGTTGCATCATGCTTCGAAGGTAACGGCTTCTCGGGACAATATCTTGAATGAGACCCCAGGCGTGACCCGGGTCGTTAACGTGATCATGCTACAATAGATTTCTTCCGTGGCCCTTTCGCAAAGTCGCTCACCATCTCTTGAAATGGCCCACACGGGTCATCAGCCCCGTGCTGCTGACATTTTCCTCAGGGGAGGGACACCGAGCCTTGCCATGAGGGAGAAAAGCGCCCAGGGCCCGCAGACCCTATCGAGAAGGCACGGTGGGTCTTTCGTCTGTGGCACACTGGTAAAATGCAAAGTTGTTGAACACTTTTCCCCTTGAAAACATGGAGACCGACTGGAATACATATGGGAAAGCCTAAATTATACTTTAGATAGTACATATCAGTGGGACCAACCTTTTGGTGTGTATTGAAAAAACAGAAGAACTTGTCACATGTGGAGATTCTAGGGGGCGCGGTGTTTGTAGGACTCAGGGGAACCCAGGAATCTGCCTGTGATGCTGATGACTGTAGCCCCAGGGCTACACTTTGGGGATTAATGGGTAAAAAAGGGACAAATTATTAAAGTATGAGGCAAGTTTACATGGCATGAACGCTTGGGGGAAGAAGTGTTTGTTTGGCAAACTTGTTTCTGATTGTGTGACGGGAGAGTTTCCAAGGGTATCGGAGGTGATTGATAAGTGGTATTCGATGGCCTTCTCCTCTGGCTCTGAGGGGGCCGCGTCATCGATGCTCATAACCGATAGGACCCTTGAGCGATTCGTGCAACCTCAGAGCATCTGAACCCAGCGTTTTGCCTCGTTATCACAAACAGCGTTAAGTCCCGGTTTTATGCCGAGGCGAGGCGCATTGACTTTTCAGAGGAGCTGGCAGGAAGCCATCGGGGGGTTTGCCGCATGGGGGGAGACCCGCTCACATGTGTCCTTTAGATGGGCTTCTCTGGCCACAGCGTGGAAGAGGGGGAGACCAGAGCCAGGAGTGGCAGCCAGCTCCTGTTGGATTCTAGGAGAGAGAGGTGAGGCAGAGCAGTGGTCGTAAGAACAGACTGGAGGGTCAGGAGGGGAAGCCCAGACATGCCTGCCCAGATGTGGGGGAGGAAAGAGGTGGGGGACTGGTGACCGGCGATCTTCAGAGTGGTGTGGGGGGTGAGGAGATCAGGTGTTCCGGACAGATCGCACTGCGCTGTGGGGTATCATGAGGAAGCTGCCCCACCTTCGTCTTGACCCCCAAGAGGTTTGGCTTCGGTCGCAACGATCATCTTAACCTCCTTACCAGAGCCTTCCTTTCTCAGGCAGGCCACTGTGTCACCCACCCCCTTTGCTGTGGCCACCCCAGTTCCTGGGGCATGTGAGGCTAACGCGTGTTTTCCTTCGTCTCTCTGGGATGGCTGTCGTGCACCAGGATCACCCGCGAGTCTTATTAGTACAACAAAGACCCCCACTCCCCACCACCTGTCCAGTCCCCAGGGGACAAGATGTTTTTTGGTTCCCCAGATGACTCTCTCTCCCTTTACAAATGTACCAGGTCTTGAGGGGTCAGTCTTCTTGGCTTGGGGTAGTTTTCTCTTACTCTGCTCACTATGGAGACCAGGCCTGACCAGTCCGTGCAGAGTTGCGCACAAGTCGCCTGCCCAAGAGACGTTCCTCCATGGCGTCGCTGAGCCACGGGCAGTCCTGCTTCTGGCAGTATGAATATCATTTGACAAAGCCTGTCGTCAAGATTTACAGTAACAAACACCTAAATGCGGGGATATTATCGGTTCTAAGGAAACATCAAGTTATGCGTTAGCATTAGTTTGTTTGCTTACTAGGGAGAAATTTGATGGGCACATTTCATTTTGGTTCAAAATATGATAATGTCACGCAGAGCGTGTGTGCTGTGAAGTTTGGCAACCTCGCATGGAGAGCTTCCAATAGACGGTGTTCAAGGCAACCTCCCCCTGGGCTTTGGGATCTTCTGTCTTCCCTGGTAGACCCAGGGGAGGGGTCGCATTTGCTTGTCTTTGCGTATTGACATGTCTTGATGGAAGGTGTGTGTGTGGGGGGGTGCTACACTTTTAATTATGATATTCTTGTGTATGGGTTTGTGTGGTTTGTGGTTTCAGCTAACAAAGAAAAGATAAAACAAATCAAGAGAGTTTTTCTGTTCTTGAATCTCGGGGGCACTTTAGCTGGAGGTAATTATTTTTACTGATTGGAAATACAAATATATGAATAGTATTTGGAGTTTGCTTTCCCCAAGAGAACAAGAAAAGCTTTATTGCTAAGGCTTACGATGCATAACGCATCAAGGGTTCTGCTTTTTTGGCCTCCTCATGCTTCAGGTTTTGGGGCTTCTAAGGCAGGTTCAGACCCCAAGCATGTTCCCCGTGCTGGTAAGACCAGTCTCTGGGATCACCCTCCCATCTGTCTCTGCCTGTGTCAACAAAGTCACCTTATAGGACTTGGCTCAGAGACTATCTCTTCCCTGAGACTTCCAGAGAGAGAACTCTAGCTAGAAATGATCCCTCCCTTCCTCCCAAGGCAATTCCTTCAGTCTTTTTGTTCTTGTTCCCTTCCTCCTCTTCCTCCTCATTCTCCTCCTTATTTTTCCTAGCACATTTTACCTACTGATTTTTGCCACAGTTAACTTTGAATCTTCTGGTCCAGGTGTAAGCCCCTTGAAATCAGGAACCATGCTTATTCTTTACATATTCCCCAAGTGCTAAGCTTAGTGACTTGCCTTAAGGTGAGTGATAAATAAAAATTGTTGGGTGACTGATCAATGAATTCTCCAGTGCTTTGTTAACTCAGCAGTCACTTGTCGGGAGGGGGAAGGGCTGGAGGGCGTCTTTGCCTAACAAGTCAGATGGATTCCTATGAAGCTTTTATGATGCCCCGGTTCACAAGACCACCTCCACCTACCCACCCCTACCCCCTGCTTCATTTTGACCACTGCTTTGATGCAGGTTTTGAAGGCTTGCTTTGTTGATCCCATGCTTCTGGTTCAGTCTCATTTGGTCTCTATATTTCCAGGGCATCAGTTCTGGAGAATTCTGAGGTTTCCCAGCCTTGGATTCCTGGACTAAGCATGATGCCTAGTGGGAACGTGGAATTTCTGCCACTCGGTACATAAGAATTATAATTTCATGTGATAAGAGTTACTGACAAATACTACACATTATGTAAGGTAATCAATGCTCAGAAGCCAGCACTGGAAACTATTTCTTGGTGACACATCAAAGTCTGGGTTTGATACTATGAATAGGGCAGAATGATATAGTGTAGGGGTGTAGGGTTGTCACGTCAGCCATCTGTGTAACGTCTTGATGATATTTTTCATCAATGTTTTTCTTTAGCTCCTTCTTCTTCCCTCCTACTCTCTCTGTATTCCTTCCTTCCTTCCTTCCTTCCTTCCTTCCTTCCTTCCTTCCTTCCACCTTTCTCCTTCACTGCCTTCCTTCTTCCCTCCTTTCTTTCTTTCTTTCTTTCTTTCTTTCTTTCTTTCTTTCCTTCTTTCTTTCCTTCCTTCTTTTTTTCCTCTTTTACTTAAATAAAGATTTCTTTAAAAATTTTTTTTTCAATGTTTATTTATTTTTTTTGGGACAGAGAGAGACAGAGCATGAACGGGGGAGGGGCAGAGAGAGAGGGAGACACAGAATCGGAAACAGGCTCCAGGCTCTGAGCCATCAGCCCAAAGCCCGACGCGGGGCTCGAACTCACGGACCGCGAGATCGTGACCTGGCTGAAGTCGGACGCTTAACCGACTGCGCCACCCAGGCGCCCCAAGATTTCTTTTTAAAGGAAACTTCATATCATACTGCAAGCAGAAAAGTAGTATCTCTTTACCATAATTAGTTAAAGCAAAAACAGTGACTCCCAGAATGATAAACAGTTAGCACGTAACCCACCAAGCTGCCCTTCCACGTGCCCCAGCTCTGCCGTGAACCTTGGTGGTGGACGAGCCACACGTGAGAGATGTTCGCCCACGTTCAGAAATGCCTAAGAGCCCTGGGTAGAGAGGGGCCTACCTACCCACAAAGTTGTGTTGTTTGGGAAACGTTACTTAGTCTCTTTGAATTTCCATTTCCTCATCAAAGACAGGGAATAATAAAGACTCCCTTTCAGAGTTGATGTATCATAACAACATAACGTATGCAAAGTAATATTTAGCCCAGTGCCCGGCAGCAAAGGTACAGGACAATGAAGAATTTGAATCCTTTGTTTTTTCCAGGGAGCAAATGTGATGACATTTTTTGTCAGAGAAGGCAAACAGCGAGTCTTGACAGCGTGGTCATAGATCTGGAATTACTCTTCGTTATACTTGAGTCATTTCACATTTGAAAGTGTTTGGTGGGACGGGGCCAGGGGTGTGAATGTGTCCCTCTGCGTGGCCCAGGGCGCAGCGGCAGGGGTGTGAGGAGGCCCTTCCCCCTCACACTCCGCGGATCCCACCACCGGGGGGCGCCCCAGCAACCCTGTCTCCAGCAAGGCCCTTTGCTTGGATTTCCTCTCCAGCCTCAGGAGTGCCGTCCTTCCTGGGTCAGGTGAGGGGAGGGAGTGTGGGATGGCGACCAGGAGGAAGGGGCCGGGGGTGCTGGCGCCTGGCCAGGTAACAGACACCTGCCGGCGCTCCCTGGCACTGGGCCTGGTGCTGCCTGCGACCCTGGGCACCTCTGAGCTCTTGTGGTTTTGGCATCTGAGGGGAGAGCTCTTCTGCCACTGCGTTCCTGCTGTGAGCCATTCCCCCCGCCCATGGTAACCTTCAGGAGCTGGGGAGAAGCCCACTCCTCAGGACTCCCCACTCCACGCCCACCAGGCGGCCCTTCTGTTGGTTGTGGTGTTATGACCGCAGTAACCAGGGGAGAGAGGGCAGCTCACATTTATCAAGGGTTACAGAACACCATGTACCAAGAGTGGAGTGCTGGGGGGCAGTTACGCCCACAGGAGGCAGAGTGCTTTATAATGGGTAGTTAAAGAAAATTAAAGCGGAAACTTCCAGAAAGCAAATCTTTCCCCCACATCCTTCCGTTTTCCTGATAGGTAAATGAAGTCACAAAAATGGCGAGCCTTCTCCAAGGCTGGTTCCTCAGCAGAGCTACAAGCTCTAACTCAACTGCTAGGAATGAATCTGTAAGTCGATTCACTGGACCTCACAACTCATTCATTTTGCACCTTTTAATTGTTTGTAGCTTTTGTAATCATGGGATGATTGTTTTCACGAAGCTCAGATGCCTAGACAAGGCTACAAAGGTGCTTTAACTCGTGACTCACTTTGCAGTGGAAAGTAAAGGAGATACAAGATTTGCAGGCTTTGTAATCAAGTTATAAGAACATCATCAAGGAAAACAGTCTAAGGCTTAAAAATTGATACCTAGTGCTTTAGGAAACGAAGTTCATACTTCCGGCAGACCGTGGAGCAAGGCAGAGGCCTTTATTTCCATTCTGCAGAGGACTGTTTTTTTCTGTGCAAAGTCATTTTCTCTCTTCCTCCTTTTTTTCTTTCTTTTCAAAAAATGTTTACTTATTCTTGAGAGAGAGAGAGAAAGAGAAGCAGAGCGTCAGCGACGGAGGGGCAGAGAGAGAGGGAGACACGGAATCCAAAGCAGACTCCCGGCTCTGAGCTGTCAGCACAGAGCCCGACATGGGGCTCAAACCCACAAACAGTGAGATCGTGACTTGAGTTGAAGTCAGAGGCTTAACCGACTGAGCCATGCAGGTGCCCCCCGCCTTACTCTTTCCAATCTCTCTCTCTCTTTTTTTTAATGTTCATTTATTTTTGAGAGAGAGGGACAGAGTGCGAGCAGGGGAGGGGCAGAGAGAGAGGGTGACACAGAATCCGAAGCAGGCTCCGGGCTCCGAGCTGTCAGCACAGAGAGCCCGACACGGGGCTCGAACTCCCCAGTCATGAGATCATGACCTGAGCTGAAGTCGGCTGCTTAACGCATTGAGGCCACCCACATGCCCCATCTTCCTCCTTTTTTTCAACCCTTGTCCCTACCATCTTTCTCCAATCTTCATCGAGAATGCACTATGTTACCTCCTAGGGGCACAAGCCCAGAGGAAGGTAGGTCCTGACCCCACAGGAAAAACTCCGTGCAACCAGAATTCCGTGTGGTAAGTTTACATTTCAGTTGTGTATGGGACCTCTCCACGCTCTCGAGTGTCCCCCGTTGGACTCAGCTCAGGGCTCCTCCGGTTGGCCTTCCCATATCCACCCTGGCACCCTCCACTCTGTTCTCAGTTATCTTTACCTCTTCAAAACATGATACTACCAACCGCAAACTGGAATCTCCCACCGGCCTGTGGCGCTCTGTGTGTTTGCAGTTCCTCCGACCCCCTGGCTTACCCATACTTCTTCTCTTGGTTACTTTTACTCACCCTTAGGAGTGCTACACTCTTTAGGGAAGCCCAGTCTGCCAGGGACCTTTGTTACAGACTCTCTTAGCGCTGTAATTCTTCCTCTTGGCACTTTTTACCCCTGTGGGATTATTTGAGTACTGTCTACCTTAATCTCCACCTCGCTCCTATGCACACACAGAGTGGGTTCTCAGTCCCATGAAGGCAGGGAATGACGTGCGAGGCTGTCTAGTGTAGACTTTCGGGAGGGAGTCCAAGGTAACCCCTGGGCACAGGGACTAAAACCTGCTGTGTTTTGCTCCCACAGCACACAGTACTGGTCCTGGCACGCATACGTGTGCTCAGGAGATGCACAGTGAATTTGTTTTTAGTAGCCACCAGAAAGAAAAACGTAGTCTTGTTTATACCCCCTTGGGGGTCGGTGGACAAGAACCCTTGGTTCAAGGCTTCCATCACTTTATTGAGTTGAGATATGTTCTTTCTACACAAATTTTGTCCAGCCCAGACAGTCTCATGACAAGTGGAGACAATCTTAAAATATAGTAGTCTAGCATCAGGTTAGCTGTAACAGTGAAATTTTCATCTCACAAATATTGGGGGCGGAGAAAGGCTGAGTGAGATTAAAAGGACCTGTTAGGTTTCTTAATGCTACATCGACATTTTCCCAGAAAGTACAGGTGAGCCCTACTCTCGTGCAGCAGAGTCCCCTAGGTGACCTTCAGAAAAGACTCTAAGGCTTGGACACTGGTTTTCCTTTGCATCAAACATTTATTGCCCTCTTGCCATGGATATAAGCTCTTAACTCCTCGGCCTATCCTCTTTCTTCTTTAAAGTGTTCATCTCTCATCCTGTCTCTTAGAGACCCATCTTCTTTCCACCAGCTGAGGTTAGCTGCCGTTAGGATATCTCCACAATCACCTCAGTGTTTCCCTTCCTTGATGCTGCTGAAGAAAGGAGGCATTGATCATTTTGTTTGAAACTGAGACTAGTAAGAATACATATAAGCTTAGAGAAGTCTTTAAGAAATTTGACCAGATTCCCTGCAGTAAAGGTTCTGGTCTAAACTTGTCCTTAGCATTCCATGTTATTTTCCAATGCCGCTGTGGTTTAGCCAAGGAGCCCTCTCGGGAATCAGGAAGGAAGATCTGGGATTTTCACCCAGGCTCCGCTCCTCATCAGTCATGGGACCCTTTGCTCTTTGGCTTCCTTGCTTGTGAAAAGAAGGTTTGTAGGCCTAATTCTCAGGGTCCTCATGAATAAGTGTCTGGCACAGAACTAGCAGAAGTAGAATTTCATAAATGTGAATTTCCCACCACTTATTAGTTTACTTCCCTAGTTGAGAAATTTGGGAAGAATGCAAAAATTATACTATAGAATTTCAGAAAGCATTGGGTTGAATTGGCTGATGGAAATATTGATTACAAAGGTGGTAGCTACTACACTAATCTATCTACCTACCTACTATCCATCATCCATCCATCCATCCGTCCCTCCATCTCTCCATCCACATATCCATCTATCTGTCATCTATTTCCCTGTCATGTTCATCTACCTACCTACTATCCATCTATCCATTATTTATCTATCTATCTTCATCATTGTCATCATCATCATCATCATCATTACCTATCTGTCTATCTACCTACCTATGTATCTATCCACACACATACCCATAAATATGAATGTAAATACAAATAATTAAACTTGGGGTAGGAACTTTTGTCCCAGTTGAAAGGGGTGTTTTAAATTTAAAGAGTTTTCATTGAAGTAATTAAAACCATATGACAGCTGTGGACCCTTGACCTCCAGATTTGTCTTTCTAATTGCTTCCTGCACATCTGCATGTGATGTCACAAAATCCACTTATAAGCTTTACCTTCATATCTGCTCTGCTTGTTGATATTTTCCATCCTGGTGTGTGGGATCATCATCTGTCTATGAAGTCACCTAAGCCAGAAACCAAAGACAGCTGTGTTTGGTTTTCTTGTTTCTTATACCCTGTTCCCTTGGTTGGTACCCTACCTCCTAGACATGCCTTGGTTCTGTCCTGTTGGGCATCCCCTCTTCCCAGGCCATAGCTGCAGAAATGAAAATTAAGGATATTGTCACTTGGAAGAAAAAATGGATTCTGTATTTCTTAAGACAAATTTGTATAACAAATATCAAAGTAAATTAGGCAATTACATGGTTGGAGGGGATCTTTGAAATCAGGTGCTGAGCTTTCCCGAGGGAAAGGTGCATCCTGGCCACCTCTCTTCATGTCTCCCTGTCCTCAAAACTTGGGCCTTCCCTGCCCCTTTGAAGCTGTGAAAACTTTGACTTAAAATCAATGATCTAATTGCTCTCACACATTTTGAATTCCTTTCAAGAAAACAAATATTTATATTTACAAATAAATATATTAATTTCCAGTCCCCAACTTCTTATCAATCCTATTAAAAAAATACATATCCCCAGTCTCTATTTTTGAAGGTCTTCCTTTCTTGTTTTCTTCATGTGGTCCTTGAAATCTAATGATGTTAATTGTATTTAGTTTTCATTGATTGAAATGTAATATTCCTACTGAATTGCTGTTTTCTTTTCTTATGTTTGGCTAAAGCACTCTATGCATTTAAGTAAATCTCTTCTGGATTAAACAGGTTCTTAATGCTTCTACTGTGTCCTCAGTATCTCTAGTCCCCCAACTATTAATAATGTCCAATGAACTATTGTATAATAAAGAACTTGACCGGTCGTTGTCCCAGGTTCCTGGGACAGAGCCTTGAAGCCTTTGGAATTTCTTAATAGGAGCATCTCTGTTATCCATGGTGGATCCCTCAGACCACATCTGAGTTTATGCTAATGATGGTGATTTGAGGTAGGTTACTAAATAGTTTTAGAATGAAGGCTGGCCATGCCATAGAGACCAAACAAGTGATTAGAGGGTTGAAGTTCTGAGCCAGGTGGCATCGGCCTGACCTCCTAGCCTCTGAGGAGGGGATAAGGGCTGTAGACTGACTTGTCATATGGCCAATGATTCAGTCAATTGTGCCAATGTAACAGAATCCTCCAAAAAACTGGACACCTGAAGCTCGAGTGAGCTTTCTGGTTGGTGATATACTTTGATGTGCCAGGAGGATGACACATCCTGAGGACATATTTGGGACTCTCTCAAATCTTGTTCTGTGTGACTCTTCATTTGGCTATTCCTGATTTGTAACTTTTATAATACAACTGTGATTGTAATTATGGAGGTTTCCTGAGTTCTACAAGTCATTCTAGTGAATTATCAAACCTGAGGGAGGGTCTGGGAACTCTTAAATTGTTAGCCAGTTGGTCAGAAATGTGGGTGGCCTGGTACTCCCAAGCTTTTGGGTTGTGTCCGAAGTGAGGGCTGTCTTGTGGAGGACTGAGCCTTAACTCCCTGAAGTTTGACCTACCTCTGGGTATTTAGTGTCAGAAGTGCAACTATTACTTGCCTTCTGTATTATCAGAGTTCTGTAGAGCAGCAGAACTAAAAGGAATGTATAGCATACAGAAGAGGAGATTTATTACATGAATTGGCTCACATTGTTATGGAGGCCGAGAAACCTCACAATCTGCCTTCTGCAAGCTGAGAAACTAGCAAGGCCAGCGTGAAACTTAGTGTGAGTTCAAAGGCCTGGGAATGGCAGAGGGAGGAGGGCCGTGCTGCTGATGGTGTAGGTCCTGGAGCCTGAAAGCCCGAGAACCAAGGTGGTAAAGTCCAAGGGCAGCAGAAGATTGATGTCTCAGTTCAAGCTGAGAGACAAATTCCCCCTCCCTCTGCCTTTTTGTTCCATCCAGTCCTTCCAGGGGTTGGCTGATACCCACGCACACTGATAGGATGATTTTCTTTGCCTCATGTACTGAGTCAACTGCTAATCTCTTCCAGAGACACCCTCACAGACACACCCAGAAACAATGTCTTACCAGCTACCGGGCATCCCTTGGCCCGGTCAAGTTGACACAAAATTAACCATCAGATCTTCCATCCTGCTGTCAATCCATCGCATTGCCTCCTTCCAAAAAAGTCTTCTGCTTCAGCTGGGCTGATCGGCTCTCCGCTCAAGTATGCGCTCCTTTTAGCTTCTGATGGGGACGCCTTTCCTTTCCTACGACACCATTCTTTCACCTGTCAGCATTTGGCTCATGTCCCACCTCTTCCTTAGGACCTTACCTCATGTGCTGTACTCTTCTTCTCTTAACGACAACACAGGAAATTAGCGTTTATTTTGAGAACATGTTGTTTTCCTAACAGCATAGTAAGAGACACTGAAGCCCTTACCTTTGGCTTCCTATTAAGAAAAAGCTCTGTTTAGCATAGTGATGAAAACGTACAACTTAACACATACTGAATAATTGAATAATGAAAGATTAAAAGGACACTTGTGCTCACATTCATATAGACTGTAGACTGCACTGCCACGCAGAAGACCTTTGTAGAACTTTAGGTTTAGAAGGGACTTTGAAGGTCCTCTGGTAAGATGGCTTTGTTTCACTTAGTAAGCGTTCCATAAATATTTGCAGAATGAATGAAGGGAAGGAAAGAGGATCCCTGGAGAGCAGTTGACTTGCCCAAGAACCAAAGCTATTAACATTTATTAAAAGAATGAATCCAGACTAATCCAGGACAACAATAGGATCACTCTCTCCCCTTTCCATGTGACCCTATTTAGCAGCCACACTCTGCTCCGTCACTTGGTTATTGGGCTCAGAATGTGAGTCTCTTTTCTAGTGCTAATAATACTCAAATAATAATAAATATCTTAGAGAGTGAATAGTTTCCCACTTATTGTCTTTGAAATATAAAGTCTTTACCTCAGATCAACATTTAAGTTCTTAATGAACATTTCCTCCTAGAAGGCTTACCTTATGTAGGATGAAATAAATCGATAAGGCTGGTATGTAGGATGAAAGGGAAGTCAAAAAAATCAAAGTGTCCAAAATTGGGGTCTGGTTATCATATATATTTAAGTCCTAATTATTTCTATTAAAATACCTGCTTGTTAGCCAAATTATGGAAAGAGCCCAAATGTCCATCAAGTGATGAATGGATAAAGAAGATGTGGTTTATATACACAATGGAATGCTACTTGGCAATGAGAAAGAATGAAATCTGGCCATTTGCAGCAACGTGGATGGAACTGGAGGGTATTATGCTGAGTGAAATACGTCAGTCAGAGAAAGACAGATACCATGTGTTTTCACTTATGTGTGGACCTGAGAAACTTAACAGAAGACCATGGGGGAGGGGAAGGGGAAAAAATAGTTACAGAGAGGGAGGGAGGCAAACCATAAGAGACTCTTAAAAACTGAGAATAAACTGAGGGTGGATGAGGGGTGGGAGGGAGGGGAGCGTGGGGGATGGGCATTGGGGGGGCACCTGTTGGGATGAGCCCTGGGTGTTGTATGGAAACCAATCTGACAATAAATTATATTAAGAAAAAAATAAATAAAAGCCTTAAGGAATAAAAAAAATACCTGCTTGTTATTTTTGAAAAATAGCACAGACACTTGTTTTCTAAGTGGTGATGTTTTATTGCCTACAAAGATGTTTTGTGTATTTCAAGGTATAATAGCAATTTTGCTCATTTTCCAAATGAACAACACTACTGGTGATGAACTGCTAATCCACCAAGGGAAGACTGTGGAGGACTCTCTCTTCCCTTTAGGACTTGAAGCAAAAGTATTTACTTGGTATCTTTTAAATACAAATCACCGTGATTGGCTTGGCAGAGCTCAAGAAGTCATTCCCAAGGGGATATCTGTAGAGCATATAGGAGGCAGGGGTTTGTCTTGGTTTGCTTAAGGATGAAGTGGTAATCTGAGGACTGCTTCCAAGTAACCATGGCCATGAGAACCATGTCTAGAGTGTATCCTCTGGAGCCTTTGGTTCTCTGCATGCACTTGTCCCATCATTCCAGGGGAAGACGGTCTACAGTCTCCATGGTGTCAGCAGCATGTCTGAATGCCTTTTGACATGGTGGAGATCACAGGAAGGTGTTGAATCTGATTATTCCTGAGGAAGGACAGAATTGGCCGTGTCAAGGTCGGTGAGGGTTCTCAGGAAGAGAAGGGAGAGCATTGCCTCCCATGCTCGGACTCCTGGACTGAAACCATTGCAGAAGCAACACTGGGTTGACTTGTGTGACAGTAGCAGGTTCTTTGCGCCAACCAAGTCCTTGTTCTTCGTTTAGGAGCTGGCAACGACAATCCCTGGCCACTCGGGCTTGTTTTGTAAGTACCGAATGAGATAACATCTGTAAAGACTCAGAGCGGTGCCCGACACTCAGAAGGTGCTCAACAATTTTTGTGAGTTAACTTATGCCCAGACAATTGCTAACTATACCATATATCTTGCATGAGGTGTGACAGTATACATCACTGCTCTAATGGAATAGAACAATGGGACAATTGAAATCCCTAGGCCCAGGTCTTTGCTTTAATGCCCGGCTATTTCTTTTGGTCAAAATGTATTACTCACTTTAGTGCATTCCTAACCTTAAGTGCTTTTCTACTCCTAGAAAAATCTTATGCATCTATTTAAAGATGAGTATTTGCGTTCTTTGAAAGTGTGCTTTCTGGTGCGTTTTAGAGGAAAATAAAAGCACGTAACCCAGAGCAACTTGCCAGAGTTTCGTGACTATTAATGGGACAATACAGCATAAAGTTCAAAGACACTTGGTTTATGGTTCAGTTAGTGATCAGTCCATCTAATGCTGACATTCTATGGTTGAGACGAGCAATTCTAGAAACTGAAGGCAGGAGCAGCTACTGGGAACTGAGGAACGGCAAACGAAGTTGGCTTCCTCAACTGTCTCTGCTCTGGTTATGAGGGCGTGGACCTCCCCTATGTCCCCTGCTGTCAGGATGGCAGGTCAGCATCGTCTTTAGTTATACCCCTGTGACACGTGAGTCTGTGAAATTTCTCATATTATGTTCAGAATCAAAGCACATTAAGTCTCCCAGGCTCCTGCCTAGGGCTTTCCCTTCGGGGCTGCTAGAATTCACCTGGGGTGCTTGATATCCATTTGCATCATCTGTGGTGACAGGATTCATTAAGCAAAATGCCAGTATAAACAAAACTTCAGAGAGGATATTTCCAATGCAAACATTTGGCAACACCTGCGAGCTAAGTGCAAATGGTGTGCACACCACAGATGTGTTTGATGCACGGTATTTGCCGAGCAACGGCTCTGTGCTTGCATTTGCCCTTGCAACCCTTCGAGGTAGATCCTATTATGGCCCCCATTTACCATATATGGAAACTAAAGTTCAGAGTGATTCAGTAGCTCCTCTAAGATCTTACGGCCAGTCCGAGGCAAAGTCACGCCATGTTCTGAAGAACTAAGCTAGAGTCTCAAGAATTGTGTGTGTCTGACTTGTAAATGCACGTAAGCCAGTGCAAGTAAAAGTGCATCTGGCCAAGAATCCCTCTGCATCTGGGCTTTATTTTTCTTCTTCCATAAAGAGAAAGTCCTTATTAAAGTCCTTAAATCGAGGAGTCCCACGATGAACATTTTCTGGGGTCTGTTCAGCTGTTTGATAATGTCTGGGCTCTGAGCTGGTGTTCCCGTGATTCTCATGGTGGCTTCAAGCATCGTTTCCTCCTGTGATCACGTGGAAAAGTAGGAAGAAAGCTGGCAAAGACCATGTTCCTCATGTGTCTCTCTTCTACCCTGAAAGAAACACCTCCAGAAGTTCTCCTGGGAAGACTTTGCCCAAGCAGGCTAGTCACGTGTCTGGGCTCAGCTGTAGTGAGGTTGGGGAGGCAACTGACCTCTTGTGCTCTTTGGATGACTCTATTTGATTATTATAACTATCATTTTTTAAGTGAAGTAATTATTGGTGATGAACCGTTGGCACACTGAACACTGAACCAAATGGGTTCAAAAATTAAAAATCACTTCTAACTAGTAAGGACATGCAAGTTAATAATAGCTGTGGGAAACATGGCTAAGGTTGACCAAACGTTGTACTAAGAGCTTTGCCCACACCGTTCTGGGCAGTCGGCACCACAATGAAGACAATCCCTCCCACTTGGCACCTGAGCTTTCCACGGGGTTGGGTTTCCACAGGTTAAGCGGTCTGCCCACGATCACAAAGCCCACCCACAGCAGAGGCCATGCAGGGGCCCAGCACTTCACCATTTTACTGCTAAGCTGCCTCTGAGGTCGTGACACCTTAGCTTGGGGTACCCCTGTTTGCTCTGAAGAGAGATACCCTTTATCTGGGTACTATAAAGCAATTACTGCCCCCATGTCCCCTCAATATTCCTATGGGGACTGGGTCCTTCTTGGCTCTTTCCTAACTGTGGCTCATGGCTCCTGTGGTGGCTTTGGCTCCAACATTAAAAAAAAAATTTTTTTTTAAATGTTTATTCACTTTTGAGAGACAGAGAGAGACAGAGCATGAGAAGAGGAAGGGCAGAGAGAGAGGGAGACACAGAATCCGAAGCAGGCTCCAGGCTCTGAGCTGTCAGCACAGAGCCCAACCTGAGGCTCAAACCCATGAACCGTGAGATCACAACCTGAGCCAAAGTTGGATGCTTAACTGACTGAGCCACCCAGGCTCCAACATTTTTACCGTCTACTTGGGCTTCCCTATCTTTCTTTAGATGGAAACTTTGGTTTTCCACTTGTTAGCAAGATACAGTGTTTATGAAAGTTTTGGAATTAGTTTTGTCTTTGATGGTCTCATGCTCTTACACATTTTCTTCCCTAACAAGCTTTTAAAATTAGAAATATAGCTGCATAAGGATTTATTCTTCTATTGTCCAAAGCCGGTCCCCGGGGTGATGGAGCTAATCTTTGTTTTTCTATTAGCGCCACGCCTCATGTAGGAAAGAAACAGCCCAAGAATCTTAGCCATAAAGTTACCATGTATTCTTGAAACTTGTCCCTATTCTGTACTGCTTGGGACACCTCTCTACAGGTGTGCAGACTTAATATTTATTTCTTATCTCCTTATTTAACATTCCATGTGAGGTGGAGGCCCCTGCTTGAGCTGAAGCCGAGGTTATGGACATGTCTGGGCATCTGATGAACTGTTTGAGGCAAGCTCTGAATCAGTGTGGATTTGCCTGGTCTTAATTTTTGAAAAGATGGCTGGTGGAACATGAAATGGCAAGGCCAGCAGAAGGTGTTTGTCTGGGAGGCTGGATTCTGGCCCTGTTTCAGCCTCATGCTGGAGACCAGGATTTTAGGCAGAAGTTGAAGGAACAGGACTCTGGGTGACCTGAGAGTACAAGAAGCCCTAGGGGTGACCAAATGTGACCCAAAGTCCACGAGAGGACTGTTGCCACTTCTGCACAGAGCACAGCATGGCTTGGGGCATGCGATACACAGAGAAAGCACTCAGTGGTTGCTTGCTGAATGAACAAAGGAAGGACTGACTGTTTAGAGACAATAGAGGTTGAACATCCCCTCAAGGATGTGCAGCTTGGAAAGCCCCAGAACTGTGCCTGAGGAGCAGGCTAAAGCTGCCAAGCTGAGTTCTGGATCCAGACCATGAGGGTCCCCAAGAAGCTCTTGGGGTCAATGTTCTTAGCAAGAGGAGACTGAGGAGGACAATGTGGAGAATACCAGGTAGAGAAAACTGTTATTTCATGGAAACTCCCCGGACTTCTGGAAAGAACACAGGCATTGAAGGCCTCCAGACAGGGGTGGGGGAGAGTGAGGGGTTGTGAATAACACAAAGGCATCTAGCTGAGGCCAACTAGATGGAAATCTGCCTCCCTCACTGCTTGCAAAGATCTGGAGGGGATGCCCTATGCTGATCCCACGTAGTGCCCTATGGCCTAGCAATGGCTTCCTTAGGAGCAGTGAATGTGACCCTGTTTGTACCTAGAAGCCAGGGAGGCCCTGAGAAGACAGATGCCATGATCCAAGTGTTAAATCTCTTGAAAAGAAGCCTTTCAACTTACCTTTGTTTACTTCTACACTGTGTCTTTCATATGGAAACTTTTCAATAATTATTTACTGATTAATTCATCACTATTGTTTACTTGGGTCTTAAACTGATATAGACATGATTGTATTTCTGTCCCTGTATACAGTTGGTTGTGAACTACATATAGAGTTGATTGTATCTATCATCTATCTATCCATCATCTATCTGTCTATAGATGGTTGGTATATAGTTGACTCACATACACCCCCAAGCTCAGAGGCAGGCGCCAGATGGCTTGAATTGAATCACATCTCTGCCCTTTGGTAATGTTATTGAACCGTTCTGTGCCTCAGCTTCTTGCCTTGCAGGTTCTCATGAGGCTGAAATGCACTAGTCTCCATAAAGCTCCCAGAGCGTCACTTGGTGCATGAGAAGAGGTCAACTGTGGTCACGCTCATATTAAAGGACTTCTGATGGCCATTCCTGCCTGTCCTCCCAGTTCCTCCCACTGACGATGCATAGGGTCTGCTTGGAGCTTTCAGATCATTTTTACTTTCAGAAATGGAAAAAGGACAAGTGTGTGTAAAGCAGGGACTGGGTTGGGGAGTGGAGTGGGGCTTGTAGTGTTGACCTGGCTCAATACAGACATTCACTGCATTCCAGAACTGTGTTTGGTTCCAGGGATGCAAAGGTGAGTATTTCATGGTCCCTGGGCTGGTGCACTCGTGGCTGAATCCTCCTTGTTATACTTTTCTCATTTCTTCCTCTATAGATTCACATACATATTTAGATGACCTTTAACACGGAAATACTTCTGAATAATTTGTTGGCATATCATTAGATGAATTAGCTCAGTCCAGTCCCTTTCTTACAACACAGTGACACAGAGGCGTAGGGAATTTTGACTAGGAAGAGAGTGTAAGTACTAATTTTGGAAGGGGGGTCTGAACAGAAGCAAGTGACCCTAGAATAGAGACATTCAGAAAAAGACACAGAGAACTGGCAAAGTCAAAGTACATCTGTCCTGAGCAGTGCATAAAAGAACAAAGACACTTTTTCCTACCTGGTCTCACTTTTTAGTCCTCACCCATTCCCTAGTCTTGAGACCTAGAACTTTTAATACAACAATTTTCCTACTTTATGGGTCAAATAAGCTTTTGCTGTGTAGCCTAAGAAAATAAATCTCAGTGATTTATTCTAACCTCTTGAGGTAGCTCTAGGCTTCGTATGTCTTCCCTACCTGGCTCCTGCTTTTCCCTCCTTCCTGCCATAATGTTCTATGGCAAAACCAAGGAAACTGTTGGCTAAAGTTGTGGCTGGATTCTGGTGGTTAAGAGCTCTTGGGAGCCCATGGAATATTCTTGTTGACATCATCCTCTCTTGGAAGCGGGTAACAGGGTCTGTGCTTTTTTAGCTCTTGGCCCTTGTACAGATATGTTGACTCCCACATAGATGTGGAGCGGACAGGCCTAGGTCTTCCTGCCATTTTGGAGGGGCTCTTCCCCCACCCCGACCCCCCCTGAGAAGTCCTAGGTTTGGGCAGCATCGGCTAGTTCTGCTATAGGTCTTGGGGACAAATATGCAATTTTCCTTTGCTCCTTTATTCTGAAGAGGAGTGAGCACTGAGATGAACAGAATTGTGGCCTACTCTCTTCCCACTGCCCCCCAGTTCAGGTGTTGAAATCCTCACCCCTGGTACCTCAGGATGTGACCTTATTTGGAGATGGGGCCTTTGAGAGGTATTTAAGGTAAAATGAGGTCTTTAAGGTGGGTTCTAATCCAGTACGACCGCCGTCCTTATAAGAAGAGGAAACAAACGCAGAGGGAAGACAACACGAAGACAAAGGAGGCGGATGACCATCCCCAAGTCAAGGGGACAGGCTTCAGGGGGAGCTAACCTTGCGGACACCTTGATCTTGGACCCCCAGCCTCCAGAACTGTGAGACAGTAGGTTTCTGCTGTTTAAGCCCCGCAGTGTGTGGCACTTTGTTACGGCAGGCTGCGCAAACAAATACAAGTGCTGTCCCTGCTGGCTCCAAAAAGACCTGGACCCGTGTGTCTAAGGGCAGAGTCAGAAATAAAGAGGCTTCCAGCCTGGCCTTGGGCTCCGGGCCTCTTTCATTAGAGGGAGTCCCGCTGGTCCACGTATGGTCTGATTTAAGTCAGCAGACCCAGGGGCGTGGCCCGTAGGTACCTACCAGGGTGCCCTCATCCTGCCCCCCTTTCCCTGCCCTCTGCCCCAGCAGAAGGAACCTGCCGCCACTCAGGTAAGCGACTCATCAAGGACTGGGATTCCGGCCAAATACCCTTGTGACTCGTCAGGCAGCTAACACTACCTGTCACTTAGAACTTGGCGTCCATGGGAAAATATGCTCTGCCTTCCCAACAACAATTTGAAAGTGCGTTTTTGGATCGCGACTTGTTTAAATTGAGGACTGCCAATATTTGTAGATTTCTTATCAACGTCCAAACTGTATATACTTTTTACTGACACACCATAGACTTCGACCTTTTCGCTAATGGAGACCAGTCTTTCCAAAGTGAGCACGCCTTGCTGTACTTCATTGTCAAGTTGAGTAAGTTGTTCCAGAGGATTTTGGAGATGCGACTAATGAGCCCGAGAAGCCCTTTTCTTTTATGGAACTGGACATCCCTAACAATCAGAAAGGATAGGAAATGTTAGTTTTCGGTATTTGAGATGCTGTCTTTTATTTACATGAGAACATTCACTTTGAAACATGGAATGCTGGTTCCACGAAAACAATGTTTTTCTTACGGACTTGCCGTGAAACCTTCTGTTCTCTTGCAGCATTCTTCAGTATCATACTGAAATATGATCAAAATACTTTAAAAGTGCATTAAACGAGTTCGACCAATGTTGGTTAAAGGCTGACAGGTAGGTTAATATTTTTGATCTCATAACTATCAGATCCTGCTTCAGGTTTTGACAAAAATGATCAGAAAAGCATTTACTCAATGCTCACTCTGTTCCCAGCACTGAGCTGGGAGAAAGGAAGTTCCACGCCTGCCCTCAAGGAACTGATACTTTAGTAGATCTGATTCATAGTCACTGAAGAAACTCCCTTTCATGCTGATTGGTTCTGAAAATGAAGCATAGTCATATGCCAAATACTGGGTGTATGATTCAGTGTTTCATAAATGTTGGCTCTGATGACCTTGATTATAAAAATAATAGCAAAGCAAACCAAACAAACAGTGATCTACTTTGTTGTCTTTTGATTTGCTTTATCTTGTAGTCAGCTTTAGGGCAATGCCTGCAAAGTAATGTTAATTATTATAGAAGTCTATAAACGCCTTCCCGAGTGTTTTATGACTACAGCATCGCCTTTTCTACCCAGGGATAAAAATACACAGTCGCTCCCCCTGGGAAACAGCATTGCATTTTGCAATTCAGATTTTATGTTTCGCTGCCTTCTTCACAGCTCTGCCAGTATGTTCCTCCTCTCTGGGTTTTAGGACTCAGGTCTGAGGTTTTTGAGCACCCCTGCCCCACCTTCCTGCCAGCATTCGCTCAATTATCCATTGACTTTTTAAGTGAAGGACGGCCTCAAGGGTCAGGACTTTTGGATATCGCTTCACTTATATTTTTGCAGCTTAGGGGCACGGGTTTACTGCAAAAAGTGGACAACCGCACTGGGGTGCCTGGGTGGCTCATTCGGTTGAACGTCTGACTTTGGCTCAGGTCATGATCTCACAGTTCGTGGGTTTGAGCCCCATGTCGGGCTCTGTGCTGACCGCTCAGAGCCTGGAACCTGCTTCCAATTCTGTGTCTCCCTCTCTCTCTGCCCCTCTCCCGCTCATGCTCTGTCTCTCAAAAATAAATAAATGTTAAAAAAAGTAATAAAACAAAGTGGACAACAACACCTTAATGCTGAGGCCCGGAAGAGGGCCAAGAAGCAAGAGGTTCACTGATGGGAACGCCCTTGTTCCCTTTCTTCGTGGCCTCCTGTGCCATTAGGGCTGGAGGAAGGGCTGGAGGTGAGGAGGTAAACATTTGAGAGATGCCTGTCTTGTAAGAATAAATTCTATCCTACTTAAGAATGGCCTTGCCACAGCCCCCTCCAATTCTGGCAGCTGACTGACCCCTCCGATGGACAGGGCATGACCTCAGGCATGGCTTTCTACTGTGACCACACTCCAATCCCAGCTCCCACACTGTCATGCCAGGCTGGGACATCCAGACGCGGCTCCCTCCTCTTCTTTCATCGGCAGGGATTTCTCCCGCAGCTGGACCACATCCGGGCCTGTTGGATGGCCAGACGGGATGTGTTTTCTACTATCAACTCCCGCTGTTGAGGACAGATGTGCATCCTGAAATTTAGGTCCATCTCAACTGTGATGGTCACCGGACACTCGATAAACTCGGCACTTCAGTGGCAGGAAAAAAAAAATCTCACTTTCCCAGCTTCTTCTCCAGGCAAGCCTGATCATGCAATCAGAGCCCCTGCTTGACTTTTTCTTTAGCGTTGAAACTCTTCGATTAAATACAGATTCGGTTTTCACCCCATTGGAGAAGAGAGCACTTGTATCTTTTTTTACGTGCTGGAGAACATGTTCACCTAACAAAGGAAACAGACTCAAATCTCACTGGATCAGCTCACAAGAAGGTGAGGATAGAAATATAGAAGGATGCTATATCACAGGGAGAATTTTTACGAGAAATCCTAAGAGCTAGAGAGACAGGAGGGCTTCAGGTATTTTCACCCCTCGCTGGGTGGGCAGGGCTAGCTGTGGGTTCGTCTGTGTCGGAGGCGAAGGTACTCTCGGGAGGAAAAGCCCCAGGTCTGGCCCTCGTCTCCGGACACGGAGTCAGGAGGATCCGGGGAAACCCACTTCCTTTTCTCACTAAGATACACAGGGGTTGGCTGACCTCTAGGGTCTCTTTAAGCACGAAAGGTCAGCCTCATTTTCCCAGGAGGCCCTCCTGACTGTCCTTGTCTGGGTCGATGCCCTTCTCTGCATGGAAGCATGCGTCACACGTGCGTGTCTCACGGCTGTCACCCAGGGCGGTAAGTGTGACCGTGACTGCCCCGTCAGGGCAGCCCCTGTGCCCTCCTGTCTTCCCCCCAGAAAGCAGACCAGCATTAGTATATGGTGATATGATGCCCAGTGGGTATTTGTGAGACCGATGGAGAGAGGAAGGAAGAGGAAACAAACGGAAGTGAGGAAGAAAACAGGGAAGGGCAGAAGGAAGGAAGGGAGGTGGGGAAGGGTGCTTGGTATTCTGTGCCTCAAAATTCTTCCCACAGCAAGCTTGGGGAGTGTGGTCCCCAGAAGGTCCTTGTTCCCAGATTTTTTCTTCTTCCAACCCCTCACTCCAATTTCCTCTTTCCTGGATTTTAAGTCTTAGTGTCCCTTATTATAGAAGAGCAATTTGTTCTAACGTGAGTCCTCGTGTTGAGGCTTTCAGGAAACGTGTTCATTTTAACTGGACTTCCCGAGGATAATACCTGCACGTGAGAAATTGGGGCTGGAAAGGCAGCCAGTCAGGAGAAAGGCAGGGCCCCGCAATCGAGATTGCACGAGTCGCTTCCCACTGCAAATGCTCTCA
The DNA here is from genome assembly GCF_018350155.1 of Leopardus geoffroyi. Taxonomy (NCBI): domain Eukaryota; kingdom Metazoa; phylum Chordata; class Mammalia; order Carnivora; family Felidae; genus Leopardus; species Leopardus geoffroyi. The sequence goes on from NC_059326.1 coordinate 2,720,091, forward strand.
GGGCCCATGTGACAAAGAGCTTTTATTTTGCCCAGTTGGGCAGAGAAAATATGGACTCACCAGACAGTGCTTGTCTGGTGAGGGAGCCAGTGGCTGTGAGCAGAAGGCTTGGGAGCCCTTTCAGGTTAAGGCAGTGAAGAACAGAGGTGTCTGTCTGCCCTACTGCTTGTCCCCTCTTCGGTGGACCGGAGGCCAAGTGTTCTAGAGAGAGGGGCTTCGAGATGCGAAGGGCTGGCTTTGCCAAATTGTGCCAGATAAGCATTCATGGGCTGATGAGATTTGGGGATTTGCCTTGTTGGAAGGAGTATTAATTTCCCAGACTAACACACCCATTCTGCTACAAACCAAACAAAATATTAAGAACGCCTTTATATGCAAGCAAGGTTTCTAAAGTTTCGGACGATGGATTCCTGTTCAGAAGGTAGATGTAAGTTTGCATGTTTCTTCACGGGGAGGGCAATATTTCTTCTCCACTGGGAAATGAGTACCAAAGTTGGAGAAACCAACCACTTGGAAATCGACCCATTTGTAAAATGGTAAGATGCTACACAGTCCGAAAGTACGATTTTGTATCAAGTTGGCAAAGATTGCCATGGTTCCTTTGAGCATTGTAAAGTGGTCGCTTCTCGGCCTTTTGGCTAAGCTCAAGTGTGTAGTAAAGGGACTTCGTTACCCAGCGTGCTATCTCATGCTTAAAACATGCTATATGTCGTCTCATTTCATAGTCTCAAGTGCGATTTATGCTTGTCAGTCTACACAAGGCTGGGTGCTGGGTGGTGTACTAGTGGAATGTCTGAGAGCAAGTCCTGATTTTGCCGGTTCCAGTTCTGAGTTGGGGGCCAGGGTAGGAGAAGGGAAGGCACAATGTATCTCACGTTACTCTCCTCTCCCCATTCCGGGCCTGTTGTACTTTTGCCACTGAAGACAGAGGTGTTCCGGGAGGCAGGGAAGAGGAATTTCTCACTCAAAATGGCATCCGAACTGTTCTGGACTTGGGTTCGAGGGCGTAGATACCCCGTAACAAGAGATTTGGGGCCTCGGCCCGCTTTTGCCTGAGGATGCCATCCAGCCGAGCTCGGCACACTCGTGTGAGAGTACTTAGCACACGACACAAAACATGAGTGGTCACAGGCAAGAATGGAGTAAGCGCTTCTGAGAACTTTAACTGTAGGCAAAGGTGTGGGGATAGAGTTCAGGAATTCAACTGGTGCCTAATTCAAAACATTCATAGCGTATCAACACATACATAGGGAATATTGTGGATTAAAAACACAGCATTTGTTATGAGTTTTGAAACTAAAACATTGCCTGAAGTGACAATTAGTATTTTTATTTTTGCTTGCCATCAGCCCCCTTGAAGGTGTGTCCCCAGACTCCAGGCTATCTGTTCATTGTTCTTTGGGGTTAGGGGCACTTTGATGGAAGTATTTGGGTATCTCCAAGGGTCAGAAGGGTCTCAGATGCTTAGATTTTTATCTGGGCAGTACTCGTCTCTGTGCTGTATACAGCTTTAAGAAAAACTTTATTTAAGTGTTTAATAAAATATTTTTAACATTTTAATTTTCTATTTATTTAATATTTTTATATTTTTCATTTTATATTGATTTAATATTTTAATTTTAAATACAAATATTTAAAATAGTCTATGGATTTGCTTGTAAGAGCTCTTCAAATACCTACTGAACATGTGAAAATAAACGGTGGTTCTTAATGATCCTGAGAATTAGAAAATGATTATTGTAATGGGTCAAATGTGTTACAAGTCCCGAGGAAAAGGCCCATTTCTTTGGAATAAAGACGCTCTAGGGGAGCTGAGTTTAGTCAGAGGACGTCTGTTTTCAGTGGTGGGTTTTCTGCAAGTAACTTTGGGACATACAAGCTCTGGAGTCTGGGCTACGGAAATGAGGGGTCACGGAAGTGCAGGGAGCTTTCCTGGGAAGCCCTTTTCGTGAAATCCAAGGAAACCAGCAACTTTACTGAAGACCTGGGTTTCGTGCTCTGTTACGCCCCCTCTGGGCCCTCTGAGAATCTCAGCGGCAGAAGCTTCTTGGGCCACAGCGGTGGGCGCAGGCCCACAGAGTGGGGTGCCTCCGTTCCCGTTTCAGGGCGCTCACGTCGGGCCCCGGACTCGTAGAATCTGACCGACAGTGCCTCCTGTTTATGTGACAACTAACAGTTCACAAAGTAATGTACATTAGAATCAGGATGGTAGACCGGAAGGAATGTTTGAAATCCTCTAACATGAAGGATATTGAGAACGCCAAGGATCCTCGTTGCCTTCCTGTTGCAGGTACAGAGGGGGGTTGGGGTGACTGACGCAAGATCTCACGGTGGTGCAGTATGCCTGGGACTGGAACCGAGGGGTCTTCCGAGTCCAGCTGGGGAGCTTTCCTGCTCCCCACGGGACCTCAGTGCACCTCATGGGTCAATGTGTCTTTGCCTCGGGGACGGGGGGCCACTGGTTGCCTTGCTGGCAGGGCCGGCCCTTCCCACAACTCTTCCCGGTAGGAGGGCAGGTCAGTTATCTAATTAAGAACATCTCCAAGGGACAGAAAAACAGGAAACACGAGCATCCTGTCTAAGCCACACGTCCGGTAAGTGACAAAAGTGAGATCGAATGCAGTCGCCCCGGCCTTGAGATCCTTCTACCCACGCTGCCTCAGTGCCCAGAACCCGGCCATGGTCACGGCTGCCCGAAGCCTGCTGAGCACACTTACGGCAGCTGGAAGTCTTTCGTGCAAATGCAGGAACATCTAATCACGGATGAAAGATTAAGAAAAGACAGAATTTTGAGGGGTCTGTTATTCATACAACAAAAGAGCAATTTCCTTGCATCGTCTGGGCAAGGATAGTGGAGTTTGCAACAGGCTTTGCGGGAGGAAGGAACACATTTTGTCACTTATCACCTTTGGCCCACCATCTCGCCACCTGCTGACTTTAAGAAAAATTTGACTGAAGATGATGATTAACGTAATGGCCGATGCCATGACTTCCGTCCTTTTTGGGTGAAATTTGATCGTTCGGCTTCACATTCCTTCTCCTCACCTGCTCTGGAAGCAAATTGAATTCTTTGACAGAGAGTTCCGTTGAGACTAGGACACCCACAGAACCAGCCTCTACCCCTCCTCTTAAAACCTAAGGGGCTCCTCTTAGCCGCAAATGCTTCTCTCCTGGTTTGTTTACATTGCACGGTTTATTCCATTAAGGTCCCATTTCTGGTGCTTGGTGAAACCCAGATGGCTCGAGCCTGGCTGTCCTGAAAAATCTAAGCGCCCGCAAGTAAACAATTTCTTACCCTAACTTCCTCAAGGATTCGTTTTCGAGTTCACTGGAAACTCTGTGGAGAACTTAGCAACCTTGAAACGAGCCGGATGTTCTTTTCTGGCCTGGCCCATCTGAGCCAGGCATCTGCATGCTAATCTCACTCCCCGGCCGGTGGGGGCTTGGTGCAGGCCGGGAAGCTCACCCCCCGCACCTCCTCCCTCCGCTCTCCGCCACTGCTAAGTTCCCTGCTCCGGCTGCAGCTGCCTGGGAACTCAACCAATAAAATACCCAAATAGCTGTGCCCCACCCTCCCCACCACCATTTTTTTAATAGTACCTTTTAATACGTACATAGCACATAAATGACACTCTCTGTCTTAGAGACGTCTAGTTACAGGGTTTTGAAATATGTGAGACTCATAGGTTTCATTTCATGGTTGAGTAAACTGAGGCCCAGGGAGGTTAAGTGATAGGTCTAAGAACCCCAAATCAGTGAATGGAGTTCACTGGAGCAGAGGGGGAGTCCCAGGGTAGTTCAGTCCAGAACCACCTCTAGCTGTGGTCTTAGCTGTGGCCTAGCTACAAGCACAGGGCTCATGGCCTCACACCTTCGTTCTTTCAAGGACAAACTCAATTTCGTCTTTGTCATGACTCTGAGCTACTGGAATCCTTCCCGTTTTGAATTTCTTTTGCGCTTACTGTCTATGTCATACGCATGAACAGAAAATGATTCTTATGTTGTTACGGGCTATTGGTTTTCTCCTCCCAGGTAACGCGAATGGACTATAGGGAAGGGATCTCGTCACGTACTTCCATGTTCAGGGTGAAGCAGGGATGGTGTTTACAACAATTTTGGTTCATTGAGTGACTGATTGATTAACATGTATGCTTTGGCTACTGTCCCTGTTGTATTTTTTAAAAAAAATTCTAATGTTTATTTATTTTTGAGAGAGAGAGAGAGAGAGAACGTGTGTAAGCAGCAGAGGGGGCAGAGGGAATCTTTTTTTTTAAAGTTTTTTACTTTTTTACATTTTATTTATTTTTGATAGGCAGAGAGAGAGAGCACAAGTTGGGGAGGGGCAGAGAGAGAGAGAGACACAGTATCCGAAGCAGACTCCAGGCTCCGAGCCATCAGCACAGAGCCCGACGTGGGGCTCGAACTCACAGACTGTGAGATGGTGACCTGAGCCGAAGTCGGACGCTCAACCGACTGAGCCACCCAGGTGCGCCTACTGTCCCCATTTTAAATCCAGAGTTCTCTCAACCACTCGCAGTCTACTGAACTTGCCATATAGGCATGACCCTTGCTTCATTCTGTCTCAGACGCTCTTCTTTTTTTTATTTTTTTTTTATTTTTTTAATTTTTTTTTCAACGTTTATTTATTTTTTGGGGGACAGAGAGAGACAGAGCATGAACAGGGGAGGGGCAGAGAGAGAGGGAGACACAGAATCGGAAACAGGTTCCAGGCTCTGAGCCATCAGCCCAGAGCCTGATGCGGGGCTCGAACTCACAGACTGCAAGATCATGACCTGGCTGAAGTCGGACGCTTAACCAACTGTGCCACCCAGGTGCCCCTCAGACGCTCTTCTTGTTGACTTGTCCCTTAAAGATCTACTCGATGCCTCGACACCTTTGTAGGAAAAATAGCTTGTTATCTCCTCTGCGCCCATATAGGCTCCCAGCCCCGGGCCATCCCCTGAGTCTAGAACTTGCCTTCTTGCGTTCAGGTCATTTGTTTGCACTTCTTCCTCCCCCCCGCCAAGGCTGGGTGCTCCTAGAGGCCCAGGACCTGTCTTATGTGTCCTTGCACCCACCCTGCCCTGGGTCCTGACATAGTGCTTCGAGTGCCTCGAAATCGTTTTTGAATGTGTGGGTAATTTAGCTTGCGTTGTGAGATGTGCCAGCAGGAAGAGAGGTCACAGGACGTGGTAGGAGCTGCCGACTGGGCCCCGGCAGGGTCTGAGCACTGGCTGCCTGTGGACCACGGCACCGCCTTAGGGTGGCGGGAAGTTTCCTAACAGCGCAAGACCCAGGCCGCGTCCTCAGTGAGCTTTTCTTCTGTTGGGAAAACCTGAGGCTAGAGGCGGATTGACCACAACGCTAATGAAATTTAAACGATGGGAACCTCACCCGCCCACACCCCTTCCAAGGGCCTACTTAATTTGGACTTAGAATTTTGTACTTTCTTCCTTCAAGAGAGCTGATAAAAATGTAGAACTTTCAGCCGGCATGAGTGGGACCTGCTCCTGGACTGTGGTGTCCCGGGGTCTGTCCCTAGGAGGGACACAGCACCGCCTTCTAGAGCCACAGGGATGGTCAGTCCGCACGCACGGGGTCGTTCGTGTGAGGCTCTTCCCGAGGACTGGTGGATTCTTTGGTGGGTGAGATGCCCCCTTTCAGAGTTAAACCAAGGCACATCATGGGAGGAAATATAGGATTTACCCTCTGTGACATCTGCATCAAAGAAATAACCAATAAACCTGCACCACGTTTGTACATTGTTTTATATAGTTTTCAAAGTTCTTTGTGTTCGTTATGCCATTGGATCCTTCCACAAACCCTGGAAGGTAGGCCGAGAAAGGGTCAGATCCATTAACAGGCGAGGAAACTGAGTGCAGGGTCACTCATGGAAGGTCGCAGGGCAACCAGCATCAGAGTTGAGGTAGAACTTGGGTCTCTTGATTAACCGACACTTTGTCTCCTTCTTCGTGAGCTTCCGAGGGGAACAGTGTCATTAGTCGTGTGTGGAGTAGAGGAAGACAGTTTTCCCCTAAAAGGGTTCTGAGTATGGGAGCTGGTCTTCCAAGGTTGGGGCGGTGATCAGACAGGAAGGGGCCAAGGCAGGAAAAAGGACGTGTAGTGTGTGTGTGTATGCGTGTGTGTGGTGTGGTATGTGTGTGCACTGGTGTGTGGTTTGCGGTGTGTGTGTTTTGTTTGTGTGAGTGTGCATGCATGTGTGAGGTGTGATGTATGTATGTGTGTGCGTGTGTGTGTGTGTGTGTGTGTGTAAGTTGTGGTGTCTGCACGCACGTAGGGGTGTATGTGCAGGTTTGGGAGTGTGTGGCTACCTTGGAAGACGTATTTAGGCAAAAGAGTTGTAGACCAGCTTACATCAAACCCATAGATGGAAATTTGGGGGAAAGAGAGAACCAAGTGAATTTAAGGGGGACGGTGATGTGGTTCATGGACACATTTGGTGGGTTATTCTGAATTCAGAATTGAAAGAGGCAGCTGGAGTTTAGATATTTTTAGTAATTAATATCTTTTTAATACTTTGTTTCCCAATTTCATGTCTCCTCCCCAAAGAAATGAAAATGCCCCCCCCATGCCAAGTTTGCTATGTGAAACAAGAGAGGTCACAGCCACCTTCCCAGGGGCCGAGGTGACTAAACCTGAGGCTTACTGGAAGTTCCTGTATTTTCCTGGCGAATACAAAGCACTTTAGAAATGTTTTCTAATAAATCTTCATACTCTATTCAACAACACTCAGTGTCTCTAAGCGCTGACTTTGGGGGGGCTCCCAGCGGCAATACAGGATTTGTCTAACTCAGGACTACACATCTGTTACATAGGTAACATGTCATCGAGGCGGCTCAAGATAGGACCCCGGCCTATGTCTGTGAGCCCCAAATTCCAGCTACTTCTTTCCTAGGGCCACTTTACATTGTGGATGTCATATCACCATTGCTGGTGGCAACTATTTCTTCAACTCGGTTTTGTTTAATTAATTGTTTTTTTTTTTTAAAGGATAATGAAATCCCAAAAGATATCCTGCCTTCCAATGTGTCTTCATGGAGTCACAAGGCTTCAAATCAAGAGATACCCTACCTTCCCATGTGTCTTCGTAGAGTCATAGGTCTGCAAATCAAGAGATATCCTGCCTTCCGATGTATCTTCATGGAGTCATAGGGCTGCAAATCAAGGGATACCCTGCCTTCCGATGTTTCAGAGTCATAGGGCTGCAAATCAAGAGATATCCTGCCTTCCGATGTATCTTCATGGAGTCATAGGGCTGCAAATCAAGAGATATCCTGCCTTCCGATGGGTCTTCGTAGAGTCATAGGGCTGCAAATCAAGAGATATCCTGTCTTCCGATGTATCTTCATGGAGTCATAGGGCTGCAAACCAAGGGATACCCTGCCTTCTGATGTTTCAGAGTCATAGGGCTGCAAATCAAGAGATATCCTGCCTTCCGATGTGTCTTCTTAGAGTCATAGGGCTGAAAATCAAGAGATATCCTGCCTTCCGATGTATCTTCGTGGAGTCATAGGGCTGCAAATCAAGAGATATCCTGCCTTCCGATGTGTCTTCGTAGAGTCACAGGGCTGCAAATCAAGAGATATCCTGTCTTCCGATGTATCTTCATGGAGTCATAGGGCTGCAAACCAAGGGATACCCTGCCTTCTGATGTTTCAGAGTCATAGGGCTGCAAATCAAGAGATATCCTGCCTTCCAGTGTATCTTCATAGAGTCATAGGGCTGCAAATCAAGATATATCCTGCCTTCCGATGTATCTTCGTGGAGTCATAGGGCTTCAAATCAAGAGATATCCTGCCTTCTGATGTATCTTCGTGGAGTCATAGGGCTGCAAATCAAGATATATCCTGCCTTCCGATGTGTCTTCGTAGAGTCACAGGGCTGCAAATCAAGAGATGTCCTGCCTTCAGATGTATCTTCATGGAGTCATAGGGCTGCAAATCAAGAGATATCTTGCCTTCCGATGTGTCTTCATAGAGTCATAGGGCTGCAAATCAAGAGATATCCTGGCTTCTGATGTGTCTTCATGGAGTCATAAGGCTGCAAATCAAGAGATATCCTGCCTTCGGATGTGTCTTTGTAGAGTCACAGGGCTGCAAATCAAGAGATGTCCTGTCTTCCGATGTATCTTCATGGAGTCATAGGGCTGCAAATCAAGAGATATCCTGCCTTCCGATGTTTCAGAGTCACAGGGCTGCAAATCAAGAGATATCCTGCCTTCCGATGTATCTTCATGGAGTCATAGGGCTGCAAATCAAGAGATGTCCTGCCTTCCGATGTATCTTCACGGAGTCATAGGGTTGCAGATCAAGAGATATCCTGCCTTCCGATGTTTCAGAGTCATAGGGTTGCAAATCAAGAGATATCCTGGCTTCCGATGTATCTTCATGGAGTCATAGGGCTGCAAATCGAGAGATATCCTGCCTTCTGATGTGACTTCATAGAGTCATAGGGCTGCAAATCAAGAGATATCCTGGCTTCCGATGTATCTTCATAGAGTCATAGGGCTGCAAATCAAGAGATATCCCGCCTTCCGATGTGACTTCATAGAGTCACAGGGCTGCAAATCAAGAGATATCCTGCCTTCCGATGTTTCAGCATCATACAGCTGCAAATCAAGAGATATCCTGTCTTCCGATGTATCTTCATAGAGTCATAGGGCTGCAAATCAAGAGATATCCTGCCTTCCGATGTGACTTTGGAGGCATAGGGCTGCAAATCAAGAGATATCTTGCCTTCTTATGTGTCTTCATAGAGTCATAGGGCTGCAAATCAAGAGATATCCTGCCTTCTGATGTGTCTTCATGGACTCATAGGGCTGCAAATCAAGGAAATCATGCACGTTTTGAATGGAGCTACCATCGGTGTCCCAAGTCAGCTTTCTGATCACAAAGCCTGGTTGAGAGCCGTTAGTCTAGTGCACTCTTTATCTGTCAAGTGTCTGCTTCAACACAGCTGTACGATGCACATGTTTTCATAATAGACCCCTGTCTTTGAATTCCAAGGCCAGATGAAGCTGCAGTAGGAGCTGGGGGTCAGCACAGCCCAGGAGTCTGAGCTGCAGGGGAAGAGGGGAGGCTGTGACTCGCTGCCCTGGGTGCCATTTTTAGGTCGGAGTGGGGGCTGGGGGTGGGGCCAAAGGCCCGGAGCCACGGAAGGTGAGTGTAGAGACAGCGGTTGAAATCGGATGGATTAGGGAGATGAAAAAGGGAGAAAGATGAGAGGTAGGGGATTAACAGAAAAGAAGTGTCAACCCCGTAAGAGAAGCCTTGGGTTTTATGGAATGTGCTCCGTGTAAAAATAACAGCATTTTGATGTCTCTTCCAGGCTTTTCATAGCAAGACAGCTGCAGAGGCAGAGAAAAATGCAGAGCCCGGAGCGGGAGGAGTGTGCTCAGGGGATGCCCGACCTGTGCGAACGGTCCCCGGGGTCACCTACCCATGGTGCTCCCTTACTGCACACACAACCTGAGGACCCAGCCCTGCTGCTGCCTGGATCTGTCCTTTAGGGGCACTTTATGGGAGGCGTGTTGTTTGTGAAGGCATTATTGCACACTTAAAGAACTCTCACAGTGTATTGCACACTTAACTCTCACGATGCATTGTACACTTAAGGAACTCACAGTGAATTGCACACTTGAAGAACTCCCATGGTGAATTGCACACTTGAAGAACTCTCACGGTGAGAGCCAGCCTCATCTCTTAAACACTGGTCAGGCCGTGTCATTTCAGGCACGGTTAGGGGTGTGCATGCCCGCACATGCACACGTGCACGAGTGCACACACATGTGCATGCACAGGCGCACACACACGTTCCGAGATGGTTTAACTTGAGGGCTTCGCTCTGTCTTGGGTGCTGTTAAAGTATTTAACACGAGGCGGTGCACATTTACAGACAAAAGGGCTGTCACTTGGATGCCCGCGTATGGAAAGATGTGCTTGTTGGCCACAAAAAGCTCCATTTCCGTACAGTTAATCTTAGGAGCTTCTGTTCACGCTCAATTCTGATTTCCACTCTGTAGAGACTTGCCTCTGCTGTTTGGACAGGTGAGAGCATCAAATGTACCATTCTGTTAAAATAATAGCTTGTTTGTGTGAGGACAGAAGCATTTTAGCATGTATCAGTTACTCTATTTTGATGGCTTTTTATTTGTGGAATATTGGAATATTTTTATCTGTGAATCTTCTCAGTTGTTTTTGGAAGAGAGATTTTTAGAAAAAACATGAATGATGGGCACAGCCACGGCTGGCCAATTCTAAATTAAATATTTTCTGCTTGATCTTGCCATTTTATTTTTAAAAGAGAGAAATTAGCACGCGTTCATTTACTATCTCGCAAGGTCCAAGCCAGAAATAATTCCATAATCCGGAAGGATGGCTCCTCTTTAATGCTCCGGGTTTAAGCCTTAAAACAGCCCTTTAAATGCACGTGATTTCTTTTGTGTTTCTTTAGGCATTGGACTTTGGGCCCTGTCTAGTGCACATCTTCTTTCTTCTAAATTCTCCTTAAAACGATTCTCTTTTGGGGAGTCTTTGCAGGGCTTTGTGTTCAGCATTCATATTTTTATCAGGGGGATGGAGGAAATTTGTGTTCCTCATCGGATTCTGCACAAGGTGGGAGGGGGCTGGATCCAAAATGTAAAACACCGTTAAAACCAACTGTAACCCCGAGAGGACAGCCCGGGACAAGGAATCCTTTGCATGTCGTGGTTCTTTCATTCTTTGTGATAACCTGCCACCAGACGTGCTGCAGCTCCTTGGATCGGCCCGCCTCAAGTTGATATTCTGCAGTGAAATTTGAGTTTTGATGAATGTTGTATAATGAGACCCACTTAAAGTGCTCTGAGCCTAAAATCTCATGAAAAACATTTCTGTAAGATCCTTTCCATATTTCCTGTTTCTAGGAATGTAATTAGATTTATGTATGACTTCAGAGGCTGTCATAGCTTCGGTTATGGTTTCAACTAGGGTGGGCTCCAGTCAGAGCTGTAACATTGCCAAGTGCCTTGTTGGCGCCCTTTTCCCGGTGCCCATTTGACTTGCCTGGGACCCCTCTGCAGGGTCCACGGGGCCAGACATTGTTCCTGGCGGAGGCCTGGCTTTATGCCATGGCTCCCACCCCCTTCTCATCTGTTTGTTGGTCCATCCGTTCATTCATTCTTTCATACAACAAATTTTCACTGAGAACCTACTAGGAACCGGGTATTCTGGTCGGCCTGGAATCCACAAGAGGACAGCACCCGCCCCCTCCGGCCCCCAGGTCTTTCCGGTCTGTGTGTAAGTTACAACAGGAAATAATTCCTGCCGCAGCAGATTGGGGAAAGTGGGGAAGCGGGTATGAAGGGCAGGTGGGCCAGGCAGGAACCCTCCAACAGGGAGTCTCTGAGGGCGGGACAAGGGGCCCACTCTTGCAGAATCCAGCAGGAGACCAGCGGGCCGGAGCATGGAGAAGGAAGGGCAGGTGGGCAGATGCCATGGTTCTTTACAACCTTTGAAGATACTGTAGAAGTTGTACTTGACTAGTGTTGTTTTGGTTGTTAGGGTACCATTTAAAAATATTTCCCAATTGCTGATAATCCCCAGGTCATGTAGACCTCTTGTGAATACACTCCAACTTTTACCGTTAGTAATCAAAATTGCAACACTTCAAAGAAAGGTCAACGTGTCACGTGGAATTTTTGCAGTATAAATCAATTTCCTTTTTTTTTAAAAAATATTTGTTTATTTTTATTTGAGAGGGAGAGAGAGAGAGAAAGGGTGAGCGGGGGAGAGGGACAGAGGGAGAGAATCTCCATGCTTAGAGCGGCTCTATCCCGCGTCCCTGGGATCTTGACCTGAGCTGAAATCGAGAATCAGATGCTGCACCGAGTGAGCCACTCAGGCGCCCGGTTGCCTTTGAATCCGTGTTTCTGTCATTTTCTACCTTGTGAAAGTTTTAGAATTTTCACAGTTCTGCCAATTTCTCAAACAGCACGACGCCTTTGGTTTGCTAGTTCTAATGCCGGCATCCGAGTCACTTTGTAACGTTTCTGGTTTTGCTTTTGCTTTTGCTTCTCCCTCTGGGTCATTTCTTCCTTTCCCTCCTCTTAGCATTCGGCAGGTTAATCATTTCGATGGCGTTCTGTGACTTGGCTTGCTTTTATATCTCTCCTCTAAACTCGTTTTCATCAGGATTTTATTTTAAATCGTCCTGTTTCGTTATGTGTAGTTCTTAAGAAACTTCCACTGTGCTTCAGAGTTTGCATGGATATAAATGTTAAGTAAATATGTTTATCCTTCCCTATTGATGCCCGCTATTGTTCCCTTAGTACATTGCTTTTCAAGGCCTTTTCTGTGCCTAACATAACGATAGGCTTTGGGAAAATACAGATTAAATAAAATCTATAGCTTATTAATGTGGAGAGTCGAAATAATAGAACTTTATCTGTAGTCTCTTGGTCCTTTTAGGCAGCATTTTATTTAAAAAAATTTTTTTTAATGTTTATTTATTTTTTAAGAGAGAGAGGGGCTCCTGGGTGGCTCAGTCGGTTAAGCGGCCGACTTCGGCTCAGGTCATGATCTCTCGGTCCGTGGGTTCAAGCCCCGCGTCGGGCTCTGTGCTGACTGCTCAGAGCCTGGAGCCTATTTCAGATTCTGTGTCTCCCTCTCTCTCTGACCCTCCCCCGTTCATGCTCTGTCTCTGTCTGTCTCAAAAATAAAAATAAACGTTAAAAAAATAAAAAAAAAAAAAAGAGGGAGAGACACACAGAGTGTGAGCAGGGGAGGAGCAGAGACAGAGGGAGACACAGAATCTGAAGCAGGCTCAGGCTCTGAGCTGTCGGCACAGAGCCCGACTTGAACCCACAAACCATGAGATCATGACCTGAGCTGAAGTCGGACGCCCAACCGACTGAACTACCCAGGTGTCCCATAGGCAGCATTTTACTTTAGTAAGTGTAGTTTATTATACTGTAGAAATGGACGACATCCCCACTATTTTTCTATAATGATCTGGTTATGGGATGTGATACCAGCTTTTTGTTTTCCTTCTAGTGGCACACAAGGGCTTCATCAAGGCTTTGGCATAAAATTGTGTTTCTACTAACTGACTTTTAGGGCAAATGTTGGTAGCACTTGACTTTTTGTGGGTGTGATTTCTGTAGACCCAAAAGTTACCTTCTTAAAAGTTACTAGCTAATTCCTTATTTCTTTTTCCTTCTCCCTCTTTCTCTAACAATAACAACAACAACACAAAATGCACCAAAAAACCCCAAAACTTCTCACACACTGATTAGCTCCAAGCTACTGTGGTCCTTTGAACTACTTAGGTCAGGGCACTTTCTAAATGACACCCATTCAGGTTCTCTGCTGAATGTGTAAATGGATTTCAGAGGATAGCACACACAGCACTGCCATTTTTTTCACCAGTAAATACAACATCCAACAAAGCCAACTCTAGTCTTATTACTTGGTGGGTGCTTTTCCAAGATGGTTACTGAGATTTCAATGTATGGCAAACTATGGCACGGGAACCTGAACAATTGTGCTGACTTGGATGGGATTATACAATGTTCCACGCATGCTGGCTTTATGTTCCACCAACTAATTACGAAACAGCCAATGAAACACTACAGATGTGGAATTGTTTACTATTATTTGCTTTGCCAATCAAGTGTCAGCTCAGAACACAGAATCCACTTTAGGTATTTTAAGCAGAAATGAGTGTGTTTTAGGGAGTTTGGTGCTCACACAGAACTGGAAGGGCTAGAGAGGTAGACACCAGGCTACAATTCTGGAAATAATTTCTAGAACAAAGCCTTTGCCCTGGTCCAGGAAGGGGGAGCCTGACGCTGGGAATGGACACTTGAAAGCAAGATCTTTTTCCTGTCTCACCTGTAATGGCCTCTTGCTACTCGGGGCGGGGGGTGGGGGGAAGTCCCTCCTCTACCTTACTTCCATCCTTAAAATCTTAATGACATTTCATTTTCTCAGCATCTTTAGGTGAAAGGGAGTCTGGGAAATGTAGCTCTTAGCCTCTCTGCTTCTACAGGGCACAGAAATACTCTGGAAGGGCTGGAGAATGAATACTGGACGCCAGTGAATTACACCCACCAGAATTACAGAAGGGCAAAGTGGTGGGTGTGCAGATGGGTGCCACCTGAGAAGTTTTGTAGTTTCTGTTACTGGAACCTTCTATCATCAGGGCAATCAACCCTCTCCACGTTTACCACGCTTGAACAAGACTGTCAGGAAAATTCTAGCAAAGTCTAGGTCTGTTCAAAAAGGGAAGGGAAAGTAAAGTAAGCAGACAGCCCCAGGAGTTTTAACGGAGTCAAGTTCCCGCTAACGCACCACCCCTCTTCCACCTCAAGAAGCATCTTCCATTAATATAAGATTCACAAGCTACAAGGCCTCCCGTGAGCTGGAAACATTTGTAATCTAGGTACTTGAAAACTTTGTGATGCTAAGATGTCATATATCATTGACAAGGCCAGCAGGCACGTTTTAGGCCACAGCCATGTTGAACACCTTGTGCGGTGGGTCTTGGAGGTGATGCCAAGGCATCGCAGTGCATCCTGGAGTGAGGCACATAAACTCCGGTTGTTAGGAGAGCGGTGTCCCTGCCACCAACTGCTTAAGGGGTGACAGGGAGCCGGGGCTTGAAGGACGCCCAGGGCATCATCGGGAGAAAGTGTCCACTCCAGGCAGAGGCACCAGGCTGGGTAGAAGTGCAGCGGGGGCTACTGGATTCAAAAAACTCAACACCCACAAAGCAAATAATCTGATTAAAATGGTCAGAAGACGTGAACAGACGTTTCTCCAAAGAAGACATCCAGGTGGCCAACAGGCACATGAAAAGATGCTCAACGTCACTCACCAGCGGGGAAACGCACATCCAAACTACAATGAGATGTCACCTCGCACCTGTCAGAGTGGCCAAACTCAACAACGTACGAAGCAAAAAGTGTTGGTGTGGCTGTGGAGAAAAAGGAGCCCCTTGCACTCTTGGTGGGAATGCAAACCGGTGGCAGTCACCGTGGAAAGCAGCACGGAGGTTCCCCAGGAAGTTAAAACTAGAACGAGCCTACGACCCAGTGATCGCACTACGAGGTATTTACCCCCCAAATACAAAAACACGAATTCAAAGGGATGCGTGCACCCCTATGTTTATCGCAGCATCATTTACAGTAGCCCAACATTAGCAGCATCTCAAGTGTCTGATGAATGGATAAAGACACAGTATATGTACAATGGCTTATTACTTAGTCAAAAAACGCGGAATCTTGCCATTTGTAATGATGTGGATGGAGCTAGAGAGTATAATGCTAGGCGAAATGAGTCGGTCTGAGAAAGACAAATACCATAGGATTTCACTCGTATGTGGAATTTAAGAAACAAAACAAAAGGACAAAAGGAAAAAAGAGAGGGACAAACCAAGAAACAGACTGTTAACTACACAGAACAAATTGATGGTTAGCAGAGGGGAAGGGGGTGGGGGGATGGGAGAAAAAGGTGGAGGGTATTCAGAGGACTCTTATCACGATGAGCACTGAGGAACGTATTGTAGACATGTCGAGGCACTGTATTGTATGCTTGAAACCACGATAACACTGTGCGTTAACTCTACTGGCATTAAAAAACTTAATGAAAAAAAGAAAACAACCAGAGTGTAATTTTCTTCTTGCTAGTTTGGCACCAGATTGAGAATGGTGGAGATTTATCATTCACCATAGCGATTTTTGGGTACAATTTTATAAGGAAACTCTTGCCTTGGTTTCTAACAAGACCCTGCGGCCTCAAGAATCTGAAGAGATTTTGCGGTTTGGTTTTATTTTCATAGAAAGACCAAAAAACCTCCGGAGCACAAATTGATTCTGTATTTTGGGGTTGCTGTATAGCTTCTGACAACCACAAAGCTCTCAGGCTCTCAAACTTCTGTTAACTGCAATGCGCAAGAAGTCCTTCAAATTCAGAGAAGCCCGCGAGCCCTGCAGGAATTTCACAGCATTCTGTTTGCCTGCGATTGGCCAGATGCCTCTTTTTAGTCCTGAGTTGGAAGGAAGAGGGCCTATCGTTTTATGCTTCTTGAAAGTTTTCCTGAGACGTCGTATCGAGGTATCTCATTTTTAATTCTGTATCATATTTTTATTGCCTTTATGTTTTATTTTTTTTTTTTAAATTTTTTTTTTCAACGTTTATTTATTTTTGGGACAGAGAGAGACAGAGCATGAACGGGGGAGGGGCAGAGAGAGGGAGACACAGAATCGGAAACAGGCTCCAGGCTCTGAGCCATCAGCCCAGAGCCTGACGCGGGGCTCGAACTCACGGACCGCGAGATCGTGACCTGGCTGAAGTTGGACGCTCAACCGACTGCGCCACCCAGGCGCCCCAGCCTTTATGTTTTAGGTGAAACATGCCTGTAAATAGCTTAGCCAACTGGAATAGATTCTTTACTCACAAGGGCTTTAATGTCTGATGAAAATTGTGTTTTCTCGGGGAAAGAAAGAGAAAATAAGCTTTGCTTTTTTTTTTTTTTTCTGGGTGCTTCCTCAAAGCTTTATTTCTGCAGTCTGAACCAACATTTGGGCATGAATTTTTTTTTTTAAAGGCTTTAGTTACCACTTACCCACATGACTTTCATCCCCTCTCATATAATTATTCTATTTGTTGGAAGCAAGACATGCTGAAACATTACAGGGAATGTTTCTCTCGCAGGCAGACTGGAAGTGGGATATAACCCTGACCTAAAATAGAGTATGCTGCTGCAACTCTAAGCCTAAAATTTATGAATTTGGGAACTGGAACGCGGCATTCTAAGGAACTATTGAAGGAAGTGGTATCTAAGGAATAGTTTGGCAATCCGGATTTATTTTCCCAGAGAAAGTGGCATAAGTATTTAAAGTGTAGTTTCTGTGGACTCTCTTTGGATTTGAAGCTGCTCTTAGCCCCCACGTGACCACGGGCGGTTTCCTTAACCCTCTGTACCCCTGGCTCCTAAAAGTTGGGATAATATTATCAGTTGGCTCACAGGATTTTTAAGACTATTACATGACATTCAACCGCATTCGTAGAACTTTACGGGACACCTCACAGTCCCTGGGATAGTGAGAGCACCAAATGAATATTATTGCAATTGAGGCTATTAAGGACTTTCTGTCCAGCCTCGTCCTACATATACACCTCTGGTGCTTTATCTGCTAAATTTAAATAGATGCTGGGCAACTTGGTAGATTATTGTTATTTATTTTTAATGGAGCCATTTACCGGCTTGGGAATGTGCTGTTTCTCCCAAGTGCTACCCGTGGCCGTGGATAGATGTATCTGGTATAGTGCGGAGACAAAATCAGGTGGTTGTAATAAGACGATAAGCTGCAATATCGTGTGAGATGGCCTCTATATATGCATTACTGAAGTAAACTTTTGTGAAAAGACCATGAGTCAGGAGGAATGTGGATGCGCCTCTCGGAGAGCAGACAGGGCGCTGTTCTCCCGCAAAGAGTCGCCAAGATGTTCTCACCCCCCTCCTGGGGTGCCACCGTCATTTCAAGGGGCCCTGCGCGCTTCATTTTCTTTACTGGTAAAACAAGACTGATGCCTGCACTTGAGGTGGTGAGAAACCTTTTTGCAAATTTTTTTTTAATAGTGATTGAGTATTTAGTACTTAATGAAATTAAGTAGGCTACTGCAGTAGATGGTGTGCAATCGGTCGCCAATAAATGGTGGCCAGAAGAGACCAAGGGTGTCCCAGAAATGTAGGGACTTGAATACTTAAACAAAAATCTTCAAAGTACAATTAGTAAGAAATAGAACTAAGTGACTGGTCACACTTGGTTTCTTTCAAGGATACTGAACATCGTTTCTTTTTTCTTTTCCTTTTTTTTTTTTTTTTTTTAGCAGCCTGTTTTATTTTTCTTAGTTTCTGGCTCTGGTACTTACTCTATGACCTCAGGCAGGTTACTTACCCCGTCTAAGCAGTGTGTGCAAAGCACACTCTCAGAAATGCAAAGATACCGTCTGTAAAACGTTTTGTACACCGTGACATGCTTGGGTGAAAATTTATGATGCTGTTGTCATTATTTTTCCTAAAGATCAAGCTAGAGACCTGGTTTCTGGGGCTCCTGTGGGATTATTTACGTATGCAGTGGCCTCCATTATTTTCATGCCTGAGTCTGGTTGCGCCTGGTGGTCATGAAACAAGGGTCACGGGGCTGCTATGGGCAGCTCACTTTATTCTGCTCCACAGCTACCAAACCAGACCTTACCCTTGACCAATTGCCTTGAAAATGTCTACCACAGGTTGTGAGCAATTGTGGCTGGGTCATCACAAACCCATCCCGGCTCCTGGAGACACAGCTTGTGGGGTCCATCTTGCAATTGGCAAAGGACCAGCCCTACCTTAGGAGATAAAAGTGGACCCAGAGCAGGGGTCACCCACTGGTTCCTGAATGTCCTATGGAGATTGATGGGCCTCTACTGGAGGCTAACATTCTCAGGAGCTCGGCCTGAGCTTGTAGTGTGGGATTGACCCACTTTACTGGTTTCTAGCTTTGGAGTAGAACTCGTCCTACTGGTTAAAACAGTCAATCTCCTGGGGCTCTGCTGGAATCAGCTGCCATTCCTTGCTTGTCAGTGGCTGGAATATTCCAAAGCAGTCTTTGGGGAGTCCTGCCGGGTTTGAGTGACCAGAACAGGGATCGTTTCAACCCCCACCCCAAGAGAACACACGTTTGTCGAGTCAAGCAAATTCAGGGTGGAATCTTTAGGGCGCTGACCCAATGGCTGTACGTTAGAATTGGCGCTGGGATTTTTTTTTGGAAAGTCCCATTTCCTGGCCTTGATTCTGGAGATTCTGATTGGCTGGGGCAGTGCAGACGGCAGCATGAGAAACGTTCATTTCAATGCTGCGGTGACAAACTATCTGCGTTTACCGACCGCAGCACTTACAGGCACACCCTCATTTTGCTAGGTGTTTATGTATTTCTGGCTAAATTCTAACTGAGCATAGGAGAAAGGGCTGCACTTTCTGAGAAGCCATTGCTGATTCAGTGGGTCTAGTGTGGGGCCTGTCTCTGTGGATGTGTTATTTTTTAAGCTCCTCTGATGGTTCTAGGCAGGGTCGGGAATATTGTGACTTACAGGGTTTTAAAATGTGAGCCTCTCAAGTGAACTCTGGCATTCCTGACTCCTCGGACTGTGCCAGTCATGACCTGGGGCCTTCAGAGGACCCAAAGTTCCTCCAGGGGTCCCAGTGAGGCATTCACCAGGTGCCTGGATAGCATAATGCAAACGTTGAGCCCCATGGACTGTTTTGATCACTTAGAAATACCATGTTGTGTGTGTTGGCAGGAGAAAGCCTCTTCCAACTGAGATGAACCACTTTTACCTGACTCCTGTGTTAACACCCCCAACCCTGGCTCATTTAGTCCCTGAGCAAATCCTCCTAATGGTGGTGGGTGCTGGGTGGGGACTGCCCTCAGAGGTCCCGAGACGAATGGAAAACAGGAGGAGGAAAGGACTTTTGTGCATTGTATTTCCTTCTTTAAAGCAAAATTCTGCACCTTATTTGTTCCAGTCTCCAGTGTTCCATGGACAATAGTGGGCACTAAAGGACGTTTCAGCCCTGCCTGGCTCGGTCCCATGGAGGCGAGAGGATGGTGTAGAGACCCAAGGCTGCCCACCACCTCCTGCTAGTGAACACCACAGTCAGCAATGACTTCTTCCATTACAAAGGAAGGTGACTGTTGATGGGACAGCCAAGGTCTTAGACTAGCAAAGTGATACTGTGGATTGAAAAGGAATCCTGACCTTACCGAGCCCTCGGCATAGGGCCTGCTATTCCATGACACGGTTTTGAATTGGAAAGCAGTTTTGTGGGTTGCGATCAATGGGTAGGATGATGCCTTCCTATAGCTCAGAGGAATATGATCCCATAAGTGGTATAAAGTCAGCAGACGGGGGGGGGGGGGGGGGGGGCAGACGAACACTTCCAGGAGGAAAAGGAGAAGCACTGAAGGTGGACTGAAAAGTCAAGCCCTTTGAAGTGATCTATTATTCAAAAACCACAACATTTCTCTGACCCCAGGATTCTTCACGGGAAGAATGTATAGATTTTTTTTTTTAGCAGCATTTTTAGTAAGTAGGTTATCTTCAGGATAGAAAGGTCAGCTCTAGGCAGAAAGGGTAACTTATAATTATCACCATGTTTTTCAGCCAATGGATTACTGTGAAAATATCATCCCTGTGTCAAAATCGGTGTTTAAAATATGCAGTTGATTTCACAGACGTCTCTTCACAGATTCTTTCCCATTCCCTGCTGCCCCCCTACCCCCCCAGGGAAGCTCTGTGTCGTCTCCACAGCCCAGGATGCCAGGCTTCCTCTCTGTCCCTTTCTCCATCTGACCACCTGCTGTGCATCCTTCAGCCACCACCTCGGATGTCCCCGACTCGTGGCCGATTTCTCCTGCTCCCTCTACACGAAGCTGATCGCTCAAATATCAGTGGGCTCAACCTTCAGTGCATTTTCCACCCCTCTGTTATAGGAGATGTTCCTATCACACGGTCATTTATTCCGTAAACGTCTACCTGCCTTACTATGCTGGGAAATCTAAGGGAGCAGTGTGTCATGTGGCTCTGGGTTTCTCGGCTCCAGCCAGGTGTCTCAGGCAGAGCTGGCACTCCGAGAGCGTGGTGCCCAGTGGATAAGGAGTTACGGCGGGATCACACTGTCTACAGAACACTGGGAACTGTAGCGCCTTCCTTATTATCGGGTCAGACACAAACACACGGCAAGTTTTAATTGGCAAGGATGACAACTAGAAGGGAGTCCCCAGAATAACTCCCACCTTGGAAAGACCTCGATATCTGGTATTCGCAGGGCACCTAGTAAATACTAAGTGAGCACCACGCTTGTTGAACCCCCAAACCTTGAAATGTGCATTGCAGACATTATTAACGACTGGTGGATGAGAAGGCCAGCACGTAAAGGGAGCGGTGACTTGTCAGGTGTCACCCAGCAGCCCCTGGCCAGCGTGAGGCTCCTCCCCTGGTTCCCAGCCCTGAGCTCGGCGCTCAAGCCCAGAGCAGGGCTTCTGCGGTAGAGCGCAGAGGTCAGAAAATCCGGAGTGCATTTGGTACATAGCTCCAGACTTCTCTGTTTCTAGGTTTGCTTGTTCAGGAAAATCGGTGATCTGGATATGCATTGCAAATGAGCCAAGCTGCGGCAGTCGTGTGGGTGGGAGCACGTGGGAACCAGCTGTCCACGCGTCTTGTCTTCCGCATCGCCTGTGCTCCAAATGGCACGCAGAATTCCTGAGGACCCCGGGTCCTGCAAACCGGTGAGCGCGTCTGTGGGAGGTTTCCATCCGTCATTGTCAACTCCAGAATTCACATCGATTTTGCTGTTTCTAACATAAACTGTGACTATTGCTGGGGTTTGAGGGTTTGTAACGAGCAATAAAATACAAGTGGACGTTCAATTTACTTAAAGCTTATACATGTCAGCACCTAACTAAATAGAAAAGAGGAGGAAAAATAAACTGACAATGATTAATATCACTAATGATTTGTTTTGCTTATTTTCTAAAGTAGTAACTTGATCCTCTCTGTTTAAAATCGGCAGAGAAATGATAGGAGGAAGCACTAAGGCAATTAGCTGCTGTCTTTCCTTGCTCCTTTGCCACTGTTGGGGCAAATTTGGTTTTCCTGCGAGGTTAAATGTGCATGTATTAATTTTCATTCGGCAGGAAACGATAATGAGGTTATGAATGTGTTCGTAAAGGTAAACACGTCTAATTTAACGTTGATTATTCGTATAAACTGACACGCTATCGAAGCAGTGGCTGGTGAAATGCCAATTTCCTAGCATCTGTAGGTACAAACTGTGAGGTCATCCATTGAACTCATTAAAGCGCATTTAATGTTGGCAGATTTTGCCTTCTGTGTGAGCAAATGGAGACGAGAACAGATTCGGAGGCTGGCAAGAACTTTGAGAATTGGTGGAGACACTTAACCCTAGCTTTTAACTGAGATCCTAGGAAAACCAAGCAACATCAACACGTTTTTTGTTAAGATATTTAATAATTGGTGGGTTTTCCTTAGGATCTCAGCATGCTAATCTCGACATCATTTCCTTTCTTCTCACACTGCATTTGAGGGCAAAGGGTTTCAGGCATTTATTCTTCCTTTTTGAGTCTTCTCTGGTCTGATGACTCCGGCTATTGAGCTGCGTTTTGCAACTGGCCCCAGGAATTCCAGAATGTCCCTATAAAAGCAGCTCCAGATACTGCCAATTAAACAATGTCAAAATGTCCAAATGCAGCTTTGAATTGCAGATTCGGGCTATAAAGGAATTAGCAGCCACGGTGTCAAGAGAGGCCTAGAGAGTGTTTCAAAATGGCGCTCGCTCGCGAATTGCATCACTGGCACTGGCTTGAAAGAGGAACTTGGTGTCTGAGGCTTTGCGTGAAGTTTCCGTTACTGCAGAGAGTGCCTGAGTATGTTCTGTCATGGTGAGGAATAGTGGCTAGTTAATTGCTTCTGAAGGGTGGCTTGAAATGAGAGCCGGTGATGATGGTGAGAAAGAAAACCAGGCTCCCTTGGGACAGACGAGGCCGGGGTCTTCAATATTCAGGCCTACAAGGCCGTGACGGTTTGATTCTTCCACACTCCGAGGAAACTCTAAGATCTCCTTCTTCTTTACCTATTGTTGGCTCATTAAGACTGCCAAATAAAAACAGATTGTTGAAAATTAACTTCTTAATTTAGGAATGCTGGTTATGCTCCGGAGTAGATATTGGCAAACTTTGGATCCTGGGGTGCCCCACCTGGTTTTGCAAATAGAGTTGTATTAGAACACAGCCCAGCTTATTCATTTCCATATCGCCCATGGCTGCTTTTCCTGCAACCAGCAGAGTGTAGGAGCTGTGAAAGAGACAGCATGACTCACGGAGCCTACCCCTGCTGGCCCCGTTCACCAGAAATATCACGTGAACCATGTATGTAATCTAGTCTAGTGACCACAGAAGAAATATATATGAGTAAAATTCATTGTAATAGTTTTTTATGGAACACGACATATCTAACTACTGTCATTTCAGTAATTAACAATGCAAAAACTAATGATGTATTTACATTCTTTTTCTCACATGGGGACCAAAATCTAGAGCTTATGTTAAGCTTGGAGCACATCTCCATTTGCGTGAGCCACATTTCGAAGGCTTAACGTCTACCCAAATGGAGGGCACAGCTCTAGAGAGAGTGTTGCTACCTTGATCTTTTCATTCACTGCCTAGAACACTTGTGGGTTGGTACCCCACCAGCTCCTTCAGCCTTCTCCGTAATTGTAATCTCAATTCTGGGATGACAGGAGCTTCTTTGAAGTACGCTAGATACTTCTGGCATTATTTGGCTCTGGAATGGCAAGATCAAAGAGTCCTAAAAGCAGAATAACTTCTACAATAACTTCACATTGTAACATCTGCTTACGATCCTCAAATGGAGGCCCTGTGACTACGGAGAAGTGGTTCCCTTTGTTGGATCTTTTACCTAAAAGGCCAGCTCACTTTTTTTTCTAATCAATCCCTATTATCAGGTTCTACAATTTCTGCTTTTTTGTCTGTGGTAGCATAAGTGCTGTGCAAGAAAGCTAAGCTGAAAACCTCAAAACTGGATTGGGAATCCAGCTGAGTTTTTGATGTCTGTTGAAGAAGCCTCCAGGGACGCGTTTGGTCAGACCCATGGCTTCTCTTGCTTCTGTGTTAAGTCAGACCACACTTTTGGCTGCATTGCTGAATTACTTCCATCCAGATATATAGGAAAGAGAGAAAAGGCATTTATTTTTACAGACACTTTCATATTTTTAAACCATTTTTTAATGTTTATTGATTTTCGAGACAGAGAAAGAAAGAGAGAGAGAGACAGAGCGTGAGGGAGGAAGGGACAGAGAGAGAGAGGGAGACACGGAATCTGAAGCAGGCTCCAGGCTCTGAGCTGTCAGCACAGAGCCTCATGAGGGGCTCGAACCCACGAGCCGGGAGATCATGACCTGAGCCGAAGTCGGCCGCTTAACCAACTGAGCCACCCAGGCGCCCCTCAAATCATTTTTTAAAGCGGGAAAGATTCATCTTTATTTTATTTGGCTAAGTATATAGAAAATTAATATAAAACTCAACATTGGTTCAAAAAACCAAAAAATAATATCTCAAACCAGAAAGAGAGTTCCTTTTCATCAGAGCGATAAGGGGTAGAGAGAGAGAGAGTGAGGATTCATTTATAAATGGTAGGATATTCTGCTACCGTGTACATTTGAACGCCATTAAGGCCCTGGGCAGGATCTCTTGTTTGTGAGTTTACAGTTATGTATTCTCTTGGTCGCAAAGTTCAATGTTCCATTAGTCACCAACAGTTTAGCAGAACAAAGTTGTTGCCATTTGATACTTACAATTTAATATGTAAGAGCTGAGGGCTGAAATGAAGCGTAAATGAAACGCCAATCTATGGGGTCCTTGTCTCTCTGTGTAGTTTTCATATATTTTGTTCTAATTTCACCTGCATTGATGAAATGGGCCAAATTGGATTAAGGGGAATTGAAGTGGAGGGGTGGGGGCAGAGGTAAAGTAGACCTAGAAGCTTTGACCCCTGGCCACCTGGGAGGTCTTGACTGATTTGTTTAGGTTGGGAAGGTAGACATGAGTCATCTTATTGTAAGGAGTAGAGGATCTGGGTTTAACGTGGGTCTCGCTGAGGTAACATGATAGCTCATTTCTGAGTCTTCCTTCCACTGGAAAATAAAACTGCTTATAGATATTCTACTCACCCTACAGAATTGTTGTGAAAATCAACGAAGTTAATATGATAATGCATCGTGACCTAAAAGGCCCAGAGACATAAAGCTATCATAGTAACTTTCAAGAATGAATATCCATCCGGCTCATTAAAGGTTGAGGAGCTTTTGTCTTTTGTCCACATTTGGGTCCAAAGTCTTTCATCCAATCCCAAAGGGGACCCAAGTGGCATGAAAATGGGTAGCTTTCCCAGTGGGTTATGATCTAACTTTTATGAATTTCTTTTAGCAGTCAAGAGAAAAAGGTGTAACAAGATATAACCAACCTGATTAAAGAAGGATCAAGGAGGCATAACGTAAGAAAATAATTTTATTTTTGTTTTTTTTTCAACTCTTAGCTGTTTGGGTTATCCCAGAAAAACAATCTTCATCGTTTCAAAATGATGGGTTCAGAGAAAGTGCATAATGCAGTCCTGGAGCACTGCAATCTGGCTTGCGTGAAAAATCTCTGTGTCTTGTTAGGAAGAAGGGACATCTTATATAATCCTGCTCGTGCACTCAATTAGCCTTGGAAGGCCCAGGCAATCTGTATTTAGTGAGAAGCCTGATTACCTATTGAACAAAGAATAAAAGAAAATTTGGAAGCGACTGCTTTGGAAAGTGCAGTAAAATGCCTATTTTCTTGCCAGGGTTTTATCTGAAAGTGGAAAAACCAGGGTTCAGAAGTCTGTGGATCAGGGAGACTTTTAGCTCAGAGATGTCTGATTTTTAAACATTTGTTCTGTTGTGCCTCACAGGTCTCCTGATGTCGGAAGGACCTTAGGAATAAAAATGTTTTAACAGGTCCTGCTAATGTAGCCATGAAATAACAGAGGTTGCACACAGCATTCATTTAGAAATATATATTTTTTTCAATGGTTCATGGGGAGACAACTTGATGACTCATTTTAAGTCTAGAAGGTTTGAAGTTGAGGAAACCACTTCGCCGAGGAAGGTTGTGGGGATGGCGGCTGTGGCGGTCATAAAGACGCACAAGGAGGCTCTCAGTTTGTCAAAGAGAATGTAAATATGGATTTGCTGGAAGGTGGGATGCTCTCTCAAGTTCCTCTCAACGCCTGCGTTTTAAGATGATCAACAACAAAAAAAGACGTTCCATTAATTGCATTTCATTGCATATGGTGTCCTGTCTTCTTTACTTCATTCCACCTTCTCTCTTCAGGCTCTGGTGGGGGTCACTGTGCTTCAGATAGACCTACTTGGGTCGCTTATAACATCGTCCTCATGAGTGTCTGGTTTAATCCATGAAGAGCGTCTCATAGCCTTGGATGCATATTTCACCCTCCAGTGACAGTTTGATTTCTTTTTGTTCTTCACAGATCTCTTCCCTGTATCCAGGGAAGTTTTTCTCCTTTAAAACCTCCAGTACTGTCTCCCTTTGCCCTTGGAAGACTTTTCCCTTCTTATCTTTTATTTTCACGGAGGTAGGATTTAAGATAGAACACAGCCGTGCAATTTTGAAAGTCTTCCCTAACTGCTTTGGGCCTCCATTGTTTTTTCCAGTTTTATTGAGATGCCATTGGCGCAGAACATTGTATTCGTTTCGGGTAGGCAGCATAAGGCTCTGAGACAGGTCTAGGTTGTGAAATGATCACCATGGCAAGTGGACTCAACAGCCGTTACCTCACGCAGCTACAAGTTTTCTTTATTCCTGTGATGAGTGAGCCTCAGTGTCATCACAGGCACAATGTGAAGCATCACATGCCCTTCGTGTTTGAGAAATAGGATGATGGCAATGTACCTGGCACCTGGTGCATTTATGGAATACATTTCCAAACGATGCATGTTGACTTGCCCCAAGCATTTGACAGATTCCCTTAAACTGTCGATTGGGTTGTCAGAGCACGCGTTTTGGTCTTTACTTCAGGTGTCGTCTTCTTTTTTTTTTTTTTTTTTTTTCCAACGTTTATTTATTTTTGGGACAGAGAGAGACAGAGCATGAACGGGGGAGGGGCAGAGAGAGAGGGAGACACAGAATCGGAAACAGGCTCCAGGCTCTGAGCCATCAGCCCAGAGCCCGATGCGGGGCTCGAACTCACGGACCGCGAGATCGTGACCTGGCTGAAGTCGGACGCTTAACCGACTGCGCCACCCAGGCGCCCCCAGGTGTCGTCTTCTTGAAAAAGACTTCGTGGTGGTGTCTCATGAAGAGGGAACCACGCTCTCTGCTCATGCCCTGCTTTGCTTTTCTCTCTCATCCTGTGTTACCATCATGTGGGTAAGTGTCTAGGTGGTTCCCTCGGTCTTACTCTTTTCTCTAGAATAAGAGAGAGAGATAAACCATAAATCATTTTTAAAATTTTTTTTTTAACATTTATTTATTTTTGAGACAGAGAGAGACAGAGCATGAATGGGGGAGGGGCAGAGAGAGAGAGGGAGACACAGAATCGGAAGCAGGCTCCAGGCTCTGAGCTGTCAGCCTAGAGCCTGACGCGGGGCTTGAACTCACGGACCGCGAGATCATGACCTGAGCTGAAGTCGGACGCTCAACTGACTGAGCCACCCAGGCGCCCCCCATAAATCATTTTTAATTGAAGTCCTGAGTCTCTGATGCAAAATGCTAAGTGCCGGACAGTACCATCCTAGCCTTAACAAACTGTAAAAATAGAAGAAATCTCTAAGAGAAGGGACCCCCTTGCTAACCATCCCCCCCACCCAGCTGTGAATGGCCTTTTCTCTAGCAGTATGCATGGGGTTGGAAGGTGACACACAATATACCTCCTAAGTTTTCCAGCTAGAGTAAGCATAGATTGCTATCAAAATTATCACCGTCACCAACTAATATATTCTAAGTGGCTGATGGGTTTAAACCTTGTGTTTGCTCTCGTTGATTGGATTGGAGCAGAAAGGGAGGCAGTGTGGAGGGTTACAGGGATATACAATGCCCCGGTTTAGCTTTTAATAGAACTGAAATTGCTTCATTATTCCCTTTGTATCCCATTTGCTGACCGAAGAGTGAGGACAGAGGCTATAGGCAAAAGGGTCCGGCTCTAAAACGCTCACGTGACCCGTGTTTTGGAGACCGTTGTTAGCTGGCTGCGTCCTGTACTGACCATCTCAGACTTTAAGTGGAAAGAAAATCAATGCATTTAGGTTTATATCTTCACTTACAGAGCTTATCCTTCAAGTCATCAGAAAATAAGTGGTGGAGAAAGCCTTCACTTACTAATTTGACAAGCATTTGTTGAACCTCTATCATTACATAGAAAGCACCGGTGGGTGCTAACGAGAGGAAAAAAGACAGGGAGTCTCTGCCTTCTAGGAGTCTTCGGACATTCGGGGAGACATACAATGATATCAATGTGGTAAAGAATCCAGTAGAGGGGCGCCTGGGTGGCGCAGTCGGTTAAGCGTCCGACTTCAGCCAGGTCACGATCTCGCGGTCCGTGAGTTCGAGCCCCGTGTGGGGCTCTGGGCTGATGGCTCAGAGCCTGACGCCTGTTTCCCATTCTGTGTCTCCCTCTCTCTCTGCCCCTCCCCCGTTCATGCTGTGTCTCTCTCTGTCCCAAAAATAAATAAACGTTGAAGAATCCAGTAGAGAAAAACCTTAAGGTGTCCTAGAGACACGTGGGAGAGAGTCAACCCAGAGGGGTGCTGAGGTCTGGGAAGTTCACGGATACTGGAGCGCGTGATGGATGTCTAATGTCATTGAGGAGGCCTTCGGGCAGAGAGTATCCCTTGTTTTACATCATAGCATTCACAATGGGAAAATGCACTGTGTGAAGGAAGTGCATAAAGCTTTATGTTGCAGGACATTCCTCAGTGATCATTAAAAGAACACAGTAGGAGAGAAACAATCAAGGCAATGAATACAAGACATCCCTTAGTCCAGACTTCTGTAGTGAGGTTCATGTGTGTCGGGCACTGTTGAGGACTAGGGGTACAGGTGTGAGCAAGATGATGTCTTTGCCCTTAAGAGAACTTTCATTTTCTACTGGGAGGGGACATACAATAAATTCATACACAACTAAAGAATGCAGGGTCATTTAGTTTCATTTTATTGAAGTTTAGTTGACACACAATGTTACATTAGTTTCAGGTGTATGCCACAGTGATTCGACCACTCTGGACATTGCGTCCTGCTCGCAAGTGTGCCTCCCATCTGTCACCATACATCGCTATTACGATACCGTTGACTCTGTTCCCTGTGCTCTACCTTTCATCCGGTGACTCTCTCCTTTTAGATATTGGTAAGAGCTGTGGCCAGGATGAGAGGAATGGTGGTTGTTTTCTACAGGGTGATCAGAGATGGCTGTGTGAGGGAGAACTAAATGATGAGAAAAAAGGCAGCATGTGCAAAGGTCCTGGGAAGGGAATGAGCCTAAATGTCTAAGTAACAAAAGGGACACCAGCGTTTGCTGGAGCTGGGTGACTCAGGTGGGAGATGGGAGGCAGTGAGGCCAGGGGGACAGACGGGGTCCAGGGCATGGAGGTCAGCATCAGAAACCCCTGCTCCATTACCACAGGGAGACCCCTTCAACACAGCAGTTATGGGGAAATAGCCAGTGGAGGCGTGTATTTCCTACCAAGTATCAGAAGAATCGTTATTACAAAACAACCCCTCTGTTTAAGGAAGGTTGAGAAGCCTCAGACCTAACTTAGTGGGTCTTTAAGCATCAGAGAATTCAAACTCTCTAAATGAAAACAATGGGGAAGACCCCCTCTTCAGATCATCTCCTCTCTACACAGAAGCTCGTGTTAGGGGACAACGTTATGACTGCAGTGAACTGGAGAGCCTTCAGGGTTAGTGTAGCACCTCTGTGTCCTCGGAGACTTGACATAGGAGAGTGATCCTGGGGATAGACTAAGTGAGCAGCAAGATGTCAACAGCTGAATGCTGTGGTTTTAACGAAGTCATGGGTGGGATTTTATAGATTCCTTTGAGACTTGCCACTTAAAAGAGGAGAAAGCAAACACAGCCATCTAGGAGTGAAAAGGGCCTGGGGCAGATGAGCAAACGTGCCATGAATCTTTCTGGTATGCTTTTGCTGGACAGCCTTTTCTCTCCTGGAAGATGAGACGGTTATCAGTGCCACTGAACTGGGCCCATAAGACGTGGTCGGCTGAGACTCAACGGTTATCTGTCTGCCTGCCTCTGTTCCTCACCAAACACACCAAATGCTGGCTAGAACCAACTATCCACACAGGGTGTGCGATCCGCATTAGTGGCACTTGGCCATTGCATCGTCTTCATTAGCATAAGGTTGCTATTCCTGGAAACTCTTACCCAGGCCAAAGACTTCATTGTCCATTTCACGGATGTCCAGAAAGACCCATCAACTCTTCGATAGGAAGCATCAACTGACAGTTTACCCCTTACCTCGAAACCATTGTCTTGTTGCTTTCATCAACCTTAAGCGACTACATCTTGATATTTATCTGCTCCTGACCAAGCCACCCACACTGAAAGAGCCACCTTAAGCCAAACTTCAAAGTGCCCATAAAATCCAACCTTGCTCTCCCCTTCTGAGATGCTACCCAAGTCCCGGAGGTGGGGAGGATGGCCTTCCCTACACTGGTAAGCAACAAGGTAGGTTATCAATGGGTTGTGTTGGTGGTATTTGGAGTTGGCACTGATGAGCCAGAATTTGAGGGGGAAGAGATTTACCTGGATGAATGAGACAAAGCATTCATTCTGGTGCTTGAGACCAGGTTAAAATATAATAAAACTAAGACCCTGAGAAGGCAAGCCGCACACTGGGGGAAAATATTTGCCAAATTCCTATCTGATAAAGGACTGGTATCCAAAATATACAAAGAGCTCTCTAAATTCAACAATAAGAAAAAACCAACCCAATAAAAACATCTGAAAGATTTTTTTTCCCAAAAGATTTGAAAAGACACGTCACCAGACAAGATACACAAATCACAAACAAGCATATAAAAAGTGCTCGATGATCATCTGTCTTGAGGCAATTGCAAATGAAAACAACGAGATACGACTACACACGATTAGATTGGACAAAATCCCACACACTGACAACACTAAATGCTGGTGAGGGCGTGGGGCAGCGGGAATTCTCACTCACTGCTGGTGGAAATAAAACGGTGCAGCCACTTTGGAGGACAGTTTGACAATTTCTGACAAAGCTAAACATGTTCTTATTGTACAACCCAGCGATCACATTTCTTGGTATTTGCCCAAATGAACTGAAAACTTACGTCCATGCAAAACCCATCACACCAACGTTTATAGCAGCTTCATTCCTAATTACCAAAGGCTTAGATGTCCTTCAGCAGGTGGATGGATAAACACACTGTGGTACGTCCAGACAGTGGGCTGTTATTCAGCTAAACAATAAATGAATTACATGGAGTAAAAGATGCTAGAATAGGGGAAACGTGGTGGCAGACCTTTTGGCCTTTCGATTCAAGTTTTTAATAAACCTGATACTCCCTGAAAACAACAAAAAAATTATTCATTAGAGAAATAAATCAAAATTCCAGACAATTATAAAGTAACGAGATAAGTCACTTGGTGGCATTACATACCAGGTACAATGAATAGTATCAAAACAACCTCCTCACCTAGACCAGCATGACCAGCAATGTTGTCAGGAAAGTGTTTTTTTTAATGTTTATTCTCAAGAGAGAGAGAGAGAGAGAGAAAGCACACACACGAGTGGACTGGGGAGGGGCAGACAGAGAGAGAGAGAGAGAGAGAGAGAGACAGAATCTGAATCTGGCTCTGAGCTGTCAGCACAGAGCCTGACGTGGGGCTCAAACCCACAAACCATGAGATCATGACTTGAGCCGAAGTCAGATGCTTCACCGACGGAGCCACCCAGGCGCCCCTAGTCAGGAAAGTTTTTGATCGGGAGGTGACCCCTTGGTGAAGCCCCAAAGGGTGAGAATGGATGAGTTAGGGGAAGAGGGCATAAGGGCATTTGAAGCGAAGCAAGTAATATTTACCTGTGTTCGGGGTACAGAGGTGAGGGTCTTCAAGGTGCAAGGGAGAAGAGATGGGAGGGGTCAATATCATAAAGAGCCCCCAGTGCCAAGCTGAGGATCGCCTTTAGAAGGGATGTGACACGGTCAGTGCATATTTTTCTGGGCTCGTCTTGCACCGCTCGTGGCTAGCACAGTGCTATTTGCACAGCACACGTTCAGAAGAGTTGCCGAGGACACAGGGCGAAGGACACAGGACACAGGAAGAAGTCCAAACGTCTCTCTGTCTTACTCAGCTTTCTCTCCTCCCGCTTGTAGAACGGTGCAGAGAAACCTCTTTTCCAACCCTGCGTGGGAACACATGATCTGATAATTGCATAAAACATTTGACATTTCGGGTTACTCCTGAAAATCTGGGCTGTGTGGCCTGTTTGAGAAAGAGGAATAAACATTTCTCTTCCCCATCGCTCAGAAGTGGACGTATTTTATTCTGAGCTCCTACACAAAAAGTAGGAAGAGAGTTTGAAAGAAAGAAAAGGTCTAAAATGGGTTTCATTTATATAGTAAAATATTCCCGGGCTATATAACAGCATGACTTTGCACGGCGCATAATGACTGTCTTTATTAGTTTTAGCAACTTATTAGAGTTTTCTGGAGGCAGAATTTTCTATGAATAGTAGGAGGCACACACAGAGAAGCGTGCTCCCGAGACACCCTCGCTGACAGCGTAATCACGGCCCTGCCCGCGGCGTTACAGAGCAGACGTCCACGCGGCACGAGTGGCTTCAAAGTCACTTTGTGTTCAGAGAAATTTACTGTAATTCCCCACACAAAGAAAGGACCTTTGAAAATTACCCTTCACACATTGTATCCCTATAATCCTTCACGTTTTTTGCCTTCCTGTAATTGGTACCGAAGTCATTGTCCGTTAAAAGCAAATTTTAAAATACAAGATCAAGGTTGGTTTTAGTCACGAAAAAAGACAGTTGAGGTCACTCGCCTTCGTCTCTCTCTCTCTCTCCCTCTTTCTCTCTCTCCGCTCCCTTCCTCCCTCTCCCTTCCACCCACCACCTCTCCTTCTTTCTTTTATTCACCATTTGCTTCTTAAGGATACTTTGCCTCGTGGTTGACGATATTATTAATGTCATTACTTTTTTCTTCAGGGCTGGTGTCAGTGCATTTGTGCGACTAAAGATGGATTGTGGCTTTCAAACTTTGTTATGTGGAGCTCAAAAGTCTCACAGGGGTCCCCATAGCCTGGGGGTCTGACGGGCACAGGGCTTGGGCCCCATTATCCCAGAGAAGCTCTGTCTTGATCTCTTCATAGCTGAGGGCTTCTCTGTTTGACTTGATCTGGAGATAGGGCTCCTGGCTTCAACAAAACAAAGGGGTGAAAAACCCATGATCTTGGTTACACTGACAAGCAGGCTGCAGGTCACATATGGATGTACCCTTTGCTACAGTCTTTGACTTGTTCCAATTCTTGTCCTCAGAGGCCAAAGAGATTTTGGTACTGTTTCAGATAAATTTCTTGCTGCCCCAATCTCTCGCGATATGCTCTTTGAAACTCTAGAATCAAATACTTCAGATAGCATTGATGTCTAGCTATCTAAAGCCAGGGACTGAATAGAGTTTTATTTATATATCAGGCAATACTCAACCTATGTGGTCACGGATACACAACCATACACACTCATGTATAAATATAAATGACTTCTTCCTCTGACAGAGATCTGAGCCGAGAAAATATATAGATCAAAGGGAACTTTCTATGGTTCCTCACTTGTCACAATTTTTTTTTACTGCCCTGGAGCAAGTGTGTGTGTGTGTGTGTGTGTGTGTGTGTGTGTGTAAGTGTCTTCTTAGATTCCAGTGTAAAACACTGGAATAAAAATACCATTGGAAAGTTAAAGGTCTAGAAAGTATTGTGTCTGAATATTTCACATTTGGCAGCTAAGAAAGCTGATCGATTTCCCGTGCAATTTCCCTCAAATTTAATTTGTTCAAAAGTTCGAAAGCATGGAATTTCCAGCTTACGGGATTGAGCAGAAGTGGACACAGCCCTAGTGCTTTAGAAAGGGTGTTGTGTCTGAAGATATTAAGATTCAAATTAGAATTCCTACAGCTTCTAGTTGGTGACCTTTAGGGAGACAATCTCTCCATACGTCAGTTTTCTTCTCTAGAGAATGAGGACAATAAAACCTTACTCTGTTGGGATGTTGGGAAAGGAAAATCGGACAGTAAACGATTGTCAACTAGAGTGTTCTGGGAGGGCAAGGAATCGCTATTATCACAATTCCATGGTGTCTAATACAGTACCAAGGACGTGGGAGGTGCTCAAAAAATGTTGAATAAACATTTTTTTCCTGCGTTTGTATTACTACCAAAATGACTAACAAAAACGCGAGATGAGATTGGATTGGATTTTTCTAGTCATTTTCTATTCCAATGTATTCCATGGTGTGGAGAACATACACACACACACACACACACACACACACACACACACATATATATATATATATATATATATATATATATATATATATATCAGTAATACCCTTGATAATGGTCTCCATCCTACATGGGACAAAGCAGAGAACTTGTGTACTGGGTCCTATTTTAATTAGCCTACATTTTAGTCCTACTCTTTACAAGAAAAAGCTAATAGTGACAGCTAAGACAAGAGCACTTGTTGAAATACAGCCACACATGTACAAATCGTGCCATCTGGCTCAAGGAGACAAGAACACCACAGGGCATGTCTTCTTGCAGTTTGTCAGAGAATCACCCCCGACACAGAGGCCAGTACATGGCCTGCCGAGCAGGGCAGTGGAGCATTGTGCATTTTGACAAAGGAAACCGAATGCAGGGAGCTGGCGCCTCAGCTTTGGGTCCACCACTTGGTAACATCGAGTAAGTGCCAAAAATATCAAAGGCTTGTTTGAACTCTTCTGAAATCTCTCAGAAGGTCTTTATTGGCCCTTATTACCTCTACTGGCTGTTCCAGTAGCCATGGGAGGTTCCCCTGATTCAAAAAAGTGAAGCGAGATCCTCGTAAGGAAGAGTGGTGTTCTCAACCAGGCGCCATTTTCAGGGGTAATGTCCCAAGTAGCGGTGGAGAGGCCGCAGAAAGGCCCTATGAAGGCAGGTTACTGAGTCTCCTGGAGGACCTGCCTTTTTTGGAGAAGGGAGGCTTATAAAAATTTCATAGAAAAGCTTGGCCGTTCCTTCATCCCCAAGAGACTTCTCCAAGTATTGGCAAATATGTCAGAACAAACTGACTTGTAAAGATGACGGTCTGTCATTATGCATTCCACGGAGGAACTCTTCGCTGCTGTCAGAGCCAAGGCAGAAGAGAAAATGAAATGACGGGCTCCTGGATGGGAGACACTGGTGTCCAGAATAAGTACTGACTGCAGCCCTGCACATCATCTCTTTTGATCTGTCTTTGCCAAACTCTGAATAGCTTTGATTGGATGTCAACAAAGTCAAGAAGCTTACCATTAAAACCCTCTTCCCCCCTCATAAGAAACCCCAAAACCTTTCTTTTCTGGTGAAATTACTTTAGAAAATGAAGTTTTCTTCAGTTCCCTGGGTAAAATAAACCTCCTGATTTTGTCTCCTGTGGCCCATGTCCCCTCACCTGTGTCAGGAGGGGGATAAAGAAGTAGAAGGAGCCACTGGGACGTCCCTTTGACCTCCCATGCCACCCCTACTCCCCATTTGAGTCATCCCTTTGGCAACATTTCAAGAGAGCAAAGGACTGCTAGTTATGAGCATCTGAGAATATTGTAGAAAAGTCTACCCCGGAGGACACTTAGAGAGAAGCCGTAGAACTGAGAAATGGGGCTTTTAGTTCTGATCTGTCATTCAGTCATGATGAATCTTTTGGTTGACAAAAGTCAGAACTCGACTGTATTGACAAATTATTATTTGTCAGGTACTTTACATGTATTTTCTTATTTTATTGCCATAAGATACCCATGAGGACAGGAGTTTCAAACTTATTTTGCAAAGAAAGAAACTAAGATTCAGAGTGAGTATGTGAGTTATTAATAGTTAACATCAGTAGTACGTGAAGAGAAAGAAAACTAGGAAATTGAATCTCAAGATGAAAACGACAGTTTAACCTACGAAACCCCATCTGTCATCGCCCAGGTAAGGGGTCCAGGGACCTCTTCCCTGTGGGGGTTGGGGAGTGGGCATGGTTTCAGAGAAAGCCCCTATGATCCAACCCAGAAGAATGGCTTGGAATCTGGATAGGGCAGGAAACCTCTTGGTGGATTGGTTACCCCGGACACTTTGGACAATGCATGGAGACATCTTTGACTGTCACAAGTTGAGTAGACCTTAATGTCATCTCGAGAGTAAAGGCCAGGAATGCCAGTAAACATCCTGCAATGCACAGCACAGCCCTCCCACCAAAGAACTATCAGGTCTAAAATGTCAATAGTGCCAAGGTCAACAGATCCTGCTTAGATAATCTTACTTAATCGATGGGATTCCATAGGTTAATTTATGGAATTCAGGTGGTGGAAGATTAAAGGAATCTGAAAAAGTAGGGCTTTTGCTGATAGTTTGGGTCTACGGAAGATGATCACTTTTCTACATTATGAACAGGCACCCTTCACCTGCCTTACTTTCAGTGGTTCTCATGAATGTAGACTGGACTGGATGGACAGACTGGAGGCCAGTTGGCTTTGGTGCAGGAAACTACTTACTTAGAATAAGGCAGTGGAAACGAGAGCCTGAGAAGAATGATGAGACACTGGTTTTGGAACATAAGATTCCTATTGGCCACCCACCATTTTGGAAGACCCGGCCTTGAGGTCTTAGAGTCAAGAGCTACATTCCATTCCATTTCTTGTTTCCCTATTATGCTAAAACCACCTTCTGGCTCAAGGAGTGTTTTCTGTGCACAGAATGGGCTCAGCTCATGACCACCATTAGCTTTAGCATTTACTATCCGCTCTGGAATATCATTTTCCCCAAGTGTTTTCAATGCTTGTTCCCACACAGCATATGAGTTTCATGCTTAAAAGTCACCTTTTTAGGAAATCCATCCTGATCTTAAATAGTCTTCACCCCCTTTATACCTTCTATTCTTTCAAATTGTATTATTTTTAATTTTTACAGCTTTTGGAGACTTGAAATTGTTCTTTACTTGTTTACCTGTTTGCCTGCCTCTCTCACTAGAATTTAAGCTTCATGAGAGCAAAGATTTTGCTTGCCTTCATCATTGTTTTCTTAACTTTAAAAAAAAATATTTATTTATTTTTGAGAGACAGAGAGAGACAGTGTATGAATGGGGGAGGGGCAGAGAGACAGTGGGAGACACAGAATCTGAAGCAGGCTCCAGACTCTGAGCTGTCAGCCAGAACCCGATGCGGGGCTCGAACCCATGAACTGTGAGATCATGACCCGAGCCGAAGTTGGCCGCTTAACTGACTGAGCCACCCAGGCGCCCCCCCCCATCATTGCTTTATTCTGCACGGCAGTGCCTTGATCAGTATTTGAGAACTTTTTTTTCAAATGAAAGAATGAATGCATTCGTGTGTGTGTGTGTGTGTGTGTGTGTGTGTATGTGTGTGACTGGGCACCACGTGTAAGACTACTGAGTGGCACAATTCCAGAGCCCAGGAGACCTGGGCACGGTGAGCAAAGTTACCTGAAGTCATGGGACTCTTGTAGGGATTTGCCACGTAAGGATGACAAGTTTTTCCTGAGAGTGGAGAGTAATGACCAAGTTATGAAGGCAACACAGAGCAAGCAGCCTTTGTTTAATCTACTGTGAGCTCTGGACTAGGAAGCCTTGTATTTGGAGTTTAACAAAACTCCACTCGGACCATCTGTTTCAGGAACAATAAATAAACAGAAAATATAAATTTAAAAATAATGAGGAAGACAGTACATTGGGCAATCGGTTACCCATTTAGGAAAGACAGAGTGATAGCAATGTTATGCTCAAAGTATCTCAGTTATTCCTAATTGATCAAAATACCCTGATGTTTATAGCAAACGAGAGAGTGACTCAGAATGAAATGAAGTCAGCGAAATGCCAGAAGTTTTTACATCCAAAACAGAGACATGGCCCATATGTTCAGAAATACTTTTGTCCTTAGGAAATGTTTATGAAAAAAATGGATAGGCATTTCCTCAAAAAAAGAGGCTCAACTAATAGTAATACGATTCAGATAACAGAAGCATTTTTTTCCATTAAGATCACTTTCCCTCTTATTTGCGAATTGCCCCACCGTTGTGTTTGAGAAAGCAGTCAGAGAGCAAATGCAAAAAGTTGCATTAATGGCAAATTCATCTTACATGCAAACACGTCAAAAAAGCCGAGAGATTTTCAGAAAGTTTTTCATGGTGTCATCCAGACACTGTGTTTGGTAAGCAAGCATGATAAATGATTAACAGCGCCATTGTCTCATCACGTACTAAGCATATACACAAATATTTATAAACATTTGTAGATCGACAGTCTGTGCTCCACATAATCCCATGCAATTATATTGGTACATATGATGATTGCATCCTTTTTTCAAAGTAAGAAAATGATCAAGGAGTAGAAAATATGGTATGGCTAAGACGAAGAAAGGCAAATGATTGGTGCTCTGTGGAGCCTTGCGTGACACGGGGCAGGGACTCCCTGTTGCCTAGGAGAGCAGGCCCAGGACCCCTCAGTTAGAAAGGGTCAGGTCCTGTCTTATGAAACCATTTCAGTGAAATGTCTTCTCAGCAGGGTGATCATACATTTTATCATCAAGATGAGGAACTTTTGAGAGTAAAAGGGGGACTTATGGGTAATTATGCTGGGATAAGTGGTGCGCATCGGGACTATTCCTGCATGCTTCTGTCTGTCACGGTATGGCGTTCCTGTCGTGTATGTCTCATTGCTGGGAAGCTAAAGAGACCCCAACGTGGCTCCCGTTGAGTCCCACCTGCTTGTGACATTCCTTCTTCTTGCGCGTAGGTTGGACGTAAAGGCTCGCTTCTTACCAATCGAATACAGAAAAGTGATGGGATGTCACTTCTTACGTTAAGTCAAAAAGTGACCATGACTTTCAGCTCTCTCTTCCTCTTGGATTCCTTGCTCTGGGGAAGCAAGCTTCTGTGTTGTGAACTGCCTTATGGGGAAGCTTATGAGGCAAGGAGCTGATGTCTCTGGCCAGCGGCCACCCGGGTGAGCTCGAACGCCGTCCTCCACTAGTTGAACCTCCAGATGACTATAGCTTCGGCCAATACAGTGTCATGAAAGACCCTGAGCCCAAGGACCCAGCTACATCCTGCCAGATAGCTGATCTTCAGAGACCGTGAGCTAATGAATGGTTCTTTTTTTTTTTTTTTTTAAGTCCCTAAGTTTTGGAGTAATTTGTTACATAGCAAGAGATAGCTAAGACGGAGAATTTTAAATGTGCTATACTAATAAATTCATTTCCGAGGGTTCTAGCCAAGATCTTCGACCACAGGTACCAAATAATGAGAAGGGACGTGTGCTGACCCACTGTCTGGATGTAGGGCAGTGAATATCAACCTTGCTGTGACCCTAGTTCTGTGGACACCTTTCTCCCTGAGTGAAAGCCTCCTGGGGGTAAGGGAGGGCGTAAGGTGGATCTCAGCCTGGGATTGCCAACTCCAGTGTCTACAGGAATCAGGCAGGTAACGTGAGGGAATAAGTGGGCCACACTTGGTGCCAGAGTCGGGGACGAGGGCAAGGAGGGCAGTGGGAAGGCCAGCCCATTCAAAGGAAGAGTTTCCTGGGCTGAATTGCCACAGGCTTTTTTCTTTTCAGTTATTTTTCTCCCCCACATCGTATTGGCTAGTGCAGTGGTTTGTGAAAAATACGTGGACAGTTGAACGTTGGGAAACGTCACGTGAAAACCTGACGTTTCCAGCCTCTGATGAAAGATCGGAAGATTGGTAGTCACAGGGGCCACCCATCACTTCTGTGTGGCTGGGATTGGCCGAGACCTACAAGGCAGTGCCTTGTCCTGCGAGAAAACAGCAGCGACTCCCTTCCCGTTGGGCTGGCTGTGGCGGTCCTGGCTGCCGTGACTTCTCTTGGCTCCCCATGCCCCCCACCCCTTCTTCCCCTGTGTCAAGAACTAGGGGTTTTTATTGGGTTCCAACTGGCAGCCAGGTCTGTGGATGGCACCATCTCAGGATATTGGAATGAGTTTGCAGTTTGGGGTCAGGTGGGCTGCCTTTTTTATTGGTCGTTCCAGTGGAGAACAGGCACATGTGGGTCCTGCAGATAGGTTGATTGAGGCCAGACGAGCTTGTAGTGACTCTGGGAGTTAAGTCCTCCTTGATGTGTTCACATTTCTGCGTCACGTGAAGGAAAATAGGAGCCAAGTTAGTTTCTCTACATGCCCTTCAAAGTTCTGTTCTCTGACCATCACCTCCTTAAATTCAATTGAATTTAGACTTTCAGAAAATGTGGAAACAAAGAAAATCAAAGGAAATTGCATCCCACATTATCCATCTGTGGCCTTCCAGGTATTCTGAAATAGATTTTTTTTTTTTAAATTTTTTTTTTTCAACGTTTATTTATTTTTGGGACAGAGAGAGACAGAGCATGAACGGGGGAGGGGCAGAGAGAGAGGGAGACACAGAATCGGAAACAGGCTCCAGGCTCTGAGCCATCAGCCCAGAGCCCGACGCGGGGCTCGAACTCACGGACCGCGAGATGGTGACCTGGCTGAAGTCGGACGCTTAACCGACTGCGCCACCCAGGCGCCCCGAAATAGATTTTTTTTTAAGCCAAGACACGTAGAATTTGGCACAATATTTATGGTGAAGTGGCCTCAAGATTATTTGAAGTTAACACGGCAGGATGATGAATTAAGAAGAAAAAGAATGTAACACATTTCTTTCTCTCTTTCTCTTCCCCTTCTCTCTCTCTCTCGTTTTCTCTCTTTTTTCTTTCCTTCTTCTCTTTTAGCTCCTGAGATTGTGAAACTGTGGCATTGGGTTTTTTCTCCCCAAGAGGTGCACTCGAGAAGAATTTAGACAGAACATCAGGGTTCTATTATAAGTGGCTGGCTTTCCACCATGTGGAAAGACTGAAATTGAATTTATTTTTGTATGCTGTATGCCTGATGTGTTTAAAGGGTCTCCAGGTGAACGCATGAAATGACAACAATTAAATGAGATCCAACTGAAAAAGCAGAAGCTGAAAGAATAGAAACCAGAGCTTGGGAAGGAGCCCAATGCGACTTGCCCATCAGGATTGAAGAAGGGGGACCAGGGCTTATGGTGTCACCGCCCAGAAGGGAAAGCTCCTGGGGCGGAGACCCTCTGTCCTAGTATTCACAAATGTGGGCCCTGCAAGATGCCACACAGATGCTTCACCTTCACTTCCTCACTAAGCAGATGAAGAAACAGTGCCCAGGAGGGCATGTTGGCCGCAGGTGGGACCTAGAACTCAGACCACCGTATTGTCAGCAATGTGGCAGATGCTGGAGGTAGAGGTTCAAGTCTCCGGATCGTCAGTGATACTCACGGTGTGACCTGGCAAGACGTGGGCCAAGCTTCTGCTCCTGCGTTAGTGGAAAGGAGGGTGATGCTCATTCTTACTGCATAGGGTGGTTTCTCAGGACTGCATAGGGGGTTATTGGGCCCGGGCCAGAGGGAATCCTCATCAGTGCTATTGCTTGAGAATTTGCGCAGGGGGTTAGCTGAAGATCGATAGATTGGAGACCGGGAGGCACCTTTTCTAACTCTGCGTCCAACACTCTTTCTCCGAGGTCAAGTTCCCTGGAAGGAGAGAAGGCAGCGATTTCAGAATCTGAAGGAACGTAGCCCCCATCCTCAGCCGTG
This sequence comes from Leopardus geoffroyi, assembly GCF_018350155.1. Taxonomy (NCBI): domain Eukaryota; kingdom Metazoa; phylum Chordata; class Mammalia; order Carnivora; family Felidae; genus Leopardus; species Leopardus geoffroyi. The sequence goes on from NC_059326.1 coordinate 2,761,644, forward strand.
CCCCAGGATGTCCTCAGCTGTGTCACAGGGGCCACGGGGGACACACCAAGTTGTCCCCAACAGATACTACTTTGGCAGTAGGGACTGCAGACAGGTTGCTTTGAAAGGCCACCTGGCGGGGCTTGAGGCTCTGGGTTCTCGGGGCTAGCTGACTCAGTTTCAGGTGAACCTCGAGAGTTCAGTTCTGTGGAGGGACCTAGAGAAGAACAACAAATCACTGTAGTAGCTGAGAGGCCATTAAAGCTGTAATCGGAATCGATCAGAGAAAAATAGGATCCCTCATGCAGGTGAGTCCTCTGGGTTGAGAACACAAGGACCAGTTCTCGGTCAGAGTCAGCCGCGCACCCTTCCTGGGGGTGGGGCTCCCCCCAAATCAACACACTTTCCATTTCAGCCCTTACAGGTGTCTGTAGGGACTGCAGGAGACAGCAGCGACTGGCATGTGTCTCCGAGCTGTCACTCCTGGGTTACAGCCCGTGGCTGTAGTGAACGGGCTAAGAGAACAAGGACGATGATTTCACCTGTCTGAGCCTCGCTTGGCTCTTCGGTAAATTGGGGGAAATAATTGGACCCCGTCATAGGTTTGCTGTGAGGACGGAGGGTGATGATGCATGGAAAATCCTGTATGTAGAGCACGGTGCCTGGCAGGGCAGCATTGGCAGTAAGCGAGAACCAGACATGCGTTTGGACGTTTCTCTGTGGGGCGCACGACTCGTGAGGTTACGCCAGGGGAAGGCAGGGGAGAGCCTTTCCTTCCCACGTTTGGATCGGGAAAGTTTTTCTGACCGTCGTCGTCCGTCCCAAGGGGAGGGCACGAGCCCCTCTCCCAGGGGTCTGAGCCCAGCGGTGTGGTGATGCTGGCCGTTCCCACAGCCCCACGACCACCACGGCCTTCCCGGCGTAGCCTCCTAACTTTGTTCAGTCTAAAGGGAGGAGAATGATCAGAAATGCTCTTGTAGCCCTTTTCTCACATCCTGCAAGGGGCGTAGGGAGTGGCCGGGGGCACTGGAAGCAGATGGGGAGGGAAGGGAGGGACAAGTGCTAACCCACGTGACCCCCGCCGGGTCTGCCTGGGCATCTGACGACCGTTTCCTGCTCCCGCCAAGCTGATCCCCCCGACAGACTGGCGACCGTTGGTCACCCCGCTTCACCTACGCCGACAGCGAGGCGTCGTTTGTGTCTCTGCTGGAGTTTGCCTCCTGCCACTTTCACACCTGGCTGCTCTTCACTCTTTCTTCAACCCCCACCGCTGGGAGACGCCTGGGGCCCCGCTCACTCGTGCCATGGCCCCATCTCCCACTTGCGCCCGATCATCTCTCCCACTCACCCGGGTTCTTGAGGGCCCACCCACCCTGCACCTTTTGCAGTGGCGCCCCCCGCCTGCCCAGCATGGTTGTTGGAACCCAAGAACGATGGAAGAGCGAGTGAATATTCTTACGCCACCGGCGCCCTGGCTCTTGGCAGGGCTCTGGCTCTGTGCCCTTCAGTCATCGCTTAATTGCCTCGTCTTGTAGTAAAACCGTCCCTTCTGGTTTGGCCACGTGATCCAGCTGGCTCACAAACTTCTGCCGGTTTCGTGGTTGGCCCTCCATTTCACTGGTCAATATCTGATTTGCCACCTCTCCCCCGCGTCGAGAAGGGTAACTGGCATTTGTTGACCTGAACTCCTTACAGGCACTGGCTGCGTTTGAGCCTCGCAGCTACCTCCGACGTCTGCAGGGCAAGCATTTTAGGCATTTTATGCATGTGAACACCGAGGCTCCGAGAAGTTGGGAGCAGACTCGAGTTCAAGTTGTTCGGGTGGGGGAGCAAATAGAATGGTCTTAAGCAAGTTCTGAAATCGCATCTGTGGCGAACTCCGCAAGTGCTGGCCGGCTGGGACTTAGTACCTTCTCGAGTGGCTTGCTTGGGCAGTTATAGCACATTCAGCCACGGAGCCCGGGCTGGGAACTTTGCACCCCACGGCACCCCCGAGGCCATCACACTCTCCTGGTGGGTAATTTGTTAGAACTGCTGTTGCCCCTTTAATAGCTGCAGTTCCTGACTCCACACCGGGCTTCCTTTCATGTCTGTCCTCATCTATTACAAATGTCTCCAGGACAACAGCTTATAGTGGATGGCAGAGTGATTTTAATGGCTAATTGAAAAATCATGGGCTTTTAAAGCTCAGAAAGGCTTTCAAAAAGATTGATGATGGCCCATGGTTGTGGTTTACCTTCTGCAGCTCTGTATGTGAGTCTGTCTTCCCTGAGGATATAAAGTGGGACGGTCACCCTCCATTGGCTGGTCTCTCTCTCTCTCTCTCTCCTCTGATTAAATGGCTGCATGTCATTGCATGTTGGTATACGGGTTCAGTAATGTTTCCTTCTCTTTTTAGTTGTAAACTTTGGAGATGATAAGAAGGTCTGGGATATTTTGAACCTTTTTTTTTTTTTTTTTTGCCCCTAGGTGGAACTGTGGCTGTAATGTATTCCACACCATGGGAAATAGACCCTCCTTCCCAAAGTGGTAAAGAAACCTTTTTAAACAATGAAGTGCCATGGCGTGCACGTGGATGGTGATGTCATCAACACCTAATAAATAAAATAATAACATTTTACATCTCGTGCTATGCTTTTGCTCCCCCAAATCCTTGCAGCTATGGCATAAGTCAGTGCTTCTGAAAGAAAGCCAATTTGAATGTGGGTGAACATCAATTAAGACGCGGGAACTCAGAGCTCTCTTGGTAATTGTCACACTGTTATGGAAAGCTCCCCAGGGTATCCTCAATTTCCATGTAGACTAGATTGGGACTTCTCCGACCTCGGAATTTCATGCGGCAGTAAAATTTCCAAAAACATTGGAATACTGACATGTTTGCCTATTTTTAATTTTGCTAAAAAAATTAAGCACATTAGAAATATTAAAACAAAATCCCAAAGCAAAATCAGATCAACAAATAGACCCACCTCCTATCTAGAATCACTGCACACCTCAAAAACGAAATGAAATTTCAACATCAAAATATTTACAAGCCTTAGGTCTCTGATCTGCAAGCAAATGAATATTTTAAGTGGGCTACCTTTTGCGTTATGAAAAACTTACTACATCTTTTTTATTTTTATGTGTGTATGCTAGAATTTATTTTAAGATGCTTAATATTATTAATAATATTAGAATTACAAAACTATGTTAGATCTTCAGGCCAGCCTTTTGAGGGGCAGCACGGCTATCAAGGAGATGTCTTGGAATATTCAGACGAACGTCAGACATCATGCCCCCGAGTGTGTTTTTGCCCTTAGCAGCCGGCGGTGGCTGGTCCCCTGCCATGTGTGACTTGAGTGTCACTATCTTTGTCTCTGCCGATGCCTCTCCTGCTGCCACCAGCCCCCGTTCCAGCTCCTCCTTCTGTCTCTTGCTCTCTGCTTCCTCGGGGCCTCCTCTTGATATCTCCCAGCCCTCGCTGTCCCGGGCCTTTGTCTGTGTGGCTTTTCAACTTCTGTGTCCCGTTTGCTGGTCTGCGTTCTCTGTTCTGTCTCCGGATCAGACTCCTCAAAAGGAAGAGTCTCTTTGGGCCTGTTGTGTGTTGCACCCTTGTGTGAGTGGAGCTCTTGCTCGGGACCCCGCGGAGACTGTCACCAGCTGACTTGTTGGCTGCTGTTGAGGCTGGTCTCTGGCTATGGACCAGCTGGCTGTGGCTTGGGGCGTGCCAGCTCTGTGCTAGGCACGTCACATGGGTTATTGATTTCACGGCTTTTAAAGACCTGTGAGGTAGGTGACAATATTGAACTTACCTGAGCCCCGTGCTCTGGGGAAAGCAGCCATGATTATGAAATCCCTCCGCCCTTTGGTGTTCCCGGCATGGGCTAACCACAAAAGACCACCCTGCTCTGTCATATTGTCACATAGGACCCCCTTCCACCCTTCGGTATGTGACTCCCCTAAGACTTGCAGTGACTTTCTTATTTACTCGCCTCGGTAACACGCCCCCCCCCCCCCCACCCAAGTTTCTCGTTAATGCATATTCTTCCTGTTGCAGTAGCTTGTATAAAAACATCCCTTTAATGGTCTGAGCATCTTGTCTTTCACTTAGGAATTCTTTTCTCCATTTCTAGTCTGGAGTAAACTGAAACTTACCCCAAACCACCCAGACAAAAATGGCCAGCATTTGGCCTCAAGAGTAGCTGTGGAATACGACTCCAAATTTGTGTCCATTTTACTTAAGACATGTGTTGCCATGTCAACATCGTCGGGTTGGCTGAAGACTTTCTCAGGAAATGGCTCTCTGAGGAGAACAGTGCTCTTGGCTGGGCAAGCCAACGCTTCCTAGTGATAGAGGCCCTCATGTTTTATAAACTGAAGAACTCGGCATTTCAGCCGACATTCTGTTCCTCTGTATCTCTGTGTCTGTCAAATTTGTCAGAAGCAAACCCTTGCGGTTCTTCCAGAAGCATCTATCTTATTCACCACCCTTAGAATGAGCTTTGGGGTCTTGGCAGGAAGCTGGCCCTACTCAGCTGTGACACAGGCAGCGGGCTCGTTATTGAAAGTGAGCACTGACGGGTGGGTTGTGTGACTGACGCTGCCTGGGGGACAGAGCCGTGACGCCCAACGCTCCGGTCACATCGCCGGGATCCGATGGAAAAGAGGATATAAAATATACCAGTGGTACGTGTATGGGTCGCATGCTGAAACGGTATTTTGGATAGATTGGGTGTAAATATAAATTATGAAACTTAAAAAAAAACAAGTAAAGAGAAAGAATTACCTCTTTTGCTAGCATCTCATTTCATAGCCCTGGATTATTATGCACAGTTTGCATGTCTAGGAGACGAGGCCCCTGGAACTTGTGTGGACTGCAAATTGTGCACAGCCTGTCTCCAAGCATGTTCCAGAGACGACCGACCCTCCTGGGCAGCGAGAGCTTCTGGCACCCTGTGACTTTGTGGCCAGGACAGCAGGGAATGTTCTGGGAACAGGCCTGTCTCTGCTTCTAGTGCCAAATCTGGGAAGATGCTTCTGTATGGCAGCAAGGCTTACCCCAAAAGATATTTTGTGATCCTGGGCCAAATTCAAATAAATCCCTTATCTCTGTATTCTGTATATTATGAAATTCTCCCAATGTGTTTCCTTGCAGGACTTTTTTCCTTTATTTTCTTTTTTAAAATTTAAGTTATTGTCAAATTCGTTTCCATCCAACACCCAGTGCTCATCTCAAGTGCCCTCCTCCCTGCCCATCACCCGCTTGCCCCTCTCCCCTGCCCACGAAAGAATCTTGGTATCTATCAAGAACCGGCATCTATCAAGAAACTTGGTATCTATCACGAATGAAGTCGTGCTGATTTTGACTTCTGACCTGAGACTTGCCACCTTCCTGGAGGATTAACAAGCCAGTGCTTCTGAAAAGGACAGGAAAGAGACCGGTGGTTGCCCCCAGCACCTTGCGCGGCCTCAGCCTGTCTGGGTTTGTCAGGCAGGAGAGGGATAAGGGCAGGGGGAGGGCCAGTGGCCTGAGCACTGCTTCCTAGGACCCTGGGTGTGAGCGAGCGCTTTCTTCCGGGTTGGAAACAAAAATACATGCTCGCCCTCAGAATAAATGATAAATCTAGAAAATGCTTATTTCTTTGTTGTCTCTAGAGTGTTTGAAGTCATTGTCATCTTAAGGCCAACAAACAAGCTTCTTTTGTTTTTAAATAGAACGCTAATATGAAAGTGCAATACACTATTTTAAATCTACTTGAACTATACATACAAGTAGAGAAAAAGATGTTTCCAGAGTTCAGATGTATTAAAAACAGAATGAATTCCCTACTCGTGCTTTCCTAAGACCTCTGGCATAAAAGCCAGTTCCATTCGTAATTTCCATTTAAGAGAAGGAAAAATTATAAGCCACATCCTTTATTTCTAACACTCCGAGACTTACAAAAAAATGTATTTACAGCAATGAATTCCTGTTAAATGAGAAAATGGCACCAGGGGAGCTTAAACGCCTTGTTAAAAGACATAGTGGTGAGGAAAGGCCAAATACCTGTCTGCCGACCCCACAGCTATCTAGTTTTCCTTGTTGGCCACACTTCCTTATAAAAACAGGTCCTCTGGGCTTTTGCTGCCTGAGGTCAAACCCCTGTTCTGCCACTTATAAAGCAAGGGGGGAGCAGGTTAAGTTACCTAACTGTCTTAGTGAGTTTGGGCTGCCAGAACACGGATGACGCAGACCCGGTGGCTGATAACCAACAGATGCTTATTTCTCACGGTTCCGGAGTCTGGGAAGTCCGAGATCAAGATACCAGGAGATTCGGTGTCTGGGGAGGGCTCGGTCTCCGACTCAGAGATGGGCATTTTTAACCGTTTCCTCACATGATAGAGGGGCCAATGGAGCTCACTGGGGCCTCTTTTATAAGGGCACTAATCCCATTCACGAGGGCCCCATCCACACGACCTAGTCATCCCCCAAAGGTCCCACCTCCAAATTACCATCACATTGGGAATTAGAGTTCAACATATGAATTTGAGGGGAAGGGGGGATAAACATTTAATCTATAGCACTAACAAACCTGAATGTTGAGTTCCTTTGCTTGGAAATGGACATCCAGACTGTGTGTGTGTGTGTGTGTGTGTGTGTAATGGGGGGGGGGAGTGGAAGAGGTACAACTGTAGTGAGAAAGTCAGCATACATTGCCCAGGACAGCTTTGTATCTACGGAGGTTTGCGCTCCTTATAGCAGTCAGTATTTATGTCCTTACCATGACTGCAGTTCCATTTAGCTTGGCCATTTCTTCTTATTGTGATGAACACAGGACCCAGGCCTTCCATGCTGGCCATTTCACCTTAGTGCTTCCCCTCCAGACTATCTGCTACCTGGACTGTGATGATGGGTTTCCTTCCCAGATGCGAGCAGGACACTGCCTTCGTATCTGGAGCCTGGCCTGCCTGGTGACACAGCAGGGAGGAGTCCATATCCTGGCCCGCCATTTTATTTTTATTTCTGGTCCTGGGTAACCAGTGTCCTGTGGTGACGTGCCAGGAGAAAGCGTTCTTTCTCTCGATCGTGGCATTACTTTAACTCATAGGAAAAGAGTGGAAGGTCAGAAGTAAAACTCAACGTGCAGGGAGCAGTGTCATTTGCGTTCTGCTTTCCTGAGTTCGTGGTAAGCTCCTTGAGGCCAGAGTTGATATTCCCTGGGGCTGAAAGCCACAGGGCCTCGCAGGATGCTGGGAGAATGAGCGCAAGAAAGACAAACGCTGGGCTCCAAGGTCAGCTGACAGACATCTGGGCCAGTATCAAGACAGAAGAGCTGTTTACCGCGAGTGTGAACGAGAGTCTCCAAATTCACTTCAACTGTAAGACACTGTTTACAGAGGTGTCAGAGGACATGGAGAGGAGCCCCCTGGAGGCATGGCTGGAGGGAGACGCAGCTGTGTGTTGTCAGAGAGAAGCCCACATTTTGCACATGGATCAGATCCCAGCGTATCAACACTGGCATCCGGCCCTGGTGCGGACCGGTCTCGGAGGGACGCTGCGGATCTCTGAGACACTTCCAGAGGCTCTATTATGGACAGGAGATGAGCAATTGCTCTGTCAGAGAAGCCAAGTTGAACATTCTGTGCATAACTCGAGCACCTCTTCTTGTGAGGGGACATCTCTGAGCGCCTGGGACGCTTCAACGTCTGATCCAACTGGGAAACTCGCAAGCACCCTTGACCGCAAAGTCGTCTGGGGAGGGAATGAGGAAGCAAAACACCTAAGATTGTTACGGCCCACCAATATACACTTAGACATTCTGTAACTTGGACATTCCCTCTTCTGTTTCATTCGCGAATAGGGCTTTCTCACGATTTTCAACTCAAAATCAGATGTGCAGTCTGAAAAAGCACATCAAGATGTGCCAGCTTGGATCTTCGTTTATCTGGCGGAGCTACGTTCGTTCAGGTAAACGAGGTACCTGCATCCACAGGCAGAACGAGTGAGGCACAGAGAGACCATGTCACCCCAGTTCCAAGTGACAAGTGCCAACCACAACTTCAAGGCATTTGCTTTTTACATGATGGACTGTGCTTTGCTTCCTACGCATGAGGACAAGACATCAAGGTGGAGATAAAAATCTATGGGTCCGGCTTCATCCCACACTCACACGTACCCACACAGGCACACACCTCTCCCTCTCCCTCCCTCCCCCCTCACACACACACACACACACACACACACACACAGGTCCATAAAGATGTTGTGGAAAGGTTCCATGGAATAGATTGAAACAAACATTGAACTGAAAAGTTGCCGTAAGAGTTTTCCGGTCGTATGAAGTAACTACGTCTATGCCCATCGGCCTCAGAAAGGTGTACGTTACATGGCTGCTGCCTTAACCTTGGTGGGTATAGTTAGGTACATGTGAATCGAAGTTTCTCGAACTCACTTTTGCTCTCTGAAGTATTGATTAAATGGTTCTTCTTCAGGCATTAATTCTGGCGATTAATGCTGTCGTGAGGTCTTTATTGCTGTTCTTTGGTGAAGCTGGCAGGAAGCGTCTCTGAGGAAGGATGGGTCCTTCTAACTTAAACAAAAAATTCATCTATTAATTTCTCTCGAAAGATATCTTGTCTGGATGTATGTGGTCGCGGTGAAATTTTATCTACGATTGTCAGGCACCCTCAGGATTTCTTTTTTATAACTTTTTTTTTTTTCTATCAAGGTGATAGAATCCCAAATCCCCTTTAGAATGGCCTTCAAATTCAGTCTAATCTCTGTCATGCGCTTGGCCCCTGATGTGAGTCACTTTGACATTTTTGAGACTGCAGGTTTCTCAGAAGGGGCGCGAAGGAGAAAGTTTTACAAATACTGTGACCTTGAAATAAAAAACGTCACTTTATTTTCCCTGCTCTAGGTTTCACCATGTGCCAGCTTGAAATTCAAGTAGGAAAAGGCAACAAAGCTGTGCAACTTGAATTTGTTCTGCAAGTCCGCACTGAGCGACTCACCCTTAGCAGTGAGATTTTGTTCCATGCCTGTGGCAATTTGCTGGAGAATTAGACGGAGTTGATAGGGAGACTCTTAGGGGTTATAACTTATTTTTCAGTTATTTTTTTTTGTTTGAGTTTTTGGTGGCCTTTAAGCATAAACGTGAACGCAAACAGCATGTTATCAGACTTAAGCACAGGAAATGAAAGCCTGGGGAGAACTGGCCTGCCCAGCAGGTACCAAGGGGGAGGGAAAGATTGGGAGACTGGGAAGAGTGATGGACCATCTTGGAGCTGAGGTGAAAAGGGGTTTGAAAGGTGCTTTGGGGGGGAGGAAAATGTGAAAACAAAAGGCTGCACGAGACAGATGATATCATTTTAGTAAAAAACAGCCCAAACTGTGTGACCCACAGTTGGAGGTCCCTCCTCCATCCATCAATACCAAAGAATCACATCAAATTAGCGTCCACACCAGTAACATGTGTCATCCCTGCTTCTTCTTGTTTTCTGAGTCATTCTCCAGGTCCCAAACAGGGGCGGAGCGTGTATGGGAAACACAGGTGGGGGCAGTGCTGAATCTGAGCAAGCCGAGTGAAAAGGAAAAATTTCAAAGAAGGAAGTGGTAACTTGCCATGGTTTGGAAACGGACAGATACTTTTTTTGTTAAAAAATTCATTTATTTATTCAATAAATACTCATGGACTGCTTAGTCATTTTAGGGGACGTGCTGGGTACTGAGGATGCAATCATGAGCAGAAAAGAGTGTGGGACCTGCCCTTCGAGATTCCTAAGGTAGCGGGGAAGACATAGTAATGAAATATCCCTGAAATACAAAACTTCAGCCGTGACAAATGCTAATGAATAAGCTTTGTCTTTTCAGACTTCTCAACGAAAAGCGTCTAAACGTAGAAGCCCAAGTTCATCCTTGTTTTGCATCTTTTTCTTTGATTTACTCATTAGTAGATATTGAGGGCTTGCTATGGGCTTGGTGCCATTGCAGGGTCCAGGGGCACCAAGAGAGAGAAAGGCAGAGTTCCCGGTCTCCCAGTGCACAGAAGCACACCCACCGCTTTTATCAATAAAAAGTAACAACACACAGCATTCACAGTGCTTCTGTCTTGAGAACGAGGGTCAGGCTTGATGGGACTTGCTCCTGTTTGAGAGGAAGGAGATTGATCTCTTCAACCAGTGGACGCCTGTATAAATGCATTCCTTTCCCACTCCCGACCGATCATCTCCCTTAGCCCTTGCCATTGTCTTACGATGAGGCCAGTCCCAGTCACTCCTTCTAACCGGCATGGGCTGAAGAGTACATTGCCTATACTTATTGACCAAATTCATTTGGGGCAGCGGACTTTTCTTTAAGAATTACGTATTAACTTCGTCGTTAGCCAGCAAGAGGCTGGCCCAGGTTGAGGGCAAGCCGTCCAAGCACCCACTGGCTTTAGCTGGGCACACAGACAACCCAGGCAGGCAGATGGTGATGACCTGGCAGGGGACACAGAAATCTATCAACTTGACTTCACAGTTTTGTAGTGCTTTACTTTTATGTGTTATTTATTTTTATTTTTTAGGGAGAGAGTGCTAATGTGCATGCCAGTGGGGCCGAGGAGGAGAGAGAGAAGGAGAGAGAGAGAGAGAGAGGATCTTAAGCAGACCCCATGCTCAGCTCGGAGCCCAATGTGGGCTCGATCCCAGACCCTGGGATCATGACCTGATCCAAAATCAAGAGCTGGACGCTTAACTGACTGAGCCACCAGGTGTTCTGCTTTAGGTTTATTTAAAATCGCTTTTACAAATCATACATACCTTGTCATCTTTACCACAATAACGTGAAGTAGGCAAGGATAGTAGGTATTTTGATTTTAAGTATGAAGAAACTTGGGACAGAATGAGTAGGAACAGAGAGGGCGGGTGAGTTTCAGGAGAATTACGGCCCAGGTGCCTGTCAGAGCCCAAGCTTCTCCTTAGCATTATCGTTCTAATTTTACTCTTTGAAAGTAGTTTCCCACCTCAGTATAACAGGAACATCTATCCATTGCTGACAATTTCGAAAATGCCAAAAACCTCAAGACATAAAATTAAAATCACATGTAATACCGCTACCCAGAAATAGATCACATTTTGGTATAAATTCTTACAGCTTTTTTTTCCCTGTTTATATACACACACAGGGAATCATTGTCTAAATTGGGAATCAGACTGTACATCCTATTTAATTAGCTGGGATTTCCACTTAAAATTAATTGTGAATTTCTTATGTGATCAAATATTTTCTGTAACATCATCTTTAACAGTTATGTATTTTTTTTTTTTTCAGTTTATTTGAGAGAGACAGAGACAGCATGAGCAGGGGAGGGGCAGAGAGAGAGAATCCCAAGCAGGCTTCCTGCTGTCACCACAAAGCCTTACCGGAGGCTTAAACTCACAAACCATGCCATCGTGACTTGAGCTGAAATCAAGAGTGGGTCGCTTAATGGACTGAGCCACCCAGGCACCCAGCTAGGTATTATATTTTTGATACAAGTCAAAATTTCAAAGCTTTAAATGATCTTTTATCATTGGGCTGCTGAGTTGTTTTCAGGAATATGGTTTATAAATGGATATTTCAATTGAAAGTTGACCTGGGGAAGAAGGAAACTTATCTGTTTTTAAGTCACTAAATTCTTATTCCCAAATTCTTAGATATAATTTTAAGGAATTATTCAATTGAGGCGTAATTCACACATTGTAAAATACACATATCTTAAGCATACACTTTGATGAGATTGATAAATGCATTTACCCCAGTCACGTCCTAGATCGTTGCCATTGTCATGGAAAGTTCTGACTTACATTGTTTCCAAAGTCAATCCTCAAATTTGCCCATGGGCAACTACACCCATGATTTTTATCAACATAAATAAGTTTTGGCAATTCGAGTTTTCTTATAAAATCCATGTACTTTTGACATCTCGTTTTTTTTCTTTCAGCATTCTGTTTTTGAGAATCGTTTTTGTTGCAGGTAAGGTTTATTCTTTTTAAAAAATTATTGCTGGGGCGCCTGGGTGGCGCAGTCGGTTAAGCGTCTGACTTCAGCCAGGTCACGATCTCGCGGTCCGTGAGTTCGAGCCCCGCGTCGGGCTCTGGGCTGATGGCTCAGAGCCTGGAGCCTGCTTCCGATTCCGTGTCTCCCTCTCTCTCTGCCCCTCCGCCATTCATGCTCTGTCTCTCTCTGTCTCAAAAATAAATAAATGTTAAAAAAATTAAAAAAAATTATTGCTAAGTAGTATTCTATTATATGGATATAGCATAGTTTATCTATTCTCCTACTGGTGGACGTTTTGGTTGTTTCTATTTTTGGCTACATTAAATACATATGCCATAAAGTCCCCCTATAGGCTTTTGTATGTTTGTTTGCCTGTTTTTGTTTTATTTTATTTTTTCAAGCATATATTTCAATGAGTAAATGCCTAGAAATAGAAATCTGGGTCTTATGGTAGGTGTATGTTTAACTTTATAAGAAACTCCCAAAATGGTTTTCCAAGGTGACTGTGCCATTTTATATGATACTCCCACCAGCAATATACGGCAGTGCTGGTTATTCCAGTTTATGAAAACATTGGTGTTATACATCTTTTTAAGATGAGCTATTCCAGAGGATATACAATGGCACTTCATAGTTTTTCCTGTGCATTTTTCCGATAACTAACTATGTTGGATATTTTTTCATGGGAATGTCGGTATTCACATCACCCTTTGTAAAATGTCCAATCAAACCTTTAGTCCAATTTTTTTTTAAGTTTATTTATTTTGAGAGAGAGAGTGTGAGCGGGGGGAGGGTCAGAGAGAGAGGGAGAGAGAGAATTCCAAGTAGGATCCACACTGTCAGCAGGGAGCCCGACGCGGGGCTTGATTCCACAAACTGTGAGATCATGACCTGAGCCGAAACCAAGAGTTAGATGCTTAACCGACTGAGCCACCCAGGCGCCCCACTTTTAGTCCATTTTTAATGGGGGTATGTGCCTTCTAATTGAGTTGTTTTTGGTTCTTTGTATAATTTATTTTATTTATTTTTATTATTTTAATGTTTATTCATTTTTGGAAGACAGAGAGCACAGGCAGGAGTGGGGCAGAGAGAGAGGGGGACACAGAATCGGAAGCAGGCTCCAGGCTCTGAGCTGACAGCACAGAGCCTGATGTGGAGCTCGAACTCACCAACTTTGAGATCGTGACCTGAGCCCAAGTCGACGTGTAACCGACTGAGCCACCGAGGTGCCCCAGTGTATTTGTTTATCTTTATCTGCACGCCATATTGACCTTTTACTCTTGCTTTATAGTAAGTCTTGAAATCAAGAGAATGTAATCTCTTGGTTTTTCCCCAAGTATCTTCTGGTTATTCTAATCGTTTTTTGACACGTCATATACATTAAAAAGAATAGCTTGTCAGTTTCTGTAAGAAAAAAAAAGGATCCTCAGGATTTTGATGGAGATTGTGTCACTCTGCATGTGAATTGAAGAAGATTGGCATCTTAAGAATTTTGAGTGGGTTTCCCAATCCACAAATGTGGTATAGACCTTCAGTTATCTCGGTCTTTCTTTTCATATTCCTCTAAGATACATTTTAGAGTTTTCAGTGTACAGGTCTTGCATTTGTTTTATTAACCATATGCCTAGCATTTTATGGTTTTAGTGTTATTTTAATTCCTGCTTAATTACTGTTTACTTAATTATTTTAATTACTGTTTCAACTATGTTTTCCAATTTTTCATTGTAAATATATAGAAATACCCTTGGTAATTTTTATATTGGTCTTATAGCCCGTGCCATTATACTTCTTCATTCTAGCAGTTTTTTTACAGAGCTTTTAGGATTTTGACATGTTGCTTGTGAATAAAAAACAGTTTTATTATTATTATTAAATCTGTATATATTCGATTTCCTTTCTTGCTTTATGCATGAAGTACAACAATGAATAGAAAAAATGAAAGAGGACAGTCTTGCCTTGTTCTCAATCTTAGAAGAATAGAGTTCAGTGTTTTCTACTGTTGATTTTTTGGTAAATATCTTTTATAAGATTGAGGGAAATCATTTATTCCTAGCTTACTATGTTGTTGTTTAGGTCATGAATGGGTGTTGAATTTTGTCAAATGCTTTTTCTGCATCTATTGGGATGATCTTATGGCTTTTCTTCTATATGTTAAACCAACATTGTATTTGTGGCCCAAGTTCCATTTGATACACACTTATTTTAATATGTTTCTTGGCTTGATTTAATTTCTTAAGGATTTTTTTGAATCTATACTTGTTAAGTATCTTTCTAGAGAAGAGAGGTTTACTTTGGGGGTTTGCTTTAGGGACCAGGATAATGACAATAATGTCAGCTTCATGAACCAAGCTAGGAAGCATCCCTTCCTCTTCAACTTTGATCACTATTTCTTTAAATATTTTTCGGTCCCCACTTCTTTTTTATTTCCTCCCGTGAGTCCAACAGCACCTGTGTTAGATCATTAATGTTGTCGTCCATAGATCACTGAACTTCTGTCCCACTTAACAACTCTTTCCCCTTTGTGCTCTGTTATGGATGGTTTCTGTTGCCCCTCCCACAGACTTGGGACTCACCTTTCTGAGGAGGGATAACTGCCCAGCTGGTGAAAGTATCTCTGAAGGGGTTCACTGAGGCTGGTTCTAGAAATGTCCAAAAAACCCAGAACAACTCCTGTTGCTGAGTGGGAGGTCTGTTTCTGGGTCATGCTAACACGAAGCAGAAACTAGAAACGGGGGTGACTCCATTCACTGCCTCCCGGCCCCCTGCATTCCAGGCTTCTAGTCTCCCAGAGATGTCTCCCTTTGGAAGAAGCCTGAGATGGAAGGGCAGGAGCCGGCAAAGAGAAAGTGCTTTGCAGATTCTCAGCCCCAGCAGCACACGGAAGGATCTGGAGGGGTGGGTTAGGACCTGAGAGAAATTGCTTAGTAATGAGCGAATAATCCTCCAACTCGGTCTCTATGCTGTAGCCATAGTCATCTTTACCGCATAGGATGTCCTCTTTCTTTATTAAAAAAGTTTTTTTTTAAATGTTTATTTGTTATCGCCAGAGAGAGATAGAGCATGAGCAGGGGAAGGGCAGAGAGAGAGGGGGAGACACAGCATCCGAAGCAGGCATCGGACTCTGAACTGTCAACACAGAGCCCGACGCGGGGCTTGAGCTCACAGACTGCGAGTTCATGACCTGAGCTGAAGTTGGATGCTTACCCCACCGAGCCACCCAGGCGCCCCTCTCTCTTTTTTGCATTACGCTTTGGATAAAATAAAAGTCCTTAATGTGTCCTGTGGGCTACCTGGGATCTGGCCCCGATTCGTCCTCACGCTCTCACGTCTCTTCACTCTTTCTGTCACTCACTGCATGCTCGTTTTTGCTTTGGCCTGAAACCTGCACACATACTCTCCCTCAGCCTGGAAGGCTCTTCCTTGCGTCCTTCCTTCGCTTCTCAAATCGAATGCCATTTCTTCAAAGCGGTGTTTCCTCCTACCACATGTAAATTAGGTCCCTCTCTTAATAATCTCACGCGTTTGCTTTTAAGGCATGCATATCAGCTTCTAGCTGTATTTTGTTTCCTTCTTTTGTGTCTCACTCCCTTGAATCAGACCGAGGCGGAAGGTTACTCGCTCATTACTAAGCAATGTCAAGCTCCACGCTGCAGGAACTATGGCAGGTCTGCTACCCTGGAAAGCCCACTGTCTAGTATGGGGCTCACACATGGTGTGAGTGGTGAAATCTTTGGTTCACGAGTGGATTGTTATCTTGGATACTCTTCATCCTCAGCAAAGTAAGTGCTCAAGAATATTTTTCGGACAGATAGGATCTTGGGAATGGACTTCCCATTTTACTCCATTTTGCCCGCCTCGGCTCCTTTCTTAGAAATGTCCCGCAGCCTGTCTGATGGTATCCATGAAGGTCCTTGTAGGTTTCGGGGAGAAACAGCCCTTACTCTTGTCGTTTTTCAGCATCTCTTTTCGATGTGACCTGATGACCCGCAGCAGCCAAATGTAATTTAGACGGATTAGAACATTGGCTTCTTTTCAGGAAATCACAGAAGCCTTGGAATGGAGACAGTCCAGAAATCTACACATATCCACATTAGCCAATCTCTAGAAATGTCTATTTTTAAACAGCACGAGCTTGTTTTCTCTTGTTACTAGAGAGTTAGATCTCTTCAGGTTGCCATCCTTCCTGAGACATCTTAGGGGAAAGTAGACAAAGGATCTGTTTTCAGCATAGCAGGAATTTTGAGAGAGGAAATGTGCTTAAATGTATGGGTCCTGGACAAAATTTGGTCATTAGTTTGATCCAAATTCCGTTTCTCAGAAAAAGAAAAGATTCTAAGGACACGTGGATGAAATCCATCAGGCGAATCCAAAAGAGATCGAAGCAAACACAAAATGTGTCAAACCCATCATCCAAGCTCGATAATTAGTTCATCAGTTTGGCAAGATCGGTAACCGCCTACAAGGAGCCACATATTGTATTAAGGCCTGGGAGCCCACCGAGACAGGTGAGGTCACCAAGCTGCTGTCACCTCAGCAGGAAAACATACATTCTCATGGCTAACGTTGAAATGACGTAAGCTTTCCCGGTGATGGGACACAGAAGAGGGACGGTGCCGGCTTGGCAGGGGAACCCCTACCTACGCTTCCCCTTGGAGAAACCAGGGAGACTTTTTCCTTTGAGCGAACAGCGGGTCCAATTTTGACAGGCAAAAGCACACAGGCAGCTGTTTCTTTTTCCCTCTGGTGACTCTGCAACTACTTTACAAAGGACAACATTTAGCTAGCGGGGCATGTGACTTGGTATTGCTTAGCTGGTGTGGCTTCCAGAGTCGTGGGCAATTTCTTTCCTTTCTTCCCAAAGCCAGGACATCTCCTGAAGCCTAGAATTGAGACCTGAATTCCCTTAATTTTCAACCCTTTAGATGAAAGCTTGGCCCACCGTTTCCACGGCAATGCCCTCCTGGCAAGTATCTCGGTCGAATCTTACCTGCTGGGCACAACTTCCTATGAACAGGCTTTTCTTGTTACTTCTTGAGAGTAAAATTTGGATCCACAGGAAAGACAAGATTGCTGAGACCCTAGTTTGTGGTGTGTGGGTGTGTGTGTGTGGGGGGGGGTAGAGGTAGGAAAAGGTAATAGTGAGAAGGGGTGGGGGGGGCGGTGAGGGAAGATAGGAGTGGGGGGAGGTGGGGGGCGGGAGGTGGGGGTGGGTCATTGGCAATGCTTGGTTGGTGGAGCTGACTGGGGAGAGCCTCGTAAGGGGTACAAAACTGAGTCGGGGGCATACAAGGTCTGCTTCGTAATTTGTCAGTGTGGTTCTGTTCACAGGGCATTGCGTGACTATCGCTCTTTAAATGGAGGTTAAAATCTCCTGTAGAGCAGTCCCCACAATGCAAACCCATTCATTTAATTATGTGAAAAACACCCAGATGTTAGTCTCAATCAACTTTTAAGGCCCTTCTTGAGATGCTGGGAGTAAATATGCCCAGCGACGCTAACAGCATGGGTTGCCAGGAATCTGGGCGGTGGCCCTTCCTTCTCTCTCTTCAGGACCCCAGCGAACTGGGAGGTTTAACAAAACCTCAGCAAACCTGAAGTATTCTAGAAGTCTTCTCATGCGACATTTTCGTTTTTAAAAAGAAAAATAAAAAAAAAAAAAAAGAGAAATGAAGGTGGGTTTCCCGTGGTGACTCCCTCAGGGTTCCCTGAGCAGCATGCCTAGGGTCCACCCACCCCAAGTTGCAAGAGACCCAGGAGACGGAGAGACAGTCCCGGCGGCCACCCCCCACGCCCATGCAGGAGCTGTCCAGGAGAAGGCCAGACACCTAATGGTGGAGTGCAGCTCACTGTGGAACCTTCTAGAGCAGAGATTCGTGTAAAGGGCCGTGGGAGCTCGGTGAGGGGAGCTGAGAGTTCTGCCCGGGGCAGGAGGGGTATTAAGACCTCCCCCCCTTCCTTGCTTGCCTGGGTCTCCTTTGCTGGGTTCAGACGCCATCTCCCCGGCCTCAGGCTCTCCTTCTTCAGCCTGCTTTCTTGTTGACCCCGATTCTCCTCACAAGCAGGTAGCGAGAGATGAATGGGGTTGTGTAAATAACCCAGTGCGATAATGCCCGGGCCTCAGCCGGTGGAGGGGCCAGGACGGGCAGCCGCTGTTTTGTTTGATCTGCCTTTTACAGCTTCCCCCAGGATGCCACAAAGTCAGTAACTTTGAAATAGTTAATGAGGAAAAAAGAGGCGTGTTATTAAAGCAGTTCAGCCAGCCAGAGCATCGAGGCGGCTGTGTTTCTAGTGTTGGAAGGGCCCGTATTATCTTGGATTTTATATCCTCCACTCCGATCACTAAGCCATCGTTCCCGAAACGAACGCCTTTGAAAGGGGGAGAAATGTACAAAGGAAAGCAAACCTTTGGGTTGAAGTGCCCTCCTTCCGCTTCGCGTTAACGGTGTCCTCCTCCCACGGCGCTCTGCCCTGCAGCCCACGGGGTCTTTGCACACATTTGCCCAGAGGACGCCGCAGTGTGTCAGCATGGAACGTTCCTCTTCTCCCCAAAGCGGCCCGTTTGACGTCCAAGGCCAACAGCCCGAGCCAGGGCTCAGATCCAGCCTCCGGCAGCACCGGGAGGGTCCTGGGGCTGGCAGGACACGCTTCTCACCACCGAGGGGACACGCTGCTTGGTGCTTCGGGCCTGGACACCAGGTGAGAGTCTGAAGTCGGCTGTGATGGCTCAGGGTGTCTGCTCAACAGGATCCTTGGCTGCTTGCAAGGGCGCAACTCGGACAACCGTCCTGTGCCTCTTCTCCTTTCCCAGTGTGGTCTGAGGAGCCCGTGTTGGGGTCCGTCCATCCCAGAGCCTGCGCAAAATCACGGCCAGAGCTCTCCTGGCTACACTGTGCCTTTTACAGCTGTATAGTCCTTGGATTTCCTATTTAAAATGTTCATGCATTTTTCTGTTGTTATTAGTTAAAAAAAAAAAAAAAAACAGCCTGTCAGAAATGGTCAGAGTGCCTGGGTACTTCGTTCAGGGCCAGCAGGTTAGAAACGGGGAGGCTGAGTTTTGCTCCGACACGCTTTATGGAGGAAGAGGAAAGGGGTGGAAGAAGTGTCTAAGGGCCAGCTGAAGACAGGACCACGGGAACAAGGGCGTCTCCAGAATCCAGAAACAGGAGGGCCAGAGAGCTTCCTCAGCTCTCCCCTTCCCGCCCCTGCCTCTCTGGAGAGGGCCATTCACACTCACCCCTCAAGCTCAGCTCGGATTTCAGGCCTGCTCCGAATCCTCTGATCTCCCCCTCCTCCCCCAGAGTCCAGAGGGATTGCTTTGGGCGACCATAGCCTGTGGTGTCCCTTGTAGCCCCTCCATGTCGGAGACTAACCGTGGCTCCCACGTTCAGCTCACCTCTCCAGGGTGAGCTGTAGCTGTCCTTCTCTCTGGGCACCTGTGCCTGGAATAACAGCTGGCACAGAGCAGTGACAGTGCCGATGGTAGGACATACTTCCCAGAATGACCCGGGCTCGGTTCTATTCGCCGAGGGGGTCTACGTGGCAGCGTGAGGTGCTGCCACTTGCGCGAACGCATTTAACCCTCTCAAAAATGCCTCACGTTAGATCTTTGTGGACCTTGTTCGAGGTCACGCAGCTGACAAGGGACAGCGCCCAGCTATGGGACTTCGCAGCCCGTGCTCTTTACCTGCTAAACCGATTGAGGGGCGATGAATGAAACCGAGTTCTGGCAACGCCAGAGCTGGCCCGAAGATAGGAAATAGACTTCTATGGGTCGGAGGCAAAGGGATGGTGTTCTTTTCGGCTCCATTCCACTGACCGAGGTCTTAGACCCTGCCATTTTGGCATTTAGTGTCCCAGAAGCCTGGGGGCGTTTGGACCACTAATGTGTCAGAGCACCGGCCTTCACAATGGCCGGGCTCCCTTTCCTCCCGCCCCTTCGTTCTGATAAGGTCCCACAGCTGCTCTGGGGGACATCAGGAGCTAATGAACTTGGGAGCCAACAGCACCAAAAATGCCCCCAGTCAAATTCTAGCCTCCACCACGGCCGGCTATTTAAGGAAAAGATGGATGAACTAAGAATGATCCCTGTCACCGCCCGGCAGTGGGGGGTCGGCTGTGCAGCCCACAACTCTGGGTTTCTTTCTTTTATGAGGCGCTAACCCTTCCCAAGATCCTTTGTCCCCCGGACGCACACCTGTCTGGAGGCATGAATACTGAACGTCCCCTGCGAGCCTTTGGTGTGGATATGGCTTCCTAAAGCATTCAAACCTCTCTCATTTCCTCTTTGCCTTTTCTTTCCCTGAATTCCCCAGCAGTCGTCCTTCCTGGTGGTGTTTTTGGGCTATGTCCTCTCCTTGCCCTCTTCTCCAAACTCGTGCTCTCCCCCAGGCTCCAGGCCTGGCCAGAGCCTGACTTGAGTTTGCCTCTCCATGGGCCGCGTTAGTCAATCCCCTGGATCATGCTTCTCTCTGCCTCAGCAGTTTCAGGTGGCCAGTATTGTGTGCTGGCCCGGACAACTACTGGGTTTGAGGTCCTGTACTCAGAGGATCTGTCTGAAGTAGACCATAACTCATTTTAAGTCATCCTGCCTCCTTCTTGAAGCAGCAAAGACAACGACTCTGGGTGTGGAAGCTTAGCAAAGTCAATAACGGAGTTACATGGTGACATTGAGTTACACCCCCAATATGTCAGCCTGTGCTATTCTGTTGTGCAGTTTGCAAATGGAGACCATATTCTCCCCTGAAAAATATTAAATGAGCAACAATGACACGCGAGGTATCTTTGCTATCCCCGTGTTGCATCAGATGTAGAGAAAGTTGCCCTTCTTTGGGTTGAGACGGATTTGTTAGCCAACTATAATTGTGTACGGATTTGCCCGGCCTCCTGCGTTTCTGCGGGATTTGGGGCTGAGTGCACTTGCCCTGATCGACTGAGGGAGGGTCACAGCGTATTTTGTGAGCAACCCTGGGCCAGAGAAGACAGTTCTTGAAGACATCAACCCTTTGAGCAGCTTCAGAATCACCATCACAGAGCTTGAAGAGACCTTGGAAATCACCACCGCCATGCTCTATCCATGTCAACGTATTTGACATTTTCTCCCCCCATGGCCTTTGCAGTGCAGTGACGGAGGCATGGGTAGCTGGTGTTAATGCCAGGAATCACTCCAGAGGCATTGTGGCCAGGGCCTGCTCCCGGGAACCCAGGTAACGTATCTGCAGGGGTGCCCACGATAGAGCATCCTAGCGTGAGGCTCTGTTACTCCTGGGGGAAGCCGATGCCAGGGTTCCCTTGTTCACTACAGCAGTGACTGGCCACCTGTGGTTACTGGGCATTAAAGTGTGGCTGGTCCAAACAGCTGAGGCATGAGGCGTAGACACTGACCTTCAAGGAACTGGTTTGAAAAAAGAACGTAAAATATCTTGTTCATAATATCTTAGAGTGCTTACACCTTGGAATGATAACTCTTTGTGGAACACAGGGTTAAATAAGACATATTAGTAGAATTGATCTCATCTCTTTCTTTTTACGTTTGAAAATGCGGCCATTAGGACATTTTAAATCACGCGTGTGGCTTGTATTTGTACCTCGCGTTCTATTTCTGAGAGTCCTCATATGGAATCGAAGTAGGTGGCCCCAGACTGCATCCGGAGTCCCCTTTTTGGCAGGAGGCAGGGCAGCTGGGAGAGAGACCGGGGCCGCGGACCAGGAGGTCTTGTATAATAGGGTTTTCCCTCTGAGAAGCAGGGCTTAGTCACTACCTCTTTTGACCTCAGTTTCTGCAACTGTCCAATGGGCGATTTAGTCGCAAACTGGTTTGTATGTCCTGCCCAGCCCTGAAGAACGGTCACGGATGGCTTCAATGAGGTCCAAGGGCCTCCACCACGGGGGACCGAACTCTGCACTGGGGACCTGACGCCTTCGGTTCTGGTTCCGAGTCTGCCACTGACCTGCCATGCAGCTTGGGCCAGATCACCAAGGAGGCAGCATCTGTGCACCTCTTGTTCCGGCACTTGGTCGTTCTAGAAGGGTAGAGGAAGAGGTGGGCCGCGGATGCCATTGTGCGGACCGGGGCTCGAATGAGAGAGAGCGTAGTTCACCTCGGCCCTCTTTGGAGTGGACTTTCCCGTTTGGGGGGAAACTGGAAGATGTGCTCTGCTGTGTGAAGCTAGGGGAGACTCCGTGGGGTCTTTCTGGAAGCACAGAGGACTCCATCGTGTACTCGGCCCCTGAGTCTGCATGTTGGCTGGGGTGGACCGCAGGTGGGGCTCTCCAGCTGTGTGCGGAGCCTGGGCAAGCTCCGTGGGGGCCACGAGAAAGGGTGGAGTTGGGCTAGGACTTCGGCTCTGGCAGGGGAACGTGGAGGGCGCCTAACTCAGCCATCCTTGGCAGCGACAGCCGACCTGTCTGACCACGCACCAGGACCACGTGGTGTTGGCCACGGAAGGAAAACCCGGCCAGAAAAATGGAAAGAAGAAAAAGGCATTGGGAACCTCTTTTAAATATGATCAGGGAGGAAACAGCAAGTCCAGTGTTGTGTCATTTGAAGATGCAATGCATGATCTGTTAATTGAAAGCTGCGTCCCAGGAACATTTGATATCGATACAATTTACTTAACCAAATTACTGTTATTAGTGAGCAGCAATGACAAAGAATTATCCAACATCCACACATTTAATTTTGGTGATTATTATTTACGCATGATTTATTACCCCCCGTGCAAAGCACAGCTGGAGGGATCACAGAGACGACTCACGGTTTCCTAAGGCCACATTTTCGTTTTGTTTTGTTTTGCCAAAATGATGGTTTTATCGAATCCCGGGATGACAGTCTGCTCCTGATACGTCTCCAGCGCCAAGCGCGTTGGAGGAAATGCAGGGGCATCGAATTATAACTTTGTTTCTAATGAGAGGTTCGACCTTCCCTTTGTTCTGAAACAAGAAGCTCTAACCAGAGATCTTGAGAAGGATACAAGTGTAATGCTTTCTCTAAGACAGTAGTTGCAGACTACAAAGAGGGCAAGGTAACACCACGTTACATTCCAATCGCTTGAAACGACTTAATTATAGTATTTCTATGATCTCTAGGAAGGCCGCTTTTCCAGGCCCACCGAGAAGGTTCCTAGCACATTCTTAAGCCTGCACAAGAAGAATTTGCATAATTGTTATATTCAGGGAGCAGTGGAGCAGAGAGGGTCACATTCTTGTCCCCGTATGTAATTCCGGACCAGGCAACACTAGTCCCATTGCTGGAAACCACCCCTTGCGTGTCTTGGATGGAGCTGGACTGTAGCAGGCAATATACAGCACAACATACACGTTTAG
Organism: Leopardus geoffroyi; assembly: GCF_018350155.1. Classification (NCBI taxonomy): domain Eukaryota; kingdom Metazoa; phylum Chordata; class Mammalia; order Carnivora; family Felidae; genus Leopardus; species Leopardus geoffroyi. The sequence continues at coordinate 2,784,928 of NC_059326.1, forward strand.
CTACAATTCTCTTTTCTAGAGAGCTCTCAAGAAGGGTAAGCCTAGTGTACACCAGACAATAGACCAAGGCACCGGTAATTACCAATGAAGATAGAACGGTTTAGTTAGGACAGATTAAAAGCAGTCACTGGTCTCCCAGAGGATCACGTTTTCTGATTTTCTAAGATTTTCATGAACTGGTAGCAACCACGTGAAATGAGTACTTTGGGTGCCGGGAGGAGACACCCAGTGCCGGTTGGAGATACCTTTGCATGGCTTTGGGATGCAGAGGCCCCTGGCCAGGCCGCTCTGTTGGCCGTTGGACTTTAGAGGGAAAGTGCCCTACTCATCACGATGATGGAAGCCTTCCCGTTCACAGCAAGCTTCATTATTAATCCATTACCGAGATTTTCATTTGTAAGCCCTGTAGAGTCAGGAGAGACTCCCCCCTGGGTCAGCTGGCAGTTGGTTTCACTGCTTTCTGTTCCCAGAGAGTCTTTGGCATTTAACACAAATGCCACTTTTGCCTAATTCTTAAACAAATGGATAGATTTTTGTTGTCGTTGTTCAGTTGAATGATGAGGCAAAGACTCCTATCAAGCGGTGCCGGCCACGGGGGGTGGGAGAAGGGGTTGGGTTCTTCAATACCTCTTCCCCATAATCTCCATCAAGTCAGCCTTCGAACCATCCCAAATAAACACCAGTGCGAGGTGAAAACTGGACCTCCTAGGCCAATGAATATCCATGGCAATTCCTCTCATGCTCTTACCGTCCCAATTAGATTGCCACCAGCCTCCTTCTTCACTAAGCTGCTCCTTTGTGGAGATCTAGACACTAGGAAATCTAGACACTTAAATAAAGGGCCCTTTTCCTACCTGCAAACTCCTGAACGCTGTGTCTGAGGGAAGCTCTGAGCTAGAGCCATCTTTGGGCATCCAACCCTAGTCCTAACCTGGGAGACCCTCCTTTGTTCCCATTTCCTCCCTTTCCCCCCGTGGGTTTCTTTGAATACATGTGGAAGGTTTTAAAAACGAAAGCGTTTTCATCCTAAAGTCAAACTGCCTTGCCCTTTAGATGTCTCAGTCCGTCACGTCAAATTGTGAACTTAGCTTGTTTTATTTCTGTTCCACTTAGATTTGAACATCGATTCGCCCCAGTTTTTGGTAGCAGTTTTTCTCGAAGATAACAATTTTCTGCTAAAGTGCTGCAGAAGAGACCAGTAGGCTCGAGGTTTGATCCCAGTTCTGTGAGAGAGCATCTGTTGTACGTGATGGACCATTTTGGAACATATCTAGCCTGTGCTTCTTTGACGGATAGAGTGAGAAGCCATCTGAGATACGCTGCAGAGAGAAATTACGTTCTTGAAAGAATTTTGCGCTCTTAGGATGCATGAGGTTCAACAATCTGCAGGAAACCTCGTCAGTGCCATTTTGTTGGCCTTAAATCTCTAGTCACCTGAACCTTGGCTAATATGGCAATTATTCATGGTGGTATTTTTGAAATGCTGCAAGTTTTCAAAATGCTTTCCGAATCCCCCAAACGGACTCCAGAATGCATTCAGAAAAGGTTTACTATTAAGTGTACATAATTGCTTTCTAAACATTTAGACAGGCAAGGGGCGGCATTGATTGTTAATCAAAATTCAATTAGAAACGTGGTAGGAGAGTTTGTTCTCTATCCTGCAGACCATCATCTCTCTCTCTCTCTCTCTCTCTCTCTCTCTCTCTCATATGCATACACAGTTTACACACATAGAGAAAAACACAAAAACCCAGGCCATGTAGGCTAGAATTTCAACTGTAGCACCTCAGTGGGCTCTTACTAAGCATGTGTGTATGAGCGTATGTGCCTCACTCCACGAATTGCGTATCATAGGTTGTGACTCTTCGACAGGGAGTGTTTTTTAGCTTATGAATTTCCTTTAGGTAAGTGTAATGTTTCTTTGCTAAGAAAACAAGTTTTGAAAACAAAGGACTCTGAAGTGTCGAATAATTGTTAAATCTCAATTGAAATCGAGATTTAAACATCTAAATTTATATTCTACAGAACATAAACACATCATGCAAATGTGACAACAGAAGATGGTGGGAAAACAAAATGGGAGAGATTACTGGCCCTGGCAGAGTCTCCCTATAGTTAGTACAGGACACTGGACAGATTATTAAACGGTCACAGCCTATGGCTCCCTAGCACTTGGTGGTTCAACGGACTTCAAAGCTTATGTCGGTGCAAGAAGAGGTGGCTGGAGACTTTCCTTCAGGCCCCCCAGTATGTCCCCGGATGGTTTATATCCATTGTTCCTCTATGCCAAGGTCTTCCCAAGACCCAGAGCATGCGATTGGATAAAGGCTGGGTATGGCTACCACACTGACCAGAGACTTACAGGTGACCTCCCCCCTCCGATCCTCTGCCTCTCCATCATCTGTGTAGAACTCTTTGCTGGCAAACATACCCCGCTTTGTAGAGCTCCCGCTTCCTACAGAAACACTGGTTCGTATTCCAGTTTGGTTATGAGAAGTTGGCTAGTCTGAGTTCCGCTCACAACAGGTACGGTGTTGCCACACACAGGGTCTACCCAGCACCCCCTTCCTCTTCACCCCGGTGTCCTCACTTAGCTCATATCCTTGCGTGTTTGGGTGCATTCATGCTTTCTCTGTTCAAGAGACTCTTTTCACGTGATAAAAAAAATAAAGGTTTTCAGTAATTGCAAGTACTTGTCCAGCTCCAAGCCTAGTTGTCTTATGAATTGAGAGTAACGGTTTCTGATGCCTGCCAATATCTTGGATTCCTTCGTAAATGTTGGCAGTCCCCGCCACTGCGTTCTAGACCTCAGTATACACTTATTGTACCCCTGCTGTACGCACTGTGCTGATGGTGGGAGTGGGGTTCCGTTTTCGACCATCTGTTTAACACCCTGTTTTAACTGACCCCAATTCCGAGTCTCTGGGGCCTCTAGCACTAGCCTGCTTTTCACTAGCACCTCCCTCTGCCACATCCAGAGGCCACGTATCACCCCTGCCTCAGCAGGTGCCTCCTGAGCTCTAGATCTTGCTTATTGATATTACCAAGAACCAAATAGCTTGAGCTAGACAACTTAGAATGATTCCCGATTCTTTCCCTCTATTTCTCCAAAGCAAGAATTGTGGCTTCTGTCTCCTAAATAGCTTTTGGATCTATCCCTTCTTCTCTATTCTCAGGTACTGCAGAATGGGTTGCCTATTTGCCTGTGTAAGACTCCTTAATATCTTAAAGATGAGAGATGCCTGGGCGGCTCCGTTGTTGAGTGTCCAACTCTTGATTCCGGCTCAGGTCATGATCTCATGGTCGTGAGATCGAGCCTTGCATTGGGCTCTCCTTCTCTCTATCCCTCTCTCTGCCACCCCCCAAATAAAAATAAAATAAAATAAAATAAAATAAAATAAAATAAAATAAAATCTTGAAGGTGAAATCCATATGTTTTTGACAGACAGTCCAGGAGCTTTGTAATGAAGCCCCCATCTCTGGGCCCACGCGGACCCTTGTGTCCTGCCATTGTCATTTTTCTTCTCTCATTGAGTATGCTTCTCAGTGTCTTCTGCCATGTGCCTGCCACTTCCACTCACGTCCAGCTGGCCCAGTTCTGCTTATACTTACAAGACTCAGGTCATGTGCTTTTGTATTATTCCCCGCCCCATTTTGACTGTGTTACAATAGCTCTTTCTTTACGCAGGTGGGCAACACGGGATTGTTGTGACACGATTATTGGTTCACACGTTCATCTTTTCACCAGACTGGGCGTCTTCCAGGGGCAGGACTGTGCTTTAACCATCCGTGGAGCAGAGTCACTAGTGAAAGATAGAAGCTCTATAAATAGTCATTGAGTAAATCTGGTACATCAGAAATCTGCACTTGAAGGTATTGGTAGAATGCCACTGGCCCCATCACACCAGGAACAGAATGGGAGCAGAAAGCTTCTGGGCTTGCTGTTTGTGGACTCTGTGCTCTGTGGTTTGGCTAGGACTCCCCCCCCCCCCCCCCCCGCCCCGGACTAACCTTTCATTGTGAGCAACCGAGTTCTATAGCACACCTGTGGGCAGGGGCTTCACCAGGCAGCTTCACCTGCCAGGTGACTTTTGCCCGTGGTATTTCCCTGTGTGGTCCCATCAGAAAGGAAGCAAGATGGTTTTTGAAGGAAAAAACTGTTTTGATTGGTGGAAATGTGGAGAATGAGACTTTAGCCACAGAGAGAAGCACGTGTAAAAAACATGTGGTGGTTAATGAGATTAAACATAAAATATAGGCTGGGAAGGAATTAAAGACTGTGGAAGACCATCCCTGGCTCTCCAAGAGAGAGGACTTCCTCCCGAGGGCAACAGAAAGCCACTGAAGGACAAGTCCTTCACTGACGGTCACAGGCAGTCTTTACAAGTTGTGTCAGATGATGTGTCTGGTGAGACCATTCTAGCTGCCGTTGGATAAGTCCATGTTATGACTCTGAACTTAAAAAGTTCAGCCATGTAAAGTTTTGACTATAGTTTGTTCCTTTCAGATACAATATGTGAAAAATTCTCAGCATCGCAAGTCCATTTTTATTTTATTTAATATTTGTGGGCAAACAGATATCTGAAGTGAATGATTAATTCAGGGCCGATTTTATTTGGCCCCTAATTGCAACATCTAATGCTCTGACTTCTGAGTGAACTCTGGGTGGGGTGGGGAGGGACCAACCACTCAAACCCAGGTGACTGCCCAGTCATGTACCTGTGGAGTTTCAACTTCTTATGCTCAGAACTTGGTGTTAGCGTTTAGCACGAAGGGAACGATTGTGAAATTTTGTACCGGGACTTTCTAATCTTTAGCTGTTGGTGGGAAACACGTTGTGGACTCTCTGAACAATGGGAGAGGATGTCAAGTGTTCTTTGCCAATTGCGAAGCTCGACGCTGCTGATCGTATGTATGGAAGGGTCGCGTGTGACTATGTGTGTATCCGTGTGTGTTTGTGGGTTCGGTCCTATACACTCATTTGAGACTTCTCAGGGCAGGTTATTTGTTAAGCACGCAACCCATAAGGTAAATTTCAAGCCTTAGATAGTAAGCCAGCTTAGACCTTGACAACTTAGGTCTTGGTCTGCTACAGAAATGGGAAAATGGGTACTTTGGGAAGAACTTCCATTTGGTCAGGACGGTGTCAATGAAATTTTGCATTCAGGAGCAGAATTCTTGGGGATAGTGCAGGCAGTAGGGCTTGAAGAAAGACATTCCCCTTATCACCTGAAATCTGTGGAGTACGTCCTTCCTCGGTTGTAGGGGAAGTCAGCTCTCCCTGTCGTGGGGGTGGCGGGGCAGCCTCAGGCTGAATGCTTGATGTGAACTTGAACGCAGCACTGAGCACGCACCCAGCCTTTGGACATTACATGTCTGGTGCATTTGGGCCTGCTTGTTTCCGTAATGAAAAAAGCATGCTGCTTCTCATGGATAATAACTTTTGACTTCCTGGACAGCTCTTTTGTTTTGTTTACTTTAGCATAAAGTATTCCACCCTTTAAAAATATTACTCTCTCTTTTATCTGTTTTATAGTATTAAAAATACACCGACGTGTTTATATTTAAAAATGGGAAATGTCAAAAACATTTTTATAGCATCTTTCTTTTAATCTTTGTTTAAAGGGCTGGCGGGGAGGTAGAATAGCTTCTAGGTTATGTTCAATTTTGTCCATATCTGGGAGGGCTCGATTAAGGATTCCAAGCCTTTTGTGTTGGACAGATGTTCAGGATAAAAATAAAAGGCATATCATGGCTCTCTGACGGTAGTGGTTTGCAGTATATGTCAATACAATATTAGAATCGCTAGGATTGCAATTCTTCTGCTAATGACATTTCGTTGTTTTTAATAGCATTAAACTCTTTGAACGATGTTGTGTTCTAATATATATTTCATTTTTGGCTTTTGCTGTTTGAAATGTAACTGGCAATGCTATATTCCAAGGTCCTTGTTAAGGACCCCGAGACCCTTCTGGATCTTTACGATGACGGTTGAGTCATAGGCAAACAGAACACACTCCAGAGGCTCCGAGAAGTGCTTGAATGAGTTCAATCCCCCCTTTCTGTGCCAAATGATGAAAATACTGACACGTGTCCCGCAGTGTGGTGATATGGACAAGAAATGCCGCTAGCTGTGGGTAACTTCAGGATGCTGCTAACGTTGCAACGACCATATGAAAGGCTCTCAGTTGTTGACAGTGTCGACAGAGAAATACCAGAAAGAAAAGAATTCTACCTTTAAAGGAATCTGTTTGTTTTCATTTGGAGGTGACGAACTGAGCACTTCAGGGAGTAAACTTTGCACAGAAATTGGTTATGCTTCATGGTTTTGTGTATGGGGGGAAGCAATTTTGGTAATCGTTCTGTCTCTTCATTCTAGATTTATTCTCTCAAAGAAGCGTATTAAGTAAGGTAAAAACCTATGATACAATGCCACGAATGCTAAAGTGACTGAAACAAAATGATAGCACATTATTAATTTATTGCAATTTTGCATATTGAGAGCCACTTAATCAACTAGAATCACAGAGATATGCCTGCGAAACAGTCAAGCGAATATTATGGAAAGATCTAATTATCTGTTGCTAAAGTTACCTCATGAATGTGTCACACCACGGATTTGTACATTTCTAAAAAGTTGAACACAACAAAGACATAGAAACAATCTTGGCTGCTGTGCTACTCCCCTAGACTGGAAAACTCTTCAAGGATAGGGGATATCTCTTCATTTCTGTGTCTCCATTTCCTTGTTCAAGACCAGAGTACAGATAATAAATGTCATTTGAATGGAGGCACAGTTGACTATGGAATAACATGGGGGTGAGGGGTGCCAACCCCCTCACCCGGTCAGAAATCTGTGTGACCCTCTTGACTCCCCCAAAACTTAACTAAAGCCTACTCTTGACCAGAAGCCTCACCGATAACGTGGGCAGTTGATCAGCACGTTTTTGGTTTTTGGTAAGTGATATGTATTATATACCGTATTCTAACAATGAAGTAAGCTAGAGAAAAGAAAATGTTATTAAAAAAATCATAAGGAAGAGAAAATACACTTACAGAACTCCACTGTATTTATTAAAAGAATCTGCCTATCCGTGGACCCATACAATCGAAACCTGTATTGTTCAAGATTCAACTGTATTTGAATTTACTTTGTTTCCTTATTCATATCATTTTCTCCTGTGCTGGAAAAGTCCCCCAAGTGTCATCCTGGTGCTTGACGATCGTGTTCCAGTATAATTTCTCCCTTCTGGGTGATTTTTTTCTATAAAGCTTCCCACTGAAGTTCCTTTTACCTGTGATGTTTATTATGCTAAGAATGATGGAGAAATGGCTCCTGTGGCTCTCCATCCAAACACATCTCCTTTTGTATTTGCATTTTCCTTCTCTAATTTGGTTTGCCTTCAAAACCGAGAGGTTGCAGTAGTTCTGAATTGCATGGACAATAACAAGGGCATTATTTGTGTTTACTACTTAATTGTCCCCCAAACAACCCTGTTGTGCATAACAGGCTGTCCTGTCTATCTCTATAAACTATTCCCAAAGCAAATTAGGAACCGTCGCTCTGTCCAGAGCTCAGAAATAGACTGAATTACTCTAACACTCACTATTCCAACCCTATATCCCTGTGCTCACCCTTAGTAACCTCTGTCTCCTCTCTCATTATGGCTGCCAAGGATGTGGGCAAGTGGGGAACGTTGGGGGTCACCTAGACCTCACTTCTTGTGTGTGCTTTCTACAGGGTCTGTGGCTATGATGTTGTGCGGTATAACTGATGGGCTAGGCAAGGCAACACCCGCTTCAACTCTTCCCTAAGCCAGGTAGGTCATACTGACCGGATGTCCCCAATCCCATCTACTCGCACCCCAGTTGATTAAGATATTTTTCAGCCCGTAGAATCCTACTAATATTCACACCGTTAAAGTCACCCAGCTCTTGGAGTGCGCACTGACATGTGAACCAAAGAGCAAGTGAAAAGAACATTCGTTAGGATTCAAAACAGATCCCGTCATGCCAGCCAGATTTCTGAACTGACACATCCTTTAACAATGTCCAAAATTGTGGGACGTTTTAAAACCAGTTTAAAAAGGTCTGCCTTTTAAGTCCACGGCTTGCAGTGTTGAATAACCTCACAAATGAGAAAATGCACAACAGTGGAACATCAAAGCCAACGCTGTCCATTTATCATGATAGGTTAGGCAGTCACCACACAAGTATGCTTCTCCCCTGATGCCCGCTGTGAATGATGGCCGTCTAACCGCAGTGGAGATCAGAACAGCCACCTCTTAGCTGGAGGCAACAGCTTAGAAGACTAAGAATCAGATTTGGTAAACTGTGACTTTGGAACAGCCTGTTCAAATACCGATAACTTGGACTCGGGTTTGTGAGGGGACAAGTTAGCACCCATGAATGCACAGAAAGTGTCTTTCATGCTGTAGGTGTATTTCATGTTTCTAAGTCCTCCGTAATCTACAGATCTCACTTGCTCCTTACAAAGGTGGCGCTGCTCAACCTCTTTTAAGACTGACTGGTTAAAAACTGGTTTAAATCACTAGCCACTCTTCATTGCTGCATACTTGACTGAGTCAGCTATGGTAATTTTTTTTTCTTTTTTTTTCTTTTATTTTAGGGACTGTCATATCATTATGTCTAATTCCTTCTTCATTATTTCAACTTGATGACCATATCACGAGGACAATTCTTTTTTTTTATTTTAAAAAAAAATTTTTTAAAATTTAATGTTTATTTATTTTTGACACAGAGAGAGAGAGAGAGAGAGAGAGAGAGCATGAGAGGGGGAGGGGTAGAGAGAGGGAGACACAGAATCCAAAGCAGGCTCCAGGCTCTGAGCTGTCAGCATGGAGCCCGACGTGGGACTCGAACCCACAAACCGTGAGATCATGACCTGAGCCAAAACCAGACGCTCAACCGACTGAGCTACCCGGGCACCCCTGTTTTCCTGTATTTTTTTTAAAAAGTCTTTCTCTCTCTCTCTGTATATATAAATGTATGTAAATACATTTTAGTCCCTGTTGGTATTGGGTTGAGAGAAAAAGTTTTCTTTCAAGGGACAGGTATTCTAATTTAATACTATATTTTACTGACATTAAGTCGTTATCAATATTATGACATAACAGCATTTGGGGCATGACGGAGAACTTCTGCCCACTAAATTATGATACTCTATGATCATAAGATACACTCTAATTGCAGAGATGTTAATATACATATATTTTAGAATTGATAAAATATTAAAGAAATCCAGTTTTATACAGACTCAGAAAACAAAGGAGGAGGGAGCATTGGCCAACTAAGTTTGTGAGGATAACCCCAACAGCAAACCCTGAAAATATTATGAGATGAAATTTTGGACCATGTTTGTCATGCAGAAGCAGAAATAGAGAAATTCTTAACCACATATTAGTAAATGAAGCAGCACTATAAAAAAGGAATAGTACATAATGACCAAGGGGCATTTATCTCAGCACTGCAAGACTCGTTTCACATTTAAAATTAACCAACATAATTTACCACATTAAAAAGTACAAAAGAAAAATGCATATGATAAACATACAAAATACATGTGACCAAATCTAACACCCATTTGTGACTACAAAACAAACATTTGGCAAACGAGGGAAATTAGAAAAGTTCCTCAATTTCATAAAGTGTATCCATAATAATCCCACAGTAAACATTGCATTGCGTGGTGAAATATTGGATGACTTCTCCCTCGGAATTGAAACCTGACAAGTATGCTTGAATTTATCATTCCTACTCAACATTGGACTGGAATTTCAAGCCAGGGTAAATAGCAATAAAATAAGAAAAAAGCATGAAGTTGGGAGAAGTTAAAAAGTTATTATTTGCCAGTGACATGATTGAAGGTTAAAAAACCTTGAGGGATCTACCAAAAATTTAGTGCAATTAATAAATAAAATAAACAAGGCCATGGCATACAAAAGTAATTGTATTCTATATACCAGCGATGAGCAGTTAGAAAATGAAATTAAAAGTATGTCATTTGTAATAGCAGCACAATGATTAAATTCCTATAAATAAAAATAATAAAAGTGGTTAAATTCTCTCCATTAAAAATTATAAAACATTTCTGAGAGAAGTTGAAAAACACCTAAGTAAATTAAGGATATACCATGTTTATGGATAGAAAGACTAAATATTGTTAAAATATCCATACTCCTCAAAATAGCTATAGATTAAATGCAATTTCTATAAAATTCCTGTAATTTTCATAAAATTTTATAAAATTTAAGATTTCTATTGTATAAAAAATTCTATAAAATTCTATAAATATTCTATAAAGTTCCTATAAGTCTATAAACAATTCCTACAGGTTTCAGGGGTTTTTTTTTGTTTTGTTAAAATTGATAATCTGATTCTAATATTCATGTGGCAGTTCAGAGGATTTAGACTAGCCAAAACAATGTTGCAAAGGAAGAATAAAGTTAAGGGAGTTATACTTCCCAGTTTCAAGAACATTCTAGAGAGCTACAAGAGCTAAGTCAAAAGACTACAGAGATATCATAGACAAATTCACCTATGGAACAGAATGGAAAGACTAGAATCAGAGCCAAATGGAGATGGTGAATTAACTTTTGACAAAGATACCAAAGCACTTCAATGTTTGCGATGCATATATGTGACAAAGGTTTGTATCCAGAAGATATAAAGATTCTTACAAGTCAATGATAAAAAAAAATAAGCCAACAAAAATGGGCAAGAGATTTAAAAAAGACACTACATGAGAGAGCTGAATGGCCAGTAAGCACATGGTAATGTGCTCAGTGTCACTAGTCATAAGGGAGATGCAAATTAATTTATTTTAATTTTTTTTAACCTTTATTTATTTTTTTGAGACAGAGAGAGACAGAGCATGAATGGGGGAGAGTCAGAGAGAGAGGGAGACACAGAATCCGAAACAGGCTCCAGGCTCTGAGCTGTCGGCACAGAGCCTGACACGGGGCTTGAACTCACAGACCCTGAGATCATGACCTGAGCCAAAGTCGGACACTCAACCGACTGAGCCACCCAGGCGCCCCAATGCAAATTAAATAGTAATGAGATACCACTTTCTACATGAGAAGGGCCAAAATCGAATCACGTTGGCAAAATCAAAGCTGGCAAAAATATGAATCACCCAGAACCTTGTACATTGCTGGTTGGGTGGTGAAATGGTGCAAGCACTTTGGAAAACTAGCACTTTCTCACCAAAACAAGCATCTTCCACATGCCATGTGAGTCAGCAATGCCACTTCTGGGTACTTACCCAAGAGAAATAAAGACACATGCCCACAACGAGTCTTCACGAGAACGTTCATAGCAACCTTATTCATAAAATCTTTAAGCTGGAAAAAGCCCAAATGTTCATCCAGTTGCGTTATCCAATGGTCCATCCAATGGTTATCAAATTGCGTGGTACCCACATGGTACACACTATTCGGGAAGGAAAGGAAAAATGACTGATGCATTCAATGGTGTGAATGAGTTTGAAGACTGTTCTGTTGAGAAGAAGGTGTTAAAAGTAAAGAGACCCACTGATTCCATTTATATGAAGTTCAAGAAGAGGCATAGCAACTGTCTGCTTCTGAGGGAAGGACTGACTAGAAATGGGCATGAGGGAGTTTCCAGAGTGATGAAAGTGTTCTGTGCCTTGATTTGATGGGTGTCGACACTCTTGACGATCATTGACGCATCCATTGAGTATATGTGCACTTTATTTTAAGGAAACTCTACCTCGCTGTATATATTATGTCTCAATTTTTCTATGTATGTATGTGTGTATCATCTATCTATAATTATGTAATCTACTTATCCATATTTATATATGTAGACCAGTTCTGATAAAAAAGAATGAATGAAATAGAGTATATTTTGAGAGATTTCTAAGTGCTATTGACCTATAATCCATGCTATCACATTGTGGATGATAGCAAGCATTTTGGCAGGAGGCAGACCTCAGTAGAAGTCTCTCTCTGACTACTTATTTTTTTTTTGTAATTAAAAAAAAAAAACATTTAGAGGCAGTGAGAGAGAGATTGAGCAGGGGAGAGGGGCAGAGGAAGAGAGAGAGAGAATCTCAAGCAGGCTCCACGCTCCATGCAAAGCGTGATTTGGGGATCAAACCCGCCACCCTGGGATCATGACCTAAGTGGAAACCAAGAGCGGAGCGTTCAACCAACTGAGCCACCCAGGTGCCCCCTCCTCTCTGACTACTTGTTAGCTGTTTTCTTCAGGAAGTTACATAAGCTCTTTCAATTGTGGCTTTGTCATTCACAGATGGGAGTATTAATTGCCCACCTTTCAGGGTTGATGTGAGAAGGAGGCAAGAAAATGCATGTGAGGACAGTGCTGGGCATATGCTGATCATACTCCACACACAGTGGTTGTGATAGAAGTGGCCTGGGAGTGGCACTTTCAGCAACTGCCGTCGTGCGTGTATCACTTCTGCCTGGAATATTCTGATCCTTCCCCTTTCTTAATCTTCTATGAATTTTTTACTCATTCAATTGAAATTCAAATATCCTTTCTTCTACTTGACCTTCACATTACCTGGTCATTTCAGGCTCAGGTCCTATTGCACACTCAGATTTTGCACACTTTTTAGACCACAGATCTCACTGTCTGTCTCACCCGTGTTTTTCCATTAAGTGGGAGCAACTGAAGTTTAGGGATCATTGCCTCTCTCAGCTCAGCGCGTTGCTCATTTCTGGAGAAATGCAATGCGTTTTTGTGAAATTGAATTGAATTAAGAAATCTAACGCATGCTTCCTGGTATCCCCTGAGCCACTGTGGCTGTCTAGGGTTTTCGAATGTCACCTAAGCTGTTTCATTTCTAAGTAAGAGTCCCTGTCCAATTACAATTCATCATGTATATGGGAATGAGAGCCTGGTTCACTAACAGATGCAATTGTCTTCTCCAAGCACTCGTATTGTTATAAAATGTCACATAATATCATAATAATTCTTTTTTTAAATTTTAATATTTTATTTTTTAATGTTTATTTTTTTTTGAGAGAGAGAGAGAGAGAGAGAGAATTAGCAGGGGAGGGGCAGGGAGGGAGACACAGAATCCAAAGCAGGCTCCAGGCTCCAGGCTTCAAGCTGACAGTAGAGAGACCGATGCGGAGCCTGAACCCATGAACCATGAGATCATGACCTGAGATGAAGTCAGATGCTCAACTGACTGTGCCACTCAGGTGCCCCATTTGTTTTTTTAATTTTAAAACTGTTTTTATTTATTTTGGGGAGAAAAAGACAGAGAGATCGAGAGTGAGTGGGGGAGTGGCAGAGAGGGAGGGAGACAGAATCTGAAGCAGGCTCCAGGCTCTGAGCTGACAGCAGAGAGCTGGATGTGGGGTTCGAACTGGTGAACCATGAGATCATGACCTGAGCTGAAGTCGGACGCTTAACCCACTGAGCCACCCCGGCATCCCTAATATTATAATAATTCTTTAATTAATCGTCCATTCTTTTTTCCTCAGTGGGAAATAGGCAAATTCCTTTCAAGGATTTATTTTACTATATATTGTAGGAAAGGTAAAGCTTTGGGTCATTTCTGACACCTTCTATATTTAAATTTGTAAAAGATGTTATTATAAGGTACAATAAGTCCTTCAAGAATTCTTCTAAAAGGTGATTTCAATATTCAATATTCAATATTGAGCACTATACTCAATAAGGCAGAACTCCAAACATGAGAAAAAGTTTCAACAGGGTCGAGTCCTTGAGGGACTTTTGCTTGGTTCTCGGTGGCTAGATAATTGTTCTAAGGACAATTAGGACACCAGGACTTCCTGATGGTGAGGTTTGTCCCCTTTCTTCATTCTTCCTTCTGACCATAAAGTCTCACACATTCTCTCCAAAGCAATTCCCTTATTTTGTCAAGAAAACAAGCATGTCCTTGTTTTCCATCTCTGTTTCCTCTACAGCACCTGTGCTTCATAGCCACCCAAGTATGTGCTGAGTACATGAATCACAAGAAGCAAAACTGCCCTGCCTTTTGTCAGAGAAGAGCGCGGCCAGAGTAGCTGAGAGTGTCCACGTTATGTCACGTTTGATTTTTTCGTAGCCATGATCTGATGCCGCGTGCTTTACCGTATTTTTCTCCAAGGAGTTGAGAGTACAGATTTCACCGTCGAATGTTCTTCCTAATATCCTCCAAAGAAAGAAGGAGAGGAAGACATCATTTTACGTATTGTAGATGGAGAAAGCAAGAGAGTGGGAGAAGGAACCGATGAATGGCCACCAGACACGTGGCGTGAACAGGCTGAGGGTTGCACAGAATTTCTGGAAGAGTACCCAAAATGCTCTGTACGGGCATGAAATTTGCGATCTCTTACTTCTAGGCCAATTTCATAGAAATGGGATTGGAGACGATGCGTTCATCCTGAAAATAAGTATATGGATTTTTTTTTAAATTTTTTTTTCAACGTTTATTTATTTTTGGGATAGAGAGAGACACAGCATGAACGGGGGAGGGGCAGAGAGAGAGGGAGACACAGAATCGGAAACAGGCTCCAGGCTCTGAGCCATCAGCCCAGAGCCTGACGCCGGGCTCGAACTCCCGGACCGCGAGATCGTGACCTGGCTGAAGTCGGACGCTTAACCGACTGCGCCACCCAGGCGCCCCAATAAGTATATGGATTTTAACATTAGGATAAGTCCATATCATCTCTCTGCAGAGTCACGTCCCTGTCTTGTCCACCGTGCCCCAAGTAAGAAAGTCAACTGAAAGTTGACTGCACGTCAACTCCACATAAGAAGCCAGACTGAGCCTGGTGGAACTTCACAAACGTCCTGAAGACCCTGAGGCCTCTCCTGATTTGACTGAGAACTGAGAACTGTTTCCAAGATGGCCTCGTAAAATTCTTTTGAACCTTGGCCTTTTCTTTGCTGGAGCGGAGCTTCCCTCCCCCTGGGAATGGCATCAGCGAGATGACGTGATCCTCATGCTCTAGGTTGCGCTGCTCTGGGAATTTCTTACCCAAGTAACTCAGACGACCGGCTTTTTCTTGGCCACCACGTGAGCTGGGTTATGTGAAGCTTGGCGTGTCAGGGTCACCAAGAGAGGCGAGCGGGGAGCCTTTAGAAACGGCGACCGTGACCCCGCTGTGAGGATTCAGCAGGAGAGGATGAACATTTAACTGTTATTTCGCAAGCATAGGAGGCCCCGGACGTGGAGCCAGAGAGAGTTGGTGACCCTGTGCCAAGGTCACCACAGCCTAGGGGATTCCGGGCTTTTATTTCAGGTCTTTACTTAATTTCCAGAGGAATAAACACATTCCTCTGGACATAGCGTATAACTGAAGTTAGAGCATGGTGATTTCTTTCAAAGAGAGAGGAAGTCAGAGAAATCACTTTGAACATGGGGTGTATATTTCCTGATTGGTTTCATCAGCCCTTCTGGCCTCAAACGTACCGAAAAGGCGGAACATCCAACCTGAGGAAGCCACTGTCTTCCAGAGTTGGAAGGCGTGCCGGCCCACATCCATCCTGGGGGGTTGTGTGTTGACCTACCTCAGCTCCTCGTGCTGTTCCAAGCAGGGGCCGAGAGAGTTTGTGTTCCCGGTTCTCTGCTGCCATGGGGCAGCTAGCTTTCACCTTAGGACAACTTCTCAGCAAGCTCCCAAGGAACACACAGTTGCTGTCTCCATGCCTCTCGCTGGTCGATGAACACCTTCTGTAGTTACACAGGTTGGTGTCCTTGAGGATGGGTAAGTAGACAGTGGAAACTCCCCTCCACCCCTAGTCCCCGTGATGGCAGGTCAGCTCCATAAGACAGTTGGACATGTGGACATTTGCCTCTTGTGGGAAGTTACGCCTTTTCCCTCTCCCCTGAAGAGAATGAGGGAAGGGCAATACTCATGAACCCTGAAGGTGGGCTCGTGGTAGCAGCTATGTGGACGTGGGGCATCGGGAACTCTGTGATGGCCACCGGACTCCTGTAGGGAATTCTTTACAAAGCACAGAGTTCTGCTCTGCTCATTTCGCCTTCCCTCATCCCTCGCCTCCTTTTCTGTCTCAGCACTATTCCTGTGGGCTAAACAGCCATAGAGGAATTGTAGAGAAGATCTTTGCAGGTCTAGAGGACTCCAGAAGGTCTGGGAGAGGAGAAGATTTCCCGGCTCGGAGAACAGTCAAACTTCCTTCCACACGAACTAATCTTCACGTTGAACACTTTGGAAATGCGTGAAAGGATGGACCCTGGGACAGGCCAGATTGATTGCTTCGTGGGGAGGATGGCAAAGAGTGTGGTGTCCATAAGCCTGAGTGGCTGGGAAAGGGCCAGCTAATTGGCCCAACAAAGGATGCTTAGCACCGAAGGAAATTCTGAGATGTCTCTTTCCCAAGGGGAAATCATGTCCAGTGCTCCACTCAGGTTTCCTGGAAGGAAAGGGCTTCAGAAGATTCCCATCAACATGAGGAAGGAACAACAAGGAAGAAGGAAAGGGTTGGCACTCGGAAAGGTTTGGATCAGGCTTAAGCCAAAGTTTAAAGTCCGGACTAGATTGGTCGGATAAAAAGGCAAGTATGTGAGCTGAGTTTTCTGGAAGGAGCATACGAGGCAGAGAGACCAAGGTCCTTTGGAGGGTCTGGTGAAGGACCCAGAAGGAGGAGGTGAAAATCCAGGTGTAGATCTACCATGAAACGGGCAGCCAAATATAACACGTCAAGGAGGGGGTCACACTGTCAAAGTGACCCGAGGAGATTCGATGTGTTGATTTTGAAGCAGTGCGAGCTTTAAGTAAAAGAGTGTGTCCTCTTCCAAAGTTATGGGCTTTTCTTTTGGGGAGCTCATTCAGAGTATGTCTGCTGGATCACTATGGCAGCTACTCTGCCTTTGTAGTCGCTACTCTGCTTTTAACAGGTTTTGATCAAATGACTGCTTATGATGCATTTTATCCACATTGGTTTGCAGTCTGTCTCAAGGGAGTTTATTAACCTCTGGCTGTGCTGAGCTTTTCTCCTGTCACGTGCAGAGAGCCCATTGACCCATTCTGGTCACGGGACAGCTGCCATCAGCCAGGGGTCCGTGGATGTCTGCTTTAAGGGCCAAGGTTTTTGTAGCTGTGGCAAGCAGACTTTGGAACTGGGGTGCCTCAGAATTTGATGTCTGTGGTTCAAGGAGACTTTTGGCAGCCCTTTTGGGATCTGCTTGCCTGGGTTCACCTTCTGAAGCCTTTCCTTGTAGTTGTGCAGACAGCTGTACCACTATTGCTTCTGCGGGCACCCCAGGGGTAGGCACCGACTCCCTCAAGCGCCCCACTCCACACCTTCCCAGATCCTTCTGGACTTCACACGGGCTCATCTGCCTGAGCAGGCAGGGTAGGTCCCATCGGAAGCTACCGTTGACTTGGGACCCTGTGGCCGAAGCAACTCACATAAAATAAATGGATTCTGCTCAGTGGAAGGCATTGCATAAGATGCAGGTATACAAAACATGGTCCTTGCCCTCCCTCCACTTCCCTACAAGCTCGTTGGAAAGGCAGGGCATTTCCACTGAGAACGACAACCATACCAAGCGGTTATGCTAAGTGCCAAATGAGTGGCACAAATCAGAAGAAGCTATTGAGTGTTTCGAAGGAGGGGGAGAGCGCAGCGGCTGAAATCTTTAAAGAACGATGCATGGGGGGAGGTGGGGCAGGACCTGGTTTGAAAGAATGGGTGATATAGGTAATATTTGAATAATATTTGATAACATGGATAATATTTGAAAAAAGCAAAGAAGGGAGAGGAAGACATTCCAGTCAGGGCTGCCACAAAAATAACTGTTGGTGACGGTGGGTCAAAAGACCCATTGGAACAGAACCTCTCTGCCAAGAAGGAAAGGTGAGGAGGGAGGGAAGCGTTCTCGGGGAATCCATGGCTCCTTCAAGGTGCTGAGGGTTGGCCCTTGTGTCTGTCAGCCATGAGGAGCCCCTGAAGGATTTTTAGCGGGTGAATGATTTGAACACCGTGTTATACAGGACAATCTGGAGTCAGGATGCCAGGTGGGTTGCTGTCCGGGAGATGTATTAGAAGGCCTTGTGAGGCCATAATTCTATATTGGCCACCATATTACCGCCTGACTAGTCACCATGGACCTGTTTCCCTTCACCCACTCTTCATTCCCTCCATTTCCTAATCTGCCTCCCCCACACCCCCACACCCACACCACCCTGGATTTTAATTCCCCTCCCCAGGCTATTCTGAAACCCCTCAGGATCTCAATTTTCTCTCGGTAGGCCTGAGAGACCCAGCGGTCTGTACCTTGACCGGCAGAGTTTCTGGGAATTGAAACAGAAAATTTTGTGTGTGTCTTAAACCCACTCTACCTCAGAAATTAAAAATATACTTTTAAAACTGTGACAAGGTGAGTAGCTTGAGGGGAATTTCAATACTAGTGGCAATTGTAAAATAGAAATCAAGCTTGCTGATGGTAAATTACTTCACCCTTCACATTTAAGCAATATACCTTCTGATGTGTCTTTTTGGTCAGATTTATTGCCAGGTGCACTCATCTCTCATTTTAATTTTTAAATGACGTATCATTTAGCTTCGCTTCCATTGTGTTCATTTTTGTAATTAGCTCCCACTTGTGGCAGGTGATCATGCTTTGCATTTTTCGTGATGGCAGGAAATCTCCTTTGGAAGTACATTGGATTAAACAAATAATTGCTCAACCTAGACAGAGTCATTAAATATTAGACGGAGTATGGGTGTGCCAAAATGGCGACACACTGAGATGATTGAAGTTTGTGAAGCATTGCTCACAAATAACTCGGTTACGCCCTCCCCGCCATCCGCTAGCGAAGGTGGTGAAACCTGACTTAGTCAGCCCTCCGTTCTGACAACTTTCTATACCGAAAGTGTCAGAAGGTACCAATAAGGGTCTGATAGCTCTTGCCGGAGCTACGTGTCCCACTCTCTGTATACTCCGTAAGCAACTTAAAGGGTTAGAACTTGACGTTGGTGTGTCTGGTGTATACTAGACATGTTTTTGTTGAATGAGGGAATCGGCAATTGGCATTGCCTGAAGACTATCTCTAGAGAACTTAACTTTTGTTGTTGTTGCTTCTAGAACTATCGGGCCATAATTCTATAGAGGCGGCTGAGTGCCCAACTCTTGAAAACTTTCAAAAGAATGAGGCCATTGGGGTGCGTTCAGCGAGCTTGTGGGGTTCGGATCCCCGCGTTCTAACTTGCCGAAGCAGTTGCGCACAACTGTGGGTCGGGGCAAAAATGACAGCTGTCCCACGGAGGCGGCCTGACCAGTTCCTACTTAGCTAACACTTTCTTTCTTCTTGCAGAGGAAAAAAGATTCTTGGAAAAGAGACAGAGCTGGTTCTTAGTTACTACTGGAAAAAATATCACACCGAGCCCTGGATGTGAGCCACTATTTCCAATGGAAATACTGACTTGTAGCACTTGTGGCCTATTGTAAAATCTGGTGAAACGTGCATAAAAACCTTGCATCTGGTTTGAGATTTATCTTTGCTACCAAGTCGGTCTGTCTGCATTTTTGACTCTGAGATGGCTGTTCATCCAGGGGTGAGAGGCTACCTCAAGGGGAAAAAAAAATTATCGGAAAAACGTAGAGAACAGCATTTTCTTTTGCTATCACAATGGCTTATCAAAACAGAAAATCTTTTCTAAACAAGCTGAGGAAAGATAAGGTGAATATGAGCTTATCATAATGAGTTTCAGGTAATAGCTTTCTTTTGGACAACATGGCCTTCTCACATTGAACTTCATTAAAATAGGCTTTGGTGTAAGACAAGGAACTTACGCGTGAAGGGTACTTTAGATAGAGTTCTGCAGAAGCCATCGCATTTGCTGCCGTGGCCCTGTTAAAGACGTGGTCTACTCTCCTGAGAGAGAGCGACTTTACTGTAAATCCTGGGAAAAGCTTTGCTGCCTTTGGGGAATAGCTTTTGTTTTTCTTTCTGGAGAACATTGTTTTACGGTTCCCGTCCCTCCGTCCGCCCACAGCTCCAATCGCTGTCGATATAGGAGTTTATGGTCTGCGTACAGGCAGTTTATTTCCTGCCCGGTATTAGCAATCTATTCTAACGAAATTTTCCCTACTCCTGGTTTGGTAAATTTGAATTGCCATTTTACCATCTCATGGCGTGTATCTCTAGTTAGCTGTTACAGATATTTTGTGAAATGGAGAGAGAGAGGCATCTGTTGCGCTTGAGTGTGGCATTCAACTTCGGGACGTTTGCTTATTCTGGTAATGAATGTCGGAATCCATTGTGAAATGCATGCATTCCCCTGATTTCAACAGTGATGGAGTGCACACATCTGTGCCTGACTTGGTTGTGAGGTTGACGAGAGTCGGTTTGGAATAACCCATCTGAATGTCAAGAAAAATGCTGCGGAGGGTGTCTCAGCTTCATCTGAGAAGGGAGCTTGGAGTAGGGGGGAAGCTTCTAGCATTGGTCGGGAATGTTGAGTTTGGAAATACTGTTTGGAAGTAACAGCTATGTTATGAGGGGCCCAGGGATGCTCCTTGGCTATGCCAGCTCTCCTGATGGGGATTCAGGACTCCAGGGCTCCCAGGAGCGAGTGCAACACGAAGATTGAGGAATATTTTCCCTGTTGTGATCATGCCTTCCATTTCTTCCTCTCCTCCTTGTCCCCATATTTCTTCTCTTTCTTCTTCTCCTTCTCCTTCTAATGTATTTTGAATGTCTTCATTTTGTGCCTCAAATGTCAAATTCCTGTGCTACTTTTCTACTGCTGCTATGACGGCTACCACAAATTTAAAGGCTTAAAACAACACATATTTATTTTTTAATTGAGATTTAACTGACACGCATTACGGTAGTTTCAGGTGTACAACATCGTGATTTGATATTTGTGTCTATTGCGAAACGTTGACTACACTAGGTTTAGTTAATATCCATCACCACACAGAGTTACAGCAAATGTTTTCTTCTTGTGATGAGAACTTTTTTTGTGTGTGTGTGTTTAATTTTATTTTTTATTTTTTAAAATGAATGGATAAAGAAAATGTGATATATATATATATATATATATACATATACACGATGGAGTGTATATATATATATATGTATATGTATATACGCACAATGATGTATTACTCGGCAATTCAAAAGAATGAAATCTTGCCATTTGCAACTATGTGGATGCAACTGGAGGGTATTCTGCTACATGAAAGTAGTCAGTCAGAGAAAGACAAAAATCATATGACTTCACTCATGTGATGAGAGCTTTTAAGATCTACTCTCAGCAACTTTCGAATCTACAGTACGGTGTTAATTACGGTTGCCATGCTGTACATTACATCCCATGGACTTATTTACTTTATAGCTGGATGTTTGTGCCTTTTGACTGCCTGCACTCATTTTGTTCCCTCCTACCCTCTGCTTCCGGTAATCCCTGGTCTGTTCCGTGTATGTATGACTTCATGTTTCATTTCTCTTTTAGATTCCACATGTAAGTGAGATCATACCACATTTGTCTTTCTCTGTCTGGCTTATTTTATTTAGCATAATGCCCTCAAAGTCCATTCATATCACAAATGGCAATATTTCCTCTTTTTATGGCCAAGTAATATTCCAGTGTGTGTGTGTGTGTGTGTGTGTGTGTGTGTGTGTGTGTATACCACATTTTCTCTCTCTGTTTATCCATCGGTGGGCACTTAGGTTGTTTCCATATTTTGGCTACGGTAAATAATGCTTCAATGAACCTGGGGTGCAGATATCCCTTTGAGTTAGTGTTTTCATCTCCTTTGGATCAATACTCAGAAGTAGAATTGTGGGAAGCTCTATTTTTAATTTTTTGAGGAACCTCCATACTCTTTTCCAGAGTGGCTGCACCAGTTTGCATTCCCACCAGCAGTGCCTGAGGGCTCCCTTTTCTCCACAACCTCGCCAACACGGGTGAAAGCAACACATATTTATTACCTTGTAGTTCTGTAGTTCCGAAGTCTGACATGGGTCTCATGGGCTACAATCAAGATGTCAATGGGGTTGTATTCCTTTCTAGGGGATCTAAAAGACAATCCATTTCCTTGCTTTTTCCAACGGCTAGAGGCCACCCTCATTCCATGGCTCCTATCTCCCTGTCTCCGTCTTCAAGGCCAGTGATGTGGCATCTGTGTGCCTTTCTTCCATAGCCACATCTCCTCGCACTCTCTTCTACTTTTAAAACCCCCTGTGATTACGTTCAATCCAGGAAAATCTCCCTCTTTATTTATTTATTTTAATTTTTTTAAATGTTTATTTATTTATTTTGAGACACAGAGAGAGAAAGCGGGGGAGGGGCAGAGAGAGAGAGAGAGGGAGAGGGAGAGAATCCCAAGCAGGCTCTGCATCATCAGAGCAGAGCCGGATGTGGGGCTCGATCTCACGGGCTGTGAGATCATGACCCGAGCCGAAATCAAGAGTCAGATGCTTAACCGACTGAACCACCGAGGCGCCCCCTCCCTAGTTTTTTAAATTGAAGTGTGGTTAACACACAATGTTGCATCAGTTTCAGGTGCACACCACAGCGACTCAACAACTCCGTATGTTACGCTGTGCTCACCGCGATAAGTGTAACTACCATCCGTCACCATGCGACGCTTCTTGACTATATTCCCCATGCTGTACCTTTCATTCCCATGATGTATTAATCTTCCTACTTCAAGGTCGGCTGATTAGCAATCTTAATTCCATCTGTGACCCTTTGCCACATAATCTGACACATTCACAGGCTCTGGGAATTAGAGTGTGGGCTTCTTTGGAGGACCTATCATATCACGCTGCCTACTGCAAATCCTAAATTAGGATAAATGCAGTTCAGGATTAATATTTGATATTTTTGTTTTTTCTTCAAAAGCATCATCTTTCCTACCGGTTAGTATATGCATGAGGGGTGGGTGGAGGCACATAATCCAAATTACTCCTCTCTTCTCTCCAGTTTCTGATGACTCTTTTAGCCATTGCTTGGGAAAGGGGTGACCCAATCATAGATGAATTTTGATGACTGTGCGTACCCATGTCATGCCCACCACGAGCAAGATATAGAACATTTCCTTCACTCCATACATTTTCCCCTGTGCTTCTTTTGTCTCCACTCTCCACTCCCACGACATTCCTGATCTCCTTTACGTGACTGTATATTAGTTTTGACTTTCTAAGAATTTCCTACGAATCGAATTGCACAGTTACTCCTGCTCCTGGCTTCTGTTGCTCTGCATGATGTTTTTGAGGTTCATTCATCTCATGGTGTGTGTCATATCGACCTCAAATGACTTTGGAAAGAATAATGGGATAGTGCTCTTAGTGAACACACAGTCGTGCCTGACGCATGAAGGCTCGTATTTATTGAGTGCTTACTATGTTCCAGACTTTAAGACTCTAAGCCTTTCATGTGCATTATTTTTTAAAGTTTTTATTTATTTATTTTTGATGGTGGGGGCAGGGGCGAGGGCAGAGGCAGATGGAGAAGGAGAATCCCAAGCAGGCTCCGTCATGGGGTTTGATCTCACAAACCATGAGATTGTGACCCGAGCCGAAATCAGGAGTCGGAAACTTAACCGACTGAACCACCCAGGTGCCCCACATGTCTATTATTTTATCCACAGTACTGATCTATAATAGTATAGGTGCTAATATTTGAGTTTTCGCAGATGGCGAACCAAAGCACAGAGATATTCTGTAATTTTCACAAGGTTTGCCACTGAGAAGGGGCAGAGAGGGAAGGGTAACTCACAAAACGGCCCCAGATCCCCACATGATGGTCTCTCTATGCCACATCACATGTCATGTATTGTATGCGAATGACATTAGCTACTGTTGGTGCTTTGTTGTTACCCACAAAGTAGATATCTTGATATTTTATGGTGCTTCATTATGGGGGGTGAGCATAAGGCATGGGGAAATATTTTTTTTTAATGTTTATTTATTTTGAGAGAGAGACAGAGAGTGAGCAGGGGAGGGGCAGAGAGAGAGGGAGACACAGAATCGGAAGCAGGCTCCAGGCTCTGAGCTGTCAGCACAGAGCCCTACACGGGGCTTGAACTCAGGAGCTGTGAGATCATGACCTGAGCCTAAGTCAGACACTTAAAACGACTGAGCCACCCAGGCGGCCCCAATTGTTTGCTATTAAAGGGGAACTCAATTTTTTTTAAGTATTTATTTATTTTTGAGAGAGAGAGACAGAGAATGAGCCGGGGAGGGGGAGAGAGAGAGGGAGACACAGAATCGGAAGCAGGCTCCAGGCTCTGAGCCGTCAGCACAGAGCCTGATGTGGGGCTCGAATTCATGAACCATGAGATCATGACGTGAGCCGAAGTCAGATGCTTAACCGACTGAGCCACACAGGCGCCCCGAATGGGGAAATAATTTTTTGTCAAAATTCCATAAGTTCTGCTTCAGGTCCTGAAAAGACCAGAACAATATTATTTAAAACATCTTAATGCTACTTTGCTTTTTTTTTCTCTTTTTGAGGACAGCAGGCTGCAAAAGAGAGTACATAAACTGTTCTATTTATAAAGCTTGATTAACTCAGGAATTTGTGAGGTAGTTTTGAGGAAACAACACCCATTCAGCTGTCCACAAAATTTGCAGACTTTCTCTGCTCATGCAGTTGTGTTTTTAAAGCATATTTTTGATTTTTTTGTAATAGTCCTTTATTCAGAGAGAGCTGATGAGCATTTCTGAGTATCAGCATTAAGAGAATATAGTCCTTGAAGTGAATTATGAAGATGTTTCATTGCTTAAGCAGAGATATATTTTCCAACTAACCTGAAACAATTCTCACTATTTATTTTATATTACATTATATAATGTTATGTACTCTCACATCTTCTGAACAGTCATGGGCCTTCCCAACTGTGCACACAAATGATGAGATTTTCCTAGAAATTTGAACCGAAAAGCACTCTTGGGAAGGACTTTTGAAGCAACTTCTCATTTTATCCAATCTTTACCGTCCAAAGAACACACAGACACCACTTTCTTTTGCGGACAATTCTGCATTTCCATCTGTCTTTGTGTCTCTGTCAACTTCTAGTCATTTTCTATCTTTCTTTGAAAGTTATTATTAAAGTGTGTGTGTGTGTGTGTGTGTGCACTAGACAAACGCTACTTTGTTTCGACGTCTTTTTGCTGCTAAATTATTTTTGCTGTATCATCATCCAATTGACCTGAATTATGTACTGCTAAATTAAATTTCTTTCGAGGGAGTGATCTTTAAGATAGTATTATTTTCAACTAATCTTTGTACCTTTTTAAGCTCGTTGTTTAAAGGACTATGTTTCTCAGGCCGAAAGTGTTTGGTTTAGTGATTTTTACTTTCCCTGCTAATATAGGGATGATTTTGGCATGGAAGAACGAAGAGGAAAAATAATCAGCTAGTGAAATCCCAGCCATTAATTAATTCACATTTTAAGATCAAGTTTACGAAGAAATTCCTTCTTCCGTGACCAATGACAACAGACCCTTCCGCACGGTAATAACGAGGTAAGGGTGAAGCTCAGTGGCACAAAGCAAGCCGTGTGCTAAAAGTCAAGTTTGACTCTTGCCTGTCGCTGACCAGCTAGGGGATTGTGACAAAGCTCTGAGCTTCTCTGAGCCTCAGTTTCTCAGTCTGTGACTGGAAGGTATTTGAGTAGCTGGTCTGTATGGTCGAGTTCGGCTCTGAAACGCTGTCGATCTCTGATTACAGTAGATCTTTTGGACAAGTGAGCTTTGGTTCATCAGAATCTTAAATCAACTCTAGGTCACGGAAAAGACACTGAATTCTTTGTTCAGAAAAATGTGTGAAAACAGTATGAGTGAATACGAGGGTGGGCTCAACGTCTCATAACGATTTTCGTTGTTGTGCGACCCTTCCACTGAGCCCTAAATTCATGTGATGCAGTATTTCCCGGTATGCAGCGCGGTGTTTGAAGTCTCTAGCCTTTTTGTAAGGCAACTTCAAGCATTTCGAATACAGGCAAAGACTTCTACTCGGGTAAAAATAGAAATCGGTGAGTCACATTCCGGCGGAGAACGTGGAGACCCGGAAGACTGAACTCACAGTGCCTTTCAGTGTTCTTGCATCGTTTCAGGAGCTCGATGGCGCTGCATGGACATGGGGAAAATGACACTGGGAAGGGAAAGGCTTTGTGTCCCCACCTCCTGGGAAGGCCGTGTGGCTTCTTAATCGACAACCCTTTTGTCCTTTGCGTCATGACAATTCAGAGGACACACGTTTTACGCGACACAGAAGGACGAGTGAGCAGAGCATCAAAGAGGGCCAGGGCTCGGCCTGTCCTTGGAGGGTCCGGAGAGGAGGAGACAGTGAGCATCTCCCCAGACGGCGGCTGCGGCCGGGGTGGGCCTGGGGTGGCCGGCCGGGCCCTCGCGCGTCCTCAGGGCACCTCGAGGTAGGAAGCACAGGCGACATCCCCACGGGAACAGGGTGACGGGAGGACGGGGCCTCATGAAACCGCCGTTTTTAAGTTGCCAGTAACGACGGGAGGGAATCAGGGGTCCCTTCCTCACGACACACGTGTTTAGGGTGTCGGTCACTGTTGGATTTTTAGGCTGGCGTCTCTGTCTGGGGTCGCGGGACGCCAGGTCCGCGCCCGCACGCCGGTGGCCTCTGTGAGCCCCAGGCAGCGGTGGGTCCTGGGGTAGGGCTGGGGGGCGGGGGTGGGGTTGGGGACAGGGAGAGGCCGGGACGCGAGGCCCCTGGTGCCCCACAGCCTGTTCACACGGGACCCGCCGCGGCGGCTCACCGGCCGGAAGGCTGATGGAACGTGACCGTTGGTGATGCGCTAAGAGGCCAAGGTTGCGCTTTGAGAAGCAGGCGATACTTTATGAGCAGCATCATTTCCCTGTCCTCTCGGGCTGCCGCAGTCCTTTGTGTGGAGAGAGAGAGAGGGAGACAGAGAGAGAGAATGAGGGAGAGAGGGAGAGAGAGAGAGGGAGAGAGAGAGAGGGAGAGGGAGAGAGAGAAGGAGAGAGAGAGGGAGAGAGAGTGAGGGAGAGAGAGAGCATGAGGGAGAGAGAGAGAGAGGGAGAGAGAGACAGAATGAGGGAGAGAGAGAGGGAGAGGGAGAGAGAGAGAGAAAGAGGGAGAGAGAGAGTGAGACAGAGAGAGGGAGAGAGAGAGAGAGAAAGAGGGAGAGAGAAAGGGAGACAGAGAGAGAGAATGAGGGAGAGAGGGAGAGAGAGAGAGAGGGAGAGAGAGAGAGGGAGAGACAGAGAGGGAGAGAGAGAGTGAGACAGAGAGAGAGAGAAGGAGAGAGAGAGGGAGAGAGAGTGAGGGAGAGAGAGAGAGAGAGGGAGAGAGAAAGAACAAGCAGGGGAGGGGTACAGAGAAAGGGAGACACAGAATCCGAAGCTGAGCTGTCAGCACAGAGCCTGACACAGGGCTCGAACCCACGAACCGTGAGATCACGACCTGAGCCAAAGTCGGACACTTAACCGACTGAGCCGCCCAAGCGCCCCAAGACTCATTTACTCTTTGGGTCTCTGTGGATGGACCACAGTATAAGGTCTTTATGCCTGATGAGTTTTCTGTTGTCCTATAAGAGGACACGTGTCACTCTGTCTGCCTGTTGTCTTTCCAAATCGGAAAATGATCATGATCTCCTAGCCGACCCTTGGGAGTCTAACTTCACTCTAAGACTCACCAGTATTGTTGGTTTATTTTATTATTTTATTTTATTTTATTTTATTTTATTTTATTTTATATTTTATTTTATTTTTTCATTTTTTTAATAATTTCCCGGCTTCTGGGATACCTAAGCTGACATTTATATTTGACTTCCCCCAGCTTCCTTCCTACTCAGGGGTTTTCATTCATTCATCAATTGTTTATTAAAAACTCACTATGTCAGATATTTGGTTTTTGCTTCTGTTTTTGTAGTGCCCCGCGCTTAGCCCTTTGACCGCACCCATCAAGTTCTATCTTTCCCACTGTATCAGGTTCTCGAAGGCAAGAACAGTGCTGGGTTTCGCACTCTTGTGGCACCTTGCAAACTCCTGGGAGTACTAGGTATGATTTTCTTCATCTGAATTCAGTAGTCATGCTAAACAGTTTTAAAGCCTAAGTACATTATTTCGTAGAAGCATTTTAAATCATGCAGAAAAGCACAGTCAATAGTCATGCATTTGGCAAATAAGACCACATAATAGGGAGGAATAATCAAACACAAGATCTTGATGGTAACTTCCAGCATGTTCTGTGAGGTCTAGGGCGTTTCACGACTTTTCCTATGGACTTTTACTATATTTTACTATACGTTCTACCATTTTATTTGAAGGAAATATTATAGGTTATAATACAGTTGAAGGCTCTGAATCTATTGTTGAGTGTTCCCACATAGGAGTTTTAGGCTTCTGTTCCCTCGGAACGTGTTTTTGAGACCGTACCAGGTTTCGCGTTGCGTATTTGTGAACGTGTAAAATGGGGCAATATTCTCTGTATATCTCTGCAGCTTGATTTTCTCCACCAGTGTTAGTTTTCAGATAGTTCGCGTTGATGGATGTGGCTGTAGCTAGCTCATCCATTTTAATTGCAGAATAACATGCCATTGTGTGAGCAAATCTACACTGTATTCATCAATGCCTCTGGTGATGGGCATTTAGATCTTCTCCAACGTATTTCCTATTGCAAACAATGTGGCAATTAACATTCTTGTACATGTCCCTGTTTGCACGCGTGTACGTGCAATTGCTGGGTCAAAAGGGTACGTGCATCTTCGATTCTATTAGTTGTGGCAAAAGTGCTGTTTTATGAAAACCAAATCTCATACTTTTAGTCTTTTAACTGTGAAGCCTGTTTATTTTTGTTTTGTTTTGTTTTGTTTTGTTTTAAATATTCTTCACGTATTTGATTACACCTCTGCCGTCGAATCCTGGTTTTTCTCCCCCGGCTCCCTTTTCCTGCTTTTGTCATTGAGCATTCCCCTTGCCTTCTATTAGTTGGAAGTTACAATATTCATTATATTTCTGTTCTTCCAGGGGCCACCCTTAAAACTTGAACAGGTATGCTTAAAATAATAAAGTCTAATGTCTATCAATAGCTGTTAACCTTATTGTTTGGGAAAATCCTGAACCGTCAAGGATCCTACAATACATTACCTTCGATGCATCATTTCTGTCTTTCATGCTCTTTTTCTCCCAGTATTTGACCTTTCAGTTTGGTTTTTTTTTTTTTTTTTAGTTCACACCAAATAGTGATGCATTGCATTTAACTGTAAAGTTGAGAATCTCATTTCTTCTTGAATGCCAGCCTTTCCTTCTGGTTTCAGGGTTTTTCCTTTTTCCATGAGTATGTTCTTAAGCAGGTCTTTCAGTGAAGGGATGTTAGTAGTGAAATGGTTTAGGCTTTTGTTTATCTAAGATGGTCTTATTCAGTCTGCATTCTGGAAAAATTGCTTGGCTGGGTATAGAATTCTAGGCTCTGGTTATGTCCGTCAGCACTTTGAAGACGTTTTTCTCCTGTTTTCTGCCTTACCTCCTGCTGTTGTAACGTTGGCCGTCACGATGTCCATTTTTTGAAGCTAGTCCATTTTTTCTTCGAATACTTTTCAGAACACTTTTTTTGTCTTTGATGTCCTTCCGTGATTATGTCTAGTGGTGAATTTATGTATCCTGATTTGAATCTCTTCCATGATTTCTCAAATTGAGGATTTATGATTTTTCAGTTCTGTAAATAGTTTAGCCCTATCATCTTTGAATTTGTTTTCTTTGCGGTTCTCTTTCTTTTTTTTATATATGAAATATATTGTCATATTGGTTTCCATACAATACCCAGGGCTCATCCCAACAGGTGCCCTCCTCAATGCCGATTCTCTTTCTAATCTCTCCTTTGAGAAAGCTTATGAGGAAACACTGGACTTTGGAGCCTCAGAATCACTTTACGTCTCTTCCTTGATGCTTTTATTAAATGTCAATAGATACAAAAATGTAGCTATTGTAAGTTGTGAAGAATAGATATGATACACATCCACGTACCTAGTACCTGGTTTAAGATACAAAGGTGACCGTTGTCATTGAAAGTCCTCGTGAGCCTGTTCCTCACCCCTTCGTCACGCCAGGTGACTTGTGACTTTACCCTGCAAAGTGTGTATAGCATCCTCCTGCTTTTCCTTATGGTATTATTACCACAAATATTTGCATCCTTGAACAGAATATTTGTTAGTTTTTCAAGGTTTTATTATTTTTTTAATTTTTTTTTTAATGTTTATTTATTTTTGAGACACAGAGAGAGAGAGCATGAACAGGGGAGGGTCAGAGAAAGAGGGAGACACAGAATCTGAAATGGGCTCCAGGCTCTGAGCTGTCAGCACAGAGCCCGACGCGGGGCTCGAACCCACGATCTGCGAGAACATGACCCGAGCCGAAGTCGGACACTCAACCGACTGAGCCACCCAGGCGCCCCAGTTTTTCAAGGTTTTAAACTTTGTATGCATGGCACCATTTGCCACTTATTCTTTGAGTGGATTTCCATGCTTAATATTGTTTCATCCATAATTTTCATATTTTTATTTCTGCCAGGCCTCTCTGAAGGTGGGCATCTAATTGACATACAATATTATATTGGTTTCAGTTGCATAACATAATGTTTTTGTATTTGTACACATTGTGAGATGAACAAAGCAGTAAGTCGAGTCGACTATACATTTTTGCGTTTTTTTTCTTGCGACAAGGACTATTAGGATCTACTCTGTCAGCAGCTTTCAAACACGCGATGAAGTCTGATGTGCTATAATCCCCATGCGGTCCATTACACGTCGTGGTTTATTCACTTTACAGCTGAAGCTTGTACCTTTTGACCCCTTCCACCCGTTTTGCTCACCGTCGCCCCTTTTCTTCGCAACCACCAATCAGTTCTCTGGATCTACGAGTGCACTCTTTATTATTTTTTAGATCCACACGTACGCGATGTCATATGGTATTTGTATTTCTTACTTATTCCACTTAGCATCTGGATCCATCACTGTTACTGGAAGCAGCAAGACTTCATTCTTTTTTATGACCGAATAATATTCCACGGTGTATACATATATACTATGTTTTCTTGACTCATTCATCCCCTGACGGACACCTAGTCGCTTCCCTGTCTTGGCCGCTGTAAATAATCTTGCAGTGAACACGGAGGTGCGGCCGTCTCTTCAAGTTGGTGTTTTTGTCTCCAGATAAATACTCATAAATACTCAAAACGGAACTGCCAGATCACACAGTAGTTCTGTTTTTAATGTTTTGAGGAAACTCTGTATTATTTTCCGTAGTGGCTGCATCAATTTATGCCGTTTACATGCCCACCCACAGTGCACAAGGGCTCCTTTTTCTGCACCTCCTTGCCAACATCTGTTATTTCTTGCTCTTTGAAAACAGCCGTTACAACAAGTGTGAGGTGTGGTATTGTGGTTTTGATCTGCATTTCCCTGATGATTGGTGGTGTTGAGCACCTTTTCATGTACCTGTCGGTCTTCTGTATGCCTTTGGAAAATCTCTATTCAGGGCCTCTGCCCATATGAAAAAAAAATTTTTTTAACGTTTACTTATTACTGAGAGACAGAGAGAGACAGAGTGTGAACAGGGGAGGGGCAGAGAGAGAGGGAGACACAGAATCCGAAGCAGGCTCCAGGCTCTGAGCATCAGCACAGAGTCCAGCATGGGGCTCGAACCCACAAACCATGAGATCATGACCCAAGCCAAAGTCAGTCAGTCACTTAACTGGCTGAGCCACCCAGGAACCCCTCCTCTGCCCATATTTTAAGCAGATTTTTTAATTTTTTCTCTTGAGTTGTAAAAGTTCTTTATATATTTTGGATATACTCCCTTATCATATGTGATTTGCAAATATCTTCTCCCATTCAGTACATTGACTTTTTATTTTGCTTATTTGAAACGTGTGTTTTTTATTTTATGCACTTTTGATGATTCTTCAGGAAAACAGGCTTGGGATATTAGGCTATAGTGCATAGGAATAATTCTGAATTTCATCTCAAGCCGTTAAATATTTTCTAGTTTGAAACCATATATTTCAGGCTCAGCCAAAACATATTCTCTGCTAGCTATTGTTCAGAGTGAGTTTGCCTATCGCAGAGATAAGACAGTTCTTAGGGAGTAGGTTTTTCTGCCCCTATCACCTATGGTATCCTTACTATCATGTCGTTTGTTTTAGTACTTGGAAAAGTATAAAAAAACGACTATGAACGTTTTTGGGGGGGGGATGGGACTTGTGTAATGAATTTTGTCCAATCTGACTGACTCTTCGGGAGATTTCCTCAAAGTCCTGTTTTCTGGCATTTAGTGTGAAGTTCTTGGTATTTTCAATGGCAGTGGGACCTTGATAAAGGCAATATGAGGAAGTGTCCGCGTTCACTTGAGAGACTTTTAGAGACAACATGCTCTTTGGGCAAAGAAGTGGTGAGAAGAAAGAGAGAGAGAAAGAAAGAAGTGACTCCAGGTTTCTGGAAAGATGAGAAAGCATAGAATCAACGGTGTAGTGTGCTTTGAAAAAGATGTGTGCGTATTACATATGCCAGTGGCTTTGTTTCAAGTACTAGACCTATGTAATGATTGAATGATTGACCGCCGGATGAATAAAAGAATATCAGGATGTTTGTCCCGCCCAAGGTAGGAGTCTGAGTAAAATGATTTAAATAGAGACTTTTCAGAGAAGCTGGACAGCAGTATGACATCTATAGACGATCAGGGTATGGACAGTGGGGTTGATGATGGAGGCCCTTGAACATCAGACAGAAGTATTTGAACTTTATCAGGGAACCAAAGAGGATACTCTAAAACTGCCAAATGGAGGCAGTCGGGCTGAAATCAGGGGTCTATGTCCATAAAGGAAAGATATAATAATTTTGAGAAAGCAGGATGATAGGGTAAGAAGCTGGGGGCAGTGATTTAAAATGATCTCAGTAAAAAAGGAGAAGAAATTGATATTTACATTTTTAAGCAGGAATTTAAAATGTTGAATGTATCACTTAGCATAACATTCTCCAGTTCCATCCACGTTGCTGCAAAAGGCCAGATTTCATTCTTTCTCATCGCCAAGTAGTATTCCATTGTGTATCTAAACCACAATTTCTTTATCCATTCATCAGTTGATGGACATTTAGGCTCTTTCCATAATTTGGCTGTTGTTGAAAGTGCTGCTATAAACGTTGGGGTACAAGTGCCCCTATGCATCAGCACTGCTAAGTGAAATAAGTCATACAGAGAAAGACAGGTACCATATGTTTTCACTCTTAGGTGGATCCTGAGAAACTTAACAGAAGACCATGGGGGAGGGGAAGGAAAAAAAATTTAGAGAGGGAGAGAGCCAAACCATAAGAGTCTCTTAAAAACTGAGAACAAACTGAGGGTTGATGGGGGGTGGGAGGGAGGGGAAAGTGGGTGACAGGCATTGAGGAGGGCACCTGTTGGGATGAGCACTGGGTGTTGTATGGAAACCAATTTGACAATACATTTCATATTAAAAAATATTGAATATAAGGGTCACCTGGGTAGCTCAGTCGGTTAAGTGTCTAACTCTGAGTTTTGGCTCAGGTCGTGATCTTGTGGTTCATGAGATCGAGCCCCACCTTGAGCTCTGCACTGACAATGTGGAGCCTGCTTGGGATTCTCTCTCCCTCACCTCTGCCTCTCCTCACTCACGTGTGCGTGCACGTGCACGTGTGCTCTCTCTCTCTCTCTCTCTCTCAAAATACATAAATATAAAAAAAGTTTCTTACGGTTTAAAGAAAAAAGAAAGAATGAACAAAAATTACTCATGATTTAAGTTTGAATGTTTGGAGATTAATCTTTAAAAAATTTTCTTTTCTGGCATTTATTTATTTTTGAGAGACAGAGAGGCTGTGAGCAGGGGAGGGGCAGAAACAGAGGGAGACGCAGAATTGGAGATTAATCTTAAAGTAAAAAGCAAGGCAGACTTTCAAAGTACAAGAGCTAATATTTCCTCCTGTTGGAGGCATGAGGGTGTTCGGAAAGTGCCGTTGGAAAGAAGAAAACTGGTCCCTGTGTTGTGGAGCTTGGTCGAAAGCTGGGCACGTGTCCTCTTGATTATTTTTACAAAATTAGTTGGCTCAGGTTTGGCCTGGCGGTTTAAGAGGCGACCCTCCCATCAGTTTTTGTATGGCTTTCTCTACATTTAAGCACAACAGTTGGAAACATCTTACGGGAAGCTCTAAGTCCTGGTTGTGCGGTGGGCGTTAGGGAGATGTGGTCCATAATGAGGGAAGGGCAGGCCCCCCCTGAGTGTGAGTAAGGCTTGTAGGAGGTAGTGATGGAGGCAGTGATGGCTCCTTCAGGGATATTGGTAGCTGGGTGAGTCAGTGGCCTTAGACTCAAGCAACAGAAACAAATTTTGCCTGGTTTAAGAAAATTATTTGAAATATATTGAATTCCTCTCTGCGCTTCCTATTCTGTTCCATTGGTCTATATGTCTGTCTTTATGCCGGTATTATACCATTTTAATTACTGAAGCTTTGCTTGCTATCTATATTATATGCTATATATAAGCATATATATATGACATATATATATATGTCATATATATGTATACATAGTTTTTTGAGAGAGAGGGAGAGAGCACGTGCAGGGGAGGGGCAGAGAGACAGGGAGAGAGAAAATCAGTGTCACCGACAGTGAGACCACGACCTGTCCTGAAACCAAGAGCCACATGCTTGACTGACTCAGCCACCCAGGCACCCCTTAAATGTATTTTTAAATCAGCAAGTATGATGTTTTGTTCTTCTTTCTCAAGAATGATTTGGTTTTACCGAAAGAAAGAAAGAAAGAAAGAGAGAAGGAAAGAAAGAGAGAAAGAGACAAAGAAAGAAAGCAGATGAAAGAAAGAAGGAAAGAAGGAAAGAAAGACAAAAGGTAATTATGTGACTTGAAGGATGTGTTAAATAACCTTACTGTGATTATAATTATGCAATATATATGTATGTATATCCAATCATCACATCACATTGTACACTTTATCTTTTTAAAGGTTTATTTATTTATTTTGAGAGAGAGAGGGTGCAAGCAGGGGGAGAGGCAGAGAGAGAGGAAAGAGAATCCTCAGCAGACTCTGTGCTGTCAGCATGGAGGTCAGTCCCATGAACTGTGAGATCGTGACCTGAGCTGAAATCAAGAGCCAGATGCTTATCCGACTGAGCCACACGGACACCCCTACATTGTCCACTTGAAACATCCATAGTGTTAGGGGCACCTGGGTGGCTCAGTCGGTTAAGCGTCCGACTTCGGCTCAGGTCATGATCTCACGGTTCGTGGGTTCGACCCCCACGTTGGGCTCTGTGCTGACAGCTCGGAGCCTGGAGCCTACTTGGGATTCTGTGTCTCCCTCTCTCTCTCTGCCTCTCCCCCTCCCCACCCTCTCTTTCTGTCTTTCAAAAATAAATCAACTTTGAAAAAACACTTTAAACATCCACCGCGTTATAGGTCAATGATATCTCAATACCCTGGGAAGAAAAAAGATTGACTTGGCTATCAGGCAAACAAAAGGCGGTAAATGTTGGTGAGGATGGGGAGAAATTGGGACCCTTGCGCGCTGTTGGAGGGAGGTAAATTAGTGCAGTCGCTATAGGAGACAGAATGGAGGCTCCCTCCCAAATTAAAAGTAGAACCTGCCTGTGACCCAGCAATCCTGCTTCTGGGTGTACCTCCAAAGGCAATGAGGTGAGTATCTTGAAGAGTGACCTGAACTCAGTTTCACTGCAGTGTCGCTCACAACGGCCACGTGTGGCAACAGCCCTGCCTGTGCTCTGGTGGAGGAACGGAGAGAGAAAAGCTGGCATATCCATGCCGTGGAGTATCACTCGGCCTTAAAAAGCAAAGAAACCCTGCGGGATGCAATGTGGCCGTTAGCTGAATGAGTTAAACCCAACGTGGGTTAAACCCAGTTTAACCCAGTGGGAGTTAAACCCACTCCCAGGGGGGTGGCCCCTGGGAGATTTGACTTGGGAGAGACGTCTAAACTTGTCAAATTCATAGAATCAGACGGTTGGATGGTGGTGAGCAGGGGCCCAAGCGAAGGGAATACGGGGAACTGTTCATCACCGCGCGTAAAGCTTCCGTTTTGCACAACGGGACAGTTCTGGAGACCCTGGAACAGCGTCGTGCCTGGAGTGACCAGTACTGTATGGCAGCTTCAAGGCCGGTGGAGAAGGTAGATGTCCTGTTGTGTTCTTTCCGCATGCACCCTGCGCAGGCCTCGCGGCCGGCCCTTCAGACACCTGTGGCCTTGGACCTGGAGGCCCACGGGACCACCGCCCAGGGGCCTCGCTCGGCTGCCGCACGGTTCCCTCGTTCCGGCTGGAGGAAGGGAAGGGGAGGGCTCTGCTCGTAGGTCTCGGGAAGCTGCCCGTGGGATCAGTATGCCCGGGAAGCATTTTGACTTCTGCCCTGGGGGGCAGGGGCTGCCTGAGGTGCAGGGCTCCCTGAGACAGAGGGAGGGGTGCAGAGAAGATGAATGATGGGGGGTCCAGTGCTGCCCGGAGGCCGAGCGGTGCCAGGGAGGCCGGGACTTGAGGGGGAAGAGCCTGGCAGGGTCTGGGGTTCCGGGACACCCGGTGACAACGGGGGAGGGGCAGGGGCTGGGGGTGAGGAGCTGGCAAAGGTCCGTGTCATAATAATTGTGCCACAGAAAAGGACCGTAGCCCGGTCGTGCAACCAGCTTGGGACCAAAGAACTGGGTTTCATGTCGGTGTGAGTCTTTTATGGCTTATCGAAACAGAAAGACAAAAGAGCCTGTGCCTTCCTCTCTCCCTGACATTCCCTGTTGCTGGGTCTCCCAAACGCTCCTCCCTCGCAGCCTCCCCGACCCCCTAACCACCCGCTGGCACCCCCAGACGCCCCCCCAGCCTTTCCTCGGTCCTGCGCCTTCTCAGTCTCAAGTGCGCGCCTCTGTGTGCCCCTCCCGCCCTCGGTTCCTTCTCTGAGCAAATTCTCTGTGTCTCCTTCCTCCTCTCACCCCAGAAGTGGCGGGGGGGGGGGTGCTGCCAAAGGTCTGCCTTAACCCGTCCCCGGACTTTCTTCTTCAGGGTTTTGGTTGTCCCCACGGCTGCAAGCGTCGCGCCCGTGACCGTGAGTCTCAACTCTGGGTCTGGTCTGCGCGTATTCGTGACCTCCCCGCAAAGTTCCAGCGCCAACTCAATACATGTAGCAATCGCTCCAATATTGCAGCCTCAAGCTGTTTCAAATCCATACTCTTCATACTTGTTCCCCAATGAACTCTGTGTATTAGTCAAGGTTCAGAATTCTCCAGAGAAGCAGAACTAAGAGAATCTATATCTCTATCATCTATCTATCTATCTATCTATCTATTTATCAATCATCTATCTATCTATCATCTATCAGTCTATCATCTACCTAATCTATCTGTCATCTATCTATCATCTATCTATCTATCTATCATCTATCTTCTATCTATCTATCTATCTATCATCAATCTATCATCTATCTATCTTACCTATCTATCATCTATCAATCTATCATCTATCTAATCTGTCATCTATCATCTATCATCTATCTTATCTATCATCTATCTTCTATCTAATCTATCTATCTATCTATCATCAATCTATCATCTATCTATCATCTATATATCAATCATCTATCTATTCTATCTATCTATCATCTATCTTATCTATCATCTATCTTCTATCTGTCATCAATCTATCATCTATCTAATCTATCATCTACCTAATCTATCTATCTGTCATCTATCTAATCTATTATCGATCTATTATCTGTCATCTATCTATCTAATCTATCTATCAATCATCTATCTACCTATCATCATCATCATCATCATCATCTATCATCTCTCTATCATTGAGAGAGAGAAAGAAAGAGAGAGAGAAAGAAAGGTTGATTTTTAAAAAAATTTTTTTTTTCAACGTTTATTTATTTTTGGGACAGAGAGAGACAGAGCATGAACAGGGGAGGGGCAGAGAGAGAGGGAGACACAGAATCGGAAACAGGCTCCAGGCTCTGAGCCATCAGCCCAGAGCCCGACGCGGGGCTCGAACTCACGGACCGCGAGATCGTGACCTGGCTGAAGTCGGACGCTTAACCGACTGCGCCACCCAGGCGCCCCGAAATGTTGATTTTTAAGGAATTGGCTCACATTATTAGGGGGGCTGGCATCCTGAAATCCTCAGGGAGGGCCAGCAGGCTGGAAACTCAGGCAAGGTTTCTCTGTTCCAGTCTTTATGCAGCATTCCCTCCTCAGGAAACCTCAGTCGATGCTCTTTGAGGCCTTCGAGTGATTGGATGAGGCCCAACAACTTTATGGAGAGTAATTTGCTTTACTCAAAGTCTACTGGCTGTAAATGTTAATTATGTTTAAAAAATACCTTTCCAACAATATATGGAAGGGGTTTAACCAAATAACTAGGCACTATAGCCAGGTCAAGTTGGCACAGAAAATCAACCACCATTACGAGCATAATGGTATCACCAATGGCAAAACCTGGAGATTCTTTTGAGTTCTTATAATTCCTGTTTTGGGAGGCAGACAAGCCTGGGATCGAGTCTCAGTTCTGCCATCATTATGTGTGTGATCTTGGGGGCTGCATTCAATGCTTCAGGATTTATCTGTGAGTTTTCTCACAGCTAAAGTGGGGAGAGTCATGGTATCTGTGCATCTCGTAGTATTGAAACGGGAGAAGACATACAGATCCCTGACGTGCGACGTGTTCCCCCTCAGGCGGTGGTGGCAGGGCCACCTCGCTGAGTCACTGCAGCTGTGACCCAGTACGTTTGGAAGGTCAGGAACTGAGAGGTGAGGTACTTCCCCCGTGTCATAGAGGCAGCAAATGTCAGGGTCAAAATCTGAGATAAGATCTTTCTGACACTTCTCACCACACCAAATAGTAGGTGTTCCAAGGTGTCGAAGAGGACGAGTGGGGAGCCTCTGAGGGACAGATGAACCCATGTGTGGTGTCCACGCCCCATCCCTGCAGGAGCCTGGAGCACACGTGGTACATGTCACCAGGCAGGGGACCCACTTACAACCAGGCTTTGCTGAACCTCTCAGTTCACTGAATTGCCCCTTTCCCCTCATGCTTAGGGAAACCAAAACCCACAAAAATGTATTGGATAAAATAAGTCTCTCTTATTGACATCCGGGGAGGAGAGTCTTCTCAAGTATCTGCCTTTCTACTGCTACAAAATATGATTTTATTGACGTTATATGCATATTGGTCATCTCATGAAGACATGTTTGCATTATGTTCGTTGTACTTTCGGGAGAGATAACTCAGGAAAGCAATTCAGTGCATATTTAAATTTTTAAATTTTTTTAAAAGTTTATTTCCTTTGAGAGAGAGAGAGAGAGAGAGAGAGAGGCGGGGAGTGGCAGAGAGAAAGAGGGAGAGAGAGAGAATCCTAAGAGGGCTCTGCCCCATCAGCAGAGAGCCTGAAACAGGGCTCGAACTCACAAAGTGTGAGATCATGACCCGAACTGTAACCAAGAGTTGGACACTCAACTGACTGAACAGCCCAGGGGCCCCCATATTTAAAAAAAATTTTAATCCGAAAAAGATGGGAGCAAAAACGTCTTTCTCTTAGGAGACTTCTTTACCTATGAGAGTATCTCCAGACCCAAAGAGTAGTGCTTCTGAATTGTCTCTGCGTCATTTTATTCCTGCACGCTTACATGGCTTTGTGATCTCTTTAAGTGTCTATTTTCCCCACTGACGTGTGACCTTCTTACAGGTATGGCCAGGGCCTCCATCACCTTTGTTACTGCCTTACTTAGGCATGTGTTATACACTCAGAAAATAGTAAAAGAATATAAGAAGGAAAAGGCAAGAAGAGAAAAAGAAGGTACAATGAAAGAAGGAAGGAAAGAACAGAAAGCAGAAAAAGAAAATGAACCAAACTACTTACCCAGTTCCGGGCATTCGTGCTACCTGAGCTTTACTACATTTTCTTAAGCCTGCTGTGCCCATCAGCGACACTCAATCAGTAAGTCACATGCTTTCTGAAGGGCCACTTCTGTTTCCGGTAAGATACGAGCAGAACATGTTAAGTAGAGAGAGTATTCTGCCTTTGTTATTAATTATAGCTTCCCTCCCGCTCATGAAGCTGCTTGGTAGCCTATAGAACAGGAGGAAATGGAGGTTGAAAGTTTGCCAGCAGACAACTTAGCTCTGTAAATAAGAGCTGAGGCCCCAAGAGCACAGAAGCCCCGTGAGTCTCTCTGTTCGTAGCGTGGAAAAGGGACGCTCTGCAATGTTTCCATATGTACAGCATGACAACAAGCGAGGAAGTATCATCGGCTGCCGCTTAGTAGTGAAAATACTTGGGGGCTTCGAAGAGCCAACTGCTGCTTTGTCTAAGCCCCACCCTGTTTTATCCAAGCACACCCTCCAGTGTGCTTACCTTCTTACAGCTTGTTACGGTCACCTATGGATCCAATTTGGGAGCAGTGGCTGTAACGGTACGTATCATCGGTGGGACGGGTGACTGCTTTCTTTCATTCGATGCTCAACACAGTCGTATGAGCAAAGTGACGATTTTAGCGGGGAGGAACCAGAGACCCAGAGCACTCTAATAGCTTGTCCTAGGGACATCAAGGAAAGATCTAGAACTGGGATCCTTGGGAGGCTTGTCCCAAAGAGCATGCTTTTAACCACCTAGCTA
Organism: Leopardus geoffroyi; assembly: GCF_018350155.1. Classification (NCBI taxonomy): domain Eukaryota; kingdom Metazoa; phylum Chordata; class Mammalia; order Carnivora; family Felidae; genus Leopardus; species Leopardus geoffroyi. The sequence goes on from NC_059326.1 coordinate 2,825,565, forward strand.
CCTCCTTCTCTTTCGGAAGGAGGAAGTACGTGAGACAAGATCACTTGGATTTTCCTAGACGCGGGAAAAAAATGACCACAAGTGTCTTCCGTATGTGTTTAGAGTGCTAGGGGTTAAATTTGAGATTTTTTTTTTCTTATCACTTCTGTCTATCTCTCTTTCTCTCTCCTTTTTTTTTTTTTTTTTTTTTTTGGTTTTTATTAGCTTATAGAAGCTGAGCCTGCCTCTGGTCAACTCCCTGAGGTGTATGTAAACCAGGGCCTACTTAGGACAAGGATATGGATCCAAAATGGTGACGTCTGAACTGTGGCTACTACTGATGTTTCCGGTAAGAGCCCCTTCCGGACTCTCTGGAATAGGCTCTTCTCATAGGCCATCACTTGGGATAACTATTCCCAGAGGTTGCCAGGATTCTATCACTCGCTGAACCGGGCTTAAACACCTGCGTCCACCTCTCCTACAAGCTTCTACTGCACGCCTTGGAATCACACGAACTAAGAGAGTATATCCGGTCCTTTGTCCCCCCCTCCACCCTGACATTCAAGAAAGAAATAAAGAATTCGAGTAATTTTGCCCTTGGAAATCCTCAAACATTTTGCAGTCTGTACGTCTAATTCAGTTCAGCCCGCATCTGTGGCCGTGTTTATTCTAACGATAATCACGGTGCTTCCATTTCTGTTCAGGTGTGCTGATTTTAATTAATTACTACATTCATTCATTTTCTCTTTTTAGTTTAGAGAGAAAGAGCACGCGAGTGGGGGGAGAGGGCAAGAGGGACGGGGAGAGAATCTTCAGCAGGCTCCGCACTCAGTACGGAGCCCAAAGTGGGATTCGGTCCCGCCACCCTGGGATCATGACTTGATCTGAAATCCAGACTCGGAGACGCTCAACCAACTGAGCCACCCGGGCGCCCCCCAAGTTGTGCTGATTCTAAAACACTTTCACAGACAGTAGAGGCAAAGCCGTGTTGGGCGTGTGCGGGGCTCTGTGCTGGGTACTGGGAAATCAATGATACGGAGGACTCAGCCCCTAGTTCACGTAAGGGCTGCCCCAAGAAAGGGATGGCTGTCTCCCTAGGCTTGGAGGGAGGAACCCTCCAGCAGGGATGTCCTGATAGCCTTTGGCTGTCGCACTCGCTGGCCCTGTAAACCCGGGGAAAATAACAGTCCCTCTTTCATCTGGCTGCTGTGACGGTTATTGGTTACGGGGTTCATGTAAAGGGCTAGAACAGTCTCTGGCGCTTAATAAGTCTACTCAGGCAAGACTCCCTCCAGGAGGTGGGAGAAGTTACACCCACAGGTTTCTGTCAAATGATGGCGTGTAACAAGCAACTCAGAATCTCATGGCTTGCAACAACAAATATTTGTTATTCGTGGTTGGGCCCGGGGGTCGGTTAGGACTCAGCTGGCCCAGGCGGCCCCGCAGACTCCACCTGCTGGTCCGGGAACGCTCTGCGTGTGTCTCTTGTCACCACCTAGTCTGAGGCATCGGCCTCCGGAGGGGGCGAGCTCTTCTCACAGTGCTCAGCAGTGCCATACGGTTAGCAGTGATAGGTGACGGTTCTTAAGGCCTGTCACTCGAATGGTAAGTGACGGTTCTTGGTGTGGAGCTGGGTTTGGTTGGGTGCCCCTGCCTCCCCTTTTCCACTGGTCAAAGGAGGCCATATGGCCAAGCTCACCCGCTCGATCCCGTCTGCCCACGGTGAACCATGGCAAGGGCAGGAAAGAAGGAAAAATTGTGAGAAAACAGCACAGTCTACCACAGATGGCTTTCAAACATGAACATTAACCACTCGGGGTTTGATGAGATTGTAGACGCCTTGAAGGAAGGAATCCCTTTGACCTGAAGGAAGGAATCGCTTACTCTGCACCTGACAGACGTGCCATAGACGTAGATGATTTTCACATGACGCCCTCAGTCAAAATCAGAATCACAGCGAATTCGTTAGCTACAGCAAAATGCCCAACTTTTTAAACACCTGTTTTTTTTTTTTTCAGCAACAGGTCACCTGCTTTACCTGGAGATGGGATAAGGTGCTGGAGAGAACAGTCCCTCCCCATTAAGGTACGGGCGCTCTTGTGAGGGAGACACACGGCCAGGGCTGTAATTGGGTCAGAACTGAGGTCTCTACCTTTTATCATTTGGTTGTTGGAAGGAGACTGTTATCAGATGTGGCCCTAAAGGCCTGTGGTAAACTGAGCGATCATGCACACACTGTGATTTCCAAAGGCCAGACTGATCGCTGTGGTTGACTTCATAAGACCCCTAGGAGAAGTTAGGGATTTCAAAGAAGGCCTTGCAGAAAATAGATATTCTCAACTGGAGTTTCTTCCAGAACTCTGGTCCCTGGAGAACATTCTTCTCATGCCCATACCTCTGAAAGGAAGGATGCTAGGAATTCACATTCTGGTCTTCCAATTTATGGTAGACGATATCTCTCCAGGCAACAGGCCGCCCCGGAACTTGAGCCGTGGTCAGGAGAATCATCTCACTGGCTCTGCCTCCAATCTGGGGAGAAGGAGGACGGGGTCCTTTGGGGAGGTGGAGTAAAGCGTATGAACAAAATCTCAGCCAGTGTTTAATTATTAGCCAAACACTCTGTTTGTGTCTCTGTATTTTCATGGTGTTGTGCATGCATCCTTCACTCTTACAAATGCCCTATGGGTTAGGTGTTATTTTTCTTCCCTTTTAAGAGTTTTGGAGAGGCTAAATGTCTTGGTCAGCGTACCTGCAGAGGGTGAACTCCTAACTACCACTTTTGCTTCCTTTATTTAAATCAATGGTTCTTAATTTCGGAGTGATCCTGGACTTTTTTGAAAATCCGACATGACCTCACACCCTTGCTCCTCAACAATATGTAAACACACAAGCAGGCTTAATTTTCAGAAAATGTCACTGATCCTTTAAAAACCATTCATGGAAGGTAGGTTAAATATCTGTAATAAAAATGGTCCAGGGGTGTCTGGGTTGCTCAGGTGGTTAAGTGTCTGACTCTTGATTTCAGCTCAGGTCATGATCTCACGGTTTGTGGGTTCGAGCCCTGAGTCAGGCTCTGGGCTGACAGTGTGGAGCTGGCTTGGGATTCTCCTGCCCAGCCCTCCCTCTCTGCCCCTCCCACACTAGTGCACTCTCTTTCTTTTTCTCTCTCAAAATAAATAAATAAACTTAAAAAAAAAAAACGTGCAAACTTACCTAGATAGAGAAAAACTATGTTCAGATTAAGAGCTGATGGGTAGATTTAATTTAGAAACTATAGCTTTTTGGAAGGAAAGACGAGGTCCTGGGGCAGCAAAACTGCCGTGTCCTTTAAAACTGAATGTGTGAACAGTGTCACTCACACATGCACACACACTTGCACTGCACACACTCCCAAAGCCACATTTCTTGGACTGGCTGCTGTTTCGAGTGAGTTTAGAGGGCTCCCACTCAGCTTTGGATGTGGTGATACTCAACCTGACCCAATATTCTCATTTTACTTGAGATGGCGACCAAAAAGTAAGGGTGGTAGAAATTGTGCTGAGGACATCTTATTTGGGAAGATGCCAGTTCTTCCCCATTGCAGCTGAGTCATATGTGTCAAGAAAATCCCCTCTGGAGGCATTTTGGCCAAATTCAAATAGGTCAGAGTCCCAGAAAGATTAATTAACTGCAGGAACTGTTTTTTGGCTGATGGGAGCACAGAACCTATTATTCCCTTAATAAGGCAGCTTCCTCAGTGAATCATGGGAGCTTGGACAGGCTCAGGGAAAGACAAAAGGACATTTTTTTTTTTTTTAATTTTTTTTTCAACGTTTATTTTTGGGACAGAGAGAGACACGGAGCATGAACGGGGGAGGGGCAGAGAGAGAGGGAGACACAGAATCGGAAACAGGCTCCAGGCTCTGAGCCATCAGCCCAGAGCCCGACGCGGGGCTTGAACTCATGGACCGCGAGATCGTGACCTGGCTGAAGTCGGACGCTTAACCGACTGCGCCACCCAGGCGCCCCCAAAAGGACATTTTTAATTAAAGTGTCATATGATCTTCTTTCCTAATATCTGTATTGCCCTAGAAATTATATCTCCATCTCGAGAGGGACCGGCTTAAAGCTTTCTGCACCCCTTACGTAGAATAAACATTGTTTGACTTCAATCTTGACGAACTAGCTGTACAAGACGTATTTTGTTTCCCCTTATTGGGTCATGTGTAGTGTGGTTACCCATTATTAGAATTTTTCATGACAATGAACAAATGGTGATGATAAAGATGGGCAATCCTCCCACCCGGTAAAAATTCAATAAATGACAAGTGAAACGAATCAGACATTCTCGTGGAATCCCCTGTGTTCTGGGAAGAGACTTTTCACATTTGTGTCTTTGGTTGTTCATGTCAAAGAAGGAAACTGAAGGATAATGAAAGAGATGACCCAGGATATCTGTCAACAGTTTTGCCTTGTACTTAGAAGTAAGATATGGGAATCAATGGATGAATGGATCAATTCATCAAAGAGTATTCTCATATTTACAGACCACCTGTTATGTGCCAGTCACTGTCCTGGGTCCTAGGGACACAGAGGTAGATATTTCATAGTAAATGCACAGGGATGAATCTTGTCTTGCTTTACTGAAATTGGTCCTCAGGGTGCTGTTGAACATAACCCAAGTTTGGGTGAATGCATATTGCTTCCTCAAGAAATGCCTCCCTGAGGATGAAATTTATATTCTAATATCTGGAGGAGGAGTTGAAATTGCTCAGGCAAAAGCAGGGAGGAAGAAAAAAAGAGAGAAAGAGAGAAAGAATTTCCAGGCACAATCCCCAGCATTTACAAAGGTCTTGAGACTGAAAGAAAAAGGCGGAAGTGCAGAGAAGTCCAATGAGGTTGGATTACGGTGAATTAAGGGGGTGAGTGGGTGGTGATGGGACTGGAGATGGAGATCCATAGTCCTGATAAGGCTTTTGAACCTGGGTCCGACACAGAAGGGTTTTAAGCAGAGGAATGATATGAGAAGATGATCGCATTGCAAAGATCACTTAGGTGTCCGTGTAGACGGGATGAGAGTGTTTGACAGAAGACAATCTGCAGCCCGCAATGCCCATGTTTCGGTGAGAGATGACATTGCCTTAGGTGACCGTGGTGACATTGGCCATGGAAGTGGACGCAATCAAGGAACATTTAAGATGCAGAATAGGCAAAATTTGGTAATTGAATGCAAGGATGAGAGCTGGTTGGATCACAGAATTGTGTGTGTTTAAGAGGAAAAAGAGGAGATGAAAAGCCAACCTGGTGCCACAGGGACAGAGGGATCTTATGATTTCTCATGTTCTCAGTATGGCGTTTAGTGGTTTATGTGCCATAATATGTTTAATTCTTGCAACTATCCTATGGTTAAGGTCTTCTTAGAAAACTCTTTCTTAATCTAAATAAGTGTCACCATGTCCATTCTCCTCCTCTGGAGGAGGAGGACGAAAACAGGTGCCATGCTTTGTTCGAGTCTGACTATTAAGCGCATATGGCAACCTGAGCTGCTATCATGAAAGCCAACTCAGGAACGAGCATCACCATTGCTTTTAAGAATTGCATCTGTTAGTAGGAAAGATAGAACCCATAGGTATGAAAACAGTGGAGGGCACTTCAACTACAGCCCAATGCAAGTGAGAAGAGGCTATGCAGGCTGAATGCTGCCTCGGAAGCTAAGAGAGGGCAGAGGATTGACTGGAGACGTGTAACTCTCTGAGCGGGAGCTTTCCGGAGGAGATGAGATGTAAGCCAGGCTTCTTTTTAAAATAAACTTTTAATTTTAGGATAGTGGTACAGAAAATTTGCACAGATAGTGCAGAGCGCTCCCGTCGGACCCAGGGACTCCCTTATTGCTCACGTCTTACGTTACTAGGGCACATTTGTCACAACTAACAAACCCAGACATTACTGTTACTGAAGTCCATACCTTGTATGGACTTCATTAGTTTTTCCCCAGTGGCCTTTTTCTATTCCATGATCCCGCATTACATCTGGTTGTCATTTCTCCTGAGGCCCCTCCTAGCTGGGACTTCTCAGTTTCCTGGGTTTTGATGACCTTGGTGGTTTTGACAAGCGTCTGTCTGACTGACCTCTTTCCGTTTTTGTTTTGCTTGAACGTCACCACTGTGGGAAGACTTGTTTGCCGAGGGACGACCCTTCATACAGGTTCCTATGGCTCCCCGTGCTTCCCTTGGGGTCCATTCTCCCAATTTTTTTCCATTAATGTGTGCATTACTTTTTTCTTTTTTTCCTTGTCAGTAATTCGATGACATTTATTCATCACTTAATTATGTACTAGGCGCGTGTTCGAGGTGCTGGAGAGAGAGCAGTGAACACGTTAAGTGTATCTAGAGCTCATAAATACCGCAGGGAAAAAAAAATAAAGCAGAGGCCAACGGGGTGTGCCCGGAGTAGGGGGAGTTTTAAGTTGAAATGGAATGATCAGAGGAAGCCTTATTGCAAAGGTGACACGTAGGCAAAGATATGAAAGGGGTGAAGGAAAAGCCCACACTACCTGGGGGAAGAGGGCCCAGAAGTGAACAGACTTACCCAGTACAAAGCACGCGAGCACCAGAGGTGGGATTTGAACCCAGACCGTCTGGCCGCAGACTTTTTGACCTTGAACACAACGTCATGCTCCCCCAAATGCTGCATGTGTGTGAGCCCAGGACCAAGAATGACCCAGTGGGTTAAGCAATGTGAGTTTGCTCGGGGATCTTGCAAGGGCAGCTTCGAGTGAGCTGGGGAGGAGATAGAATCATGGAGGGGGTCGATGGGAACAGAGGAGAGACAGCAGAGACGGAACAAACGATGCTTGGGAATACCTTGGCCCTCAAAGGGGGGTGAGAAACATTAGGATGGCCATAGGGAGGCGTGGGGTCAAAGAGGAATTTATTTCTCTTAGCAGGAGAAATTAGGCTGGAGGGATGAATGGGGAGACAAGGGAAAAAAAGGATGCTGTCAGAGAGAGGGGAGGATTTTAATTCTACATTTGTGACCGGATGATTGTTTATGTAGTTGCTTAATTTCTGTGTTCCCGGCTGAAGCATGACGTGCCAGGTGAGGGAGTCTTATTTTTCTGGAGCCCACTGCCCGCACCTCATTGCCCAGTGATGAACGAATGATGCCGTTCACAAGATGTAAGTGGAACCCCTGGTGCCCCCACGCTGCCCATCTTCCCCAAGCGCTGTGACTGGACCCCAGGAAGGTCTCTGCTCCGTGGCCACCCGCCTGCAGACCTGACCCACTGCTTCCACTCGAGGTCCAACTCCAAAACCCCCAGGCATCACTGAAGGGTTAATGGAGAGAGAAGCAAGGTGGCATTTGACCCCGGCACGCTTCGCCCAAAGCCTTTGAAAATCTCTCCCTAGGGCACCTGCTTTTCACCCCTTTCCTCTGCCTCCTGAACCTCTGTCTTTCCAACTGCAGGGTTCTGACCCCCTGCTGCACCGTCCACTCAGACCCTCAGTCTCTTCTTCCGGCCCTGTGCTTCCAGACCTCCAGGAGAGTGAGAATGGGCCTCATCCATCCCCCACGCTGTAGGAAGCCTGGAAAGTGCCCCGGGGCATTGAAAAATCTCACAGGCAGAAGGCAGGGATGGGGCTTCAGTTGCGATGCTTTTCCCAGCGAGGGCCTTGTTTCCTGGGACCGAATCCCAGGCTCTGGGAAATGCAGCACCGTTTCCCACAAGCCCAGGGTGGGGGTGGGGGGTTCCCGGAACTCCAAGGTGAGGCTGGAGAGATGAATCACGCACCTGCAAGGCTGGGGCTCCTTTGCTAGGCAACCGCAATTGTTGTCAAGGCATCTGTTGAAACGTGGGATAATGCTCTTCCCCCCCCCCGCCCCGATTAGGTTTGGAGGGCAAAAAGAAAAAGCTTCACATATTTTTCGAGGTACCACACATCCACCCACTCATAAAAATCCACACACCCTCGGGGACACGCTTTTCTCTCTTCTTCCTCTTACACATGCACACGTATGCACACACACACACACACACACACACACACTTTCACCACACTCCCCCCCCCGCCCCCAAACCAGTCTGCCCCCCCAGATGCACAGGGTGCTACGCGCCCATCTGGGCCTGACCTGCCTACACTGTTTGCCCAAAATACTTGTGAGTATATATACAGCGTGGTACGGAACCAATTTGTGAAGCAAGTGTGGGGGCTCCAGGGCACTCCGCCATTTCCTCTTGTCCCCAAGGCTGTTAAACTAAATTATAGGGGCCGGGAGAAGGGACGGGCCAGCTGTGCTTCAGCTGCAGGCCCCAGTTGTTGTGACAAAGTGCAAAGTGTGGGCACCAACAGATCCTTGACTGTGGAGCCAGAAATAGGCTGATGATCGGACCGCATGCGCTGAGGGGAGGAGAGGGGGGACCCCCCATGGCCTGTGAGCACTGGGCTCAGCCCAGGAGGGGACCAGCGCTTTCCAGTGGCAGGTGCGCCCCACCCACGGCCTCATGGTCTCTGCGTTTTATTATGTTGGGGCAGGTTTTATTTTTTCTAAATCTTTCTTAAAATTGACAAGGGTTTTGGTCTCTGTTTTGGTTTTGTTTTTAAAATTTCCCCACAGTTTCCTGTTGTGCTGCCTCTTTGGCTGAGTTCAGCGTTACTGTTGCCTATAATTACTGTGAGGCTTGTGACAAGGGCTGAGAAATCTAAGTTGACATTCAAGGTGCATTACACTTGAATAAACCCAGAGACAGAGTAACGCACGTGGGTTTGGAGTTGCCCCTGTGTTTTGTCTAGATTAACAAATTTAGACGGCTCTTGGTTTGCATAGCATTAATAACCACTGGGGCAATCTCTGGAACTTGTAAACTCTGCTCATAAATAGTCACTAAAGTGTGAGGTTGAATAAACATTACCTCAATGGTTCGAGAAGAATCGGCCAGCGTGGAACCAAACTGTGCTTTGAAATAAGACCTTCCTCATTTGTGAGAAGTGGAGAGAGGACAGGATGGGGACACTAAACAGTGGTTACTTTGATTCCTGGGCTGTTTAGCAACCACAAGTGACCACAAACAGTTGACCTCGTCTCATGGTGCCTCAGTTTCTCTCTCATTCCCTCTAGAATGGCCACAATGGTCTACTGGCATTTCATGTACTCACTTTATTCATTCTGTGTTGGAAGAAGAACCCAGAATCTTTTTCTTAAGTTCTGTAGTCACATCACATGAATGTAGGTATTCTGACTTTGAAAGACCCCTCGACACCTTCCAACTCAGCATCGTTTACAAATGGTGAACTTCGGGCCCAGGGAGCTGTGTGTGTTTGATTAGGGCCTTCACGAGAGACACAGCCGAGGCATAATGTCTTGAGCCTTCTGTAATCTGAGTCTGTCAGCCTTGCTGTCATGATCCCCTTTGGCCTGTTGAGACCGGGCACGTTTTTGTGGCAGATACAGACTGACCCAGAAATGGCAGAGCATCATT